>NC_056747.1:221802091-222402091 GCF_019279795.1 Protopterus annectens | reverse complement strand
CTCCTCAAGGTCGGACAAGAGAAACCAAAAATTATACTGATTGCCCCAGACTGGCCCCACCAGCAGTGGTACCCAATCCTAAAGAGCTTGTCTCAATGCCCAGCTTGGACATTACCTCAAATTCCTCACTTATTGACCCAACAAGACAGTCAGATATTGCACAGCCAACTCAGGACCTTAAACCTGGCAGCATGGCGGATAATGTAGCCATTCAAGACACACCTCTCTCTAAAGCAGTGATGGATGTTATTTTGGAGGCCAGGAGGCGTAGCACCAGAAAATCTTATGCAGAAAAATGGAAGAGATTCTATGCTTGGAACCAGTCACAAGGTATTGACACGATTGTTCCAAATATTCCTCCGATTTTGCAATACTTAATTGAGATGGTTGATAAAGGCCTTTCCTTTTCATCAATTAAAATTCATGCCTCTGCCATTTCAGCTCATTACAATACAGAACCACCTATTTTTTCTCATCCATTACTAAGGCGGTACCTCAGAGGGGCCAAAAATATAAGACCTCCAAGGAGAGCACCAATACCTGCATGGGACCTCAACTATGTCTTGGAAAAACTCACACTGCCTCTGTTTGAGCCAGCCTCTGCAGCTTATATAAAATTGTTATCCTGGAAAACAGCTCTGCTCCTAGCAATAACCTCCGCTAGACGAGTCTCAGAGTTACAGGCACTCATGACTGTGGAACCTTTTATCATTTTCCATCCTGACAGGGTTTCTCTGAGGACAAACCCTACATTTATGCCTAAGGTAGTGTCCAGTGTGGCCCTTAACCAAACAATTCATTTGCCTACCTTTTATCCAAACCCACAAAATAAGGGTGAGAGTATTCTACATTCTTTGGACATTCGCAGTCAGCTATGCTTCTACTTGGACAGAACCAAAGCTTTCAGAAAGACTGAACAACTTCTAGTGGCATGTGCTGCAGGATCACAAGGAAAGCCTATCTCAAAGCAGACTATTTCAAAGTGGATAGGCCACTGCATTTGTTTCTGCTATTCACAACATGGCAAATCAGTGCCTAAGGGCATTAGGCCACATTCAACCAGAGCAGCAGCCACTTCAGCAGCCTTCCTCAGAGGAGTACCAAAGACATCTTAGAGGCTGCAACTTGGAGTTCACTGCATACTTTTACAGAGCACTATCACTTACCTCTCTACTCTAAATCCAGGGCAGGCTTTGCCACTGCAGTTCTGCAGGGCCTGATAGCCTCTCCTAATCCTGTTTAGCACCAGCCTCCCAACCTTAGCTTTGGGATTCAACCCAATTGTAATGACTGCAGGAGTGAAACATGATGAACATAGTACAGTTGTGTACCTACCATAAATGTAGATGTTCGAGTGTATTCACTGTTGCTGTCCAGGTTACCCTCCCACCATTCCCCTTTTCCTTTGCTGGAACTTATCTGTACTTCTCTATTCTATACAACCTATGTGGTGTATTTGCTTGTAGATGAAGGAAAAGTTGTTTTTTGTGCATGCATGCTTATTGGCATAATTTAGCCTACCATTTTAGGGGCACCTGACATCTGGGGCAAGAAAAACTGAAGAAAATGGCATCGGCTACATCTTTTATACCCCTGGCACACTGACGTCAGGGAGGAGGCGACAGCAACCGACGCCGGACCTAGACTTTGGAATTCAGGCCCACTGCGGGTAGCCTGGCAGCAGGATAACCCAGTTGTAATGACTGCAACAGTGAATACTCTCGAACATCTACATTTAGGGTAGGTACACAACTGTACTTTATTTTTGCTACATGATTCAGGGATGTACCCACAGCAGGCATATGTGCTATAAATATTTGAATATTCTGTGTATACCTTTTGTGTGTGTACTAGTTTAGAGTTCCATACCTGGAGAGGAGTATTCTTTGTAAGCCTATTTTGTGGAGTATTTGGCCTGTTGTCATTCAGGCTCTTTCCACTTTACTAGAAATTGCTGCAGGATACTGCCTGGGATTCTGTTCAAGTATTGACTCAATTTGAAGGGCTGACCCTTCAAAAGAAGGAATCCCGTAATATGTATACTCACTATTTACTTTATCTTTGATAACCCTTTTCATTGGCCTTTTTATTCTGTCCCACCATCACTCTTGTTTGGGACATTCCTATGACAATGTGGCTTTTAATTGTATAACTCTCATAAGATGCATTCAGTTTCAGATTTGGTCCTTTTTCTTGGGGGAGCACTTATTAAAGTTAATTTTCTCGAGTTAACTCCTTTGAAGTTTTATGACGGGAGGGTTGTATCCCCCACCCCAACTTTACATATTGAAAGATTTCCCAGAACATTGACTTGATGAAGCATAATTACAGAACTGGCTTCTTTTTAAATAGACCACTCTGTGTGCTTTGTTTCATGAGTAACCTTGTGTTCAAACAGGGGGATCCTAGGTGCACACCTGCCTTAAGTTCCTAGTGCAAGCATGTGCATCCCAGATGCGAGAACCTAAAGATTTAAAGAAAACATGAAAGACTGTACAAGGAGGTACCAAAGTGCTGGGCTATAGAAAGATGGTGCAGATGGGGCCACTGCCCTGAGTGCTTGGTTGCAGGAAGTGTTGGTGGCATAGTAAAAGTATGTTTTTTTTACTTTTTAAAATTTGCTCCCATCCCCTTTAGTTGTTAATGAGGATGTAAATCCTCATCCTTGCTCCACCATGGCTCATAGCCTAGCAACTTTGTCTCTGTCTCTCTTCTTCCCCCTCAGCACTGAGAGCAAAAAAGAAAGATGCCATGTTATTTCATGAGGACAGGAATCTCTGTAATTTCCTTGTAGGGGGATAATGTGGGTTACATCATGCAGTACATATCCAGGCAAAGACTTAGACTCAAGACTTTTAGATATATCCAAGAGTAGTAAAATAGTCATTAGCCGTATGCTGATCAAGTGATTAAATATTATTAGAGTGGAAATTCAGAAGTAAGGCACTAGAACAGTACAAATTCTCTTTTTTGTTTACCAGATTTCTCCACTGGTATAAAATGCAGTTTAGTCAAGATTACAGACCCCCCAAAAAATAATTTGCACATTAACTTATATTTCAGAAAAGGACTTCATCAGTACACAGCATCTCTTTGTTGCTAACAGTGTGTACCTCAGCTTTTTTTTAATTCAGCAGTATGATGATAAATGTTGGTCTGTGCAGTCTTGCTTTGTCGCAGCTCCTCTCCTAACAGTGCTATACTGTAAGCTGTATGCACTCATGCTTTTTTTTTTGTTTGTTTCTCTAGTATTATAAATTGCAGTACAAAATGAAATATGTAATTACACCAGTTGAGACCCACCCCCACCCTCCAGTCAGATTGCTCAGAATGGGGACTAGTCATTACAGAGATACTGTAGTACTTATTGCAATGTTTATCCCATCTGTTTTCTTTCAGCAGTGCAGGAATAAATGTTGGTGTCTGCAGGTGTTTTAAAATGCTGCATCTTGCTTTATGTCACATCTCCACTGCTCTGATGCTAACAACTTATGCTTGTATGCATTTTAATAGTGTATGTTGATTCTTAATTGTTATAAAGGGCAATCCAAAATGTCATGGCTGCAATCAAGAAAGTACAGCTTGGATATTTCAGAATAATAATTACTACCACGGGATAGCACTGCATTATGTGTATGTCCTGTTATATGATATGGAAAGCAGAATGTCGCAGCTCCAGTTAGAAAAGTAGTACAGTGCAAATACTGCTTCCCAGAATTATTTAAAAACGTATGATGTGAAGTTGTTCAATCTCACCGTTTGTTCTTACACGTGGGTACGGAGCCGATCCATCGGCTCCGAGTCGGCCACTTTCCAAGCTCAAGATCTCTGAGTAGTTCGAGGCACAGTCCCTATCCCATGATGCTCTCTGACTAACCTCAGATCTAGTTTGCCACTGCAATGGATCGCAAGTTCTTCAGAGAGCTAGGGCCAGTATAATTCTTTTTTTGTCTTTTGACAAATAGTACAAATAGTTTTACGTAGAATTAGTATTCTTATTACAGTTAGTAGTCTGTTCCTGTTATTTTTATAGGGCTGTGTCCCTCTTGTTGTGTGGATTTTTGCTGTGTTGGTGTTATTGGAGCGGTTGCTCTTGGGCCTTGCCCCTTTTTTCGTTTAGGCACTTCTGTACTCCACTACTATAGTTGAACAGGTCTCTGTCAACTGGATTTCCCTATCCCTTTATATGTAGTCATATTAGATAGTGTGCTTTTTCTATTTTGCTATAAATATTTAGATGTCAAACATTTTTGGGGGGTTCTGATAATTGTGTGCTGGTAGAAAGTTTAACAGACTTGAACTCTTTATAGTACCGTTTTGTTTTTTTATCAGGGATTTGATAATTGCGTGCTGTTTGATATTATGGCTGACCAAAAAGAGAAACAGAAGTCAGGTTTCAAGAGGTGCGACTGTGGGCAGAAAATGTCTAGTACGGACAATCATGTGTCTTGTGTATATTGTCTAGGACCTGTGCTGCATTTACAGGAGGATTGTTCTGTCTGACACTCTTTTAGTGGCAGAGTATTACTTGAAAGAAGAAGAAAGTTAATTGACGGAGAACTGTTGAAACCTAAATTTCAGGAAGTCTTGGATAAGACTGATCAGACCTCCAAGTCCTCGAAAGGGTCGAAGACTTCAGGCCCTCGGTTCCGAGCACCTCTGTTAAGGTGCGGTCGCCGGTTCCTAAGTCATCAGAGCCATGCACCGAACCGATGTTTCAGAGCCAATCCTCTGTGCTGGAGCCAATGCCAGAGGTGTTGAAGTCTCCAATACTCAGGTCTGTAGCTACTTCAGTCCCTTCGACCCATTCTTCTAGGACCCTTTCAGACACCGATGTGGACCGTGTGGAGCCGAGGCTCTTAGAGCACCCGGCATTGACCAAATTACTTTAGGTTTCATCCCAACTGGGTTCGAATCCTACTACCGTCTCTTTGCCTGTGACTACTCCTCCTCCGAGCTTACCTAGGCCTTCGGAGCCGGAGGCGTAAGATCCGATGAATGTGGAACCTGCAGAGCCGAGTCCTGTCCCAGTGACTTCGGCTCCGTCGACCCTGATCTCTTCAGTGCCATTCGAAGAGTCTCGGAGCCGACACTCTCTCGACAGTTCGGGGGGGAGAGTTGAACCAACGCGTCAGTTCCGACCCTTCCTCTCGGCGTCTCTGTGCAGATGAGCTTGGCTCTGTCCTCTGGTTCGGAGCCCTTGGTCTCGGCATCGGGGAAGCCGCAGTCTTCCTCGGAACTGGTGGGAAGTAAATAGTGTGGGAAGAAATAGCCAGGGAATTGTTATGGCTAGGCTTGTATAGGCCCTAGGGCTTATAGCGTAATACCAACCTATTAACCTATTCCTTGGGTCGAGACTCCGGTGCCTTCAATGCCATGAGGAGGGTAATGTCTGCTAAGACCCTCACTTCCTTAGGTCTCTCCTCTTCCTCCCCTAAAATGCCGCATTCTGCCTCTACATTGCAGGTTCCTACTAAGCATCGAGACCCAGAGCCTCAGGTAACCCCTTTGGGTGAATCCTGCTCTACTGAGACTTCACCAGACGCTCCCACTGATGAAGTCCCCAGAAAGAGAGTTTGCAAGAGGAAGCATTTGGATTCCCCTCAGGAATCTTTGACATCAGACACCAACTTAGAGGAATCAGAAGGTTCCCCACGGTCCCCCTCGGAGGATGTTTCCTTTGCAGACATCCTAGAAATACTGAAACAGAGGGGTGACTGGCAGTCCATTACCCCTACTGAGGATGAGTCGGTGCTCCTGAAGGCCTTTGGGTCTCAGCCTTCCACCTCCTGGGTTACTCTGCTCTTCGGCGAACTGATGGAGCTGGTTGCTCGAAGGGCTTGGGAGTCCCTGATTCCATGGAACCAGTCCCTCGGAGGCCCAATAAGTTCATCACTTCCCCTCAAGACAAATTGTACCTCACTAAAGGAGTCCCTGTTGATGCCATGGTGGTGGCGGCAGCCACCAAGAAAGAGATGTCGGAGACCTCTTCTACTGTCCATCCTCCTAATAGAGATTCTAGGACGATGGACAGATATGGGAAACGCATTTTTAGTTCTGCGATGTTTGCCATGAGATCGCTTAACTATTTATCCCATTTTACCCGTCTTCAACGAGATCTCCTCCAGGAACTTGGAGATACTCTAAAGGGTAACACAGATGAAGCTATGTCTGAGAAGGTGATGGCTCAGCTTTCTACCCTTAATTCCATTGTCAAATCGTCCATGTGACTCATTTCCTATGCAGCCGATGGGTCGAGTCGAGCAGCAGGTGCAGCAGTAGCTCTGCGGAGACTATCCTGGATGCACTTATGCTACTTTGCGGAAGCCTTCAAGTCTTCCTTTGTCAACACCCCATTTGATGTCTTTTCTTTGTTTGGTCCCAACTCAAGGAGACTCTCACTAGGTGTGAGCAGGAAGGAAAGACTCTGTCTGCCGTAGGAGTCCATTTTTCCGCCCCTTCTAGACTATACCCCAAAGGGCAGAAAGGTGGAAAAATGTGGTTCCGGAAGTCCCAAGGAGCTTTCCAGAACACACGTAGTGAACCCCCCCTTCAGGGGCAGAGAAGGGGGCAGTAACGGAAGAAGCCGCTTTGGCGTACCCATAGTTACCAGAGGTTACATCATTCCCTTTTCAGAGTTTCCGCCAGTCAGAACAAGAATCCCAGATGTTCCACCCAGTCTGCGGGATCAAGCAGCTATAGAAATCCAAAAGCTTCTAAAAAAAAAGACTTATCCAGCCAGTCCCGGCGGACCAGATAGGATCCGAACTTACTCCAGATTTATTTTAGTTCCAAAGAAAAGGGGGGAATGGAGGCCCATTTTAGATCTCAGCAAGCTCAACGCTTTTGTAAAGAAGGAAAAGTTCCGGATGGTCACGCTTCAGTCGATACTCCCGTTCCTGGGAACGGGAGATTGGATGTGCTCTTTAGATCTCAAGGATGCGTACTACCACATCAAAATGGCCAGACCATCCAGAGATCATTTGCGTTTGCGGCTGGGGGCCAGTCACTACCAATTTCGAGCACTGCCCTTTGGTCTCACCTCAGCCCCCAGAGTGTTCACCAAATGCATGGCAGTGGTCATGGCTCACCTGAGGCGTCTAGGATTCCGGGTGTTTCCTTATCTGGACGACTGGCTCCTATCCGCCACCACCAGGCATCAACTCATTCTTTCCAGGGATCATACAATCAGTCTCTGTTCTCGGTTAGGAATAACCTTAAATTTTAAAAAATCTGCCTTATTACCATCGCAGCATATCTCCTTTATCGGAGCAGACCTAGCCACCACCGCCTTGGTCAGATTACCTCAAGAAAGAGTCATCTCTCTACGAAATCAGGTGTCCTGCTTGCTAAAATAAAAGAGAGTACTTGCCTTTCAGGTTTTAAAGCTATTAGGCACCATGGCAGCTACCCTCATAGCGGTTCCTCTGGGACGGATGCACATGAGGATACTCCAATGGTTGCTTTTCACCCAGTGGTATTATCAACAGTTCCCAATGTCTTTCAAGATCCTACTGACAGACGCTTGCAAGAAGGACCTTCTCTGGTGGTTGAACAGTCACCAGGTGACGATAGGTCGACCATTTGTACTTCCCCCTCCCGTAGCCACGGTGCCCACGGACGCTTCCCTGATAGGGTGGAGGGGGGCTGTTTCAGGGAAGAACTGCCCAAGGTACCTGTTCTGAGATGGAATTACCCCTTATGCCGAAAAGCCTTGAGAATTTGGCAGTGGGCTGTATCCACCAGGCGCTTTCTGATAGCAACGCACATCCCGGGGAAATCCAGAGTGATAGCAGACAAACTGAGCAGAGCAATTCTGTTGCCCTACAAGTGGTCCCTCAAAGAAGTGGCGGAAATGATATTCCGCAGATGGGGCCAGCCTTGTTGCGACCTTTTTGCATCCCCGCTGAATGCCAAATGCAGAAGTTACTTTGCTCTGAATCCTCCTCCGGGGGAACAGCCCAAGGTATTCACTTGTACACGATTGGCCCTCGGGTCTCCTTTATGCCTTTCCTCCAACCCTACTGATCCCCAGATTTTTGCAGAAAGCAAAAAGCTCGGGAAGGACTGTTATTCTGATAGCCCCCTTTTGGCCTCGGCAGATATGTTTCCCCTTCCTTTATCAGTATCAACTGGAAGAACCTTGGTTTCCGGACCCAGTGCCAGACCTGACTCACTCGTCAGGAGTTCTTCACCCCCTCACTTCAGTCCCTCAAACTGACAGCTTGGCTGCTCCACTTCCCAACCTAGCCAGGTCATATAATTTGTCTTCCACGGTGCAACGTATTCTAGTCTCCTCTCATAAAGTCTCCACCAGAAAACTGTACAACAGCAAATGGAAGCGTTTTGTTTATTGGGCCTCTCAACATGATATTGATCCCTATGTCGCTCCTATTGATAGTGTTCTTGAGTTTCTGACTATGCTTTTTCATGAAGGTGCAGCAAGCGGCCACTGTAAGAGTTCAATTGGCTGCAATATCCAATTTTCACCTGGGATTTGAGGGCTCTAATCTTATCTCTCACAGATTATGTAAAGCCTTTCTGAAAGGGACTCATCACCTTAGGCCTCCTGTCAGACAACCAGTTGCCCCCTGGAATCAAAATTTAATACTATCTCCACTTATGCTTCCCCCCTTTGTACCTGCATCTTCTTGTCCTTTGAAGTTCATTTCTTGGAAAACAATATTCTTGGTGGCTATTACTTCAGCTCGTAGAGTTTCGGAACTACAAGCTCTTTCTATCAGGCCTCCGTATCTGGTTTTTCATCCCGACCGAATCTCTCTCAGGACAAATCCCACCTTTCTTCCTAAGGTCTGCTCCGAGGTTAATTTGAACCAGTCTTTTGAGCTGCCCACCTTTTTCAGACACCATTCAAATAAATTAGAATATATGTTACATAAACTTGATGTTCACAGGCAATTGAGGTTTTATTTGGACAGAACAAAGGAGTTTAGGAAATCGGAACAACTCTTTGTTTCTCATGCGGACAATAAAAAGGGGCTGCATGTAGCTAAAGTTACATTGTCTAAGTGGTTATCTGATTGCATAAAATATATGTATTCATCAACCAACCAACCTACCTTTAGAGCATAGTGTGAAAGCACATTCCACCAGGGCTGTGTCTACATGTCTGGCTCATGCAGCCCGTTTGCCTTTGGACACTATTTGTGCTGCTGCTACTTGGTCCAAACCTCATATGTTTATCACTCATTGCAAAGTGGACAGGGCCTCCAGAGACTGGGCTTCCTTTGGTTCCACTATTCTCAGGAATGTACTCCTGTCAGCCACCCAGGATTAGGGTGCTTGGGACGCTACCCACGTGTAAGAACAAACGGTGAGATTGAACAACTTCACATAAAGAAGTTATGTTCTTACCATAACGTTCCATGTGAGTTGTTCATCTCGCCTTTGTTCTTACACTCCCTCCCACCTTCCTCCTCCAGGTTCTTGAAGAATGGGTATGACTGGTGGTCTGGTTGGTCTAACTAGTGTCCTTTACTTCAGCTAGAGTATTTCTTAGTAAATTGTAAATATATGTATACATGTGCATATTTGTGGCATATTGGTATGTTTAGTGGTATTCTTTCTTGCTGGGTTCAGCAAACTAGATCTGAGGTTAGTCAGAGAGCATCATGGGATAGGGACTGTGCCTCTAGCTACTCAGAGATCTTGAGCTTGGAAAGCGGCCGACTCAGAGCCGATGGATCGGCTGCATACCCACGTGTAAGAAAAAAGGCGAGATGAACAACTCACTTGGAACGTTATGGTAAGAACATAACGTCTTTTTACGTCTCTGTTGCTATAAAATACAGTGCAAAATGACACTGCTGTAGTCTGAACTCTTGCCACCAAGTGTCATTGCTTCAGTTGGAGAAGTGCAGATTGAGATTTTAAAACAGCTGTAATTATGGCAGTGCTGGCCTTAATGCTTGAGGGCATGAGGTTGGGAATAGCAAGGGTTGCAGGATAGATATGTTGCCTGGGGCACCAGACTCCTTTGCTACACCTCTGCCAAAGTGTTCCTCTACTCCAGAGAACCTATTCAAAGTTCACTTTTGTGGTGAGTACTTACTAATCTGTATTTATTTGTAAAAAAATACAGATATTAGAATATTGATGTATTGATCCAAGCAGTGGAATGCCATCCAAGCAGTGGAATGACTGCGGTGGTGGTGCTGCGGTAGCGTTGTCGCTTCACATTAATACGTTGTCCTGTTCGATTCTCAGCTAGTGTGTCTTCTGTGTGGAGACATGCGTGAATGGGCGTACCTTCGTTGAAGGTTGTGCGTCAGGGCCGGCAACTCGGCATGTAAAACTCTACTGCCAATCATTAGCGGACCGGAGTTACGCTGTGGCGACCCCTAACCGGGAAAAGCCGAAAGACACAGCAGATCCAAGCAGTGGAATGTAGATATGGGGAAGATTTGATTTTCTTGCGTTTGGGCAAGTGCACATCCCACTATTAACATATTATTCTGTGGGAGGAATACCCTCGCAGCATGCACATAAAACTACAAAAAAAAAACAACATTATTTTTGCAAGGGAAGGGCCCCCCCCCCTCCCCCCGCAATTTATATATAATAACTATTAGATTGCACAATACCAGGGAAAAGGTAAATTGTATCTGCTAAACAGATGTCAATAAAACAGGCATTCAATAAAAGTAGACTGTCATATATAGATACATATGTGTATGTATGCACGTATGTGTGTACATATATATATATATATATATATATATATATATATAAAATGATATTGATATATATATATATATATATATGTGTGTGTGTGTGTGTATATGTATATATATATATATATATATATATATATATATATATATGTGTGTGTGTGTGTGTGTGTGTGTGTGTGTGTGTGTAAAATATATGGTTTACCTTCATGTGTGCATATTGCACACGGACGAACAGCAATTGTCCGAAAGGCCGTTTGCAAACTCCGAATGGAAAAATGTTTGAATGTGCAATGAGCGAATGCACAGTGATATTCGCTCATTGCGCATTCGACATTTTGGGGTGGATTGCACTATAGTGGGGATCAGAAAATGGTCCCTTTTCCCAGTGCAGTGCAATCTCGGAGTTAGAATATTAAAGTAGGGGGTGCAGCCCCCCCACATGGGGGGTGCATGGGGGCTTGCCCCCCTACTTTACACTTCATTAGATTTTTCTTTTGATATTTATGTTTGAAAATCAGCGAATCTGCTTTTCTGTTTGCTGATTTTCGAACATATTAAATTGTTGCTGTTATGACCTTCGTGGTAACGATTCGCTCATATGAGCAATCGCACCACTGTGATTCGGTTTTGTAAAGGTAAACCAAAAAATATATCTTGTGTTAACCTTTGAGACATGCTGCAGATTTGCAGGTTTTACACATTGCATTAAGGGACTTCAGCTGCAGAGGTGGTGTTTTATCATCTCATCGAATGACAGGGTGCCAGTACTGCATAGCCTTGCCATTCTTTAACTGATTCCGCTATTTGTGCATATATCCTTTAAGGATGAAGATATAGGTTCATAGGTATGTACTAGGCTAATGGCCCTGGAGCCTTTACAAGCCTAGCCCATAGGATTACCCTGGCATTGTGCCACCCATCCCTAGTTCCCAGTGCCTCTGTCGAGTAGAGCTACTGGAGTGATCCCCGGGGTGAATTTTCTATTTCCCATCCACTCATCAAGATTCCTCTTGAAGAGGGCCAGTGAGATACTCTGTTTGAGATGTAAGGGAAGTCTGTTCCATAGCATGGGCAATCTCTGGGTTATGAACCTGTCCCTCCAGCTTGTTCTGTTGATTGTAGTAATAATGTGGATAATGAAGTAAATATTTGGCAATCTGTGGGGTAGGATGCAGATGTCTTTTGAGTCTTTAGTACTTAACCAGTATTGCAGTATTCAAATTATGTATTTTACTAGATAGTATAGACTTTGAATTATTGTAGTGGTTTTTCTCCAGGCTCTTGGCTAATAAATGAGCATAATACAGTGAATGTCAGTCAGAACCACATCAAACATGAAAGACATCTAAATCCACACCTTCCACGAATGCCTAGAAATGTAGCACTTTTTAATAGTCCATATCAGAATTGTTTGCTTCCAGTTACAAAGAATATTACTTGATAATTTTGATGATTCAGTATTCAACCAGCTACAGCTTGGCTGAATTCTGTGCTCCTTTTAGACTGCAGTCACTTGCTTATCATTCTCTTGCCCACTCAGACAGGGTGGTAAGTATTCAGTTGTTGGTACAGTGCCTGTTGAAACGTTTGCAGACTAAGGCTGCTTGCTTATTGTCCTGCAGATAATCATGTTAATGTAGGAGTCCTCTTTGAGTGTCCCGTAGTATAAGGCACAGATGTTGTTATGCCTAGATTTGGAACATAGTGTATATAGAGGGTGTAGCTCATCCCTGGGAGTAAGACTTGGGCATTTTGAATACAGACCTAACAAAAACTTGTAATTGCTATGGTAATAGTCAGTATCTTTTGGCACAGAAGAGCTGCTGGGAATATCATTCTAGTGGGACAGGATTTTCATATTTTATCAGTGCTTAAACTTTTTTTTTTTTTTTTTTTTTTTTTTTTTTTGTTTATTCTTTAAAGCATCAGCAGCAGGTTCTGAGTGCCATCGAGAGAGCAAAGCAAGTGACAGCTGCAGAACTTAACTCCATAATCCGGGTATGTTCAGCATATGAAGTATTTTGCAATGTCATTATTTGAGAGGCATAAGGACTTGTACTAATTACCGATTGTGTGCAGTGTTAGTAGAGACAGTGTGTCAGCATTATTCTATGTTTGTTTAGTAGCAGTACTAATGCAGCATTATACAGTGTATTATTGAGCAGTATTTGATTTTGAAAAAATGTTTACAGATTGATAGAGAAAGAAGACCAAGAAAAACTACTGTATTTTTTAATCATTTTGTTGACCAAGATAGTCCTGCTATGCCAGTGCCTGTTGTCAGTGAAAACTCTAGGTGGTATTCATATTAGCCAGGGGAAGTTTGTTCAGGTCACCAAGAAAATTCACGTGTTACAATACATGTCCAGGTATTGTTTATATCCATTTGAGTTACCACCAACTTAGGCAGATGGAACCTTGATTGGACATCTAATTTGAAGGGTAGCACAATGAGGAGTGTGCTCCCAATGCTGCACTGCATTGTCAATAATGGAAAATTACTGTAAGGGGCTGAGGGGTGAATAAAACCCATAACCTTCTGATCTTGAGCGTGAAAGGTGAATGTAATACCTATTTGAATATTTTATAGCAGACTTCTTGTTAAAGTATTAAGAGTAGCAGTCAGGTCACCATAAAAATTGATTTTATTGTGTTATTTCCATTAGTAACCGTTTGAAATGTCAGAACCCAGTAGATTGAGTCCTGAAAAATGGAGACTGGTCGAAAAAATGGAGTCGCATGTACTAAGTCTGAGATGGCCATTTCTGTGAATATTCCCTTTTCCTTCAAGGGATGTTTAGCTTAAGAATTCCTGTGTATGAGTTTGGGGGGGGGGGGGCTTTCCTCCTGGCAAAAAAAAAAAAAGAAGACATTTAAAGGAGAAGAGCGATGTTAAGAGATTCACTCTTTTGGATCACCATCACTTTGGTTTTTCGATCTTTTTTTCAGCTTGTCGACAGTTGGCATTTGAGTGTTGACATTTCCTTTACTGAAAAGTTGATGTGGGATCGACTTTGAAGCTTTATATTACTCAGAACTTGCACTTGGTTTTAGAGTTTATCTCAACTATATTCACAGGATGGGAGGTGCATCTCCTGCACTATGCTGAGAATGCTACTTGTGCAGACAGCTCCCCTGTGATGCACCTCCAACTCTTTGATTCTGTCTATGGCTGATTGCTTTGATGAATGGCGCAACAGGTAGCACATTCACCTTTGTTTCAGAAAGCTGTGGGTTCTACTTCCACATCAAGTAAATGGATAACTGACACCGTGGTATAGCTTTAAGATGGGGAGTTCTGCTCTCCTGAGTGTTTCATCTTTTGGATGAGACATTAAAGTAAGGGCCCATCTGAGAGGGTTGGTGGTAGCTCAGGTGGAAGTAAAAGATCCCACAGTACCCATCAGAAAGTGTAGAGGAACTTCCCTGATGCCTTTGCTAAATTGTAACATTTAGTATAAGTACCCCCTCTAGACTCTCCTGAATTATGCCACTTTGCTAGCTGGATAAACGTGGATTACAAAGGATAAATGAAAAATGTAAATGAATTGTAGTGAAGTGAAGTTGTTAGTTAATGGCTGGCATGATTAAGCTGCTGAAATGTGTTAAATGTCATTAAACTGCATAGCTAAAACAAGTTGTTGATGACCACTTTTGTCTGCATCAGAGGAGGGAGCAGGCATTATTTTGCAGGGCAGCTCTAAGGAGTTTGATTCATGAGGAAAGGACCATTTTTCAGGGCACCTTCTTTCTTGTAGGGTGTCCTAGAAAAGGAAGCATAAATATAGGCATTTTTGCTTCACCTATATCCACTTCAGCTATGGCAGGCAAGGGGGATTGCTTTGGATTTGCTAAAGACTTATTTAAATCCTTTCAGTTATTACATTTTGAGGCATCCCTTCATTTGAAAAGGAAAAGATTTCCCTCTTTTTATTATGATCACCAGTCTTTGGGACAATAATACGTTTCTTAAGTACCTGCTCCACAATATGGAGAAATGTGACTCTGAGGAAAGTTTTTATTTAAATTGTTATCTTTTTCAGATACTGTTGCCAGAATGAAGTAGTTATTTCAGTGGAAATAAAAAGAAATACCAGAGACCCAGCAAGTATATTGTGATTTTTCACAGGTGGATTTTCCTAGACCTTGCAACTGTTTCTCCTGTTTTGCAAGTCATAGAAGATACCTTCCTTGCAGCCAGAAGTTTGCCTGACAGTTTGCCACTTGCCTCCTTACCCTACAGTATTTCTTTGTGAAAACAGTTTTCTACCAAATACGCTATGGCGACTAACTCCATCCCATCTGACAAGTATGGGAAGTCTTTGATAGGTTTAGGAAGACAGTTTATACTTGCTCCACTGAAGCCTTCAGAACAGGGAATTGTCAGGCTCAATGTTCTTTTAATTTCTGACAATATGAGAAAGTTAATTGACAATCTCCCTTCTTCAGAGATTGCAATCTCTGAATCCTTTCATTTTTTCTGTCTCCAATAACTATAGATTCTCTAAAATGTTCTTAGGATGCTGTTTTTAGAACTGCTGCGAGTCTGATGAAAAAATTCTTTGCTTTCTCAGAATGTGATAGCTGAGCTCCTGAATACTTCCCTGGATAAAAAGGTACTGCTTGTCCGATGTTCTTCGTGTTTCACTGTTGCAGTCATTACATTTGAGTAATCTGCTGGCAGGTTGCCCTCAATCGGCCTGATTAACAAAACCTTGGGTCTTACGTCAGTTGCTGTCCCTTCTTCCATGGCGTCAGGTCGTCAGGGGTATAAAACATGCAGCTGATGCCATTTTCATTAGTCTTTCTTGCCGCGCGGTGCCAGAAGCAGAAGCAGTTCGCAAGTGCTGGTCGGCTGACTCCTGAAATTGTAGTCTTCGAGTTTTAGAACCGAAGTCTTCAACCTAAAGCTAAGTACCCCATTGGGGAAACTTTTTCTTGCTCCTTACCAATGTCTGTAAAAGTTAATAATTGTATTACTTGTGGGAAGCAAATACCTCATAAGGATTTTCATTTGTACTGTATTCCTTGCCTAGGCCCTGACCACAACGTGCCTTGCTGTCGGTTTTGTGCTAAATTTAACCAACGCACCATTAAGAGTCTGTATATTTTTGCTACAAAATATTTTGGCTCAAGATTTAACTATCCAGAAATGTCGTCGGTTAGCAATCAGACTACCGGAATACATAAAAAAAAATGCAAAGAAAAAGACAGAGACAGACCGTCGAGGTCCAAAACCGATGACGAAGCTTCTCCTAAGCCAGTCGCCGGTTCGCCAGTACTCAGTGAGGCGCTTTCGCAGCCCCTGATACCTGCAACTTTTGATTCGCAGGCCTCTACTGAGACCCATTCGGAGTCCGGTATGCCGCGAGACACTTTAAGTATTGAACCCGCAGATGTCTCTACCTTAGATGGGTCCGGAGCCGCTGAGCAGGCACCGGCTTCTGAGGGTGTTTTCAGCCCTAAAGATTTGTATATTAAACCGACGCCATCTTTAAAACCTAGGCCAAAATCAACTTCTGTGTCTAAAAAAACGACGCTTGGGCCACGTGCACAGGCCCCTATGCCTAAAAAACAAATGATCAAAATGGCTGAGGATTTAATTACCTTGATCAGGGGTTCCCATCCCCCTCCTGCTAAGAGGCTAGCAAGGCACTGACTATGAATCCATCAGATCAGGTTTCTATTTCTTCTGATTCCTCTTCTGATCAGGAATTATCTATTCTACCTTATGAGGACTCTGATGCAGAAGATTCCATCCCTTCTGCCTCTCCTCCTGAGGATTTTTCTTTTGGAGAAACTTTGCATACCTTAAGAGAACACTTTCACTGGGAGAGTCAGGATTTTTCAGAATCTAAAAAGAGGCTTAGGGATTTCTTCCTTCTCCCTCAGCATAGTCCTTTGGCTATACCTCCTGTTCTAGACATTGTTGATGATGATTTCTCAGAATCCAGCATGGCTGCTGATTCCCTGCCTCTGGCTCCAAGTAAGCCAGACAGATATTACAGAGTTCCTGACTCCCATAAATTCCTCTTTAAAAACCCTACTGCTGACCCTGAAACCATTTCTCAGGGTCCCAAGGGCGTTAAGGCTTCTACTGCTAAAAATCCTACCCCTTCTGATAGAGACTCCAGGGCGCTGGATAGATGGGGTAAGAAGGTTTACACGTCCGCAACCTTGGCAATCAGGGCTTTAAACTGTCAATTTCATATGCTTAAATATCAGCACAATGTCATGGGATTACTTAAACAGAAAATGATGTTGATTTCTGACTGTGTGGAAAATAGAGTTGCAGGATTTATTGCATTCAGCTGAACAGGTTGGCAAGCATACTTTGCAATGTGGTTTTGATTCTTTGGAGGCCTCTTGCAGGGCCAGTGTAACTGGATCTGTGATAAGAAGGTATGCTTGGCTCAAGGAGCAAACTCTGCCTGATCATGTTAAAGCAAAATTGTTGGATGCTCCTTTACAACAGGACAGTCTATTCGGTAATAAGCCAGAAGAAGTTTTGAAAAAAATGGAGGATAAAGCTAAATCTATGCAAACTGTAAAATATTTCCTACAAGTGCAGCCACCCAGGTTCAGTAGGCATTGGCCTACTAAGAATTGGTCCTTTCCAGTACCCACCAGAGCCGCTCAGGCCAAACCCAGACACTCCAAAGGTTCCAGGTTTCAGTCACAAGGAACTTATAGAACAAAACAATGGGGTGCCTCCACCTCCAAATCTGGAAGTAACAAGGCACCTGCCTACGGTAAACACTCTCAATGACTTTCCTCTGCAATCACCAAGCACTTATCTTTTGGCCGCCCCTTTGGGGGAAAACTGGCACTTAATGCACAAAACTGGCAACTAATTACCCAGGACAAGTGGGTGTTAAATATAGTATCCTAGGGTTGCAGATTTCATTTCCACACGTTGCCAATTCCAAACGGATGGCCATATCTGCCACCAAACCAGTGGGCAGAGGCCCAGAAACAAGTCATGTCCCTTATGAATATGGCGGCTATTCAGCCAGTACCAGAAAAGGAAAAGGGACAAGGTTTTTATTCAAGACTTTTCCTGGTACCCAGAAAAGACAAATCATGGCATCCATTTCTGGATTTATCCATTCTAAATACATTCCTGGACATTCCAAAATTCAAGATGCTGACTCTACAACAGTTAATGCCTATGCTAGGCAAGGATGCCTGGTTGGTAACTCTAGACTTAAAAGAGGCTTACCTGCATATCCCAATCAGGGAATCTTGCAGAAGATACCTCCGCTTCAAAGCAGGCTATTTGCATTACCAGTTCTCTGCACTGCCCTTTGGCTTATCTACTGCGCCCAGGGTTTTCACAAAGTGCCTGGCACCAGTAATTGCATTTTGCAGACAAAGAAACATTCAAATTTATCCTTTCCTGGACGATTGTCTAATTCAGGCAGAAAACAAGGACACTCTTCTAAAACATTTGGCATTTGTAAAAAGACTTCTAACTTGTCTAGGGTACACCATAAACGAAAAGAAATCACAACTGGTACCCTCTCAAATAATTACATTCCTGGGTGCAAGCTTGAATACAACTGCCCAGGTGACTTATCTTACGCCAGAAAAACAGACTCAATTGATGACTTACTTCAAACAAGTAGCCACAAAAAGCCAGCTATCTTCAAGGCAAATTCTGCAGGCCTTGGGGTTCATGGCTTCCTGCATTCTAATAATTCCATATGCAAGACTGCATATGAGGAAGCTTCAGTGGTACCTAAAAAGCTTATGGAGTCAAAATTGTCACAGCCGGGAAACAATGAATGTCATGTGGTCCTATCTCGCCTACATTCATTACTGATGGGTTCCGACTTGGCCGACTATTTTTTAGCACAAAGTCTCTAATTGGCTGGGCTAACCGGTATCCCAGGATGCATCTCGCCCAAACCCCCAGATCTCGTTTGCCGCTCGTTGAGTTAGGATGTGGTCTCGAGCATGGCTGTGGCCAAGTACATTTTTTGACTAAACTTTCTAAAGTTTGATACCTTTCTGTCAGATTAAAAGCTATTCTCATAGCTATATTGTGTTTTGAGTGTGTTTGAGCTTGTTGCTTAGTTTTGTGGAGAGTGTGCGTGGTTTCCCTTGTGTTTGGCAGGCTAGGCCCGTTTAATTTAGAGGGACCTAGTCCTCTCCTTCGTATCGTTTTCAGTGTGTTCCCTAAGGAACATTTAAATTAGAGTTCCTGTAGTGTTTCCGCCTTCCCACCTGTTGTTGTTGTGTTTGGATATTAGTGAACATGTCTAAAGAACAAAAGGAGCATAAACCCTCCGGATTTAAAAAATGCTCTAAGTGTGCCTATAAAATGTCAATCACAGATGGGCATGCCATCTGTGTTTATTGCCTTGGTGCGTTTCATTTACAAGAATCCTGCAGTGTCTGCCATTCCTTTAGCTCTAGGGTGCTGCAGGAAAAAAAATAAATAAACTAATTTTGAAGGGCCTGGTCAAGCCCTCTTTTGAAGAGGATCTAGAGTCTGCTTCTTCTACTGGCAAGTCTAAATCCACCAGAACTAAAAAATGATCTCCGGCTCCATCTAGTTCCGCGGAGCCCCCAGAGAAGATTTTGAAAATAGTTACAACCTCCTCGGCTCCGTTGGCTTCGGAGCCGCAGGACAAGAGCTCTGGTTTGGATACTGCTTCCTCTGCTCCATTGTCCTCGGGGCCGCAGGAGGTATCGGTGGTACTGGAGTCGACCTCGGCTCTGATCATTTTGGAGCCAGTCACCCAGTGTTAGACAGGATTCCATAGGTAGGAGATCCTCATCTCCTTCAGTTGCCTCCAAATCCTCTAGGTTATCTGATTTGGACGTGGATAGGGTGGTCCAGAGGCTCCTTCAGTCGCCAGTGTTAGCCAAATTGTTTTCGGCTCCGACCCAGTCGGCCCCGGAGCCTACCCCCTTGTCGGCACTGATGATTCCCCCTCCAAGCACCTCTGTGCCATCGGAGCCGGAGTGTTCGGCGCCAAGTGATGTCTTTACGCCGGCTCCGATACCCCTGGCGGGTTTATCGGAGCCGTCGTCGGCTCCAACCATTTCAGTTCCGTCATCTGGTTTTGACACTTGGGTTTCCTCGGTCGGGCCCGAGGGGGGTGCATCGGGACTTCTGTCGACCCCGAGTCTCCCTCTCGGCGCTTCGGCTAGGGGGATCCCGACTCCGGTTGTGGTCTCGGAGACTGGTCAGTCCTCGGATTCGGGGGACCCACCTTCGAGGCCATGAGGAGCACACTGGCCAGGTCATCAGTGACATCACTTGGATCGGTCACTTGGATCGGTCACTCCGTCCCCATACACCCCGGCTAGAGCCTCTGACGCCCCTCTATCTGTGGACAGCGGCGCTCGAAGGCCTGAGGACACCCCCATGAGTGGTCCCCAGCTTTCTGAGGGCCCCTCAAAGTCTGTGCCTGAGGAGCCTCCCAGGAAAAAGTTGTGCAAGAGGAAGCACATAGACTCCCAAGATGAGTCCATCACCTCAGATACCGAACTTGAAGATGCAGAGGGGTCCCCGAAGTCGTCCTCCGATGATGTCTCCTTCTCCAACATCCTGGAGATTTTGAGGCAGAGAGGTGACTGGCCTTCCAAGCCCCCCTCTGAGGAGGAGTCGGTATTCCTCAAGGCCTTCGGAGCTCAACCTTCCGCCTCCTGGGTGTCTCCACCCTTTTATGAACTCTTAGACCTGATTTGTCGAAGGGTGTGGGAGCACCCTGATTCCGTGGAACTGGTGCCCAGTCGTCCAAATAAGTTCCTGCCTGCTCCCCCAGGAAAAGAGTTGACAAAAGGGGTCCCTGTAGATGCCATGGTGGTGGCGTCAGCCACTCAGCAAGAAGTTGCAGAGGCTTCTTCCTCCGTCCATCCTCCTAACAAGGAGTCCAGGAGTATGGATCGTTATGGGAAGCGTACCCTGTCTTCAGCGACCTTTACACTGTGGTCACTGAATTACCTCTGTCACTTTACTCTGCTCCAGAGAGATCTCCTCAAAGAGTTGGGAGATGCTTTGACGGGTAACATGCCTGAGGCGGTAGCGCAGACTGTTAATGCCCAGTTGTCTACCCTTGGTTCCATTGCAAACTCGTCCATGAGGCTCATATCATATGCGGCCAAAGGGGCGAGTAGGGCAGCTAGTTCAGGCTTGGCTCTTAGGAGGCAATCCTTGATGCGCCTATGTCACTTCGCGGAGGCCTTCAAGTCTTCCTTCATTGACGCCCCCTTCGATGGGTCCTCTCTTTTTGGACCCAAAGTGAAAGACACTCTCACCAGATGTGAGCAGGAGGGTAAGACTTTATCTGCCGTAAGGGCCCGTTTTTCTCTTCCCTCTAGGCCTTATCCCAAGGCTCAGAGAGGAGGGAAGATGTGGTACAAGAAGTCACAAAAGTCTTTCCCAGCACTCATGGTGAGCCCCCCTCCAGAGGCAGAGGAGGGGGGGGAAGTATTCTGGAAGATGCCATCCTAGGGGCAGAGGAGGCCCCCGCAATTTGGGAGACCGCGACTCCTTTCGCGGATCTTCCTATCAGCATCCTTGAGGGATCACCCGACTGTGCTATTCCGGAGCCAGTCGGGGGCCATTTTTTGAGGCATCCTCAAGCTTGGGAGAGCATCATTCAGGATCGATGGGTGCTTCGAATAATCACCGGAGGTTACACCATTCCCTTTGCTTCACCCCCTCCCCCAGTCAAAAAAATCCCGGACGTTCCACCCAGTCAAAGGGATCAAGCAGCACTAGAGGTATCAAAGCTGCTAAGAAAAGGGGTCATCCAACCGGTCCCCTCAGACCAGATTGGATCAGGAACTTACTCAAGACTCTTTTTGGTGCCAAAAAAAACAGGGGACCTGAGATCCATTCTGGATCTCAGCCGATTGATTCACTACGTTCTGAAGTCCAAATTCCGAATGGTCACTCTTCAGTCCATCTTCCCATTGCTGGGAGAGGGAGTATGGATGTGCTCCATCAACCTGAAGGATGCCTATTACCACATCAAGATAAACAAGGCATCCAGGAATCATTTACGCTTCCAGCTGGGAGCCAGTCATTTCCAGTTTCGAGCCCTGCCCTTTGGTCTCACCACAGCCCCCAGGGTGTTTACCAAGTGCTTGGCAGTGGTAACAGCTCACCTGAGACATCTAGGATTCCAGGTGTTTCCTTACTTGGACGATGGGCTCCTTGCCGCCGCCACCAGGCATCTACTCATTCAAGCCAGGGAAGCCACCATAACCCTTTGCCAAATGCTAGGAATTACATTAAACTGGGAAAAATCTGCCTTGCTGCCCTCACAGCGTGTTGTATTTATAGGTGCAGAGCTAGACTCTGTCCAAATGAGGGCCTTTCTACCTCCAGAAAGGATAACAGTGTTGCAGTCTCAGGTCCAGGCTCTATTGCCCCGGAAGAAGGTCCAAGCCAGGTTAGTTCTTCAGCTATTGGGATCCATGGTGGCGACCATCATGCTAGTACCCTTAGCCAGGCTACACATGCGGATCCTCCAGTGGCTCCTTTCAGTCCAGTGGTCCTTTCAAAAATTACCTCTCTCTCACCCAATTCTCCTCACAGAGCAATGCAGACAGGATCTCCATTGGTGGCTATGTTCCTCCAACCTGGACAAGGGGAGGAATCTAGTTCCCCTGTCTCCTGCTGCCACAGTGACCACGGACGCTTTCCAGATAGGGTGGGGGGGCATTATCTGGGCAGAACGGTCCAAGGCATGTGGCAGGATCACGAGGTACACTTACACATCAATGTCCTAGAGATGAGAGCAGTGCTGTTAGCGTTGCAAGCACTTCAGAGCTCTCTTCCCCGGGGAACGATTGCTATTCACTCAGACAGCATGTCAGTTGTTTGGTACCTGAACAAGCAAGGGGGAACCAAGTCTTACCCCCTTTGCAGAGAGGCCATGAGAGTGTGGAATTGGGCAGTGTCTTCCCAACGGTTTCTAGTGTAAACGCACATTCCGGGAAAATCCAACGTGATAGCAGACAGGCTAAGCAGAGCTATTCTGATGCCGTACGAGTGGACTCTGAGCAACCGAGTTGCGACTCGGATCTTCAAAAGGTGGGGTCAGCCTTGCTGCGATCTCTTCGCCAGTCCCCTCAACGCCAAATGCAGCAACTACTTCACTCTGATCCCCCCACAGGGGGAGTCACCCAGGGACGCTCTAGTCCACGGTTGGCCTTCCGGTCTGCTCTATGCCTTTCCTCCGTTTCCTCTGTTACCAAGAGTGATTCAGAAAGCCATTTCCTTGGGAAGCAAGATGATTCTAATTGCTCCACACTGGCCCCGCCAGGTCTGGTTCCCCTTCCAAGAGCAGTACACAGTGGACGGTCCTTGGACTCTGGATCCAGTGCCAGACCTATGGACTTGTATGTCGGGACAACTCCACTTCTCCCTAAAGCCCCTCAGGTTGACAGCCTGGCTGCTCCACTTCCATCAATAGTTAGACTACATTACCTCTCACCTGAGGTGGTGCATATTCTATCGTCGTCTCACAAGTCCTCCACCAGAAGAATTTACTCTAGCAAATGGAAGAGATTTTCCATCTGGGCTCAGGCCCAAGGCCTGGACCCTTTCACAGCCCCTATATCGGCGGTCTTAGACTTTTTAGCTATGCTCTTCTGACAGGGCTCCGCTCCCTCGACCATTAAGGTGCAGCTGGTGGCCATTTCTAACTTCCATGTATCCTATGAACCCGCTCTTATGGGCCATAAACTTTGCAAGGCCTTTTTGAAAGGAGCCTGGTTACTGCGCCCTCCTGTCTCAGAACCCTTCATGCCATGGGATTTAAATCTGGTATTGCAAGCCATCACTTCTCCGCCCTTTGAGCTGGCTGCCACTTGTGAACTAAAATTCTTATCCTGGAAGACGGCATTTTTGGTGGCCATCACCTCGGCTAGAAGAGTATCAGAACTTCAAGCATTGTCCATTAGGCCCCCATATTTGATATTCCATAAGGACAGGGTATCCTTGAGACTTAATCCGTCTTTCCTCCCTAAGGTGTCTTCTACATTTAACCTCCACCAATCCATTGAGCTACCTGTGTTTTTTCCCAACTTCTCCAACAAAGCAGAGTTGAAATTTCATCAGTTGGATGTGCATAGACAACTATTTACAGAGGACGAAACATGTAAGAAAATCGGATGAATTGTTTGTGTCCTTTTCGGAGAATAGAACAGGTAGCTCTGTTTCCAAGTGCACAATTTCCAAGTGGATTAAGGATTGCATTTCCTTTATTTACTCATCAGCAGGCAGAAATTTACCCTTCCCAGTTCAGGCTCATTCTACCAGGGCAGTCTCGACTTCAATAGCATCATGCCAGGCTTTCCTTGGACGACATTTGTGCAGCGGCCACCTGGGCTTCTCACCACACCTTTATCTCTCATTACAAGCTGGACGTGGCATCTAGAGGCCGGGCTTCCTTTGGTTCCACGGTTCTCAGAAGTATTTTCCTATGAGCCTCCCGGGTTAGAGGTGCTAGGGACGCTGTCCCATCAGTAATGAATGTAGGCGAGATAGGACCACATGACATCAGTTAGTTATGTACTCACCATAACGATCGATGTATGTGGTCCGTCTCGCCTACATTCTTACGTACCCTCCCACCTGCCCCTTGCCTGAAGGATTTGGAGGAAAATTAATCTGAGACCCTTCAGAATCAGTTTATTCCTTTTTCTGGTGGATGATATTCCTCTTAGTGAGGTTGCTGTATGTGGAGTGATTGCGATGTATGCAAACAAGATCTGGGGGTTTGGGCGAAGTGCATCCTGGGATACCGGTTAGCCCAGACAATTAGAGACTTCGTGCTAGAAAATAGTCAGCCGAGTCGGAGCTGATTATTGGCTCCGAACCCATCAGTAATGAATGTAGGCGAGATGGACCACATACATCGATCGTTATGGTGAGTACATAACTAACTGTTCCTATCATTCCTTGCCTGCAGCAAGAGTTCTTATGGTGGGCAGAGGCTTGCCACCAAAACAAGGGACTGTCATTCATTCAACCCCCTGCCACCCAAATCCTGACTACAGACGCATCAGATTATGCTTGGGGGGGGGGCGCATCTGGCAGGAAGGTGCATTCAGGGCCAATGGAGCCCAAATCAAATGCACCTACATATCAGCCAGAAAGAGATGCTAGCTGTACAGAATGCTCTGATAGCCGTCAAGGACTATCTTCATCCAGGACAACTACTGATAGACAGACAACACCACAGTCATGTGGTATATAAACAAGCAGGGGGGTACCCATTCCTACCCCCTTTGCAGACTAGCCATGGCTTTGTGGAACACGGCCTTGACTTATCAAATACATCTACAGGCTCAGTTCCTGCCAGGAAAGCAAAATACTCTGGCAGACAAACTAAGCAGAAATCTTATGGACCCACACAAATGGAAACTGGATCCACAAATCTTCAGCATGTTGACACGCAAATGGGGGAGCCCAGACATAGATCCATTTGCCTCACCTCAAAACTATCAGTTGGACAAATTCTGCACAAGAATTCATCACAAAACAGCTTGGAAAGTGGATGCTCTATCCTTCAGCTGGAAGAACCTATCAGTCTATGCCTTTCCCCCTCTGCCTCTGCTCTCCAAGGTCTTATTAAAAGTCAGACAGGAAAAACCAAAAATGATTCTGATTGCTCCATACTGGCCTCGCCAACACTGGTACCCGCTCCCACGCAATATGTCGCACCTTCCTCCGTGGTACCTGCCTCAGACACCTTATCTACTGTCTCAGCAGAACTATCAAATTCTGCATACTCAGCTCCAAACTCTGAACCTTGCAGCATGGCTGATCAACTAATTTCACCGGTTGCATCTCTCAGCAAACCTGTGATGGATGTCATTTTGGAGGCTAGAAGGCCTAGTACTAGAAAATCTTATGCTGGCAAATGTAAAAGATTGTGCCTGGAACCAAGCACAAGGAATAAGCACATCAATGCCCAATATTCCTCAGATTCTGCAATATTTAACTGAGATGCTTCACAAGGGCCTATCTTTTTCTTCCATCAAAATCCATGCCTCTGCCATTTCAGCTCATTACAACACGGATCCTCCCCTCTTTTCTCATCCCCTGCTAAAGCAGTACCTCAGAGGGGCCAAAAATTTAAGACCTCCAAGGAGAGCACCAACTCCTGCATGGAAAAACTCACTGTACCTCCTTTTGAGCCAGCTGCAACTGTAGACCTAAAATTTCTCTCTTGGAGGACAGCTTTTCTTTTAGCAGTCACTTCAGATAGAAGGATTTCAGAACTACAGGCTCTCATGGCAGTGGAGCCTTTTATTATATTTTACCTGGACAGGGTGTCTCTCAGGACTAATCCATCCTTTATGCCTAAAGTGGCATGTAGTGTGGCTCTTAATCAGACCATTCATCTGCCAACCTTCTTCCCAAATCCACAGAACAAGGGTGAGCGGATTCTGCATTCATTGGATGTACACAGACAACTAAGATTCTACTTAAACAGGACAAAATCTCTAAGAAAATCTGAGCAATTACTGGTGGCATTTGCTGCAGGGGCAGAGATGAAGGCTATTTCAAAGCAGACTGTTTCAAAATGGATAAGCCATTGTATTCATTTCTGCTACATGCACCATGGTAAACCTGTCCTCAAGGGGATTAGATCCCATTCCACCAGGGCTGCATCTACTTCTGCAGCCTTTCTCAGAGGGGTTCCTACCAGAGACATTCTAGAAGCTGCTACCTCGAGCTCAGTTCATACGTTCACCAAACATTACCATTTACCTCTCTTCTCTAAATCCAGAGCAGGCTTTGCCACTGCTGTCCTGCAGGGCCTTATAGCTGCTCCTAATGCTGTATAATTCCATCCTCCCAACCATAGCTTTGGGATTCTACCCAAATGTAATGACTGCAATAGCGAAACACAAAGAATATAGTACAGTTGTGTACACTTACCATAAATGTAGATGTTCAAGTGTATTCACTGTTGCAGTCCTGTTTACCCACCCTCCAGCCCCCTATTTTTCTCTTACTATGCCTCTTCCTTCTTTAACTATGCTTAAAAGCCTTTTTGGTGTATTTGCTTTTATTTGGAGGTATATTTTTTGTGTTCTAAGTTACATGTATATATATATATATATATATATATATTTTTTTTTTTTTTTTTTTTTTTGTTTTTGCTCCCCATTTGGGGGGCACCTGACATTTAGGGCAAGAAAAACTAATGAAAATGGTGTTGGCTGTATGTTTTATACCCCTGATGACCTGACATCATGGAAGAAGGGACAGCAACCGACGCAGGACCCAAGACTTTGTTAATCAGGCCGACTAAGGGCAACCTGCCAGCAGATTACACAAATGTGTAATGACTGCAACAGTGAATACACTCGAACATCTACATTTATGGTAAGTGTACACAACTGTACTTTGAGGTCCTCAAAAGATTTGATGAAATGGAGAAGTAAATTCAAGGGGTTACACTGATTTTTTTCATTCCCCCATACTTAAATTCATAGAACTTTCCCTTTCAGTTCAGGATTTTGTTAAAGGAAACAATAAGCAATCATAGCAGAGCACAAGGAAGCAGTCTTTCTGGAAACAGTGGCAGGGTGATTCAAAAATGAAAGGAGGATTCTCTCAAAACCAAGGACAATTCCACAAAAATCAGATTAACATATATGTCCCATATAGTCTTTCCCCCTCCTCCCTGGCAACCAAGTAAAGATTTCCAAAATTTCTAGGTCTTCACTTTAAATTGTGGCACCAGATAACTTCAAACACATTGGTTCTGAGAATCATTCAAAACTGCTACAGCTGGTAGTAGAGTCCCTTACTCCTTTTCCATTAGGTTCCTCTTCACCAGTCCACCTGTTTTGGATCAAATGCTGTCTCAAGTGGTGATGGAACCTGCTCTTCCGAACCATATAAAGAAAGGATTTTGCTCTGGAAAATGTTTGTTGCCAGAAAAAGGAACATTGAAACCTCTCCTAGACCTTTTTTCCCTAAACCTTCACTTCACCATTCAAGGTTTCATTGCTTCTACAATTCTCATAATTCCTTTAGCCAGACTTCACATGAGAAAAATTCAGTGGTTCATCAAATCAGTTTGGGAACAACACCAGGACATCTTATCCTTTCAGATCCCTGTGCTGGTATTTGCAGAAAGGAAGATAATTTGATGGGTGAATTGATTTTTCTCTCAGCCCAGATCTTCCTTTCTCCCCTCCAGCCTTCTACTCCATCTGTAGCCACATTATTTATTTTATTATTTATATATTTATTTGTCTTTTGTTAACCGGGTTGGTCCACTGGATAGGTTGCCCATTTTCAGTGGAGATCTAAGGAGAAAAGCTCCAGATAATGAAACAAGTTACAAAGTTTGTAACAGTTATACAATCATTTGAGACATAAGAAATGTGGTATAAAGTATCTTAAGGGTGTACAGTACATACGTTTGCAACATATAAGAGAAGTTATTCATTAAGGACAGTCAACAGTTAACAATTGACATAAAAACAAGAGTAAATTGTGATCTAGAAAAGTTGGGTCGGTTGTGGTTAGGTGGGGTGGTGACAGGTGCAAGAGGGAGAGTTGGGCCAGGTAGCTCTTCAATTCTCTTTTGAAAATAATTGGTGAGTGGATAGAGCGAAGCTAATTAGGGGGCTTGTTCCAAGTTTGAGACATTGAGCATTTGTAAAGTAATTTGCCTATAGTTTTATTGGGTCTGTAGGTGTCAAGTTGGTTTTGATCAGTGCTGCGGAAGGATCGGGGAGGTTTGTATGGGAATAAGAGGGTGGATAGGGAAGGGGCAGTTGGCAGGTTTATATAGTAAAGAATGTCATTTAAAGCTGAGATAGTAGGAGAGGTTCAGGGAATTCAAACCACTGAAATTGTTTGAGGGCAAGGCGATGGTAGGATTTGTATGGAAAGTTGCTGACAAGTCTAGCTATGTGGTTGTATGTTTGATTGAGTTTAGTTAAAATATTTGGTTGGAGGTGGATAAAAATAGCAGAGTCATGGGGAAGGCAAGCACAATGTCCCTATTTTCTCTGTTCTTAGCTCCCATTTTTAAAACAAATTGATGCTGGAATGTCTGTCTACATGCATAGCTTCCCTTGCTGAAACTGCTGTTTATTTTGTACACCTATATATTCTCTTGTCTACATAACACTTCTAGACATGTTACTGAATAGTGCTGTTTGTCATTTTTCATCTCTTGCCCATTGTAATGTGTCTTGTTTATAGGCAATTGTTTTTCTTTTTTGTTATTGCACCAAAAAGTGTGTTCTTGCAAAAAGGCTCATTGATTTGCATTGCTTTTTGTACTGCATTGTACTGCGTTTAAATGCCCTTTATGTTACTGTTGCACAAACATCTCCCTCCATATTTTTCCCCTGCTAATCCGTTCTTTTCCTAGGCCTCACGTGCATGCAACACTCACCTGAAACAGTCCCACAGCTCAACCTACACACTCCCATACTCAGAACACCCCCCCTTCTAACTCACACACATTATTGCCAGCCTTCACTCTCAAGGTTTTACTAGTGCCTCAATCTCTCTCTTCTTTTTTTATAGGTTAAGACTAATTTCCATTCACAAGTTCGCTGGCTTACCCTGCTGGAAACTAACAGTACCCTGGACCTAATATTGATGACTGCCTCCCTCTATTCATCCTGGATTTAATACTCTAGAGTATGTCCTATGAATGCTTCACCTTCTGTACCTTACAAACACTTTGTTTTGTATTCCTTGTTTTTATTGCCCTGCTAACTGCCTCCTGCACATCATCGGGCCGCTCTCCATTATCTCCATCTTCTACCTGCTCTGCTGTTCTCCCCCCTTCCCTTAACCAAACATTTCTTGCTCTTAGAGACCCTGTTTCTCTATGCTCCATATCTCTACCTGCCTGTTTCCTTAGCCTGCCATTTGTGCACTACCTTTTCTTGCTAACCTCTGCTACTGTTTGGTCTTTATTCCTGTGGTCTGTTCTCATTCTCTCTGCAATCTATCCTGTTCCAGTCTCTCTCCCCTGTGTCTGCTCTCTATTTCTCCTCTTCCAGATACCCCTGGCTCCTCTTACATTTCACCTGTAAGCTGTCTTGATAGTTTTTTTTGTGGGTTCTGCAGCTCCTGCTGGTGGGCCCCGCTCCGTTCGCTCTGCTCACTTCATTCCCCTACCCTACCCCATTCCCACCCACCCCATTACAATTACATTTATAGTTATCTGTCCCTCCCCTTCCTGTCCTCAGTATCCATTCACACTCCACTTCCTGTCTGCCTCTACTCCCGCCCCTTCCTGTCCTCAATATCCATCTACACTCCACTTTGTCTGCCTCTACTCCCTCCCCTTCTGACATTAACTAACCACTAACACCTCTCCTTCCTACTCAGACTTCCCATCTCTTACACTATCACTACTTATTCTACTTCCTCTACACACAAACCTATTTGTAAATTATAAATCACTCTTTTACTCATAACCTAATTTTACCATGCTCCTTCTCTTCCTCTCTTTACCAATCCTAACACTACTCACAAACCTTACCTGTTATCATGTACACCTTTCCCACCTTCATCTAATCTCTCCTACCACATCTAGCATCAAAGCTTTCTCTCCCTCCTACCCCATCTTAATCTCCCCATCTCTCTTCAGCATCACCTTTTCACTGCAATCATAAACTCATTATACTTAACATCTACCCCCCTCCTATATACCCAAGTCAAAACTCCACCACCAGTTTTTCTCAGTAACACACTCTAACACAATCCCCAGCAACTTACTTCTTGCTGGTGACATTCATGCTAATCCTGGCCCACCCTGCCACATCCTAAACCCTACAGCCAAAAACAGCCCCTCCTCTCCTACATCATCCCACTACCCACTCCCTGCTCAACCTCCCTTAAAACAAACCTCACAGAACAAACACCTTTCTATCTATGCACTGAATATACGAAGCCTCACAAACAAAATCACTGAACTACATGCTTGGATAGCTCAAAACACCCCACATATCCTTGCCCTATCAGAAACCTGGCTAAAACCACACATAACTAACAAAGAAATATTGCCACCTGGTTACAACATCATTGTCTCCATTTATATTCCCCCTGGAAATAATATTCCCATCCTAGAATCCATCCTCTCTTGGTTCTCTCTCAACTTACCCTATGAAACTATCATTTTAGGTGATGTTAACATAGACTGGTCCAAACTTTCCACTAACTCCCCACTGACCTCAATCAACCTCTATGGATTCCACCAACTGATATCATCCCCTACTTACCTACACAACACCTCTTCCTTTTCCACCATTGACCTGGATACTCACTAACTCTTCCAACCTTTACCACAACCCAACTACCTTACCAGACTCTTTGAGTGACCACCTTCCTACTAGCATACTTCGCCACTCTCCACAAGCAAACAAACCCCACTCCTATAGAGACTGTCATAGCTTACATAACTTTAAACCATCTGAATTCAACTCTATCCTCTCTAATATCATCTGGTCCATCCTTAAACACCTGCCTCTGAATGATGCTGTTCACAAATTTAATAGCACATTCCTAGATATTCTCAACTCCCTAGCCTCTATAAGATGCATTAGTATCAATGCTAATTTTGCCCCCTGGCTCTCTAAGGAAACTAAATCACTCATGCAAAACCGTGACAAAACCTGGCAAACCTGGTCAAAGACTAAACAAGCCTCCCTTCTTCTTAAATACAAACAACTTCGAAATCTCATCAAAAGACATGTCTGTAAAGACAAAATGTCTTATTATAACTTTCCACAGAATAACTGTAAAACACATCCACAGAAATTCTGGTCCACCTTAAAGACCATCTTCAATCCAGGTTACCCTTCGAACCCCTTTCCTTACCCTAACAATAGCCCACTAGAAACTGCTACCCTGCTCAATACACACTTCATCGAAACTGTCCAGAAACTTACTCCTACAAACCACTACACAAACACCATCTATGTCCCTCCCAAGCCTCTAAACAGTAATCTCTTCTCCTTAAAACCAGTCCCAACCTCATATATAAAGTCACTCCTTCTAAAACTAAAACCTTGCTCTCCCTCCTCTGACAACCTTCCACCCACTTTCCTTAAACTAGCTGCTGAATCCATTGCTTATCTAGTATCTATCTTGATAAATAGATCTATCCAAGAATCCACTGTGCCAGATATTTGGAAATTCTTCTTCACCACCCCATTGCATAAAGGGGGAAACTCTACAGAACCTTCAAACTATCGCCCAATTGCCATCCTCTCTCCAAACTTATGGAAAAATGTGTACACTCTCAACTCCTTCACTATCTCCTCCAACAGAACCTCCTCAAACCCCCCCCCCCCAACATGGCTTCCGCCCTAACCACAGCACCTCTACAGCTCTCCTGTCATTTACACACACAATAGCCGAAGCTCGAGACAAAAACCTCCTAGTATCCAGCCTCTTTCTCGATCTCTCAAAAGCTTTTGACACTGTCTCTCACCCTTTACTCCTGACTAAACTGTCTAACCTCTTCCTGGCTCCCTCCACCCTTACCTTCTTCTCTAGTTATTTGTCTGACAGACAGCAATCTGTTCGCTGGCTCTCTGCCTGCTCACCCTACCTCCCTGTAACTACTGGGGTGCCTCAAGGCTCCATCCTGGCTCCCCTCCTCTTCAACATCTTTACAAATGAACTATATACCTCCTGCAAACAATCAGTACTAGTCCAATATGCTGATGATTCAACACTCATCTGTTCTTCCAATAACATCTCTGTCCTCCACACACTCACCCAGGACACCTTTCTATCAGTGGAAAAATGGCTAGCTGAAAATCTGCTTATCCTAAACCCTAAGAAAACCAAACTTCTGTTGTTCTTCCCCCAGACACTCTGTGACCTAAAATCTAACTTTCTTATCTCATCCTCCAATAACACCAAAATACAACCTGCCTCCCACACAAAACTTCTAGGAGCCATCATTGATGACAAACTTAAATTTAACCTACACATTCTACAAAGTATAAAGAAAACTCACCAAAAGCTAGGCATGCTCTACCGACACCGTAGATTTCTGACCTATGATGCCAGACTGTCCCTATCACAGGCTCTTTTTCTTCCCTCCCTTCTCAATGCCACCCCTATTCTAACTAATATTCAAATAACTACCCTGACCAAACTCCAACAAACATACCACAAAATAGCAAGGTTCATCACAACCCCCCCCCCCAACTCTCACCGCTGCCTCTCTCTGAACTCCTTACAGTGGCTAGAACTCCCACAACAACTTCTTCTATCTCAATTTCAAATAATCCACTCCATACTGTATAAACCATTAACCTGCTCGCACACTTCCTACCTCTAACCAACAACTCCTCAACATCTACCAACCAAACAAATCTATTGGTAGATTACTTTATAAATCCTCCCTATCCCAGCCATGGAATAACCTTCCATCCCATTTACGCTCCATAACACACCCTTTACAATTTAAGAAAGAACTCAAACTACACTTTATGAGGACAAAAAGCTGTACTTGCCGTCACCCTACATAACCTCACTACATTCTGTTGTATACACTCCAGTAAAATATATTTATATTTTTGCTTTTGAAATGCCTGAATTTTAATGAGAACATATAATGTTTTTTTTCTCACCTTAATCTCTGTTTTTTTTTGAAATTGGTCATTGCACTATTTGGATTGTTAAACTATCATGTATACTTTATTGTATGTAATTGGAGTTTTTCTCCTCGGGTCTCCACTGAAAATGGGCTCCTGGCCCAGATGGACCAACCCGGTTAACAAATGTCAATAAATAAAATAATAAATAAGATCCTACAGGTAATAGGTAATAATTTTTTGCTTCTGTACAACAGACCGAGCTTTTGATGAGTCTTTTTTATGGACTGTTGTATGTGAATATCAAATTTCAGTTGATCATCAATTGTGACACCTAGAAGTTTGGTGTGCAAGTCTGCATGAATTATCATGTTATCTAGGGAAGAGATAGTAAAGGATGTCCTAAGATTGGCCATAGATTTTGGTAGCTTGTTTTTTTTTTTGGGGGGGGGGGGTAATTGATTAGCCAATGTTCAGTGGTGTTAAATGAGGGTTGTGTCAGGGAGTGGAGGTCAGTAGCATTGTTGGAGAGGGTGATGAGTAGAGTTGGCGTATTGGATTAGAGTAGATGAACAGCAAGTGGAGCAAAGATTATTAGTAAAATGTTAAAGAGATGGGGCCAAGGATGAATCCTTATGGATCACCTGTTTTAATAGTTAAGAAGGGAGAGCAGGAGAACAGCCATCTTAACAGATTGTCATCTGTTAGTAAGATAGCTAGAGAACCAGTTAGTAATGGATGCAGAGAGGTTGAGTTTGGTTAGTTTAAGAAGCTTAGGGTGGGAGACAGTGTCATATGCCTTAGAGAGGTCAAGGAATAGGCTTGACACAAGTTTGTTGTCATCTCTAGCCTTGGCTATGGTCTGTGTAAAGGAAAGAAGGGCAGTGGAGGAGCTGTGGTGGGGCCTAAATCCATGTTGTGAGGGGGTGAGGAGATTTTCTTGGAGTAAGTGTTTGAGAAGCTGTGTGTGAATGCATTTTTCTAGTTTTTTGAAAGAGGTGAGAGGATGGCTATAGAGTGTAAATTAGCTGGGTCAGTGGAGTTATCTCCTTTATGAAGTGGAATTGTATAGAAGGATTTCCAGATGTCTGAGACTAAGGATTCTTTTATGGAAAGGTTTCTAAGGATAGATACTGGATAAGCTATGGTGTTTGCTGCAAGTATGAGAAATTGGGGGGGTAGATCGTCAAAAGAGGGAGAGCATGGCTTAAGCTTCGGCAGATGAGATTTTATGTAGGCAGTGGGAACAAGTTTCAGGGAGAAAGTAGAGTGGAGGATGGTGGTGGAATGTTGTGAATGGTTGGTGTCGGAGGGGTTAGTTTGCGGATCGAGTCTATGAAGTAGTTGTTTAGTAGGGAGGCTATTTCTGTTGGAGTTTTATCAGGGAAGGGGTTGAGGGTAGAAGGTTTTCCTGGGTGGAGAATATTATTTCTAGAGTGCCAACATTTTTTAGGGTTTGAAATATGGGTGGATTGAGCCTCTAGGAAGAAATTTTTCTTGTCTTGGACAATGAGTTTTTTGGTAAGGTTTCTTAGTTCTTTAAATTTGAGAAAGATGTTGACTTTGACCATTGTTTCCAGGTGGATGGAAGATGCCCTGAAGCTATGGCAGCTGTCTGACTGTTATATTCTATGCAGGTTGTAACCCATATAGTCTAGGGTACTGCAGCACTGATAATTCTAACCTGTACTGTTTTGGTAAGTTCATCTACACAACTGCACTTTCTCTCTCATAACAAGTTGAAAACTCGATCTGCATTGGTCTGGACTTTTAATATCTGACCTCCTTTTCTGGCAGTGGCAAGTAGTTTGTTTCACCAATTCAACATCTAGGGCTCACTTTAGGTGAAGTGGAGACCTAGATGAGGCCTCATAGGCCCCCCACCCACTGGTGCCGCCTAATTTCTTGAAAATTCCTTTTGCTCGTTCTTTAATTGGCACCTACTCCAGAACTTAGTCATGATTTTCCTTCTTCCACCAGAATATAATGTATATCAACTTGTCTTTTTTGAGCATCTCTGGCAGCTGACAAACATTTTTATTTGAGGGGCATGCTGGATGAACCACCGCCACCACCACCACCACACACACACACCTTTTACACCTCTAAATTGATACGGTTAACTCTGTGCGGGAACCAGTTAGTAAAATATTTGCCAGTCTCCTACCCCATGAAATGAGCTTTATTGTACTAGACTGTTTATTTAAAAATGAGTCAGGGTCACAACCAAACACCATCCCACCCCACCTCCCTCCAGCAGTTTCATTTACCATTCTGCAAGGCTACCCAAAAACAAAAAGTCCACAAAGGTTTTGATGACAAGATCAAGATCAGTAAGTACCTGGGAGTACTTTGTAAACCAGCACCAACAAAAGTGTTGACATTGTGGTATAGCTACATTAAAACAGCAAGCAACGGTGTAGGGCATACAAGCCAGCTGCTGCAACCCAGTAGACCAGATGAAAGTAGTTTATTTTGTATTTTGCCAGGTTACAAACACTCTCCTCTGACCGAAAATCAGAAATGATTTCAACATTTGTACTCTCTAAATGTTGTTTTCTGTAGCCTCTCAGTAGTGATTTATGCACAGGTTGTTGATTCCTAGCAGTAGGCAACTGCCTGTTGACCCTGGTTATCCAAGTTGGAAGGACATGCACTGAGTCTGTTTTGACAGAATTAAGTCTTCTGTTAGTACTAGGGGTGAGCTGTCTCAACTAAGCTAAGCTAAATAAATCACAGCAGACATAGCTTTCAGATGTCACTTATTGTGAGGTATATTTCTCATTTTCACTCCCAGAAACCTTTGTATTATGTGAGGTGAAATTTGAAGCATACTTTTCAGTCATTTATAACAACTTATTGTCCTGCAAATGTTTCAGAAAGCCACACCCAACAGCCATCTTCATTTATGAGGTAGTACACAGATTTTTATTAGCCAGTCAGACTGCACTTGTGAGAAGCAGCCACTAAGCGAGAACGGCTGCAGACCAAGTAGTTTGCCCAAAACCATGTGCTGCCTGGGTGATTTTGCACACTTTCACAAGCCATTAGTATAAAGGAGGAGGCCTGTAGAATTTTATGTAAAATCTACAGTGCTACTTTCTCATTAGTCACATAACTGCAGAAAATAGTTACAGAAGATCATAAGCATTTTATGCTTCAGTATAACTTTTAGTAAATTGTAGTCATTCTCTTTATCTACAATTTTTCAGACCTGTTCCATTGGGGAAAAAGAAATACTAAGCAAAGCACCCACATGGCTTGGGAAGACTGTTAGTACCTAGCAACATAAGACCACAACTCTTTCACTGTATGAAATAATATAGTAAAATTCTCAAAAATATGCATTTAGCAGCTGATTCCAGATATAAAGATACTTGTACAAGTTTATCTTCATGTAATCTACTTTAATGTGTTAAGAGTTCATTAACGAAGCAACATAATTATACCGACACAGAAAAACAGTTGTTATTCAGGGGAAACAACATTTTTACTTTTGATATAATGACACAGTAAGCTATGTAAGCCATTACAGGCTATTACTATACTCTGCATACTGAGCAAAAGTTAAGCACCCCCTTATGGAAACCCAGCATACCAGCATAATGCTACATTTTAGACTAGCAGTGAAGGTGTGTGAACAGTTCATCACTTCCCTACATATAAAAGCCCATGTCTCAGTTCCCCTTTCAGATTATATTATGCAACTTAAGTAGTTAACATATTATTAAGGTACAGAATGCAGCTAAAACTACAGCTTAAAGATGAAACTCACACCACTCACTTTTAGCATAAACTACTTTCAGGCAGCTTTTTGCTGTTCAGTGGGGAATTTAGAAGGAAAAGGTCATACGTTTTTTATAGAAAGATGACTAGGAGGTTAAATTGTTTTAAGTCTGCCTTAAGGACTAATGTGTAAACTGTTCTGTTTTAAGTAACTGCACGTTAAGGGCTATTTTTTTTTCTGTAGCGTTAGTACTATATGACTGTAATTGAACAGGTGTCGCATGCTGAAACCCTTTGAAAATATGAAGTTACTCAAGTGTACAGCTATGTTTTTTTTTCTTTCCATTGGACAGTTTCTTTGTCTTGTAGTTAATGTTTTGTAACAAACACATACACTTCTTTTTCTTTTAAGAAAAATATGACATCTGTATATTAGAAGTGTTCCAACAAATGATTAATAATACTAATGGTACTTTCTGTGTTAGTGTTGTAAATTGATCTGTTCCACAGCAAATTTTAATGAAATATAGTTAGAGCATAAGGCCTTAAAAATAGTGGGAAATGGCAAGAACTGAAGAAATGATGGAAAGCTGTGCAGAGACAGGGCATTGGTTACTTGTAGCGATCACGGGGACCTTCTGTGCAAGCAGTGTAGTTACTAGTTATGCTCTTAGAAGCATTGCTATTAGGGCTCTCCAAACTTGGCTCCCCTTTTGCACAAATTGTGGAGCCCTAAGAAGATGTTTACATTAGCTGGGGAAGTGTTGAGTGTGCAGTCCCCCACAATGCACAGGGAGGACTAAAGAAGATCCTGTGGGAAATATTGGAGCCATTCATAAAGGCTAAGTATGCAAGCAAGCTGTCTTGATCGCTGCAAGTCTCCAGTGTAGAGAGGTACTGTAACTGTTCAGCACCACAACAAAGAATAGCTGTATAGACAATGGAGAATACGTTTACATTGAAATGAATGTTATGAAACCAGTGAGACCGTGCCCAAATATTTGAAATGATGAATATTTTTTCTCACAGCAGCAGCTCCAAGCACACCAGCTGTCCCAACTTCAGGCTTTGGCTCTTCCTCTTACACCACTTCCAGTGGGATTGCAGCCTCCATCCCTCCCTGCAGTTAGTGCAAGCACCGGGCTGCTGTCACTTTCCAGTGCCCTGGGATCACAGGCTCACCTCTCCAAGGATGACAAGAACAACCATGATACAGATGGACACCGTGATGAGGATGCCGAGAAGTCTGACTAGGAAACTTTTACATCCAAGTTGCAGTGTTGCTTTTGTAATTCTGAATAAACCTGTCAAGGCACTCTGGCTGTCCAGTGCTTGGTAGAGGATGCATGCAGTAGTCTCAGGAGAGGCCCCTTTGGCTTCAAGAATTGAGCTTGGTGGTAGCAGAGACACATCACAAATCAAATGATCAGAAGATATCTGAAACATGCTATCCTAAAGAAGTATGGCTGCTATTTTTTTTTTCAGGAGTGTTCCTTCTTAGTTTTGTTGGCTTGTCAGGCAGTGATGTATGGATCCATTCCTGTAAGGCTGACAGATTTGTATCCATTGATCATACTGAACTGTAGATTCCATGTTGTATACCTGCAGGTGTATTGCACAAGTTATCATCAGATGTTTTTCTTGGATTTTTAAGTAATGAACCATATACTGTATGATGAACCAAGATCCTTGTGTGAAGCCTGTTCTTTCGGTACGTGTACTGCAACCATGCAGCAGGCCCCATCTTTGAATACTTGACCCAAGCATTTTTCCATTAGCACTATATCTGCCTTTTTTTGTTTGGGGGGGGGGGGGCTTAAAAGAAGACCTTTGTTTTTGTTTTTTGTTTTTTTTTTCCTCTAACAGTTTCCATCTAATCTTGTTGATCCCTGAACTGTTTCACTCACCTAAACTTTTGCCATTCTGGCAGTGCTCCAGCATTCCCCATCACTGTTTTTTTTCCCCTTTTTGGATGCATTCCTTGATCCATTTTCCACTGCCTCTCCATCTCAACCCTTTGCAGTGCTTTGCTCAGATCAGGCACTGCCCTTTGTACGTGACAATTTTTTTTTTTAAAGCTGCTGCTTGTATCCCAGCTATTCTAGTCCCTTCATTTTGCTAGTACTCTATTGCATGCTTTGACAGCCTGATATCCCTTTTTCTGAATAGCCATCAGAATTGTACATAGTGCTTCAAACATATATAAATAGACTTACCATTACACTGCACATTGAGATGAGGACCCATCTTTATGTCCTTCTGTCTCAAGCACACTTGATCTCCTCCGTCACACACCACCCATTCAGCTGCCTCCTCTCACAGTGTCAGGAGCCCCTCCATATTTATTTTGGTTTGAATTGTCTCCTTTCGTCACCTGTAACCTGTTCTTGTTTAGAGCCACCTCTTTCCTAACAACAGCCTGTGTATACAAGCAATGTATTTATTGTATGCCAGTCATGATCTGTAACCCCTGTGACACTGTGTATAGCTGGAACAAAATGACATAGTGCAGGTTTGCATGGTTTATCCGTGGCCTGTAGTCAGCGAAGAAATACAGACCCCCCCTTCCCCCCTTGTTGCATATTTACATTACAATACTGGTTACTATTATGACGATCTGTGAGCAGAGGGCCAGAAGCCCAGTTCAGCATGTCTGCTTGGTAAAATTCAATAAATAAACCTTCTTTGCATGGGAATTGAAAAGCACAGTGTACAATGCCTTGCAGTTATTCTTCTGACAGCATGTCCCTTTCTTAATTTAAATTTCCCCCAAGGAAAGAAAGGCTTTCTTGGTTTGTGCCATCTGCATCCCAAACTTAAGTAATTTGCTTGCTGGAAGATTTAACTTTTTTGTAGTCATGGTCAAACACTGACATTATGTTCCAAATCATTTTATCCAGCTGTATAAATGAAATTGTGATGTTTCAGTAGTTTTCTGTGCATCTTTCTCAGCCACCTCAGCAGTTCAATTTTTTATTTCGGCAGTCATAATATCGTCTGTAAGTATTAAATACATGATGTCAATTGGTATAGAATAGGCAAAACATTATAAATATCAAAACCTCCTAGTTTCTGTACCTTGAGAAACACAAATCAATGAGATTGAAATGCCTGTTAACATCCTCTTCAGCACAATATTTATTCTTTCATTTCCCTACTGTGTATATGCTGCATAATTTGTAGTTAACAGTAGTCATAAGCACAATACTGAGGTCTATATAGATCTATCACTGTCATTCAGAGACTGACTACAGTGGCCATAGGTATATTGAATCAGTGCATTTGTTGCATACTTTACCTGGTTTGAGTCATGTGTCATGCCCAATTTTCATCTGTGCACTCAGCCCTCATTATGCTTGGCATTGCACTTGCATCTAATTGACATCTATATTTGTTCATCAAGTTCAATTTGTTTACTTGAACAACACCTGAAATCTATACAAGCCACATGTTATATACCTAAGATGCACAAGTGTTTTGCAAGCTTCTGGTCAGAGTCCATTTTGTTGGAGTAGAACTGTATTAACTTTTCTGAAGTGTTAAAGGTTCATAGTTAAGTACTAAGCTAGCTGCCCTTACAGGCCATTTAAGCCATTTCCTTTTAAAGATGAGAATCAAACCCTGTACCTTGTGTCTGTCAGTTAAATATTTTAACTATTATGAAATGCAGACAGCAGTGAAAAGATCTGTGTATTTGTCTGTACTGATTGCCGTAAAGATACCAGTTTTGAAGGAAGAATCCAGAACTTTCTGTGAGGTCTGTTATGAAGTTTTAATACAAAAGAGAAAAACAGTACTGTAGGACCAGAGATGAATGACACAAGCACACTTCCATTTGTTTCCCACTACATGGTGAGTGACCTTTCCTGAATGACCTTAAGTGTCTGCCAGTGTCATTTTCATGGAATGGATTAATTTGTATAACTTTGTTTTAATTTGATTATAGTATTGCAACTGGACCTGCAATCCAAAATTCCTTTCCACATTTCAGGATTTAAAAGTCCTTAGGATGCTCATATATTCCACATCCAAACAGCCTACACACAATGTAGGCCAATGTTCCAATCTGACGCACAATGTAGGCCAATTTTCCAATCTGAAATCATCTTGCAAATCATAATAGTACTAAATGCACATGGGGGCCGTATTCATTTTATTTATTTTACATGCAGTCATTGCCCCCATGATTTTCCTTTATGTTCATTTAATTATTTGCCATCTGTACCTTGCTTGTAAATCACAGCCATTTTTTTCATTCCCAAACTAGACACGTGACCTGTTTCTCTACATTCCATAGTTTTAAGTATGGCACCTTTACACAAGTAATTCTCTTCTCATACAGGTGCCATCTCACTTGCTGTTGCTAACCCTGTATATCCTTTACCATGTACTGGACCTGTGCCCCTTGGCATAGTGTACTGGGGTTCTAAAAAGTAGGAGGCACTTACAGGTGCTGAGTGTACTTGTACTGTATCCACAAGCTATTCCAGGTGGTAACCCATGCTTTGTGTTAGGAGTTGTACTAGGAGGTACTGCATAACCGTATATTGTATACCCTGCCTGCACCTGTGAATTGTGTGTTTTAAAATGATGCAGTGGTAGTAAGCACACTTCTAAATCTCTGACTGCAGTGGCACTGAACAGCTTACTGTGCACTCCATGCTGAAGTCTGATTCAGCAGCGTTTGCCTGTGTTTGGTAATAACCATATACAATGTATACCATTTGATGTTCTTCGTCTTCCCTTGCTGCAGTCCTGACTATTGGGTATAGTCCGCGTCCCAGTCGGCCCGAATACCAGAGTATAAGGCTGACGACGGTCATGGCGCCTTAGACTGACGTCAGTACGACAGGGTACTAATGCGCATGACCGACGGCATTTGCTCAGACTTTTGCCGCATGGTCCGATGCAGAAGCAATTTTGCGAGTGCAGGTTGGCGTTCTGAGATTTTCCAAACCGAGTTTCAGACCGAGTACAGAGTTGGCTAAGTAACGTTGGGGAACATTTTGGTTTTTTCTTGCCTCAGTATATTACCGGATGTCAGAAAAGTGAATAACTCTATTTCTTGTGGGTAGCAGATACCGCATAGGGATTATCATACATTGTGTATACCTTGTTTAGGCCTGAGCACGACGTTGTTGGTTGCCGCTCTTGTGCTAGATTTAATAAGCGCACTATTAAGAGGAGGCTTGATTGTGCTAGGTTAGTGTTTGGGAAGCGTTGTAATTATACTATGCCGCCGGATGCTCCGGCGCCTGCTTCATCTAAGAAGCGCAAGGACAAAACAGTGAAGTCTAGGGTGAGGAACCGGCAGTCCCGGACGCCGGTCCTTTAGAAGGCTCAGGGGAGCCAGAGGTTTTGCCAGGAGTCTCTATGGAGTCTCAGGCAGATACTTTACTGTTACAGGATGTGCCCTCTCAGGAAGTAGGCCAGGCTGAGGGGCTTCTCAGGTAACTGTTCTTCCCTCTCTTCCCAAGGTAGTTAGGGCCTCTCCTTCTGTTTCCAGAGCTTCATTTAGAGGAAGGCCAAGTTCAGCTTCTGTAGGGCTTCTCCTAGCATTTCGGCTCTGTGCCTAAGAAACATATGCTTAAAATGGCTGAAGATTTGATTACTCTGATTAGAGGTTCTATGCCCCACCTGATAAGAGGCCTAGGGTGGAACAGGAGTTTGATAGTTTTGAACAGTGTTCACAGGCTTCAGAGTCTTCTGTGGAAGACTTGCAAGAGTTTCCTGCTTATTCTGATTCTGATGTGGATGATTCCACTCCTTCAGCTTCTCCTCCTGAGGATTTTTCATTTTCAGAGACTCTTCACTCCATGAGGGAGCACTTTAAATGGGAAGGCCAAGATTACTCTGACTCCAGAAAACGGCTTAGGGAATTCTTGTTTTTGCCTCAGCATAGGCCCTTAGCTATTCCTCCTGTGTTGAATGTGGTGGAGGATGTTTTTGCAGAGGCTTCTCTGAACCCTGATTCCTTGCCTCCTGCTCCTGTTAAGCCTGATAGGTATTATAGGGTGCCCGAAGCTCATAAGTATTTGTTTAAGAGTCCCAGGGCGGACCCAGAAACTGTTTCTCAGGGGCCTAAAGGTGTTAAAGCTTCTGTTGTTAAAAATCCTGTACCCTCTGATAAAGAGGCAAGGGCTTTGGATAGGTGGGGTAAGAAAGTATATACTTCTTCCACTCTAGCCATGAGGCGTTGAATTGTCAATTTCATATGCTGAAATATCAGAATTATCTCCTTTCACAATTGAAATCTAAGGTGGATGCTTTGGCGGAAGGTATTGAGTGTAAAGAATTGCTGGATTTGGTTCATGTATCTGAACAAGTGGGTAAGCATTCTTTGCAGTGTGGTTTTGATGCTGTTCAGGCCTCCTCGAGGGTGGCTGCTACTAGTTCTGTTCTTCGCAGACATGCATGGTTGAAGGATCAGAATTTAGCTGAGCATGTTAAGACCAGGATTTTGGATGCTCCTTTACAGTCTGATGTGTTGTTTGGACCGCCTGTGGAAGCAGTTTTAAAGAAAATGGAGGACAAAGCTAAGTCTATGCAGACTGTTAAAGATTTTTGCAGGTGCAGCCTCCAGTTTAGTAGAAATTGGCCTGCTAAGGGGTGGACATATCCTGCTTATGGTTCCCAGTCTAGGGGTAGATCTAGACGTGGTAGGGGCAGGGCTCAAGGTTCGTTTAGGCCTAGATCAGACAGTTCACCTGCTCAGACTTCTGGTGAGGGCAGGGGTCAGTCCTTTCGTAAGCAGAGCCAATGACCTGCATTTTCAGCTGCCAGTGGACTCTCGTCTGGCAGCTCCTTTGGGAGGAAGATTGTCTCTTTTCAAAGAAAATTGGGATTTAATCACTCAAGACAGATGGGTGCTGGATATCATTCATTACGGGTACAGATTTTATTTCCACACAATGCCCCCTTTCAAAGGCATGCCAGATGTTCCTCCTCCACAAAGAAAAGAGGCTCTCAAGCAAGTTTCTCAGTTACTCCAGATAGGGGCTATTCAGCCAGTCCCTGTGTCAGAAAGGGGCTTTCGATTTTATTCTCGCCTGTTCCTAGTACCAAAGAAGGGGAACACGTGGAGACCAATTTTGGATTTATCTATCCTCAACACTTATCTGGACATTCCCAAGTTCAAGATGTTGACGTTACAGCAACTGTTACCTCTGCTGGGCAAGGATCACTGGATGGTAACTTTGGATCTCAAGGAAGCTTACCTTCATGTGCCCATAAGGCTAAGTTGCAGAAAGTATCTGCGGTTTCGAACTGGAGATTTTCATTATCAGTTCTCTGCATTGCCCTTTGGCTTATCTACTGCAGAGTATTCACAAAGGTTCTGGCTCCAGTGATAGCTTACTTCAGGCTTCAAGGCATTCAAATTTATCCTTACTTGGACGACTGCCTGATTCTGGCTCAAGAAAAAGAACACCTTCTACAGCATCTGAAATATGTCATAGCAGTGCTAAGATGCCTAGGGTATTCTGTGACCGAAATAAAGTCCAGTCAAGTACCCTCTCAAGACATGTGCTTTCTGGGTGTGAGACTGAATACAGCAGCCCAGATGGCCTTTTTAACCCCGGACAAACAAAAGAGTCTGTCACTTTACTTCCATCAACTATCTCATCAGTCCGTGCTGACTGCAAGGACAGTCCTTCAAGCATTAGGGTTCATGGCATCTTGTATTCTGGTGCTTCCCAATGCCAAACTGCATATGAGGAAGCTGCAATGGTATCTCAAAATGTATGGACACAGCACTGCCAAGATTTGGACACTGTCATTCAAATAATACCTTGCCTTCAAAAGGAATTCTTGTGGTGGGCTCAGGAATGTCACCTAAACAAGGACTCTCTGTGACCCGGCCAGAGGCGAGTCAGATTTTAACGACAGATGCCTCGGACACTGCTTGGGGAGCTCATCTAAATGGAAAGTGGATACAAGACAAGTGGCCTGCCAGACTACAGCATCTACATATCAACATGAAGGAGATGTTAGCAGTCCAGTTTGCATTGATGGCGTTCAAGGAGTTACTTCTTCCAGGGCAGGTGTTGATTCTGACAGACAACACAACTGTCATGTGGTACATCAACAAGCAAGGGGAACACATTCTTATCCTCTATGCAGGCAAGCAATGATTTTATGGGAGACTGCGTTAAGCCTGCAACTGACTCTTCAGGCAAGGTTTCTGCCAGGAGCACAGAACTCCCTAGCAGATGTATTAAGCAGACAAATCATGGATCCCCACGAGTGGAAACTGGATCTTCATGTATTTCAGAAATTGACAGTGTCATGGGGACTCAGACATAGATCTGTTCGCTTCTCCACTAAACCACCAGCTGCCAAAGTATTGCACAAAGGGGTTTCATCACACAGCTTGGAAAGTGGATGCTCTGTCTTTCAGTTGGAAAAACCTTCATGTCTATGCTTTTCCACCTCTACCTCTTCTTCCAAAGGTATTACTAAAGGTCAGACAGGACAGGCCAAGGATGATTTTGATAGCTCCAGATTGGCCTCGACAACACTGGTACCCACTTCTAAGGAGTCTTGTAAAGAAGCCTCCATGGCCTTTACCTCTGATTCCTCATCTGTTATCTCAGAAGGACGGTCATCTGCTCAATGTCAAGCTTCAATCTCTCCATCTCACAGCTTGGCATATTCTGTGTTGAAACATGGAAGGTCTCAGCTTCCTCAACAAGTTTTAAATGTGATTATGGAAGCTAGAAGGCCTAGTACTAGGAGAGTGTACGCAGAAAAATGGAAGAGATTTTTATTTTGGTGTACAGCAAAGAATTTGGAGATTTCAGAGCCTAATTTGAGTGTGGCTCTTCAATATCTTACTGAGTTATTGGACAAAGGTTTGTCTTTCTCTTCCATAAAGATTCATGCTGCAGCAATTTCAGCTCACTATGATTGTGACCCACCTTTGTTTTCGTGATCCTTTGTTCAAGCAGTTTCTTAGAGGGGCAAAGAATATAAGACCCCGAGCTCCTACTCCTGCTTGGGATCTCAATTTTGTGTTGGAAAAACTTACTCTACAACCTTTTGAGCCGGCAGCTACTGCTGAATTGAAATATTTGTCATGGAAGACTGCTTTTCTGTTGGCTATTACTTCTGCAAGAAGGGTGTCTGAGTTGCAGGCCCTTATGGCAGTAGAGCCCTTTTGATTTTCCATAAGGACAGGGTATCATTACGTACTAATCCTTCCTTTATGCCTAAGGTGGTTTCTAGTGTGGCTTTAAACCAAACTATTCATTTGCCTACGTTTTGCAGATCCTCAAAATAAAGGGGAAAAGATTTTGCACACTTTAGATGTACACAGGCAATTGCGTTATTATTTGAGCAGGACTAAAGATTTTAGGCAGTCTCAGCAGTTACTTGTTTCTTTTGCTTTAAGTTCACAGGGCAAACCTGTGTCAAAACAAACTATTTCTAGGTGGATTGGCTTTTGCATTGCATTTTGTTATTCCCATCATGGCAAAGAGGTTCCAGCTGGGATTAGGCCTCATTCCACTAGGGCTACTGCCACTTCAACAGCATTTCTAAGGGGTGGCAACTAAGGATATTCTGGAAGCAGCTACTTGGAGTTCAGTGCATACTTTCTCTAGGCATTATCACCTGCCTATATACTCTAAGTCTAGAGCTGGTTTTGCCACAGCTGTTTTACAAGGCATGTTGTCAGCTCCTGCTACTTTATAATTTGCCAGCCTCCCTTACCTCTGCTTTGGGATTCTACCCAATAGTCAGGACTGCAGCAAGGGAAGGCGAAGAACATAGTACAGTTTTGTACCTACCATAAATGTAGATGTTCGAGGATTCCTTGCTGCAGTCCAATTTACCCTCCTCCTTCCCTCTGTGTTTCAGGGTGGTTGTGTAGGTGCCTTTACATGCTTATATTTTTGTATATATTACTGTATATATTGTACATGTTTATTGGTGCAGGTTGTTTTGGGACTTGTCTTTTGGGTCTTCTGACATCTGGGGCAAGAAAAGACTGAGGAAATGACGTCGGTCATGCGCATTAGTACCCTGACGTACTGACGTCAGTCTAAGGCGCCATGACCGACGTCAGCCTTATACTCTGGTATTCGGGCCGACTGGGACGCGGACTATACCCAATAGTCAGGACTGCAGCAAGGGAATCCTCGAACATCTACATTTATGGTAGGTACAAAACTGTACTTTTGCCTGAAACTGGGTTTTGTGCAGAACGTGCATTGTTTACTGGGCTGACGTTAAGGTGATTTTGTGTCTTGCCTCAGCTGATGCACATCTAGACTGCATTGTCCCCTCTATATTTGTGTTCTGTGCAGACGTAAAACTGAGGATGGCACAAGTCTTTGTATACTGTATTCTAGATTAGAATCAAATGGACTTGCAGAATCCTGGACTGAAATTCTGGGCATCTTAATTGTGCCGTTTTGAACTGGTAAGAGTGTTTGGTACCTTTAGTGGATCAGAATTTATGCCAGGTTTATGTGCCATTTGGTTTTAGAATTTGTTGAGAGCACTGTCATCATACATTATTTTGCAGTACTTTGGCTTGTGGCCATCAGTCATGGGCCAAGATGAGTTACTGCAGTGCTTAGTAGTGTGGCATTCATCGTTTATTTAAAAAAATGGTGGTCTCTTATAAGGATATGTTGTAATTATGTTATGCAACATTCCATTTATTTGGTTATGAAAAGTAAATGGTGATAGATTTTAAAGATGCCACATACTCTTCTTATAGTCCTTTCTTTGAAACTCTTCACTAAACCATCCTTGCTTTTCACTCTCATCTTCCAAGTCTTGTGACAGACACACTCCTCTGTGTTCTGATGTCATTTTCATGATTTTAAAGTCTGAGAATGCAAGTCTCCTAAGTGCCCCTTTTAGAACTGCTGCCCTGTATTGACATGGTTTCTGTTGGACAGTGCTCATGGCTGGAGCCTGACAGCTGTTAAGACGATTGTTTCAGAAGGTGCCAGTACTGCAAACTAATTTCAGTGAAAGCCACTTTCAGCACTAACAGACTTTGCACTTCGCACACTGTTCTGTGACCCTTGTATTTCTGGATACTAAATCCTAATTTCAGTCGGTGTGGAATCCAGTGCACTTTTCATTTGAAAATGTGGATTTTGAATTTTTAGCTTAGACTTATTTGGTAGTGTTGGTTATTTAATTGTAATGATGGCAGGGGAAATTATTTGAAGAGGATCAGTCAAGTAGGAACTATGGCACCAGAGGAGCACGTGTCCTGAGCAGAATTAGAAGTGCTGTCTGTTACTAATGGCTTTCTGTGTGCTTAATCAAAGTATCTCCATTCATCACCTTACTTGGCTTAGCCTTGATCACTACTGCCTTTATTCCAACTGTTTTGACTATTCAATAGGATGGTATCTGCTAATATGAAGAGATAAAGAAGACACTGCAGCAGGCGCACTTTTTATGCCTAATTGTTTTTAACTTGTTTTGTGTGATATGTAAAGTCACTTGAAATGTTGTTTGCTAATTATAATCATGTTATTAATTTGTTTAATTAAAATAAACACTTCAAGTATCAGATGTATGTGCTCAGGTCAAAAAGACGTGAAGCCCTCTTAATAAAGAGTTGTATCTGACTTGGTATTCATGGAGTTTTATTTTTAGTGGAATCTGGATACTGCGTTGAGAAGATTTAAGTTTGCTATTATTCTTCAAGGATGCCTCTTTAGATGATATTTATGTAAATGTGACACCGTTTGCTCGCAGAAGTAAACATTTGTCAGTGACATGCTTGGTATACATTTATATGCATAATTTCTGTAGGATAGTCATTGGTTGTGTAGTGATCATGTGTAGCAATCCTGCATGCTTGTATATTTTGTGTGCTGTATATGACTTAACTTCTTGGCTGTCCACTTCCATTAATGGTCAAAGATGCTACATACCTGCCTAGGGTCTCCCAGTTTCTTACCACAGCCAAGAGATCCATTACCAGAAAACTGTACAGGAACAAATTGTTATATATTGTAGTCTGTTTTTTTGACAAGGTGTTTGATCCCTTTTCAAATCCTTTGCCAGATGTATTAGATGACACCTTACAAGTTTTTGATATGGGACTTGGTTACTCATCTGTTAAGGTCCATCTTGCTTTTGATCGGATGCGAACTGTTGTCATTGTTCACCACAGATGGGTCTTGGATCTGACTTTGGATCCGAGCCGGCAACTGTCAGACAGATCCAGAGCTCTATCCTCCCTTCCCATAATTCCCTGCTGTCCTCTACTTCTCAAATCTCATTTGCCGCGGAAACACTCATAAGTGATTTTCAGAGCTCTAGCTGTCTGTTAGATAAGTGCTTTTTTTGGGGGTTACTTTTGATCATCTTGGTTTTATAGGTAGTTTTTGGGTAGTTAGTAGTAGTTCTGGGTAATTGGCTGTAATTTCCTCACCTTCCGACTAGTTATTTTAGTCAGCTCCTATCCCCTGCAGTGTTTCCCGCCCTTTTTTCCCCAGAGGTCTTTCTTGTTTCGTTTAGTCCCAAAAAAAAAAGAGAATAGCTTTTTCAGTTAACCAGTCTTTATTTTGGTTAGTTATTCTTGATTAGTGTGCAGTTGCTTGTGTGTGTGTGTGTGTGTGTGTGTGTGTGTGTGTGTGTGTGTGTGTGTGTGTGTGTCCGTCTTGGTGCACATGGTTGACAAACCCTCTGACTTTAAAAGATGCTCCCCGTGCGGTCAGAAGATGCCTTGTTCCAGTTCACACAAGGAGTGTCTTTATTGCTTAGGAGCAGCGCACTTGGAGGTTGAATGTGACATTTGTGCCGCACTCAACCCCAGGGCCGTCTTAGAGCACCATAATATACTGCTTCTGAAGGGTTTGGCTCAGGGCAGTCCTTTGCCCTCGGACTCCCCTTCCAAGCCTTCTCAGGAACCTAAAAGGAGGCCCTCTCTGCCTTCCGGGGGGGTCCTTCTCTTCTCATTGTAAGATGATGAGGCTCTTGGATCACAGATCTCTGGATCAGAGCCCAGCCTCTTCGGCACTGTTTCCGAGAGCCACTGTTCCAAGAGCCTCTGTTCAGACTCTCAGATCCAGGACACCCTCAGAGCGGCAGTCTTCGGATCCGAGTGGACGCAAGCTGTCTCCAGAGTCAACAGGCTTGTTGGATCCATCGGGTATTCCCTTAAAACCGTCTGATCCTACTAGACCGTCGGATCCAACAGAACTGTCCATTCCTATAGTTATTATGAGTTCCCCATCCAGGCAGTCTGATCCTATTCGCAAAAGCAGATCCCCTTCCCGACACCACAAGGCTTTGGGATCTAGGGTCAGATCTCTTGCTAGGTCAGGTCATTCCTCAGTTTCATCCAGGTCCTCCAGAAGTCTCCTCCCCCTCAGATATGGATAGGCTGATGAGCTTTCTCAAGGCTCAAATCGAGTTGGGCTTGTTTCTGTCTCCTGCACTACTGGCCAGGGGACCTTCCCCATCAAAAGGACTCCGCTCTCTCCTCTTCCAGTCTGTCAGGGTTTGGAATGTCAGGACCAAGGAAATTCCATTGAGAGGCCGACTGGGTCAGGTTTTCCTCCTTTCTTGACTCCATCTGGGTCCCTGGCTAGCTCTGTTCCATTGCCCTCAGATCTGGGCTCGTCTCGCCTCTGAGGGGTTGGTGCGAGTATGCTGGGGGTGGGCTCAGACCCTGAATTTTTGAACCATTCCTTTCCCTTGGGGGCTTCAGCACTGGACAGCTCAGGGCCGATATTAGGGGGTGTTTGTGCTGCAGAGGACGGGAGAGGTGCTTCGTCCAGTCCATCAGCCTTCCAGGCGGTAGAGTGGACCTTCTCCAGCTTTACATTTACCTCTCCTCCTCTTCTAGGATTCCCCCAGCCCTTCTCATGTTTGGGTGCTGAGGCCTCATCATCCATCCAGGGTCAGCCCTCCTGAGAGTGCCTTCAGACGGGCACAGCCCCACTTGGGGTACCCATCTCTTCCGTGTCCTCCCCTGAGCCCACCGTGGAGGAGTCCCCTCTAAAGAGATCGTGCAAGAGGAGGCACTTGGACTCCCCCAGAGAGTCTCCCACTGAGGACATGGACTTTGAGGAGGGGGACAGGTCCCCAGACTCCTGCCCAAGGATGTTTCCTTTGGGGACAACCTTGAAGTCCTTAAGTCGAAAGGCTGGTGGTCTTCCCCATCCTTGTCTACGGAGGAGTCCATGCTCGTGATGGCCTTTGGGATGGGCTCATATTCTTCCTGCCCCCCCCCCCACTCTGACTGCCTGGTGGACCTTACCGCTAGCAGGGCTTTGAAGGAACTGGACATGGTGGAACCAGTGCCTAAAAAGCCAATAAATTCCTTAGTCCCCCCAGAGACAGACCCTTTTGGAGTAAAGGAATTCCTGTCAGTGCTATTTTGGTGGCCAATGCTACTAAGAAGGAGCTAGCGGAACAAAACTCAAAGGTCCATTCTCCGAACAGGGAGTCCCGGGTGATAGACCATTTTGGGAAGCGGGTTTTTGCCTCAGTTACTTTCATACTGAGAACAACCAGTTATTTGGCCCATTTTACCTGGCTTCAGAGGGATTTGGTTTCAGAGCTTACCCACTTCCCTTACAGAGTTGCTGCCTCCGGAGTCTCAAACTAGTCTTTCCAAAGCTATCTACTCTCACTTCCCTGGCTAATGCAGCAATGAGGTTGATCTCCAATTTGGAGGAGGTCACCTCTCAAGCGGCTGGCACCAGTATTACCATTCGACGGCACACCTGGCTTTGCCTCTGCAGGTTTGCGGAACCCTTCAAGGTGTCCTTTACCAATGCCCTCTTCGGTTCCACTTTGTTTGGTCTGTCTGTTAAGGAAACTTTAACCCATAATGAGCAGGAAGGCAAGACTCTTTCCACTGTTGGGATCAAGTTTTCTACTCCCCAACAGTCTCTTTCCAAGACTCACAGGGGAAGTAAGAAACTGTGGTTCTGGATGACTCTGTCTTCCTTTTAGGAAGCTCACCAGGAATCCTCTTCCACAAGCCGGAGCAGGGGATTCAATGGCAATGCCACCACAGGGGCAGAGGGGGTCTGCAGAACCAGGGCTTCCATGAACCCTTCTCATAGAAGCCCTTTCAGCATTCCTGAAGTGCTGCCCAGCTGTCTTACCTTGAAAGCAGTCGGGGGATGACATTTCCTGCACCCACTAGTCCAGACAAGTCTCACCTCCAGTCAGCGGGTGCTAAAAATTATTTCCAGGGGTTATTGTATTCCCTTTTTTTTAGCCCCCTCCAATTCGAAAAATTCTTCCAGACGTTCCACCCTGCCAAAGGGAGTTTGCCTGCATCAAGGTGCAAGACCTCCTTCAAAAAAGAGCAATCCCAGTGGTCCCAACAGGACGAGGGTCAGGAAATTACTCCTGCTTTTTTTTAGTGCCAAAGAAGACCGGTGACTTGTGTCCGATCCTGCACCTCAGCGAGCTAAATGTATTCACCAAGAAGTCCAAGTTCGAGATTGGCACTGTACAGTCCATTTTGCCCCTATTACATAAGGATGAATGGATGTGCTCTGTAGATCTCAAGGATGCCTACTATCACGTAAAGATCAACAGACGCTCCAGGAGACACTTGCGCTTCCAAATAGGAGCTGATCATTACCATTTCAGAGCCCTGCCCTTTGCACTCACCACAGCCCCCTGGATGTTTACCAAATACATAGCGGTGGCGGCAGCTCATCTCCGGCTGCAGGGTTTCCAGATCTTTCCTTGCCTGGACGATTGGCTCCTCACAGCTCCCACGAGGCATCAAATATCAGTGGCCACTGAGTGCACCCTCAATTTCTTCCAGAATCTAGGTAGTACTGTAATCTCCCCAAATCCAGCCTTGTTCTGTGTCAGACTCTGGAGTTCATTGGGGTCAAGCTGGACACAATATCTGAAACTGCAGCATTGCTTCCACGCAGGATTCAACTCATTCAAAATCAGGTTTCTCTCTTGCTGGAGCTACAACATCCCTCGGCTCATTTGATTTTTCAGGCTTTAAGTTCGATGGTAGCTGCCATTTTGTCTTCGCCGTGCTGAAAGCCACAGTGACTATGGACGCCTCCCTGTTAGGGTGGGGGGGCTTTTTCAGGGCAGGACGGTTCAAGGCACATGGTCCCCCTTAGAGACCAAATTGCACATGAATGTCCTGGAAATGAGAGCAGTCTTTCTCAGATTGCAAACCTTTCAGGACTGCCTACCTCTAGGGACCATAGCAGTTCAGACGGACAACATGGCAATGGCTGGTATATCAACAAGCAAAGAGGAACACGGTCTTATCCTCTGTGCAGAGAGGCCATGAGTGTGTGGGAATGGATGATTTCTTCCAGGTGCTTTCTCCTTGCAACTCATATACCCGGGGAGTTCCAACGTGTTGGTCAACAAACTGAGCAGGACAATCATGCATGGTCCCTGAATCCATCAGTGGCAAGACAAATCTTTGACTGCTGGGGTAACCCATGCTGCAATCTGTTTGCTTCCCCAATCAGCCACAAATGTAGCAATTACTTCACCCTGATCCCCACCTTGGGGGAGTCACCCTGGGGAGACTCTTGTTCATGATTGACCTCCAGGTCTCCTCTACACTCACCCTCCCATTCCTCTGATATCCAAATTCTTACAGAAAGTTCATCACCTGAAGACCTCTGGCAACCTCATTGCCCCCTTCTGGGCTCGTCAGCCGTAGTTCTCCTTCCTTAGGTCTCATCTTCAGTATCCACCATATCATCTCCCACCCCTGGAGGCTTCCACTTCCCAATCTCCAGAGCTTTCTTCTAACTGTTTGATTTCTCCAGTTACAGTAATCCTTTCACAGTCCAGGCTTCTTTCTCTGGTTAGGAGTATTATTTTTGCTTTTCAAAAGTCATCCATTCAGAAGATATATTCCAGTAAATAGAAAAGGTTTTCCATTAGGGCCAGGCAAAGGAATTTGAATCCCATTTCTGCCCCTATTCCTGATATTTTACTTATTTTATCCTCCCTTTTTCAGGATGGGGCAAGTTTTCTACCATTAAACTCCAATTGGTTGCCTTCTTAAACGTAAATGTCAACAATGAGCCTACTTTTTCTTCCAAGTTATGCAGGGCTTTTCTGAAAGGAGTTTTTTTCTTCTTAGACCTCCTGTTAAAGATCCATCTTCCCATGGGATTTGACCTTGGTGCTGCAGTCCCTGACGTAAAAACCTTTTGAACCAGCCGGCTCCAGTGACATTAAATTTCTCTCCTGGAAGCCTACATTTTTAGTAGCTGTTATTTCTGCCAAAAGGGTTTCGGAACTTCAGGCCCTGTGCATTAAGTATCTAGTCATGAGCTTTCCTAGGAATAGCATGTCTCTTAGAACAAATCCTTCCTTTCTCCTTAAAGTGGCCTCTGAAATTAATCTCAACCTCAGCTACCAGTATTCTTTCCTACTCTAATAAAGGAGAGTATATCTTGCATTGTCTTGATGTCCATAGGCAATTACGTTTTTATTTAAAAAGGACTGAGGAAATTACGAAGTCAGATCATCTCTTTGTGGCCTTCTCTCAAAATAGAAAAGGTCAGGCAGTTTCCAAAGTGACAGTTTCTAGGTAGATTGTTGGTTGTATTTCTTATATTTATGAGAGTAGGCAATTGGACTTATCCAGACATTGCAGCATCTTTTGCATTTTTGGTTAGTCTTCCCTAGATGAGATTTGTGCTGCTGCAACTTGGTCTAATCGTCATACTTTCATTTTACACTACACATTGGACTTGGTATCCAGAAACAGGGCTTCCTTTGCTACCTCCGTGCTCTGGCATGTCCTTCCTTGAGGCCACCCAGGGTACATAGAAGCTGGGGTCTGTGACCTATCTGTGATGAATAATGACATGGATAGCATCAGATAAAAAGTTATGTACTTGCCATACCTTGGCATCTGTGCTATCCAGTGTCATTATTCATCACATTCCTGCCCTCCTTCCCCATTCCCCCTTCCTTCTGAGGGTTCTGGTGAGCTGGAATGGCTGATAGGTTGGAATATTTTTGTCTTCTCGCAATTCCTATGCATTTCCATTGCATTAGCAAAGTCTGTCTCAGGGAATTATGGAAAGAGGAGGAGCTAGAGCTAATGACACTGGATAGCACAGATGCCAAGTTATGGTAAGTACATAACTCTCTTTTTTTCAGATTTTATTAAGGATTCAAAAATACTTCTGTAGCCTCCATCAAAGTAACAAAGGCATTCGTAAGGGGAAGCTTCCTTTCAAATATACACTTTTCCCTGGGATTTAGGTTTCATGCTGGCGAGATTTACTTGACCTTTTGAACCTGCTTCTGCTACTAATTTGAAGATGTTTGAGTTGGAAAGTGTTATTCTGGATTGTTGTAACCTCTATTAGGAGACATTTGGAAATGTAGGCTTTTATATCCTTCTTTCCATTTTTTTTTCACAAATAGAGGTGGTCTTACAACCAAATCCTGCTTTCACCCCCCCCCCCCCAAATTACTCCCATAGAGGATAATATAGCCAGCATTGCTTAGCTATTTTTAAGCAATTAACATTTTACCTTAATGCAGCAAAATCTATATAAAAAAAAAGAATACTCAGTTTTATGCTGCTAATAGACTGGCTGTATAATTTATAATATCACCTGGTCTAAGGTGCTCTCTTTGTGCGTTACATTTTGTAATGCAAAATACAAATGTTTAACATCTACCCTAATGCAAATTCAACTCTATTGCTGTAGTATCATTCAAGGAAGTCTCTTCACATGATATTTGTGTAGCTGTGATATGGGCTACTTGGCATACTTTCAGAAGATACTAAAAGTAGGACACTATCTCAATGTCTAGGTCTTCCTTTGGAGCCGCCATTATGATATCACACACAGATAAACTGGGAACTCTGAACAGCTGAAAAGGATACACTGGACTGTGCACAATACAGAAATAATGTAATTAACGTAATAGGATTGATTGTCTGAGTCCAACCTCTTTTACACTTGTGTATGTATACATATGGTTTTGCTAGTGCTTCAATCTTAAACTGCACAGATTTGGAGAGCATGGAATTACGGTGCATTATGTGCAAAGGGAAAATTCTGTAGGTGCCAAACTCGCCTAGATTTTGCAGCTAAGTCTTCGTGGGTGAAGAGGATGGATTGTGATTATCTAGGCATATCATTATGGTAATTTTTGTTTCAATCCCATTTTCCACTGTTGAAATGGCTGTGGTATAAAACCTTTTTTCTTCATTTTTATATTTCTTTATGCATTTTTATAGATCCCTGCATTTAGATATAAATGATTTGTTTTCTAGTCAGGAGTGAAGTTTTCTGTCAATCCTTTCATTTATTTAGGTAGAACAGATTTTTTCAAAGATGTTCATGAGTGTTTGTTTCATCTCATTCACAAAATTGCTACCAACACATATATTGAGTGTCCTACGTTTTTTATGACGTTCAGGATGTAAACCCACACATTGGATACAAATCTTTTAAACAGCAAATGCTGATAAAAAGTGCATATAGAATTGATCAGCACAAACATTCCATTACGGTGATTGTGTTCAGTACAGTGTTCGCACCATTGTTTTGTTGCAGAAAATTCTGAACAAGCTAGGCTAATAGTGATATACTTTGTCAGCCAGACTTGGGTTTTCATACTAGAAGCATTTTCTTTCTAGGTTTTTTGGGGACACTTACAGATGTGTAAAATTTACCTAGTCACAAAACTTAACTGTATAAACAATCAGAACCAGATTCCAAAAGACTTGCTGTTTATGTAAGTGACACTCCTGTGTACGCCCACTCCTGTTCTAAAAGACTTGCCATCAGTGTAAGAGACTTCAGTGTAAGCCTGCTCCAATTCCAGAAGACCTGCTCTTGTCGTAAGTGGCTTACTGCAGTGTAAGGCCTATCCCTAAAGCAGGCTTGCACCAGGTGCCAGATTTTCCACGAAAGTGACTTACTCCAGTGTGAGCCTGCCATGATTCCAAAAGACTTGCTTTTGATGTAAGGCCTGTCTGTAAAGCAGGCTTACACTGGAAACCGCATTTCCAAGGTGACAGTTTGGTGTATTATTGGGCAGCTGAGATTTGACCTGTAAGCCCCAAACATGGTATCTACATAAGTCATGGTAACACACAATGCAGACTGTATTGCATTTACAACCCTTTGGAGCCTGTTTATGCTGTTATTTCAACCTCAGCACTAGACCTCTGCTTGAATGGCATATTGGTTGTTGACCATCAACCACAGCAGGACAGAGGGATTTTGCAGGATACTTCCATTATGTCTGATTACTTGCAGGCTTCTTTATTATCCTTAGGTCATCATGTTCAAGATCAGTGGAAATAAACACCATCTTCAAGATCAGTGGAAAAAACACAAGTGCAAGAAGTCACCCCTGATATTGATATGGACGAAATTAGGTTGATTCTCCACTACCCCAGATGACTCAAGTTTGAGGATATGCTAGAAAGTATGAGGCAGAGAGGGGATGGTATGCAGATCCAACAGCCTGCCATTATGGAAGTTACCCTCAGAACACCAGCCTTCTTTGTAAGTGTTCCAGCTAAAAAGCTGGTGTAATTTACCACCAGGATAGCATAGAAAAATCCCAAAATTATATCACCACTCCCAAGAAAACCAGATAAGATCCTCCAGCCTCCCTAAAACTGAATCTGCTGCACAGATCATCTCAGGGCAGACTTTAGTATTACTGTGCCTTCTACTGTGTAGGGCCCTGCTGCCTGTCTCCATGATAAAGATTTTAGGGCCATGGATAGATTTGGCAAGTAAATTTATACATCCTTCAATGTTTGCCTAGAGGGCAGTGTGCATTTTACCTGTCTTCTTGCTATTCCAGCAAGAGCTGGCTGGTGACTTGGAACAATCACTGTAAAGTTTGTCTATTGGATTCCAGAAATACATATTGCAGTTTCAAATGGTATCTGTGTAAGCCTCACCATGCATTAAATCTCTCAGATCTGTGAGTGGTGCAGTAAAAGCAGCAGGCATGGACATCTCCCATCACTGCCCCCATGTCTGGTTGTGTCTTAGACTTTGCTGAAGATACCAAGATAACCTGTCTGAATGTCCTTTTAAAATGACTGCACTTTTCAACTATCATTGAAAAAATACATGTGAAATATGGAGGAGGACAAGACCCTCATAGCTGGTTTTAAAGTCCTCATGGAATGTTCTCCATTACACAGTGAAGCGTGCTTCAACTTTGGTTTTGGTATGTCAGCAGCAACAGAATAATGAAGTATCTGAGAGAAGCTGTTGCTTTGACCATGATAACTTTTGATAATGGTCACCAGCCTAGAGACAGTAATCAGAAATGGTAGGAATGTCAAGGTACTCTTGGGGGCAGCAAATTAATCTTTAAGAACTTGCCTAGCTTTCCTGCTTTGTTGTCATCTGTCCTTCCACTCAAATACATGACTAGCCAGGGCAGTAATATCCAGATATTGTATGATTCTATGCTCATCACCACACCCCCAACCCCACTTTTTTCCTTAGCATCCCATCCCATTAAAGAGGTACAACTGAAAGAATCTCCATCAGTTTGAGATGCTTCCACTCAGTGTCACCTTATCCCCTAAGGTGTGCCTCTAATGCACTTGTGTGTTTTATACCATAGATTCAATAAAAACGAGAATACATGTACAGAAAAAAATTCACAAACATTCACTTTTTCTCTTTGTAATTCACTGGAGTTATTGTAATTGCATGCATAAATGCATAATCTTTCTATAGACACTTTTCAAGTAATGAAAACATTATTTTGCACAGAGTTCAAACTGATTCTTACCTTTAAGTGGAAGACAGAAAATACAGACATATTTTAGGAAGAAATCAACATGTCTTCTTTACCACTGGTGAGGAGAAATGTAGACTGTTTATTAAGTACATAAATACGGACTTTAGTGTGAGGAGAGAAATACGTATGCCCATCCTGAAGGTTGTGTGTTTTGTATTGGTTAAACATTTTGATGGGGCACAGAGCAATTGGTTGAAGAAAGCCTGTTAGGTCTTTTCCTTTTAGTTTCTTGCTTTCTGTTGCCTCCTTTGCTTAGTATATAATATAAATCTAATGTAATTCTTCAAGGCTTTAAATCAGTAGACTGCAATTGGTGTATTTAAATGCCTACCGGAGTTAGGTAAGCTAGTGATCATGTTTTTTATCCACCTCCAGAGAACGTGGTTTGTTTTACAGTAATTTCACTCTTCTAGTGCTGTGAATACTGTAACTTTTGATTCATTGCTTTTGACATTTTTTCACCAGAATACATGGATGTTTGCATTTTATTTTGAAAAATATGTCAGAAAGAGCTATCACTGTCCTGAACAGTGTTTCTAAATGTAGTCTTTTGATTTTACACATCTGCTTTTTTGTGCAGCATTTTATTTTTTCCAAGTCTTCAATTGCTGGTATTTTGGTTAGGAGTCTAGCTTTGCTTGGAGGGTAAGCATTTTACTTACAGTGTGATAGCCAAACTTAAAAATATTCCTATATTATTTATGGTGAGGGTAGTATAAAAGTAGTTAGTAAGACTTGGATGTTCTTCGTGTTTCACTGTTGCAGTCATCACATTTGGGTTATCTGCTTGCAGTAGCTCTCAGTCGGCCTGATTATCAAAGTCTCGGGTCCTTCATCGGTTGCTTTCTCATCTTCCGTGACGTCAGGTAGTCAGAGGTATAAAGCATGCAGCTGACGCTGTTACATCAGTCTCTCTTGCCGTGCGGTGCCCAAAGTAGAAGCAGTTCGCAAGTGCCGGTTGGACGACTCTTGAAATTTTTGTTTTCGAGTTTCAGAACCAGAGTCTACAACTAAAGCCAAGTACCCCATTGGGGAAACTTTTTCTTGCTCTAAACCGATGTCAGTAAAAGTCAGTAGCTGTATTTCTTGTGGAAAGCAAACACCTCATAAAGATTTTCATTCATACTGTATTCCTTGCCTAGGCCCTGACCACGACGTACCTCGCTGTCGGTTTTGTGCCTTATTTAAGCAATGAACTATTCGTCGTCTGTATATTTACCCTTCTAAATATTTTGGAACTCTGCTCAGTTATCCAGATGTGTCTTCGGTAAGCCACCCAACTACCAACATTCTGAAAAATGCAAAGATAAAGACAGAGACAGGCCACCTAGGTCCAAAGCTGCCGACGACGCTTCTCCTAAGCCAGTCGCCAGTTCGCCGGTACTCAGTGAAGCGCTTTTGCAGCCCCTGATACCCGCTACTTCAGATTCGCAGGCCTCTACTGAGACCCATTCGGAGTCCAGTATGCCGCGACATGCTTCAAATATGGAACCTGCGGATGTCTCTACCTTGGATGGGTCCGGAGCCACTGTGCAGGCACCAGCTTCTGAGGGTGTATTCAGGCCTACTGACTTGCATATTAAACCAACGCCATCTTCTTCTTCAAGGCCTAAAACTTGAACCATGCCTAGAAAACCGACGCCCAGACCGCATGATCAGGCCTCTATGCCTAAAAAACAAATTATAAGAATGGCTGAAAACCTTATTACTTTAATCAGGGGAAGCCAGCCCCCCCCCCCCCTAAGAGACCTAGGACTGAATTTGCTTATGATACTTATGACCAGGATTCTGAAATTTCTGTTTCCTCTGATGACCAGGATTTACCCTTATCTACCTATAAGGATTCTGATGCAGAGGACTCTATTCCCTCTGCCACCCCCCCAGAGGATTTCTCTTTTGGTGAAACATGGCATACTCTTAGGGAGCATTTTCGTTGGGAAAGCCAGGATTACTCTGATTCTAAAAAGAGGCTTAGGGATTTCTTACTCCTGCCCCAGCAAAGGCCTTTAGCTATCCCTCCTGTACTAGATATTGTTGATGATGCCTTTTCGGAATCTAACTTGGCCCCTGACACTTTACCTCCTGCTCCCAGAAAATCTGACAGATATTACAGGGTTCCTGACTGTCACAATTTCCTTTTTAAAAATCCTACTGCGGATCCTGAGACCATTTCACAGGGACCCAAAGGCTACTACTGCCAAAAATCCTACCCCTTCTGATAAAGACTCTAGGGCGCTGGATAGATGGGGTAAGAAGGTATACACTTCTGCAACCTTGGCCATTAGGGCCTTAAATTGCCAGTTTCATATGTTAAAGTATCAGCAGCATATTATTGGATTGCTTAAACAGAAAATTATGTAGATTCCTGACTGTGCTGAAAAGAAGGATTTACAGGTTTTAATTCATTCTGCTGAACAAGTTGGAAAGTATACTTTGCAATGTGGTTTTGATTCACTAAAGGCATCTTGCAGGGCTGCTGTCACTGAGTCTGTACTTAGAAGGCATGCTTGGCTTAAGGAGCAATCCTTGCCAGATCATGTTAAAGCTAAATTGCTGGATGCTCCCTTAAATCAGGACTGCCTGTTTGGCAACAAAGCAGAAGAAGTTCTTAAAAAGATGGATGAAAAAGCTAAATCAATGCAAACTGTTAAAGATTTCCTACAAGTACAGCCTCCAAGATTTAGTAGGCATTGGCCCTCTAAAAATTGGTCCTTTCCTGCCTCTTCCAGGCCTTCTCAGTCCAAACCCAGAACCAGCAGAACACCCAGGCTTCAGTCCCAAGGTACGCATAGGACTAAGCAGTAGGGGGCTCCCACTTCCAAATCTGGGAGTAGTAAGACTCCCCCTATGGTAAACTGTCTCAATGACTTGACTTTAAAACTTCCAAGCACTTCTCAACTGACTGCTCCTTTAGGGGGAAAGATTGCTTCGCAGGTAAAAAACTGGGATTTCATTACCCAGGACAAGTGGGTTTTAAATATAGTTTCCCAAGGATATAGATTTCACTTCCACACGTTACCAAACCCAAATGGTTGGCCAGATATACCCCCAAATCAGTGGGCAGAGGCTCAAAAGCAAGTACTCTTTCTCTTAAACATAAAGGCTATTCAAACTGTACCAGAAGAGGAAAAGGGACAAGGTTTCTACTCAAGACTTTTCCTGGTATCCAGAAAAGACAAGTCATGCTGTCTTATCCTGGACCTTTCTATTTTAAACACCTTTTTGGTGATTCCAAAATTCAAGATGCTAACTCTTCACCAATTGCTTCCTATGCTAGGCAAAGATGCCTGGTTGGCAACACTGGATTTAAAGGAAGCCTACCTGCACATCCCAATCAGGGAATCTTGCAGAAGATACCTATGCTTCAAAGCAGGCTACATGCCCTATCAGTTCTCTGCACTGCACTTTGGCTTATCTACTGCGCCCAGGGTATTCACAAAATACGTAGCTCCAATATACCCATACCTGGACGATTGTCTAATTTAGGCAGAAAGCCAGGACATACTTTTGAATCATCTGGCATTTGTACAAAAGGTGCTAACTTGTCTGGAGTACACCATAAACGAAAAAAAAAAATCACATCTGGTACCCTGTCAACAAATTATATTCCTGGGAGCAAGCTTGAGCACAACTTCCCAGATGGCTTTCCTCACGCCAGAGAAACAAATTCATTTGACAACTTAATGCAAACTAGTGGCCACAAAAACCCTGCTATCTGCAAGGCAAATACTGCAAGCCTTGGGGTTAAAGGCCTCATGCATTCTACTAATTCCATATGCAAGACTGCATATGGGGAAACTACAGTGGTATCTAAAAAGCCTATGGTGTCAACATTCTCAGGATCTAGAAGCAGTGATTCCTATCCTACCTTGCCTACGGTTAGAATTCCTTTGGTGGGCAGAGGCCTGCCACCAAAACAAGGGAATACCATTCACTCTACCCCCTACCGCCCAAACCCTAACAACAGACGCATCAGGCTATACATGGGGGGCTCACCTAGCAGGGAAGTGCATTCAGGGCAAATGGAACCCAAGTCAAATGCACCTGCATATCAATCAAAAATAAATGTTAGCTGTACAGAATGCTCTGACAGCCTTCAAAGACCACATTCTTCCAGGATAATTAATGGTAAAGATGGACAACACCACTGTTATGTGGTACATAAACAAGCAGGGGGCTACCCATTCTTACCCCCTCTGTAGACTAGCCATGGCTCTGTGGAACACAGCCTTGAGCTACCAAGTGCATCTACATGTTCAATTCCTGCCAGGAAAACTAAATACACTGGCAGATGAACTAAGCAGAAATCTCATGGACCCACACGAGTGGAAACTGGAACCAAAGATTTTCAACATGTTGATAAACAAATGGGGGAGCCCAGATATAGACCTGTTTGCCTCCCCCCAGAACTACCAATTGTACAAATTCTGCACAAGGACTCCCCACAAACAAATTTGGAAAGTGGATGCTCTGTCCTTCAGTTTATGCCTTTCCTCCTCTACCTCTCCTCTCCAAGGTACTACTAAAGATCAAACAGGACAAATTGACAAAGTGATTGCACCAGCCTGGCCACGACAACACTGGTACCCCCTCTTGCTCAGTGTGTCCCTGCTAGCCCCATGGCACCTGCCACAGACCCCTACCCTGCTGTCACAGCAGGAGGGCCAGATTTTGCACCCCCAGCTTCAAACTCTGAACCTGGCAGCCTGGCTAATTACTTAATCTCCCTGTTACCATCCCTCAGTAAACAGGTGTTTGTCATTTTGGAAGCAAGGAGGCCTAGTACTAGAAAATCTTATGCTGAAAATGGAAAATATTCTGTGATTGGAAACAAACTCAAGGGATGGCCACAGCAACACCCAATTTACCTCAGATTCTTCAATACTTAACTGAGATGCTCCACAAGGGCCTTTCCTTTTCCTTCATCAAAATTCATGCCTCAGCCATTTCAGCTCATTACAACACAGAACCATCCCTCTTTACTCACCCACTGCTCAAGCAGTTCCTCATAGGGGCCAAAAACTTAAGACCACCCAGGAGAGCCCCAATTCAAGCCTGGGACCTTAACTTTGTATTGGAAAAACTCACTCTTCCTCCTTTTGAGCCAGCTGCAAGTGCAGAGTTAAAATTCTTTTTGTGGAAAACAGCTTTCCTTTTAGCAATCACTTCAGCAAGAAGCGTATCTGAATTAAAGGCCCTTATGGCAGTGGAGCCTTTCATCATCTTTCATACGGACAGAGTGTCCCTCGGGACCAGTCCCTCCTTCATGTGCAAGGTGGTATCCAGTGTGGCTCTTAATCAATCCATTCATTTGCCAACCTTCTTTTCTAACCCACAGAACAAAGGGGAATGGATACTGCACTCCTTAGATGTGCACAGACAACTTAGATTTTACTTGGACAGGACTAAACCTCAAAGGAAATCTGAACAACTGCTGGTGGCATTTGCTGCAGGGGCAGAGGGGAAGGCTATTTCAAAGCAAACCATTTCTAAATAGATAGGCCATTGCATTCAGTTCTGCTATAAGCACCATGGAAAACCTATCCCACAGGGGATTAGACCCCATTCAACCAGGGCTGCATCTACCTCTACAGCCTTTCTCAGAGGTTTCCCTACCAGAGACATCCTAGAAGCTGCTACCTGGAGTTCTGTACATACTTTCACCAAGCATTACCATTTGCCAATTTTCTCTAAATCCAGAGCTGGCTTTGCCACTGCAGTCTTGCAGGGCCTTATAGCTGGTCCTAATGCTATCTAAATTCCTCCTCCCATCCTTAGCTTTGGGAATCTACCCAAATGTGATGACTGCAACAGTGAAACACGAAGAACATAGTACAGTTGTGTACACTTACCATAAACGTAGATGTTCGAGTGTATTCACTGTTGCAGTCCTGGTTACCCTCCTTCCAGCCCCCTGACTTCTTTTGGCTATACCTCTACTCTCCTTTACTATGCTTAAAAGCTTTTTGGTATATTTGCCTTTTTGTTGGAGGTGTAACTGTGTATGTATATATATATATATATATATATATATATATATATAAAACACATATACACATATATATTAATTGCTTCCCATTAGGGGGGCACCTGACATCTGGGGCAAGAAAAACTGAAATAATGGCGTCAGCTGCATGCCTGACATCATGGAAGATGAGACAGCAACCGACGCAGGACCCAAGACTTTGATAATCAGGCCAACTGAGGGCTACTGCAAGCAGATAACCCAAATGTGATGACTGCAACAGTGAATACACTTGAACATCTACATTTATGGTAAGTGTACACAACTGTACGTTTTGCATACCTTGCTCATATGTTCTCTCACCCAGAAACAAAAGAAAATAGTGGCATCTTTCCATGAGGAGTCATGGTTGGTCTCTTGTTGGTTCAGTACCAATGAAGGCAGGTTCAAGGTCCCATTATGCATCTTGCTGTCTCTTGTTTTCTTTAAATTTTTCACTGTTTAGATTGCCACAGATTTCCCACCATCCCAGAGCAAAGTACTACTAATACCTGTAATCGCTTGTTTTCTCGTTTGTAGTTTTACTTTACTCATTGTTTTTTCAAGTTTATACAGTGAATTAATCAGATAAAGAAAGGCCATTGTGGTTGCCAGATTATACTGAAGGTATTCCATTCTCGTTTTTTTTTCTTCTTTTTTCAAGCCCTGATCATTTTACAGAAGATTACGAATGATGAAGAAAATATAAACACGCTGCAAAATAAAGAAGATGGAAAGCTGTTTTCTGTCAGAAAAGCAACTTAAATCATTGGAAAGAAGTCAAACAACAAAATGTATTCTATCCAACAAAATGGAGAAAATAAAAAAAAAAAATCCAGAATAGGGCTGAATTTATGCAGAGGAATACATTCTCCCCAGCAGGCTGCGGCATTGCTCCACCTTCAGTTACATTATGGGCTGGCACTTCATTTTTTACTAACTCCTAATGACTGGGATATGAGTTTTTGTTACTTCTGTGTTATTTGAATGTGCACTGACATCAATTAAATGGGTCTGTATTACGAAAGCAAAAAACCCTATGCACGAATACCAAAACATCGACCCCAATACTGCGAACTGCGAAAATCCTGAACTCACTAAACTGCAAAAAAAAAAAATCGAACTGTCATAATCGGCTTACCCCACTACTAGCTATATACTACCTACCCAAATAAAATAAACCACATACATACACTAACCAAACCCTACTTCTAACCTAAAGTAAAGCACAAAACCCTACTTCTAACCTTACACTAAACCCCACATACACATTTAACTATGCACTATCCTTAACCCCTCCCTAACCCAAAGGTCCGTAACTACCGCACACGTCCCCTACAGACATACACCCAAAATAAACAAATAATCCACATACATACATTTAACAAAACCCTACCTCCAACACTACTAAACCCCACATACAAAACTATCTATGCACTATCCTTAACCCCTCCCTAGCCCAAAGGTCCGTAACTACTGCACATTTCCCCGACGAAAATATACACAAACAAAATAAATAACCTACATACATACATTTAACAAAACCCTACTTCTAAGCCTACACTAAATCTAACATACATTACTTATCTAAGCACTTACCTTAACCTGCATCCTATCCTAAACTCCGTAACTATCCAACACTTACCTTATGCAGCTAGTCCACCGACAGGCCAACCATGGAAATTCGATATTTCCATTTTTGCGGTTTTTCGACTTTCACTCTAAGTCCACTTCGCGCTATACAGTTCGACGTTTACGTATTCGCATAAGCGTCTTTTTGCTTTCCTAATATAGACCCTAATTAAATACATTACTCATTTGAGATTAAATGTTAGATGTTCCAAAAATAATTTTTGAACCAAGAGATGCTATTGAACCATGAAGTTCTGTGATAGAGGGGGCTGTAATTGTCAAGGTCTCTTCCCCCATTCTAAAGTTATTAGTTACCATTTCTATCCTGCTTCTTGTAGATTACAAGGAATTTAAAGGGGAAATATTTTATTTCTATTTGTTTACCAGAGTAGTAATCTGATCTCAATGGACCATTTACAGACACACCCAGGTGAAAAGGATCACATTATGAATGTGCAGTATATATTTACTAATGCAAGAATATGCTAGAAAAGATATCTGCATATGTACAAGTGAAAGAATATACTTATGCTATGACATTTAAGATAAGATACAGAAAAAAAAACATTTATGGTATAAAAAACATATGAAGAAAACGTGTAGTAGTAGAGCTCATCAGTTAAGTTGTAGCCATTGCAAATGAGAGGCTGACCAGAAGTATGATAACAGAGTGAAACAGTATTACTCAGAAAGGTGTAAAGTATATATAGCTGAGAAGAAGATACAAATAGAATGAAGAAAGAAATACAGATAAGGAGAAAATGCAGAGATAGAAAGGAGAAATGTGAGAAGTTAGGATGAAATGAGGCTTAAGAGATACGAGAGAAGAAGATAAGAGATATAAACACCACAGGATATGTGTAATATGTCCAGCATCTGCACTGTCCTTAGGTGAAGAGGAGTCCCTTGACTTGTCTAAAGTTTGAGTATTTTGAAGGTCTTTGATAGAGAGGAGTGAATCCCATAGCTTAGATGCTAGGATGGAGAATGCATGGTCAGTGCAGTGGCATTTTTTTTTTTTGTAAAGTTTGTGAGAGGAGAAATGTCTCTGGTGAAAGGGTTTTATGAAGTAATGATCCCAGTAGAAGTTAGGGTTTCAAACATATCGAAAGCAATTTGACTTTAGAGAGGAGCAAGTGGTGCTTTTGGGGGAGGGGGGTGAACCAGCAGGTTTTTATGAAAGTGGTTTGCAAGGTGGTGGAACTTTTCTTTGCAGCTGCAGCTATTACAGTTAGTCCATATTCAAATTGAGGCAAGAGTATTTTTCATCATATTGATCACAGCTGCAGTAGCCTTAGCTGTATGGGTTATATCCTGCAGAGTATATAACAGCTCGCCAGCTTCCAAAGCTTCAGGTCACCTCCCATGAGCGTGAGCTGAGCTAACTAAAAAGGTGTGGATGCCAAGCCCTTCAGAGCTTCCCTGATGCTGATGAGTATGCTCCTCTGAGATTTTCAAAGCTAAGTTTCCTTTGGGGAAAAACCTTCTCTTAAAAAATGTTTATTAATGCTTTCCTGTTCCAGAAAGTTAGTTTAAAGCTAAGAGCTTGTGTTTTAATCATGTCAGCTTAAAGTTGTTTAAAATAATTAAAAACTTATTTTATTTCTATGGAGAAATTGTGTTTATTTCACTTTTTGGGGCTAGTAAAGTGTTTTAAAGTGCTTTTACTGTATGTTTATGTGAAAAAGTGATTTTAAAGATGCAAGTTCTGATGTCAATTTTTATTGATTCCTCAACTTATCGGTTCAGATCAAATCCTCTAATCCAACTCAACCATTACACTATCTCATGGAAATCAAAAAAACTCTCAAGCTTCTTCTGTACCCATGATGCACCAATCACTAACATCTCTCAGGTCATGTTTGCCGCTTTACATGTCTAGACATGGTTCATATGTTGGTACTAGGCTATCAGCCCTAGGGCCTATACAAGCCTAGCCATAACAGTTACCTGGCTATTTCTTCCCACAGTATTTACTTCCCTAGACCCCTGTCTAGCAGGGCGACTGACGTGATCCCTGGGGTGAATTTCCTATCTCCCATCCAATCATCAAGGTTCCTTTTGTAGAGGGGCAAAGAGGCGCTCTGCTTGACATGTATGGGCAGTCTATTCCAGAGACTGGGGAGTCTCTGGGTCAAGAACCTATTCCTCAGGCATGTTTTGTTCATTGTGATGACAAGGTTTAGATCCCTGGAACATGCGTCTCTGAGGGATTGGGATTTCTTTAAATTTCTGCAGCATTTCCAGTTGTTGCAGCTGTCTTGAGAGGTGCATACCAAATGGGGCATTGTATTCTATAATGGGTCTAATGAGGAATGAGTATAGTGGGACAATGACTTCCTTTTTTCTGGATGAAAAGCCCTTAGTGATGACATGTGCTACATAAAAGGATTTCTTGTTGTGGCGATGTGGTTATCGAAGGTGAGACCACTGTCCACCTCTGTCCCTAAGTCTGTTATCACACTTTTGGTGTTTACTGTACTGCCACCTATATGGTAATTCACGGGTACTTGTTTTTTCCCAAAGGGGATAACTATACATTTCTTGGCATTGATCTTGAGCCATGGCTCTGGCACCAAGCATCTGTTTCTGTAAGGCCCTTCAGCTCTTAAGTGTAGAGTGGGACCAAAGTCTTTTTTGATATTTCTTATCTAAAAACTACTTATTTAAGACTATTTAATCTTTCATTTTATTCTTAAGTTGCTACTACTGTAGTCCTTTTTTTCATACACCTTTGAGTGTACTCTTTCCTACCATTGTTGGTAGGCCTAGCCTTCCTTCCCTACTCCCTTTACACTTGGTGTATACCTCTTTCCTTACCATAGTTGGTATTTGTTCGTTGTTACAAGATTATTGTCTTTCTTCTTTACCATTGTTGGTATTTAACATTTCTTCTTTCTGGTTAAAAAAATAAGTTTAGTTTACTGCTACTATTATTACTATAGTTTTCTCTCTTCAAAATGTCTGAAAAAGGTCCTTCAGGATTTAAAAAGTGTGATAAGTGTGGGCACAAGTTGCCTTCTTCCAATGCCCACAATTTTTGTGTATATTGGTTGGGCTCAGATAATTTACAATGAAATTGCAGTATCTGTCATGGGTTCAACCCCTGAGCACTAGTTGACAGGAAAAACAAATTGATTTTGAAAGGCTTGCTGCCAACTTCCTTCTCTGAAGCCATTACTGGGGCTGGATCCCTCAAATGCAAGGCTAGAGACCTTACAAAAAGTCTAAACCTGAGTCTTCGGCCTCTTCTTCCTCAGAACCTAGAAAGAAGAAAGAGAAATGGATCCGAAATAACTCACGGGCGACTGTCAATCAGATCTGATCAAGCCTGTTCCGGATCCTACACCCTCTGATCTGAAACATTTACTGAGGACAACTTATTCTCCTTGTCTGGATCCAGTTCCGTCCAGAGTGCCTTCTCCCTTTTTAGAGAGGCACTGCAAATCGCCATCCCTTGCATCTTGTTTTTCCAGGAGTCATACGGTAGCAGATGTGGAGAGGATGATGAGGAAGTTCTTAGTGGAGCAAACTCAGATGGCAGTTCTATTGGCTGCTACCCCATCAGGTCAGGAAGTCCGATCATCTACTACTCCACCTATTACAACTCCTTTTCTAATCTAACCGGTTGTTTTAAAGTGTTCAGATCAGTGTTTTCCAGGTCCATCTGGTTTGGATTTGAAGAAAACGCTTTTCTTCAGATCCAAATACTGCTCTGAGTGCACTGCCTCCGATATCCTTGGAGCTGGATGACTGTCAGAGCTGAAGCATCGCTGTTGGATCTGGGAGGTTGTAGTCTACTCCAAGGTTTCAGAGCCTCGGCAATGGATAGCTGTGCTCCAACTTCCGCCTTGGGTGAGTTGTTTTCAGTGCAGAGGGAGGTGATGAGCTAGAAACTTGTTTTCTCCACTCCAGAGAGAAGGAAGACAATGGAGCTATATCTGCCTTTGAGGTTGTGAAGAGTGTGTTCTGTCCACTGGCAGGCCGGATGGGTCCTACCCTATTGGATCTTCCCTCTACGTCTCAGATGACTTTGCACTGTGACATTCTGCCCCACAGGGACAGCCAATTCAGAGCTTCCAGACTACCTCTCAGGGCATCTTAATCTCTTCTGATATTTCACCGGACCACCCCATGGGAAAGTCACTAGGAAGAAAAAGGTGCAAAAGGAGGCAGTTAGGAGGCAGTTTGGACTCTCCTTAAGAGTCAGTCACTAGGAATACTGATTTTGATGGAGAGGGATCACCAAAATCACCACCCAATGATGTCTCATTTGAAGACATTCTTGGGATCCTTAAGCAGAAGGGTGGTTGGACATCCCAAGGTCCTTCTTTGGCAGACTCGTTTACCTCCTGGGTTACTCCACCCACTGATGAGCAGATTGATTAGGTCTCTAGGCGGGCATGGAAGGTACCTGATATGGTTGAGCCAATCCCCAAGAGACCAGACCGGATTCTGGCCCCACTAGTAGTCAGGGAATTTGGGGGTAAAGAGGTGCCAGTAGATGCCATGGTCGTGGTGGCAGCTACAAAAAAAGAACTTGCAGAACAGAGTTCCACTGTCCACGACAAAGCGTCTAGGACAATTGACAGATTTGGGAAATGTGTTTATGCTTCAGTGACTTTTGGACTGAGCTTGCTGAACTGTCTGGCACATTTTGCAAGGCTTCAAAAATATTTGATTAAAGAGCTACCGAAATCTCTTTATGGAACTGAAACTGCTGAGACTCTGTCTTCAGTAGTCTCTCAATTGGCTACCCTACTAGCTATGTCTGATTCATCCATGAAGTTTATCTCGCACACTGTAGAAAGCACCTCAAGGGCAACGGGTTTAGGTATTTCCATCAGGAGGCATGCCTTGATGCTCCTGTGTAATTTTGCGGAGCCCTTCATGTCCTCATTCACCAATGCTCCTTGTGACGGCAGTTCTTTGTATGGCCCACGGTGAAAGACACACTCACCAGGTGTAAGAAAGACCATCACCGCCATGGGCATGCATTTTTTGACCCTTCAAAGGACTTTTTCCAGGAATTATTGGAGAGGTTGAAAAATGTGGTTCAGAATGTCCCAGGGTTCTTTTCAGGACACAAGTGGATATCTTTCCCCCAGAGGCAGGGGAGCTATAATGGAAGGTAATGCCCCTGTGGCAGAGGAAGCCTGCAAAACCAGGGGTCTAGAGATTCATTTTCCGACAGACCCTTTCAGCGCTTCTGAAAGGATGCCTGATTGCCTACCTCTAGAGGCAGCCGGGGTCCCTCATCTTTGCAGCAGAGAGCCTGGCTAGATATAACAAAAAGACAGTTGGGTGGAGAGAATTATTTCCAGAGGTTACATAATTCCCTTTTCCCTGACTTCTCCATTGTCAAAATTTCATGATGTTCCACCCAATCAGAGGAAAGCAGCAGCACTAGAAAACAAAAGCTGCTACGAAAGAGTTATCCAGGAGATCCCACCTGACCCAATAGAATCTGGAACTTACTCAAGATTCTTTTAGGGCCAAAGAAAACGGGACTGGACACCAGTTTTGGATCTCAGTGTACAGAACAAGTCAGTTCAACACACAAAGTTCCAGATGGTCATGGTTCAATCCATTCTGCCCTTTCTGGATAAGGACAACTGGATGTGCTCACTAGAGCTTCAGGATGCGTACTATCACATAAAGATGAACAGATGATCCAGAAGGTACTTACCCTTCTGGCTGGGAGCCAGTCACTGTTAGTTCCGAGCACTGCCCTTTGGCCTCACCACAGCCCCCAGGGTGTTCCCCAAGTGCATGGCAGTGGTAGCAGCTCACTTGAGCCTGCAGGGATTCCAGGTGTGTTCATATATAGACAACTGGCTCATTACTCCCCCAACCAAGCATCATCTGATAAAAGCACAAGATCAGCTGCTACAGACTTGTTCACATCTTGGAATGAACATCAAGTTACAACAAGTCGCACAACCAACCCAGACAGAATTCATAGGAGCGGTGTTCAGCACAGCATCTATAGTAACTTCTCTTCCACTATCAAGAGTGCAGATAAGGATGCAGGTCAGGAAAATAATTTGCAGTAGCAGAATTTCAGCCCGATTGATTCTACAAGCCCTGGGGTCAATGTCAGCTGCAATAATTTTAGTTCTTTTAGCGAGATTCCACGTGAGAATTCTACAGTGGATGCTAGCAATACAGAGGTCGGTCAGTACTTTCTCCACCCATGTCAGCAAAGATAAGAATAACTGAACTATCCAAAAGATACCTTTGTGTGTAGGTGCAATTACAATAGATATTACAAGGCCGTCCTTTCATCCTACCTCATACCAAGGCCATGGTGACCACTGATGCTTCTCAGATTGGGTTGGGGGGCATTTCCTGGGGAAAACAGTCCAAGGCACTTGGTCCCCCAAAGAGGCCAATTTGTATATCAATGTTCTGGAGATGAGAGCGGTGCTTTTGGGGTTGCAAGTATTCCAGTACTCACACCCTCTCAAAACAGTTGCAATCCAGACAGTGTGGCAGTAGTTTGGTACATCAACAAATAAGTGAGAACCAGGTCTTTTCCCCTGCATTGAGAAGCCCTCAGAGTGTGGCAGTGGGCAATATCTTCCAACAGCTTTCTAATAACGCATATTCCAATGAAGTCCAAGTGATAGCAGACAAACTGAGCAGGTCTATCCTACTGTCTCGAAGGGTCTCTCAACAACAAAGTGAAAGATATGATTTTCAGTCAGTGGGGCCAGCCTTGCTGTGATTTCTTTGCTTATCACCTAAACAACAAGTGCAGCAGATTTTTTGCCCTTATCCTCCCCAATGGGGGAATCACCGAGGGATGCTGTGCTTCATGATTGGCCCCCCGGTCTTCTGTATGCTTATCCTCCAACTCCCCCAATTCCCAAATTCCTGTAGAAAGCAGCCCAGTTGAAGAGCAAAGTCATCATTATTGCACCTCACTGGCCTCAACAGATTTGGTTTCTCTTCCTTTTGGCCTTATCTGTTATATCCACCTTGGATTCTGGATCCAATTCTAGGCCTGCTGTCTCACCTGACAAGCACAGTTCATTCGGATACCTCAAACCTCAAACTAACAGAATGGTTTCTCCAATTCCTTTAATAGCCAGACAGTCAGTGCTTTCTTTGAACAAAATCAGATAGACCCCTTCTCAGCTCCAATTCAATATGTTCTGGAATTTTTGGTTTATTTAATGTGGGTGCTAGTTCATTAACTATTGAAGTTCAACTTGCAGCAATCTCTTAACTTTCATGCAGTATTTCAAAATTCTTCACTGGCTTCCTCTAAACTGTGCAAGGCCTTTTTGAGAGGTACTCTCCTCCTAAGACTCCCCCTTATAAAGACCCCACACCACCATGGGATTTAAATTTGAATGTTATGTTGTCCTATCCTGTCATAATTCTTGCTGGTTGGGTTTGGAGTAGTGAATGGCTCTGACTCTGCTGAATACTAAAGCTCAAGAGCTTCCACTGGCTCAAGGCTAATCCATATCCCATGATGCTCCGGGCCATATTCCCAGATCTTGTTTGCCGCTCAAGTGATCAAAAAGTGTTCCTGCTGGCTCGTTGGCTAAGTATAGGTTTTCTAATTCTATTTATCTAATTTTTTCTCTGTCTCTACTACCTTTCATTCTAGATCATTAGTTTTCGTTTATTCTGCATTAGGTCAGTGTAGTAGTTAGTTTTTCCCCCTTTCCAACTACCAGTGAGAGTTTCATTTAACTTAGAGGGCTTTCACAGCCCATTTAAGTTAGAGGGCCACTTCCCCTTAAGGTTAGAATCCATTTGAGTTAGAGGATTCTTCTACCTTTCCCTTTCTTTTCTTGGTGTTATACTGTTGTTATATAAAAAAAAAAAAGTATATCTATACTTGTAATTTTTCTTCACTGTAGTTTATAGTGGTAGTTACAGTTTGTTGTGTGTGTTTTTGCAGTTATAGCCTTTATCTTAGTAGTCAGTCAATTTGTTTGGCTGTAGTGATAGACAGGATGTCTAAGGATAAGGAACCCAGGGAACATAGGCAGTCAGGCTTCAAAAAGTGTGATAAATGCACTCAAAAGATGTCTCTCACAGATGGGCTCATGAGTCACGTTTACTGCCTCAGTGCCATGCATTTACAGGACCCCCCTGCACCATATGTCACGGATTCAGTAGCAGGGTGCTTCATGAGAGAAAGAACAAGTTGATGGCAAGGTGTTTATTGAAAGGGCCTTTTCAGGAAGCTTTAGATACCTCACAGAGCTCCAAATCTTACTCCCTTTCTTTAACCCACACTAAATCACCAAAAAGACCGGCTACTACAGCTCCAGTTTCAGAGCCACCAAAGAAAATGATATTATCGGAACCGAGGGCTCTCTATTCCGACAAGTCTGGAAAGAAAGAATCCTCTTCAGCGCCTAGTGTCTCCATGGAGCCGATAGAGATATCAAGGAGTCTGTCTCCTTTACTGGAGCCGAAATCTCCAACACTGAGATCTCCTATTTTAGAGAGAGGCAGATCTCCTTCCTTGTCCACCCGCTGTTCCAGGAGTATATCTGATAATGATGTGGGCCGAGTGGTGAAGAGATTGCTGCAAACACCGGCCCTGGCTAAAATTTTGTCATCTCTGGCCCCAAAGGAATCAGAGCCACACCATTCGCCACCTGCATTTTGATTCCTCCTCCTATCACCCTGGAGTTTTCAGAGCCAGAAAGATTGGATCCGATAGTAGCAGAACCGTCTGCACTGAGACCACCTTTGGAATCTTCAGTTCCGACCTTGACTCTGATGTCCTCAGCTCCTTCCAATGTCGAGGAATCTAGGAGCCCACGATTGCTAATCGGCTCTGGGGAGGAGAGTTGATGTGGACAGTTGTCCAATCCGACTCTATCTATCGGTGCCTCGGCTGAGTTGAGCTTGGCTCCTACCTCAGTTTCAGAGCCACCAGCTCTGCCTCGGAGTCAACCTTCTGTCTCTTCGGAGCAGGTTGGGGAGATTTCAAACTGATTGAGAGGATGCTGTCTCCCCAGACAGCCCCACTCTCGGAGCCAACTTCTCATCCCTCCCAGGTACCAGTGTCTATCTCCTCACCACCGCCCCCTCCCAAGCGTAGAGACCCAGAACCTCGGGAGGCCCCTGCAGGTGGTGGTGTCTCTTCCAAAACTTTTCCGGAGTACCCCTCTGAAGAAGTCCCTAGGAAGAGACTGTGCAAGAGGAAGCAAATAGATTCCCCTGAGTGTGTCACTTCTGATACCGATTTGGACGATTATGAAGGGTCCTCACGGTCCCCTCTGAGGATGTCTCTTTCTCCGACATCCTTGAGATCCTGAATCAGAGGGGTGGCTGGAAGTCCACCAACCATTCAGAGGACGAATCAGTATACCTTGAGGCTTTTGGGTCTCGACTTTCTACCTCCTGGGTGACTCCCCCATTTGATCAACTATTGGGTATCATCTCTCGTAAGGCCTGGATATCACCTGATACAGTGGAGCCTGTTCCGAGGAGGCTTAACAAATTTATTACTGCTTCCTCAGAGAGGGAATTCCTGACTAAGGGTGTCCCTGTAGATGTGATGGAGGTGGCAGTGGCCACCAAGAAGGAGTTATCAGAGACCTCCTCATCTGTCCATCCTCCTAACAAGGAGTCAGGACCATGGACAAATATGGTAAGCGTGCCTTTTCTTCAGTGGCCTTCACCCTATGATCGCTGAATTACCTTACCCATTTTACAAGACTTCAAAGGGATCTCCTCAAAGAGCTTGGAGATACCTTTTAGGGTTCTGTAGCTCAGGGGTCTACAAACAAAGTATCCTCACAGCTCTCCACCCTCAATTCCATAGTTAACTCCTCCATGAGACTCATTTCATATGCAGCTGATAGAGTGAATAGAGCAGCAGGGACAGGAATTTCCCTGAGGAGACATTCCTGGATGCCCCTTTGCAACTTTGCCCTACCCTTCAGGTCTTCCTTCACCACCGCCCCCTTTGATGGTTCATCTCTTTTTGGACCAAGGTGAAAGAAACTTTGACCAAGTGCAAGCAGGACGGGAAAACCTTATCTGCCGTCGTTGAAGTCCGTCCATTTTTCTGCCCTGTCTAGACCTTATCCCAAAGGTCAAAAGGGTGGAAAGATGTGGTTCCGCAAGTCCCAGAAAGGTTTCTCTGACGCATGTGGTGACTCTTTCCCCAAGGGCAGAGGGGGAGGTTATAATGGAAGACGCCGATGTTGTAGCGGGGGGGTACGCAAAATCAGGGCAACAGAGATGCATTCTCTGACAAGCCCTTTCAGCACTCCTGAAAGGAGGCCTGCCTGCCCTTCTCTGGAAGCAGTCGGGGGTCGATTGTCGCTGTATCCAAGCACCTGGCAAGAAATCTCCTGAGACAAATGGGTACAAACAATTGTATCCAGAGACTACTTCATACCATTTTCCATCCCCTTCTGGTAAGTCTGTCCTTACCAGATGTTCCACCCAGTCAAGAGGACCTTGCAACACAAGAGATACTCTCGTTGCTAAGAAAGAATCATCCAAGAAGTCCCCGCAGACCAAATGGGATCTGGAACTTACTCAAGATTCTTTTCAGTTCCAAAAAAGACAGGGGACTTGAGATCCATTTTAGATCTCACCAAGCTAAACAAACCAGTGAAGAAATCAAAGTTCCGGATATTAACTCTGCAGTCGATATTCCCGTTTATTGGGAAAGATAATTGGATGTGCTCAACAGATCTTCAGGATGTGTACTACACATAAAGATGGACAGGCGATCTAGGAGACACTTACGCTTTTGGTTGGGAGCCAGTCATTACCAATTTCAAGCTCTGCCCTTTGGTCTCACCACAGCCCCAAGGGTGTTCAAATGCATGGCAATGGTCATGGCTCACTTGAGACATCAGGGATTCCGTGTGTTTCCATACCTAGATGACTGGCTCTTTACTGGCGCCTCCAAGCATCTACTGCTATGAGTGAGGGACGAGACAATGTCACTTTCTGCAAGACTAGGCATCACAGTCAACTTAAAAAAATCGGCCTTGTCGCCGTCTCAGCATATTACCTTCTTAGCGCAGAATTGGATTCAAGAGATATGACTGCAAAACTTACCCCAGACAGAGTACAGTCCCTTCATCAACAAATCAGGTTCTTGATGTCAAAAAAGAAGGTGCAGGCCAAGTATGTGCTGCAAGTTTTGGGTATCATGGCAGCAGCTATTCTCCTAATTCCTCTAGCACGACTACACATGAGGGTTCTGCAATGGTTGCTATTGACTCAGTGGTCAATGCAAGATCTTCCTTTATCTCATCAGATTATCATCATGGAATTGTGCAAAAAGGATTTTCTATGGTGGTTACAGACAGACCAGTTATATCAGGGCCGCCCCTTTGTCCTTCCTCAACCGAATGCAGTGCTAACCACAGACGCTTCCCAGACTGGATGGGGGGCGCATTATCTGGGGATGACAGTCCAAGGCCTATGGCAAGAACATGAAAGCCACTTGCACAAAAATGTTCTGGAGTTGAGAGCGGTGCATTATGTGCTGCAGGCATTTCATGACTCACTGCCCATAGGGATGGTTGCAGTTCAGACAGACATGTCAGTAGTGTGGTACATAAACAAGCAGGGAGGACCCAAGTCTTACCCCCTATGCCAGGAGGCTCAACGAGTTTGGCACTGGGCGATTGCTTCTCAACGTTTTCTGATAGCAGTGCATGTCCCGGGGAAATCCAACATGATAGCGGACAAACTCAGCAGAGCTATTCTGTTGCCTCATGAGTGGTCCCTGAAAACAGAGATTGTGGAAAAGATCTTCCAGAAATGGGGCCAGCCTTGCTGCAACCTTTTCGTCATGTCCATGAATGCCAAATGCAGCAACTACTTTGCCCTCATTCCTCCTCTGGGGATGTCACCCAGGGATGCACTGGTTCACGATTGGCCCCTGGGACTACTCTATGCCTTCCCCCCTTTTCCTCTAATTGCCAAAGTACTGCAGAAAGCCAGCTCGTTGAACAGCACCATGATCTTCATTGCTCCTTACTGGCCTTGACAAGTTTGGTTCCCCTTTCTTTGGCCCCATCTGTTGGAGGAGCCTTGGATTCTGGATCTAATTCCAGACCTCCTGACCCACTCTTCAGGGAAGTTCCATCCATCTAGCCAAACCAAACAAATTTTCTTGCTGGGCTGTGGGACAGAACATAGAACCCTTTACAGCTCCTTTTACTGTAATCCTAGAATTTCTTTCCAAACTTTTTGACGAAGGAGCTGCAGCAGCTACCATCAGAGTTCTGTTGGCAGCTATCTTTAATTTCCATATGGGAGAAATGGGAGTTCCCATTATGTCTCATAGGTTATGTAAAGTTTTCCTCAGAGGTACTTTCCTACTCAGACCCCCGATTAGAGAGCCCCCGGTCCTGTGGGATCTAACTGTTGTTCTAACCTCGCACATTTTACCACCCTTTGAGCCCGCGTCTTCTTGTGATTTGAAGTATTTGTCATGGAAGACTCTCTTTTTGGTAGCCATAACCTCTGCCAGAAGGGTATGAGAACTACAAGCTCTTTCTGTTCATACCCCTTATATCATTTTTCACAAGGACAAGGTATCCTTGAGAACCGTAACTTTGTCAAAATGGCTTACTGATTGCATTTCCTTTTCTTACAGTAAGAACAATAAACAACTACCAGGAAAGATAAGAGGACATTCCATACAAGCAGTATCAACATCCTCTGCCTTTCAGGCAAGACTCCCTATTGATTCTATTTGTGCAGCTGCCACATGGGTAAGACGTCATACCTTTATCACTCATTACAAAGTAGATGTGGCCTCCCGGAACAGGTCTTTGCTTAGATCCACTGTATTAAAGAGTCTTTTTTCCTGAGCCACCCTGGGGTAATGCTGCTAGGGATGCTGTTGCAACCAGCAAGAATTACAGTGAGACAGGACAACATAAGAAGATGTCCTTCATGGATGCATCTGCAGTCATAACAAATGGGTTGTCCTGTCGTCAGGCAGCCCTTCGGTCGGCCGGATTCCAAAGTCTGGGTCCGGCTTCGGCTGATGTCGCACTTCGCCCGACGTCATCTCTGCTGGTCTTCGGGTATAAAGGCATCAGCCGACGCCATTTTCCCCAGTCTTTCTTGCCGCGTGGCGCCCGAAGCAGAAGCTGTTCGCAAGTGCCGGTCGGTCAGATCCAGAGATTACTACTACCGAATACTACTTCGAAGACTTCTAAAAAGCTAAGTACCCCGTGGGGACTCTTTCTTGCCTCAGCCGATGTCAGAAAAAGTCAATAACTGTTTAACTTGTGGGAAACAAATACCTCATAAAGATTTCCACTCTTACTGTCTGCCTTGCTTAGGCCCAGACCACGACGTAGCAGCCTGTTCGGCCTGTGCTTCCTTCAACCGACGAACGCTTAGGCGTCGGTCGGAGTTTGCTGAACAATTTTTCGGCTCAGATTTTGCGTACATTATGCCGTCGGATCCTCCGACTACCCAAATTGTTAAAAAACGCAAAGAAAAAGACCGACACTTGCGGTCCGCGGTTTCGGCCGAAACCACGGTTAAGCAAGCCACGAGTGTCTCGGTTTCGGCCGAAACCAAGAAAACTGGTCAATCTTCAGCCGAATCCATGACTACTACTGAGGCTCCTGCTACCTTAGTTGAATCGGCCTCAAAAATTTTGCCTACAACTGTGGTTCCTAGTGATTTATCAGACACCATCCCTTTGGATGTCTCTACCCCAGCACGTGGTGCTGCTAGGCCTCCTGCAGCCATGTCTATTAAGGCCTTTGCCAGGGCTAAAGCAGCCAAATCTGCTAAATCAGTGCCTGTTAAACCCCCCTCACACAGGCCCACTTCAAGTTCACAAATGCTTACTCCGGCAGAAGATTTAATATCCTTAATTAGGGGATCCCAATCTCACCCAGACAGGGCCTCTCAGCCTCCAGAAAAGAGACCTAGAGCAGAGCCCCCCGAACCAGTGTCCTCTGATGATTCTGTGGATGACTCAGACATTACAGACCAGCCAGAGGCTCCTTTTTCTACTTATGAAGATTCCGATGCTGAAGAATCCATTCCAGCTGCCTCTCCACCAGAGGAATTCTCCTTTGGGGAAACCTTACATGCCATGAGAGAACATTTCCAATGGCAGGGACAAGATTTCTCAGATTCAAGAAAAAGGCTTAGGACCTTTCTGCACTTACCACAACATAGGCCCTTAGCTATACCTCCTGTACTGCCTGTTGTGGATGATGCATTTAATGATGTTTGCACTGCTCCTGATTCTTTACCTCCAGCCCCTGCCAAACCAGATAGATTTTACAGGGTGCCAGACACTCATCACCACCTATACAAGGCCCCACTTGCAGACCCCGAAACTATATCCCAGGGGCCTAAGGCAGTAGCCTCGACCACAGCAAAAAACCCTATTCCTTCTGAAAGGGAATCCAGGTCCTTAGAGAGATGGGGGAAAAAAGTTTACACCTCTGCTACTCTCTCAGCTAGAGCTTTAAACTGTCAGTTTCATATGATCCAATACCAAGAGTTTATGCTTGATCAGTTAACTAAGAAACTGTCCTCTGATGAATCCTTAGATAAGAAGTATGTATTAGAAATGGTGAATAACATCCAACAGGTTAGTAACCATTCTTTAAAATGTGGCTATGATGCACTGGAGGCTTCATTTAGATCAGCCATGACTGGCACAGTGATAAGAAGGCATGCATGGTTGAAAGAACAGGTCTTACCGGATCATGTTAAAGCAAAGCTATTAGATGCTCCTATGGATAAGGCCAGTCTATTTGGTACACCTGCCCAGCAAGTAATGAAGAAAATGGAAGAAAAGGCAAAATCTGTACAAACAGTTAAAGATTTCTTACAGGTTCAGCCCCCAAGGTTTAGCAGGAACTGGCCTGCCAAAAATTGGTCCTTTCCTGACTCCACAAGATCCCAAAGGGGCAGGAATAGACGCTCTAGAGGCAGAAATCAGTCGAGAGGAGGTGCCTACAGAGGACGACAGTGGCAAGGCAATAACCGAGGCACAGAAACAACCACTGCCACTGCAACAGGACAATCACAGTGACTTGGCTCTTACACCGCCTACCAGGGAGCAAATAGCAGCACCTTTAGGCGGAAAGTTAGCCTTATTTTCGAAAAATTGGCACTATATCACAAAAGACAAGTGGATTTTGCAAACCATAAACCAAGGCTACCGGTTCCACTTCCACACCTTACCAGTAAAAAGAGGAATGCCAAACCTACCTCCAAATCAAAAAATAGAAGCTCTACAGCAGATAGCGGAATTAACAAAGATGAGAGCTGTGGAAAGAGTACCAATAACAGAACAGGGCAAAGGATTCTACTCCAGACTCTTCCTAGTACCAAGAAAAGAGAAGTTGGAGACCTATTCTCGACCTGTCCGTCTTAAACACATACATCATTGTCCCAAAATTCAAAATGCTGACCCTACAGCAACTTCTTCCCATGCTGGGCAAGGAGTGTTGGCTGGTAACTCTAGATCTCAAGGAGGCATACCTGCACGTCCCCATTCGACCAAATTGCAGAAGATACCTCAGATTTCTTGCAGGATCAGAGCATTATCAATTCTCAGCATTGCCCTTTGGCTTATCTACTGCCCAGAGTATTCACAAAATGCCTGGCATCAGTAATCGCTCACTGCAGACTACAGGAATCCAAATTTATCCATACCTGGACGACTGCCTGTTACAAGCGGACAACAAAAGCAAGCTGACAACAGATTTACAAAGGGTCATTTACTTGCTACAAGCCCTGTGATACACAGTCAATTTACAAAAGTCAAGGCTGATACCATCCCAAACAAGAACATTCTTGGGCGCGGAATTGGACACAGTAAAACAAATGGCATTCCTAACTGCAGAAAAACAAAAAGAGCTCCCTCTTTACTTCTTGGCATTAACAAAGCAGAACAAACTAACAGCAAGAAAAATTCTGCAGGCCTTGGGCTTCATGGCATCATGCATAATCTTGGTCCCACATGCCAGACTGCATATGAGAAAGCTACAGTGGTACCTAAAGAATTTATGGTCTCAGCACAGGCACAGCTTAGAAACAGAAATCCCACTAATACCATGCCTAAAACAGGAGCTCCTATGGTGGGCTCAAGCATGCCAGTCAAACCCAGGCTTACCCTTCCACAACTTTCGAGCAAGCCAAACCATCACAACGGACGCCTCAGACCTAGGATGGGGCGCACATGCTGGACAAATGCATACAAGGATTGTGGACTCAAGACCAGCTGCACCTGCACATAAACCAAAAAGAAATGCTGGCAGTAAAACTGGCAATCCAAAAATTCAGACCATTCCTCAAAGAAGGCCATTTGATAAGGACAGACAACACCACAGTCATGTGGTACATCAACAAACAGGGAGGCACTCATTCATACCCCCTATGCAGAATGACTTTGGACCTTTGGAATCTGGCTCTCGGCTACAACATCCAGTTACAGGCAATATTTGTGCCGGGAAAAGAGAACACCCTAGCAGACATGTTAAGCAGAACCACCTCGGATGCTCACGAATGGATGCTACACCCGGACATCTTCAAGGCCATCACAAAAAAATGGGGAATGCCACAAATAGATCTATTCGCTTCCCCACTCAATCACCAGCTCAAAAAATTCTGCACAAGGACATTCTACCCACTTGCATGGAAGGTGGACTCTCTATCCTTCAGCTGGAAAGGCCTGACAGCATATGCATTTCCACCTCTTCCCTTGATGCACAAGGTACTACTGAAAATCAAAGAGGAACGTCCAAGGATAATCCTGATAGCTCCGAATTGGCCAAGACAACACTGGTACCCATTGCTGAGGAGCATGTCTCGGGAGAGAATGTGGGCAATACCCCTGATGCCTTTGATGTTAACCCAGAACAACTACAACATCATGCATCCAAACCTAAAAACCTTGCAACTGACTGCCTGGAACATCACATAGCAGCAACTAACCCAGACCTTTCCCAAAGGGTTAAAGACATTATCCTTGAAGCCCGCAGACCTTCAACAAGAAGGAACTATGCAGGAAAATGGAAAAGGTTTGTCATTTGGAGTACTGAAAGAGGAAAAGATGTGTCGAACATAGACATTGCTAACATTCTGGAGTACTTGGCAGAGCTTCTACATACAGACCTTTCCTATTCCTCCATCAAGATACATGCATCAGCTATTTCAGCAGAATACAGCTTCGATCCACCTGTCTTTTCGCATCCTTTACTCAGGCAGTTCCTCAGAGAGATCAAGAATGTAAAACCCCCTAGGAAACCACCATTACCAGCATGGGACTTGAACTTTGTGCTAGAAAAGTTGACACTCCCTCCGTTTGAACCAGCAGCAACAGCAGATCTGCAACACCTGTCATGGAAAACTGCTTTCCTACTGGCAATTACCTCAGCAAGGAGGGTTTCGGAACTACAGGCCTTAATGGCAGTGCAACCCTTCCTAATCTTCCATCAAGATAGGGTGTCCATGAGAACTAATCCTACATTTATGCCTAAGGTGGTATCCAGAGTATCTTTAAACCAGGCAATCCACCTACCTACCTTCTTTCCAAATCCACAAAACAGGGGGGAAAGAATGCTGCATACCTTGGATGTACATAGACAGTTACGCTACTACCTGGACAGAACCAAAAATAACAGAAAAACTGACCAACTTTTAGTAGCCTATGCAACAGGAAGGGAAGGAAAAGCAATTTCCAAACAGACAATCTCCAAATGGATAGGAAATTGCATAAGATTCTGTTACTCTTACCATGGAAAACCAATTCCACAGAACATAAGACCTCATTCTACAAGGGCTACAGCCACTACCACAGCTTTCTTACGAGGAGTGGCAACCAAGGACATTATTGAGGCGGCTACTTGGACCTCCGTGCATACATTTGCCAAGCATTATAATTTACCTCTATACTCTAAATCCCGAGCAGGATTTGCCACTGCTGTACTGCAAGGGATCCTAACTACACCATGATTTTTCTTCCTCCACCCCTAGTTTGGCTATGGTATTCTACCCATTTGTTATGACTGCAGATGCATCCATGAAGGACATAGTACAGTTTTGTACCTACCATAAATGTAGATGTCCGAACTGGATAGCATCTGCAGTCAGGATTACCCACCCTCCTTCCCCTCTGTGGTACTCCTAGGGTATTTACTCTCCTAATAGCTAGCTGGGGGGAGTCTCTTATGGTGTATTTGTTTGTATATATATACATAGATGCTTATTTTTTGTGTTTGCCTTCTACCTTTTTGGAAACATTGGCATTTATCCAAAATTTAGCCTTCCAAGAGGGCAACTGGCATCTGGGGCAAGAAACACTGAGGAAAATGGCGTCGGCTGATGCCTTTATACCCGAAGACCAGCAGAGATGACGTCGGGTGAAGTGCGACATCAGCCGAAGCCGGACCCAGACTTTGGAATCCGGCCGACCGAAGGGCTGCCTGACGACAGGACAACCCATTTGTTATGACTGCAGATGCTATCCAGTTCGGACATCTACATTTATGGTAGGTACAAAACTGTACTTTATGTACCTACTATAACTTTCATGTTTGTTGTCCATCTTGCCTACATTTCCATCACTATGCAGAGAAGGCATTTTTCCCCAAGGGACAATCCCTTCATCCACATGTGGGAGGAGACCTCCCACACTCCCTAATGAGCAACTGCTAACACCAGTGGGGAAAGGGTAAAGTTAATGAGCACTGAATGTGGTTTCAGTGATGCCAGCTTGCACTGCTAGCACTCCTACAGTCAAACACCTGTCAGGCTTCCAATTTTAGTACCATAGCACACATTGAAGTGTAAAGCTCACCCACATGTAAAATGAAAATAGGTGATCTGATGTTGTCAATTTTCATTCTATCCTCAACCTGTGAGTTTGGTTCCAATCCTTGAAACCGACTCTGCTGCTACCATAGCTCGTGGTAACCAAAAAAACTCTCGAGCTTATCCCTTACCCACAGTGCACCTATCCCAGTTACCTCAGATCTCGTTTGCCTTTTTTCTAGTCAGACATGGTGCCAATTGCACTCGAGCAGATACGTGATTTATATTAATATATTCAACTCTAACTTTCATATCTTTCTATATTTTCTAATATTTTTTATATTTCATGAAATCCCTTTCCCTTTTGCCTTTCTTGTACATCAGTACTCTAAATACTGTTGTTAGTATTTCCCTTTCCCTACACTTCGGTGTATTCTAAATATCATTGCTGATATTTTCCTCCTACACTTTGTGTAGTTTCTTCATTATCACTGTTCTTAATTTTGTGTGTGTGTGTGTGTGTGTGTGTGTGTGTGTGTGTGTGTGTGTGTGTGTGTGTGGGTGGAGAATAAATATGGCGGAAAAGGCTTCAGATGGATTTAAACGTTGCCAGAAATGTGGCCATAAGATACCTTATTCTGACACGCATTCTTGATGTGTTTACTGTTTGGGCCCCCACCATCTTAATGGGTATTGCTCCATTTGCCACTCCTTTAGACATAGAGCTCTTATTGAGCAAAAAAACAAATTAACCTTGAAAGACACGCTTCACTCTTTTTTTCAATCCATCATCTTCTTTGTCTTCCAAAGAATCTGAGAAGATGAAGAGAAGAAGTTTGCTGGTGCTGACATCTCCATCGGCTCCGAGTTCAAAAAGACAAAATTTACTGTTCCATATTCCCCTTTGGAACCAACAGGAAAAAAGACACAAATTTCAGCTCCGACTGTTTCATCATAACCGAGAATTAAGATAGGCCATTTATCATAACCAGCTAACTCTTCAGTTCCTAAAATTACAGCTCAAGGACAAACTTTGGTGCTGAGATCCTCTGATCTGACACTACAGTTACAGGACTCGACAAAAATTTTTCTTGCAAGAACAAGTTATTCATCCTCCATTGATCTTTTTCCAGAGAGACTTCCTTCACCATTTTTGGTGAGACCTAATTCACCTTCTTTGATGTCAGCCCATTCTTCTAAAAGCATAACCGAAGACTATGTGGAGAGACTGGTGAGAAAAATCCTTTGGGGTGCAAGGTATGACAGGATCCACCTCCGTTCCTACCCCGACGGGTCAAGGATTCCATTCTTCAGCTACCCCTATACTTTCTCCTCTGACTTCACTTGAAGTCTTAAGAGACTATGGTTCTGAGCTGCCCAGTGCCATCTGCATCACAACCAAAGATGTCTTTATCTTCAGAACTGATAATTTTTCTGAGTTCTCTGGTTCAGTCTGAACCAGAGACCTCTCCTGGGTGTATATGTCCTGTCAGTACTGAGGGACTAGAGTACACTCCTATGTTTTCTGAGTCTTCTCTGCACCTTGGGGCTTCGACATGGATCAGCTCAGCCCCAGCTTCTGCTTTGAGAGGGATCTTTTGGGAGCAGAAAGGGAACACAGTTCTCAGGTCTACCCTTTTGGATCTGGGGTCCTTTCCTTCTCTGGGTGGAAATGCTTTCTAGGCTATGGAGAGAGCCATGACTGTAGTAGTCAGTCAGTCAGCTCCTTCTTACTTGGAACACACATCCCTGTCACACCTATGTCCCGAGTCTCAACCCTTGCCTCCACAAGGACAATGAGTTCCAAAACCTCAGGAGTCCCAGAAGGAGATACCCTCCTCTTCTGATACTTTTCCAGACCATCCCACTGAGGAGGTCCCTAAGAAGAAGAAGTGCAAGAGGAAGCATTTGGAGTCCCAGAGGAATCTATCACAGAAGGCACGGATATCGATGACGATGAAGGTTCCCCAAAATCACCTCCTGATGTCTCCTTTGGAGACATTCTAGAAATCTTAAAATAGAGAGGTGATTGGAAGCCCAATAATCCTTCATCTGAGGAGTCTGTGTACCTGCAGGCCTTTGGTACCCACCCAGCTACCTCCTGGGTAACTCTATCTGCTGATGAAGTCATTGAGTTGTTCTCTTGGTGGGCATGGAAGGCCACTAACACCATTGAACCCATTCCCTGGAGACCTGACAAAATGATCACTTCCCCAAAGGATAAACAATGTTGGTCAAAAGGTTTGCCTGTTGATGCTATGGTCATAGTGGCAGCAACAAAAAAATAAATAGCTGAGGAAAGTTCCTCTATCCATCTACCCACTAAGGAGTCTCGGATGATGGGTAGGTTTGGGAAATGAGTTTATGCTTCAACGACCTTTGTGTTATGGTCCTTGAGTTTCTTGACACATTTCACCAGACTGCAGAGGATCTGAGTAAGGAACTTTCAGATACCCTTTCAGGATCCACCTCTGAAGAAGTTCAGGAGTCTGTTGCTTCTCAGTTGGCTACCCTACAGTCCTTATTCAACTGATTCATGAGACTCATTTCTCATGCAGCCGAAAGGACAACAAGAGTAGTGGGTTCAGGCGTTGCCATCAAGAGAAACACCTGGATGCGCTTATGTGATTTTGTGGAGCCCTTCAAGTCTTCGTTCATCAGTGCTCTCTTTGACATGTCCTTGTTTGGTCTTAAAGTTAGACACTTTGTCCAGGTGTGAGAAAGATGGAAAGACCCTGTCTGCTGTGGGCGTACATTTTTCCACTCCTCATCGATCCTTTTCAAGGAATTAGCAAAGTAGTAGAAAGATATGGTTCAAAAAGTCCCAAGAGCCTTTTCAGGACACATGGAAGTTCCCCAGAGGCAGAGGGGGGAAATTCAATGGAAGACGCTGCCCTTGCGGCAGAGGATGCCCACAAAACCAAGGGTAAGATATTCTTTCTTTACAGACCCTTTCAACTCTCCTGAAAGGAGGTTCAGTTGTCTTCCTCTGGAGTAAGTCAGGGTCTACTATCCCTGCACAAGAGAGCCTGGCTAGAAATAACATCAGATACCTGGGTGTGGAGAATAATTTCCAGAGGTCATATTATACCATTTCCCTTCCACCCCCCACCCCCACATTTGCAAAATAATCCCCGATGTCCCACCTGGTCAGAGAGAGCAAGCAGTACTACAAATTCAAGAACTGCTAGAGAAGACAGTCATCCAAGAAGTCCCGCCCAACCAAAGAAAATCCGGAACTTAAGATTCTTTTTAGTGCCAAAAAAGACAGGGGACTGGAGACCAATTTTGGATCTCAGTGTTTTGAACAAATCAGTTTGACAAACAAAGTTCCAGATGGTCATGGTTCAGTCCATTCTTCCATTTTAGGAACAGGATGACTGGATGTGCTGAATAGACCTTCAGTATGCGTAATACCATATAAAGAGAGAGAAGCTGTCCAGAAGGTTTGCCTGCTTCTGGTTGGGAACCAGTCACTATCAATTCAGAGTTCTGCCCTTTGGTATCACCACAGCCTCCAGGGTGTTCACCAAGTGCATGGCAGTAGTAGCGACTCACGAGACTGATGGGAATTCTAGGTGTTTCCATATTTGATAACTGGCTCATTACCACTCCGACCAGGCATCAGTTGTTAAGAGGCAAGTTTTCCAGACATGTTCCTATCTGGGGATAACCATAAACTAAAAAAATCTCACCTCAAGCCAACTCAGACCTTAGAAATTATAGGAGCTATCCTGAACGCAAAGACAGCCTCTCTTCCCTCACTGAGACTACAGTAAATTAGATCACAAATCATGAAGATACTCAACAGCAAAAAAGTAACTTGCATGCTTGATTCTACTGGCCCTAGGATCCATGGCGGCAGCTATAACTCCAGTCCCCTTAGCCAGATTTCACATGAGAATTTTACAAGGGTTACTTGCAACACAATGGTCAATACTATACAAACGAGTGTCAACTTTGATTACAATCACCAACATTTGCGAGGGAGATCTCAAATGGTGGATTCAATTGGAACAAATTCTACAAGGCTGTCCTTTCTCCCCCTCTCATCCCAAGGCGAAAGTGACCATGGATGCTTCCTGTTTAGGGTGGGGGAGTATTATCTGGAGAACACTGTCCAAGACACTTGGTACCCCATAGAGGCCAACTTGCATATCAGTGTTTTAGAGATGAGGGCAGAGCTTTTAGCATTGCAGGCCTTCCAAGATGATCTCCCCTCAGGGACAGTTGCGATTCAAATGGACAACTTGTCAATAGTTTGGTACATCAACAAGCAATGAGGAACCAGGACCTATCCCTTGTGTCAAGAAGTTCTCAGAGTATGGCAATGAGTGATTTCATCCAACCTCTGTCTCATAGCAATGCACATTCTGGGGAAGTCCAGTGTGATAGCAGACAAATTGAGCAGATGCATACTGCTGCCTCAGGACTGGTCCCTCAATCCAAAAGTGTCGGACAGAATATTCCTTCAGTGGGACCAGCCTTGCTGTAGTTTTTTTCACCTCTCCCCTAAAGAACAAGTGCAGCAACTACTTTGCCCTAATCCCCCTCAGGGGAATCACCGAGGGACGATCTTCCCCACAATTGGCTCTCCGGTCTTCTTTATGCCTTTTCTCCAATTCCTCTAATTCCAAAGTTTCTACAGAACTATCAGACTGAAGAGCAAAATAATCCTCATTGTGCCTTGTTGGCCTCAACAGATTTGGTTCCCCTGCCTTTGGCCTCATCTAATTCACCAACTTTGGATTCTGGAGTTGGTTCCAGATCTCTCCACCTGGATATCTTGAACCTCAAGCTGACAGCTTGCTTTTTCCAATTACATTAATAGCCAGGTAATCTGTGCTCTCTTCCCCTGTCTGACACATACTTTTGGTCTCTCACAGACAATCTACGTGTAAACTGTACATCAGTAAAAGGAAAAGGTTTGTGTTTTGGGCACGTCAAAATAATGTTTACCCTTTTTCAGCATCTATTCACAAAATTCTTGAATTTTTAGCCTCACTATTCAACAAAGGGGCTTTGTTTTCTATTAAAGTTAAATTAGCAGCTATATCCAATTTTCATATTGGATTTAAAGACTCATCACTTGCTTCTCATAAACTTTGTAAAGCTTTTTTGAGAGGTGCTTTTCTTTTAAAGCCTCCTTACAAAAATCCAGCCCCTCCCTGGGACCTAAATTTGGAGTTGCAAACAATTCTATAACCTCTTTTTGAAATGGCAGCAAATTGTGATCTTAAGTTTCTGTCCTGGAAAACTGTTTTCTTAGTGGCTATAAATTCTGCCATAAGGATTTCAGAGATTCAAGCTTTGTCTTGTAAATCACCATACTTTATTTTTCACAAGGATAGGGTTTTGGTACAAACCAACCCCCTCTTTTCTACCAAAGGTGGTTCCAGAAGTCAGTATCAATCAAACTATTAACCAACCAGTGTTCTATGCCAAATTTTCTAATAAAGGTGAATATTGGTTAAGCTAATTGGATGTTCTTAGGCAATTATGGTTTTATCTTCAAAGAACAAAGGCTATCAGAAAATCCGACCAGTTTATCTCTTACTCAAATACAAAACTAGGAAAACCTGTGAACAAAGTGACATTGGCTAGATGGCTCACAGATTGTATTTTTTTATCTATAATAAATTGGGGATTGTTTTATCGACACCTTTGAAAGCACATTCAGCTAGAGCTGAAGCAACATCAGTTGTCTTCCAATCTAGAGCCACTATGAATATTTGTGCAGCAGCAATTTGGGCTACTCCCCATACTTTTTTTGCTCATTACAAGTTGGATCTGATTTCCATGGGAAGAGCATCATTCAGTTCATTGGTGCTCAGGAACATCCTTCCTTCCTGGAGTCCACCCAGGATCTAAGGTAACTGGGGACTCTGTCACACAGGTTGAGGATAGAATGAAAATTGACATCAGATAAAGAAGTTATGTATTCACTACAATGTTCCATCTGTGGTATCCACTATCATTCTTTGTCAACTCTCCTCCAACCCCCATACCCTTGGATTTCTAGAGGAACAGATGACTAGCAGAGTATTATCCTTGGTGTATAATTATGGTTCCAAATATAGTCTCAATGAATGTCTTACAACTAATCTTCCTTTTGTCTAGCAGCAAACTCGATCTGAGGTAACTGGGATAGATGCAGTGTGGGTAAGGGATAAGCTCAGGAGTTTTTTGGTTACCACGAGCTGTGGTAGCAGCTGAGTTGGTTCCGAGGATCAGAACCAAACCCACAGGTTGAGGAAGAATGAAAATGGGCAACACAGATGAAATGTTATGGGGAGTACATAACTTCTTTTTAACACCAAGTATTAAATTTGCAGCTCATTATACATATACACATTGTAACGCAGGTTACTTGCTCACATAAGGACGATATCCTGTGGAACAATGACTACTTTTTTCTTTAATGCTTACTGTGTGTGTGTGTGTGTGTGTGTGTGTATGTAAAACACCTGATGTTATGTAGTCCAATCTCACCTACATTCTTACCCATGGGTTCGGAGCTGAACCTCGGCTCCAACTCGGCCATACTCTAGCTCAAAGTCTTTCAATTGGCTGGGCTAAGAGGTATCCCATACTGCACTGCTCCCTTTCCCCAGATCTCATTTGCCACTTGCAAAGCTCAGATGTGGTCTCGCTCTTGGCTGTGGCTAAGTATTACTTTTGTGTCTTAACTGACTAATTTTTTGCTCCAAAAGCTATTTTCATAGCTGTATCTGCGTGTGTGTTGTGGTTGTTAAGCAGTTTTTGCACTCCTTTTGTTTCTTTATCTACTTTACTGGTATCCCATCAGCTATCTCCCTACAGGCTAGGCCCATTTCAGTTAGAGGACCTAGTCCTCCCTTGGTTGTCTGTTTCCCTTCTGTGTTTGTCTTGTGCTTAGGTACCTATCCCCTCCGGGCTAGGACTGTTTAAGTTAGAGGACCTAGTCCTTCTTAGTGTTGTTTGTCCTTCGGGACCATTTGAATTAGAGGTCCTGGTGTGTTGTTTGTAATTTTAGTTATTGTTACCGCGCTTTTTGCTGGTTAGTCTGTGGTGTCGTATTTAGTATTCTGCCTACTATGTCTAAAGGTACTAAAGAACATAAGCCTTCGGGCTTCAAGAAGTGTAATAAATGTGGGTACAAGATGTCTATTACCGATGGGCACTCAATATGTGTTTATTGTTTGGGGGCTATATACCTTCAGGAATCTTGTGCTTTTTGTCATGCGTTCTGCCCTCGTGTTCTTCAAGAATGGAAGAACAAGCTGATACTGAAGGGTCTACTGAAACCCTCCTTTCAGGAAGATTTAGAGAGGTCTTCTAGTGCTAAGTCCTGTCCCACCAAAACATCTAAAGCAAAGAAATGTTCTCCGACTTCATCTGTACTATCGGAGCCTCCAGAGAAAGTTACCAAATCTACTGTGGCATCCTTGGCTCCACTGTCTTCGGTGCCAAAGGAAGTTTCTGAAGCTATAGGTACTACATCGGTTCCCAGTTTTTCGGAGCCAGTGATGGAGATGCTAGCTCGGAGCCGGTCTCCAGTTTTTAGACCGGTCTCTCCTCCTCACAGGTCTCCTTCTGAGAGGAGGTCTAGATCTCCCACCTTGTCCTGTAGGTCCTCCACGGCACTCTCTGATGTAGATGTGGATAGAGTGGTGCAGAGACTGCTCCAATCACCAGTGCTGGCTAAATTGCTTTCGGCTCCAGCCCAGTCGGCTCCGGAGCCAGTCACCCATCCATCATCGATAGATCCTCCTCCGTGCAAATCCCAGCATTCAGAGCCAGAGCAGTCGGCACCATATGATGCTTCTAGGTTGGCTCCAATGGCCCATCCTGGCTTGTCTGCTCCGATCTCAGCTTTGACCACGTCGGCTCCGTCCACGGCGTCTAGGACTCATGGTTCCTTGATCGGACCCGAAGGGGAGGCCTCAGGATGCTCTTCGGCTCCCAGCCTCCCACTTGGTGCTTCGGCTTGAGTGAGCCAGACTCGTGCTTCGGACCTTGTCCCCTCTGCTCCGAGAGATTCCATGGTTAGTCGATCTTCGGAGCTGGGGGGACCAGCTTTCGAGGTCATCTGGAGCATACTGGCCAGATCCTCAGCTGCATCATACAGTTCTGACACTCTTCCCCCTCCAGCCCCGGTAACAGTCTCTGATCGCCCTCTGTCTTTGGACAGCAGAGACCCAAGACCTCAGGAGACACCCATGAGTGGTCCCCCATTTTCTGAGGGCTCACCAGAGTTTGTGCCTGAGGAGCCCCCCCGAAAAAGAACATGCAAGAGGAAGCACTTAGACTCCCAGGAAGAGTCTCTCACGTCAGACACTGACCTCGAGGAATCAGAGGTGTCCCCAAAGTCGTCCTCTGAGGATTTCTCCTTTTCTGATATCCTAGAGATCTTGAAACAGAGATGCGACTGGCCCTCAAACCCCCCCCCCCCTTCTGAAGAGGAGTCAGTATTCCTGAAGGCCTTTGGGGCTCAGCGTTCTGCCTCCTGGGTCTGTCCACTCTTCAACGAACTCCTGGATCTGGTTTGTTGTAGGGTGTGGGAAATCCCTGACACTGTGGAACCAGTTCCCAGGAGACCCAACAAATTTCTGTCCACCCCTGCTGACAAAAGACTTTCTTATGAAAGGCGTCCCAGTAGATGCCATGGTGGTGGCAGCTGCCACCAAGAAGGAACTGGCTGAGACTTCATCTACCGTCCATCCCCCTAACAAGGAGTCTAGGACCATGGACCGGTATGGGAAGCATATGTTTTCTTCAGCGGCTTTTACTCTGCGGTCGCTGAATTACTTATCACATTTTGCAAGGCGCCAAAGAGATCTCCTGAAAGAGCTTGGATGTAAGGTAACATATCTGACGCAGTGCCTCAGAAGGTCAATGTTCAGATGTCTACCTTAAATTCTATAGCTAACTCCTCCATGAGGCTGATCTCCTACGCAGCCGAAGGAGCGAGTAGGGCAGCGAGTTCTGGAGTCTCTCTCAGGAGACACTCCTGGATGCGCCTTTGTAATTTCGCGGAGGCCTTTAAATCTACATTCACCAACGCCCCTTTTGATGGTTCCTCCTTGTTCGGAACCAAGGTGAAAGACACTCTCACTAGGTGTGAGCAAGAGGGTAAAACTCTATCTGCCGTGGGGGTCCATTTTTCCATGCCTTCTAGACCTTATCCCAAGAGCCAGAAGGGTGGGAAAATGTGGTTCAAGAAATCACAGAGATTTTTCTCTGACGCACAAAGTGAATCCCACTCCAGGGGCAGGGGCAGGGGAGGGGGTGGCAACTCAAGTAGATGTTGCCCTAGAGGCAGAGGAGGCCCGTGTAACCAGGGAGACCAAGATTCCTTTCGTGGTCCTTCCTACCAGCGCTCCTGATGGGAGGCCCGACTGCGCTTCTCCAGAGCCAGTCAGAGGTTGCATCTCACTATACCCAGAAGCCTGGCAGCACATCACTCAGGACCAGTGGGTATTAAAAATTATTTCCAGAGGATATCACATTCCATTCTCTTCTCCCCCCCCCCCCCGCCGATCAAAAGAATCCCAGATGTTGTACCCAATCAAAGGGATTCCGCAGCTTCAGAAATTCAAATGTTGCTAGAAAAAGGAGCCATCCAGCATGTCCCCTCAGACCAGCTCGGATTAGGGACTTATTCCAGATTCTTTTTGGTGCCGAAAAGAACAGGGGACCTGAGATCCATCTTGGATCTCAGCTGCTTAAACCTCCATGTGAAGAAGTCCAAGTTCCGAAATGGTCACATTGCAATCTATTCTCCCATTGTTGGGAAAAAAAGTGTGGATGTGCTCCATCGACCTCAAGGATGCTTACTACTATATAAAAATGGACAGGACATCCAGAAGTCACCTATGCTTCCGGCTGGGAGCAGTCATTTTCAGTTTCAAGCCCTGCCCTTTGGTCTCACCACAGCCCCCAGGGGGTGTTCACCAAGTGTATGGCAGTGGTGACACCTCACTTGAGACATCAGGGATTCCAAGTGTTTCCGTACCTGGACGACTGGCTCCTCTCTGCCACCACCAGGCATCTACCACTACAGACCAGAGACGCCACGATCAATCTGTGTCAGCAATTGGGTATCACTCTAAACTGGGAAAAGTCTGCCTTGTCACCCTCACAGTGTGTCACCTTTATAGGCGCCGAGTTAGACACCGTGCGCATGAGGGCGTTTTTACCTCAAGAAAGGATTCAAGGTTTGCAACAACAGGTAAACATGTTGCTCCCTTTAAAGAAAGTGAAGGCAAAAATGGTTCTGAAATTATTAGGGACGATGACCTCAACAATTATGCTGGTCCCTGTTGCGAGGCTACACATGGCTCCTTCAGTGGATGCTCTTCGTCCAGTGGTCTCTACAAAATATGCCTCTTTCTCATCTCATAATGATCACAGACAAGGTGCAAGCAGGATCTACGCTGGTGGCTTCACACCAGCAACCTCAATGCGGGGAAGCCCTTAGTTCCATCCCCTCCTGTTGCCACAGTGACCACGGATGCCTCCCAGATTGGGGGGGGGGTATTATCTTTGCAGAACAGTCCATGGCATGTGGCAAGAACACGAGATACATCTGCATATCAATGTCTTGGAGATGAGAGCAGTGCTACTAGCGTTGCAAGCACTTCAGAGCTTTCTTCCTCTCGGGACTATTGCGATTCACTTAGACAATATGTCGGTGGTATGGTACCTGAACAAACAAGGCGGAAACAGATCTTATCCCCTTTGCAGAGAGACCATGCGAGTGTGGCAGTGGACAGTGTCTTCCCAACGTTTTCTTGTGCAATGCACATTCTGGGGAAGTCCAATGTGATCGCTGACAGGTTGAGCAGATCTATTCTTATGCCTCACAAGTGGTCCCTGAACAGTCAAGTTGCGGCGCACATTTTCCATAGATGGCGTCAGCCTTGCTGCGACCTATTTGCCAGTCCCCTCAATACCAAGTGCAGCAGCTACTTCACCCTTATTCCCCCTCAGGGGGAGTCACCCAGGGATGCTCTGGTCCATGAGTGGCCCCCCGGTCTACTGTATGCCTTCACTCCTGTTCCTCTGCTGACAAAGGTAATTCAGAAAGCGCAATCCTTGGGAAGCAAAATTATTCTGATTTCTCCACACTGGCCTCGTCATATTTGGTTCCCCTTCCTCCATCCCTATCTTATGGACGCACCCTAGATTCTGGACCCACAACCAGACCTACTGACTCGTATGTCAGGGCAGTTCCATCCCTCTCTTCAAACCCTCCGGTTGACAGCCTGGCTACTCCACTTTCATCACTGATCAGGTTTCATCTTTTTTCTCCGGAAGTGGTTCATATTCTGTCTTCTTCCCATAAGCCTTCAACCAGGAAGATTTATTCCAGTAAATGGAAAAGATTCTCCATATGGGCTCATGAAAGGCAAATTGATCCTTACACAGCCCCGATCTATTCAGTTCTGGAATTTCTTTCCATGCTTTCCAATCAAGGTTCAGCAGCTGCTACCATAAAGGTCCAGTTGGCGGCTATTTCCACTTTTCACGTTGCCAATGAACCCAGTTTAATGGCACATAGACTTTGTAAGGCATTTTTGAAGGGCACTGTGCTGCTTCACCCTCCAGTCTTTGAACCGGTTATGCCTTGGGATCTAAATTTTGTGTTAAAATACCTCACCACTTCCCCCTTTGAGCCTGCAGCTACTTGTGACATGAAATGTTTGACTTGGAAAACTATCTTCTTGGTAGCCATCACTTCAGCTAGATGTGTCTCAGAGCTCCAAGCCTTGTCAATAAGACTGCCTTACTTGATTTTTCACAGGGACAGGGTTTCCCTCAGACCAAACCCTTCCTTTATGCCAAAAGTGGCTTTGGTTAGTAATCTCACCCAATGCATTGAGCCGCCCGTATTTTTTCCAGAGTTCTCTAATAGGGCAGAGTTCAAATTTCACCAGTTGAATGTTCACAGGCAGTTGCTGCGCTTTTATTTACTTAGAACAAAGGATCTTAGAAAATCAGACCAGCTGTTTGTCTCATTTTCAGAAAACAAAATTGGGTCTCCTGTTTCCAAAGTAACTTTGTCTAGATGGATCTCTGGTTGTATTTCCTTCATTTATGCGTCAGGTGGTAAGGATTTACCATTTAGAGTGAAGGCTCATTCTACCCGATCTATGTCTACCTGTACAGCATTTCAGGCCAGGATGTCTATGGATGATATTTGTGCTGCAGCTACATGGGCATCTCCTCACACCTTTATTACTCACTACAAATTGGATTTGGTATCCAGAGGCAGATCTTCCTTTGGTTCCACAGTGCTCAGGAGTATTTTCCACTGAGCCTCCCAGGGTTCAGGTGCTGGGGACACTGTCCCACGGGTAAGAATGTAGGTGAGATTGGACTACATAACATCAAGAAGTTATGTACTCTCCATAACGTTCGATGTATGTAGTCCATCTCACCTCACATTCTTACTAACCCCCCCCCCCCTCCATCCCCCATCCTGGAGGACCTAAAGGTTGGTTCTGGTTTCAGTACTTCTTTCATTATTGGAATGTGTTTTCCTTCTTTGTGTCATGTGGATGAAGGGGAGTGATTGAGCTTGCAGCAAACAAGATCTGGGGAAAGGGAGCAGTGCAGTATGGGATACCTCTTAGCCCAGCCAATTGAAAGACTTCGAGCTAGAGTATGGCCGAGTCGGAGCCGAGGTTTGGCTCCGATGGGTAAGAATGTGAGGCGAGATGGACTACATACATCGAACGTTATGGTGAGTACATAACTTCTTGTTTAGAAGATGCAGGTTAGGTTAAAAGAAAAGAAAAAAGGCAGAGGGTGTAACCAAGTAAAATAATATAAAGAAGCCAGATATTAATTTGAGCCTTACATCAATAGGTAGTTGCTGAAAACCAGTACAAAGGCAGCAATGCTATTAAGGATGGATGTAATGCTTGGAATGTGCAGGGGTGATCTTACTCAACATCACCTCCTCCAGCATGAGTATGGCAACCCTAGAGTACCAAATTACAAAAGAAGAGAGATAATTCCTCAATTCTTAGCCAGCTTAATAAAATGTTGGAGAAGATCCCGATGAGTGCTTCTCTTTCTATAAGTAGCTGTAAGATAATGAATACAAGTCCTTGCATACTAAGGACCACTCACCAAGTTAGTCATTGTCCTTTCTCTTGACTATTACGCTGCACATGCCAGTTACTTCTTCTACCTAGCTTATTGGTGTCTGCATTTAGTAATAAAAAAATCTACTTTATGCCTCCTTGCTAATTGTTCTACATCAGTTATAAAACTGATTTTCTGTCATTAGTCTGATGGCTGGAAGCTCACTGTGATCTGCTTCACTTTTTTACTCTACCCTACCCACAACTCCCACCCACCTCCTCTTACTCTACCATTGTACTTCCTCCATACACCTTTCATCTGTGACATCCATTCCCTAAACTTCTCCAGACAACTTCACTGCCATCATAGAAACATTCCTGTTTCTAGTTGCCTTTTTCCAAATCTCCATGTGACATTTAGCATCATTCTGATTAGCCTTTCTTCCCCCCATACTGCTTTGTAATATATACACACCTATTCATTCTTCCTTTAATCCCTGCAGTCTTTTCTCATTTACCGTGTTTCCCCAAAAATAAGGCCGGGTCTTATATATTTTTTGTGTGCCAAAAGATGCATTAGGGCTTATTTTCAGGGGATGTCTTTATTTTTTTTTCATAGGTTCATAGGTAGGTACTAGGCTATCGACCCAAGGGCCTAAGTAAGCCTAGCCAACAAAGTTCCCTGGCTTACACCAACCCAAGAAAGTTAATTTCCTGTGCCCCTTTCGAGCAGAGCCACAGAAGTGATCCCCGGGGTGTATTTCCTATTTCCCATCCACTCATCAAGATTTTTCTTGAAGAGTGTTAATGAGGAACTTTGCTTGACATAGATGAGTAGCTTGTTCCAGAGTATGGGAAGTCTCTGGGACAGGAATCTATCTCTCAGCAAGTCCTGTTTGTTGTGGTGACAAGGTTTAGGTCCCTAGAGCATGTAGCGCAGAGAGATTGGGATTTCTTTAGGTGTAGCATGTCTAGCAGCTCTGGGTTTGACATAGCGTTATATGTTAGGCAGAGATCACCTTGGAGTAGGCGATATGCTACAGAGTAAAGCTGGAGTTTTTTGAGAAATCAGTGTAGGGCATCTATTTGAGGCCAGTAATCCTCTTTGTGAGGTACTTCTGTGGCCTTTCCATCTGCTGCAGATGTCTTGTGAGGTACATTCCAAAATGGGTGTTGTACTCTGTAATGGGTCTAATGAGTGTCGAGTAGAGGGGAACAATGACCTCTTTTTTCCTGGATGAGAACCCTTTTGTGATGAGGTGTGCCATGTAGAGGGATTTCCTGACTACTGTGGCAATGTGTTTATCAAAGCAGAGAGACTACTGTCCACCTGGGTCCCAAGGTCTCTTATCACACATTTGGTGTTAAGAAGACTGCCGCCTATGTGGTAGTTCATGGGTACAGAGTTTTTACCAAAGGGGATAACAGTGCACTTTTTGGCATTGAGCTTGAGGCCATGGCACTGACACCAGGCATCTGTGTCAGTGAGGCCCTTCTGTAGGATGTCCACATCATTTGCGGACTCGACTATAGCTCCTAGTTTGCAGTCATCTGTGAACTTCATTAGCCAGAGGCCTTCTGTGTTAGCCTGTACTACAGAGAGGTAGATACCAAACAGGAGAGGTCCCAGGACTGATCCCTGTGGTACTCCACTTGTCACTGGTTTGAAGTCAGATTTGGAGTCTGCAACTTTTACAGTGTGGGTTCTGTCAGTGAGCCAGTTGGCAACCTGTCTTGTGACATACGGATTTATACCTAGTTTAGTGAGTTTAGCTATAATTTCAGAATGGGAGATGGTGTTGAAAGCCTTGGCAAGGTCAAGATAGGCTGTGTGAACCACCTTACCCTCGTCTACAGCTTTGGTGACTGCCTCAAAGAAGTCGATCAGGTTCAGGAGGCATGATCTGCCTTTCACAAACCCGAACAACAATCTATATTTATGTACAAAAATCTACATTTACTGGTATTCATGTACAAAACTCAACATTTATTCATGTACACAAAGCTATATTTATTCCCGTTATCGGGGCAACAGTTCTAGGTAATGCGTTAACACTTGTGTGAGAATTCTACATAAACAGTGCAACAAATATTTCAACTTCAGAATATCTACACCTTGGCTTTAACAGTGCAGTATCTCATCCTTAACAGAAAGTGCAGAAAAATCTCAATACATGTGTTGCTGTCAATTAAAAATGCTAAGTTTCTGCAACATATAAAGTACATGTACAAGAGAGGAACTGTATACATTTAAAATAAATCTAAATGTCTAACACAAACAGCAATGGTTTGCCATTCTAAATCGTCCTTGACCAAAGTAAATATGCAAATGATTTTCCATTGCCAGTTTAAGCACATGTTATGTCTCACCTTGCAGAAATAACTGCGTCAAAAGATGAAGTACTGACATCCCAAGGGGAATAAAACAGGTGAACAACTGTCACTTTTTGAGTGGTGCTGCTTTCTTTATTCCTTACCCAAACCCTAAGAGAAGAATGATGGAAAATCATAAAAATGAAGTTTGGGAACTAGTGGTACACACAGAATATGGTATCAGCCTTACTTTGTAATTACCACTTGATAATTTTTATCAAGGAGATAATTTTTTTTGAATAATGAAACGTTACCTTAATACCATACAATAAAGTAAAAAAAAACTGATGAGAGCTTGCTGGCAGCTGAAAGCAGAAGCAATCCATTCTGTTGCCCCGATACTGGAAAAGTTATTCAAATACACTCATATCATCATCTTCTGGAAACATCGTCATAACTCTCCAAACCCCGAATTCTGGGCTAAATTTCTTGCGACTCCATTTCCTGTAGAACCATTGGCTCCAATCTGTCATGTCCAGCAATAGAGCACTCCTTAAATGAGCACTTCTTGTCCATGTAGCCTGCTCATAGTGCATTGGCAACACAGCCGTCAGTGATTTTATCCCATGAATTCTTCACCCAAGTCACGACCTCTTGCAGGCTAGGCTTCACAAAGTTTCCACACTGATTTCTCACCATTCTATTTTCAGTGTAGTCATTGAGTTCCATGTGCAAATGGTCCTTGAATGGCTTGTTTATTGCAATATCAAGAGTCTGGAGATAGGCAGTCATTCCTGTGGGAATTATTACTTGATCTATTCTTCTCTCTGCAAGGAAGTTCTTCATGTCTTTAGCGTGGTGAGTGCTGGCTGAATCCCAGATGAGCAGACCTCTTTTGCCACCTCGCAAAACAAGTGGCAGCATTAGATCGACCCACTTTCTTACAACTGCTTGTGTGCACCAAGCTTTTTCAGTTTCAAGAATGTAAATGCATGAAACATGTTCATTCTTATCTTTCTTGCCCTTATCAATGATTAGAGGTGGTGTTTTCTTTACATCCAGACGAACTGCCAAAATACAGGTAACACTTGCACTTTCATAACCAGTGGAGGGAATGTAGATTAACGAGACCCCTGTGATCAGTTGTTGTTTGAGATCCTTGGTCCATATACACTGCAGTTTCATCCATAGTAATCATGTTGGAGAGTTGGTATTTAGAAAAGTCGATGCCATCAGCAAAGGACTTGAATGCAAGTGCACGTTTAATAACTTCAGTATCTTCCAGCTTGAACAGCAGTGTTGATCTTCATAGAGACCGTTCATATCACTGAAGGAAGCCATCCAGCCAGTGTTTGTGATGCTTTGAATTCTTCTGGAGATATTTCTAACTGTTGTGCCATTGCAAGGGCAAATGCTTGAATATCAGCCCTGTGCACAACCAAAGCGTTTGCTTTCCTGTTAGCAATCCATTCACAGATGTCTTCCAGCTCAGGAAATAATGATTGCCAACCTGATCCACACTTGCACTTCTTAGCATTTCCCTCATCCACCTGTTGACTGAGGTTATCATACTCTGCTCGCCATTTTTGGACCATTCGGAGATCCAACTTCTCTTTGTAAAAAGCCATAAAGATTCTGTCCCCGGGAGTCCTCCACGATTCCTTTCTTGTATTCGACAGAATAGCTCTTTCTTTTTGCATTCATCTTGTCTTGGGGGGGGGGGGGTTAATTGAAGAGTTACGAGACAGGAGTGGCAACAAAAATGATGACAGGTTAAGAAGACACAACCACACCCATTCGTTATCAAGTGCGCACATTATTCGTGCATTGTGTCTGTACTTTGATTGGTCTTTCAGTACACTTGGCAATGTTTATGGGCCAAGGATCTCAAACAAGTGTGAGTGATGATATTTGCGGATTAGGGTTAGATTAAGAATCGTGGAGGACTCTCGGGGACAGAATCTTATGGCTTTCTGCAAAGAGAAGTTGGATATCCCAATGGTCCGAAAATGGTGAGCAGAGTACAATAACCTCAGTCAACAGGTGTCAACAGTATAATTTATATTTAATTATCTATATATGGGTGGTGATCTTAACTAGGGCTTATTTTTGGGGTAGGGCTTATATTACGACCATCCTGAAAAATCACGCTAGGGCCTATTTTCTGGCTACGTCTTATTTTTGGGGAAATACGGTACTACAACCAGATTAATATTTATCTCTCATTGTTTCCTTCATAGTATCTCTCACCCTTTCCCTTATCTCTCTGCAATGCTTACACCCACTAGCCTCACTCTTTCTACATCCATACACAATTAAAGCAGTTCTTTTTGCTGTACTATCGTTCCTTACCCATACCTCCTCTACAGTAATGGACCCCCACCACATCAGTTCATCCTCATTCATATTAGTATTCTTCCCACCTATACTCTTACACACCTGCAGATCAACACAGTATATTATTCTACTTTTCAAATTCTTTTTTCCATATACCCCCCACGTCTTATCTTAACTGCATCCTCTTTCTAACTCCTCCATTTCTTTAATTTCAGAAAGATGCTTCTACAATTCCCCCTACTAGAATTTGTTCTCCTACCTGCACACTTAATATCCATCATCCTCATAATTCCAAAAAGTTCTTATACTGTGTCCTCCAAGCAAAATATTTCTCAACTTAATTTCCCAATCACACAATGTCTGTATTAGCACTCGTATATTCTAGTACTCAAGTACATTTATCCAAAGAAACAGCCATTTACTCACAAATTGAGTATTAAACAAAAAAAATCAAAGAAAAGTATCACTACACAAACCATCATAACTCCTTAACCATAAAACCTAGTGGTGACATTACCCAAACTCAGGCCCAATTAAGCATATATAGGTACTACACAATATATCCCTATTCAGCTGCTTTATTACTAACACCTTACCCATAGTCTCGCCCTGGCCTTTATAATCATACCAACAACATACTCCTTACATATTAGTTGCCACAGTAACCAGGTTCTGCAAGGAAACAAAAAATGACAAAATTGCCTCTCCAGAGTATCACATTATCAGATTAGATAGAGCCAGCAAAAAAAATGGAGATGTCACTATTTTCTACAAAAAGACTCTAGATATTTCTGTTTCCATATACCCTGCCATCTTTCTCTGACTCAGAAATCTTACTAACTAAACACTCACAAGACAATTGCAATCATGGGTATATGCATAGCCCCAGGTTGTTGTTGTTTGTCTTTTGGCTTTTTCCCGGTAAAGGGTCGCCACAGTGGAACTCCGTTCCACTGATTGGCAGTAGATATTTACGCAATGCCGAGGTGCCAGCTCGACGCCCAACCTTCAATGAAGGCACGCCCATTTACGCACGCATGTCTTTCGAACACTACCCAACCACGGGGAGGACATGCAAGACTCCACACAGAAGGCACTCCCAAGCCAAGCCGAGAATCGAACGGGAGAACCTCTTGCTGTGAGGTAACAACGCTACCGCTGTACCACCGCGGAACTATACATAGCCCCAGGTAACAATGCTAAAAAATGAAGATGTCAAAAATCTATCATGAAAATGTAATATTGGAAAAGGTTACTACAGATAGGCAAACCATACTTTCTGAAATTTACACTGTATATATATATATATATATATATATATATATATATATTTATCTATATGTCTATATATATATATATATATATATATATATATATATGTACAAATTCACCCAATTTCTAACCACACCAACTAGGTATAACAAAGCCACAACCAATCAACCCTGAACTGAATACTAACATCCTCTCCTAATAAAATATCACCCCATGGAACTTTGCAAGACACTAATAAATGATCACTTACCAGTCTATACCATAACGTAGCAGAGCAGCAGCCCCAAATCACATCATTACAGCCTGGTTAGAAAACTTATTACTTTTCATGAAGACACTTTAGCCTTCACTGTCAGGTTGACATAGTGGTTAAAGTGTTTACCCGAAATTCCCAAGGTCAAGGTTTGATTCTCACCTTTGAAGGGAAATCGCTTAAACTTAAAATGACCACTCTCCTCTACGCTGCACCTATCTGCATTAACCTGCAAATCTCACAACTGTCCAGACATGAGCAACATTGTAACAAAATAACTAAATCTGCAGTAAACTATGACAATAGACCATACCACGTCTTAGCCCTCAAAGAATTAAACTAGTTAGAACTGCCGCATCATCTAGTTACAATACACTAAGTAGTAAATTACTCAGCCCTTAACAACTTAACCCTACTCACACAATAGAATTAGAGAAAAATCACTAATCACTATACCCAAATCATCTAATACTACAGATAACTGTCTATATTCAGTGTACCTAAAATATGGAACCACATTCTACTACCACTGAAATCCATTCAGAATACAAACTCATTTAAAATGTAACTAAGGCTTCACCTGTCAAACCAATGTATCTGCTTCTCTACATCTTAAGGATAAATACCACTGTTAATCTTCAGCTTGCCATTCATACTCCTATACCCTACAACCAGTCTCCACCAATCCCTGAATACTTTTACTAGTGTCTCCCTGCTATATATATTTTGTGACACTGCTCACCCCGCACCTATATACTTCTGATATAAACACTGTAATAGCTATATGTATAATTATCCCCTGAACCTGCCTTACACTCCACCTCTTAACTACAGTATTAACATTTCTTGACTGACTTAGTGCCTTCCCTCACCTTCACTTTGAATTTCTAACCACACGATCAATTGTCTGTCTGAAAAAAACACTAATATGCCTCTTGAAATGCTCAGTGTTCAACATATACTAAAGCATAAGCATCTTTTATACTCTTAATAGTTGCCTGTATTTTCATACGCATGTTATATAATTAAATGAATGTGCAGTTAATATATATTAGTTAATGTCTGTTTAGAAATGCCTGTAATATCTTGAAGCTTTTGTCCTTAGGGTTCCACTGAAAAGGTTTTTTTTTCACTAAACCTAGTCTGACAAACCTGGGAAGCAAAATAAAACAAAATAGCCATTGTCAACTGTAAGAAGTCTTCACAAATACTTTTGAACATAAGAGTGTAGACCAATACAGAGAGCGCATAATAATCTACCACTGCAGGGTTGTGGTGAGTAATGTTTAAACAATTGTTTACTTCACTTTCTGAAATGTAGTTTAAATCTGTATACTAGAGTTACTTTAGAGTTAAATATCATTTTTCCCTTGTAAATTACATGATGGATTGTTAAAGTTCAGATAAGTTAAATAAAAGTAAGCTTCTAGTCTTTGCATACAGTAGACTGGAAAGTTTCCTTATTTTTCTGTTTGCACACACTTTTAAATGGGTGAACCAAAATCCTTGTCCTGAGGAGAACTCCTTACTTTGAGATCAGAGACGTCCCAGTTAGGAGAAACTGCAGGAGAAAAAGATGGGGAATACTAGGAAAGGGCTTTCAGCAATTGGTGGTGGGGGGGGGGGCAGTAGAATTGTCTTTATTTTTTTTTCTTTTCACAAACTTTTAAATGGGTGAAGAGAAGCCTTTGTCATTAGGCGAACTTACATTTGAGTCTGCAGGCGTCCTGATTTGGTGAAACAGCAGGCGGTTGGGGGTACAGAACATCAGAAAAACATACAAGGAAAGGGCTTTCAACAGTGAATGGAAAGGAGAGGTGATTTTCTTTATTTCCTATTTGCACAAACTTTTAAATGGATAAACAGAAGACACTGTTATGAGGAAAACTCCTTGCTTTGGAGCCTGCAGATTTCCTGGTTTAATGAAATAGTAGTGGGCAAGGCCTGGGTAACACTGATGTTCTTCATGTTGCACTGTTGCAGTCATTACATTTGGGTAATCTGCTGGCAAGTTGCCCTCTTTCGGCCTGAATTCCAAAGTCTTGGGTCCTGCGTCGGTTGCTGTCTCCTCTTCCATGACGTCAGGTCGTCAGGGGTATAAAACAAGCAGCCGACACCATTTTCTTTAGTCTTTCTTGCCACGCGGTGCCCAAAACAGAAGCAGTTTGCAAATGCCGGTCGGCCGACTCCTGAAATTTTCGAGTTCGAGTTTCAGAACCGAAGTTTTCACTAAAGCTAAGTACCCCATTGGGGAAACTTTTTTATTGCTCCATATTGATGTCAGAAAAAGTTAATAATTGTATTACTTGTGGGAAGCAAATACCTCATAAGGATATCCATTTATACTGTATTCCTTGCCTAGGCCCTGATCACAGTGTGCCTGGCTGTCGATTTTCTGCTAGATTTAACCAACCCCCTATTAAGCGTCAATATATTTTTGCATCAAAATATTTTGGAAACAGATTTAACTACCCTGAAATGTCGTCGGATAGCAATCCGACTACCGGAGTACACAAAAAGTGCAAAGAAAAGGACAGAGACAGACCGTCGAGGTCCAAAACCGACGATGAAGCTTCTCCTAAGCCAGTCGCCAGTTCGCCGGTACTCAGTGAGGCGTTTTTGCAGCCCCTGATACCCGCTACTTTCGAGTCGCAGGCCCCTACCAAAACCAATGTGGAGTCTGGCACGCCCGCGAGATACTCAAAGTATTGTACACATGGATGTCTCTCCCTCGGATGGGTCCGGAGCCACTGAGCAGGCACCGGCTTCTGAGGGTGTATTCAGGCCTCAACATTTTTATATAAAACCGACGACAGCTGCAAAACCAAAGACAAAAGCAACTTCTAAAGCTAAAAAACTGATGCATGAGCCACGTGCACAGGCTGCTATGCCTAAAAAACAGATGATCAAAATGGCTGAAGACCTAATTACCTTGATCAGGGGTTCCCAACCCCCTCCTGATAAGAGGCCTAGGCAAGACACTGATTATGAATCTTCAGATCAGGTTTCTATTTCTTCTGATTCCTCTTCTGATCAGGAATTATCTATACCTCCCTATGAGGATTCTGATGCAGAGGAATCTATCCCATCTGCATCACCTCCTGAGGATTATTCATTTGGAGAAACCTTGCATACTTTGAGGGAGCATTTTCACTGGGAGAGTCAAGATTTCTCAGAATCAAAAAAGAGGCACAGGAATTTCCTTCTTCTCCCACAGCACAGGCCTTTAGCCATACCCCCTGTTTTAGACATTGTGGGTGATATGTTTTCGGAGTCAAGCTTGACTCCTGACTCCTTACCTCCGGCTCCCAGCAAGCCTGACAGGTATTACAGGGTCCCTGACTCTCACAAATTTTTATTTAGAAACCCTGCTGCTGACCCTGAAACTATTTCACAGGGTCCAAAGGGAGTTAAGGCCTCAACAGCAAAAAATCCTACCCCCTCTGACAGAGATTCAAGGGCATTGGATAGATGGGGAAAGAAGGTTTATACATCTGCAACCTTGGCAATTAGGGCCTTAAACTGCCAGTTTCATATGCTCAAGTATCAACATGTTATGGGATTGCTGAAACAGAAAATTATGTTGATTTCTGAATGTGCAGAAAATAAAGAATTGCAGGAATTATTGCATGCAGCTCAACAAATTGGAAAGCATACTTTGCAATGTGGTTTTGATTCCTTAGAGGCCTCCTGCAGGGCCGCAGTTACTGGATCTGTGATTAGGAGGCATGCCTGGCTAAAAGAGCAAAATTTGCCTGATCATGTTAAAGCTAAATTACTGGATGCACCTTTACAGCATGATACTCTGTTTGGTATTAAGGCAGAAGAGGTTTTAAAGAAAATGGAAGACAAAGCTAAGTCTATGCAAACTGTAAAAGACTTCTTACAAGTGCAGCCACCAAGATTCAGTAGACACTGACCTCCAACAAATTGGTCCTTTCCTGTGTCCGACAGAGCTCAAAGGGGCAAATCCAGATGCCCTAAAGGTTCCAGATACCAGGCACAAGATTCTTACAGGTCAAAGGAATGGGGTGTTTCTACCTCCAAATCTGGAGGAGATAAAGCGCAACCCTACAGAAAACAGTCCCAATGACTTCCCTCTGCCATCACCAAGCACTTACTTTTTGGCAGCATCCTTAGGGGAAAATTAGCACTTTTTGCTCAAAATTGGCAGTTAATAACCCAGGACAAGTGGGTGCTAAACATAGTATCACAGGGATACAGATTCCATTTCCATACTCTGCTAATGGCAAACGGTTGGCCGGATCTGCCAAAAAATCAATGGGCAGAGGCACAGAAACAGGTTACGTCCCTCATGGATATGGGGGCTATTCAGCCAGTACCAGAACAGGAAAAAGGACAAGGTTTTTACTCAAGACTGTTCTTGGTACCCAGAAAGGACAAGGTCTGGAGGCCAGTACTGGATTTATCAATTCTGAACACATTCCTGGACATTCCAAAATTCAGAATGCTAACTTTGCAGCAGCTTCTGCCCATGCGGGGCAAGAATGCCTGGCTGGTGACATTAGACCTAAAAGAGGCATACCTGCATGTCCCAATAAGGGAATTGTGCAGAAGATACCTCCGTTTCAAGGCTGGCTTAATGCATTACCAATTCTCTGCACTGCCCTTTGGCTTATCTACTGCGCCCAGGATCTTTACAAAGTGCCTGGCACCAGTAATTGCTTTTTGCAGACAAAGAAGTATACAAATATATCCTTACTTGGACGACTGTCTCATTCAAGCAGAGAACAAGGACATTTGTGAAAAGGCTTCTAACATGCCTAGGGTACACAATAAACAAAAAGAAATCACAACTGGTACCCTCTCAAAAGATAACATTCCTGGGTGCAAGCTTGAATACAACTGCCCAGATGGCTTTCCTCACAACAGACAAACAAAGGCAACTGACTACTTACTACAAACTGATGCAACAAAAACCCAGTTATCTACAAGACAAACTCTGCATGCTTTGGGGTTCATGGCGTCCTGCATTCTACTGATTCCATATGCAAGACTGCATATGAGGAAACTTCAATGGTACCTAAGAAGTTTATGGAGTCAACATTCACACAGTCTGGAAACGATGATTCCTCTCATTCCCTGCCTACAACAGGAGTTTCTATGGTGGGCAAAGGCATGTCACCAAAACATGGGATGGTTCTTCACTCTACCCCCTGCCAGCCAAACCTTAACAACAGATGCATCAGATTATGCATGGGGGGCCCACCTGGCGGGAAGATGCATTCAGGGCATATGGACCCCAAAACAAATGCATCTGCATATCAACCAAAAAGAGATGTTCAAAATGCCCTGACAGCCTTCAAGGACTTACTTCATCCAGGACAACTACTGATAAAGATGGACAACACCACGGTTATGTGGTATATAAGCAGAGGGGCACGCATTCATACCCCCTTTGCAGACTAGCCATGGCACTGTGTGACACAGCTTTGACTTACCAAGTATATCTACAAGCTCAATTCCTGCCAGGAAAACAAAATACTCTGGCAGACAATTTAAGCAGAAACCTTATGGACCCTCACGAGTGGAAACTAGATCCACAAGTCTTCAGCATGATAACAAAGAAATGGGGAAGCCCGGACATAGATCTATTTACCTCTCCTCAAAATTATCAATTGAAAACATTCTGCACAAGGACTTATCACAGACAAGCATGGAAAGTGGACGCCCTATCCTTCAGTTGGAAAAACCTATCAGTTTACGCCTTTCCTCCTCTGCCTCTTCTTCCCAAGGTCCTACTAAAAGTCAGACAAGAGAAACCAAAGATGATACTAATTGCCCCGGACTGGCCACGCCAGTACTGGTACCCAGTCCTAAGGAACTTGTCTCAATACCCAGCTTGGACCTTACCTCAAAGACCTCAATTACTGTCCCAGCAAAACAATCAGATGCTGCACAATCAGCTCCAAACACTGAAACTGGCAGCATGGCTGATCATGTAGTTATGCAAACAACACCTCTCAGTAAAGCTGTGATGGATGTCATTTTGGAAGCCAGAAGGCCTAGTACTAGAGAATCTTATGCTGATAAATGGAAGAGATTCTATGCTTGGAATCAATCACAAGGAACTGATACAGCAGAACCAAATATTCCTGAGATATTACAATACTTGACTGAGATGCTTGACAAAGGCCTATCTTTCTCATCAATAAAAATCCATGCCTCTGCCATCTTGGCTCATTACAACACAGAGCCACCAATCTTTTCTCATCCTTTACTAAAGCAGTATCTTAGATGAGCCAAAAATTTAAGGCCTCCCAGAAGATCACCAATACCTGCATGGGACCTCAATTATGTGTTGGAAAAGCTCACCCTGCCTCCATTTGAACCAGCTGCTACTGCAGATCTAAAGTTCTTATCATGGAAAACAGCTCTGCTCCTAGCAATTACTTCAGCAAGAAGAGTCAGAGCTACAGGCCCTCATGGCTGTGGAGCCTTTTATCATATTTTACCCAGAGAGGGTGTCTCTGAGGACCAATCCTTCATTTATGCCTAAGGTGGTTTCCAGTGTGGCTCTTAACCAAACTATTCATCTGCCAACCTTTTATCCAAATCCTCAGAACAAGGGGGAGATAATTCTGCATTTCTTGGACGTACACAGACAGCTAAGATTCTACTTGAGCAGGACTAAAGCTCTAAGAAAAACCGAGCAATTACTAGTGACATATGCTGCAGGATCAGAAGGAAAGGCTATTTCAAAGCAGACTATTTCAAAGTGGATAAGCCACTGCATTCGTTTCTGCTACTTACACCATGGCAAACCTGTGCCCAAGGGCATTAGGTCTCATTCCACCAGAGCTGCAGCTACATCAGCAGCCTTTCTCAGAGGAGTACCAAACAAAGACATTCTAGAGGCTGCTACTTGGAGTTCTGTTCACACCTTTACAAAGCATTATCATTTGCCTCTCTACTCTTAAGTCCAGGGCAGGCTTTGCCACTGCAGTTCTGCAGGGCCTTATAGCTGCCCCTAATGCTGTTTAGCTCCAGCCTCCCATCCATAGCTTTGGGATTCTACCCAAATGTAATGACTGCAACAGTGAAACACGAAGAACATAGTACAGTTGTGTACACTTACCATAAATGTAGATGTTCGAGTGTATTCACTGTTGCAGTCCAGGTTACCCACCCGCCATCCCCCTTTCATTCTGAGGTTTATCTTTCCTTCACTATCTTCTACAACCTATGTGGTGTATTTGCTTGTAGATGTAGGTAAAGTTTGTATTGTTGCATGTATATATAGTTTTTATATATATATTTTTGCTACCTTTTTGGGGGCACCTGACATTGGGGGCAAGAAAAACTAAAGAAAATGGTGTTGGCTGCTTGTTTTATACCCCTGACGACCTGACATCATGGAAGAGGAGACAGCAACCAATGCAGGACCCAAGACTTTGGAATTCAGGCCGACTGAGGGCAACCTACCAGCAGATTACCCAAATGTAATGACTGCAACAGTGAATACACTCGAACATCTACATTTATGGCAAGTGTACACAACTGTACTTTAATGCATACAGGAAAGGGATAACTTTTTTGTTAGGACAAATGTTTAAAGGGGGGGCAGAATCCATTGTCATGAGGACACTCCCTTATTGTTGAGCCTGCAGGCTACCTGGATTGATGAAACATCAGGGAGGTGGAGGCTAGGTAACAAGACATGCATACAGGGAAAGTTCTTTCAGCAGGGGAAGAGACAAAAGTGACACATTTACTACTTTTTCTTTTTATATAAACTTTTAACTGAGTGAACAGAAGTCCCTGTTTTGAGGAAAACTCCACCATAGAACTAAAAAAAAATCTGATGTTATGTTGTCCTGTCTTGCCTTCATTCTTACTGGTTGGGTTCAGAACCGATCCTCTGTTCCAACTTGGCTGTATACTAAAACTCAAGGACTTCCACTGGCTCTTGGCTGTATCCCTGTCCCATCATGCTCTAATGAAGCTCCCCAGATCTCGTTTGCTGCTAAAGAGATCAGAAGCTTCCATCTTGGCTCTGGCTAAGTGATCAACATTTTATTACCTTTTTACCTTTATTACTCCTTTGTTGTTGGAAAATATTTCTTGCTCACTTAAAATATAGTTAGTGTTTACTTTCTTGTGCTTTTTATCAATATTTTTTTTTTCTTTCAAAAAAGTTGAGTTATCCCGTTTAAGTTAGAGGGCCTTCTCTGCCAGTTTTAGTCAGAGGGCATCTTGTTTATTATTAATAGTTTTTTCTTCCTACTGCTTGAAGAAAAGGAGCGTTATCCCGTTTAAGTTAGAGGGCTTACACTGCCTGTTTTAGTTAGAGGACTACCTAGCTTCTTCTCTTCCTTGCTGAATTTTCTGTATTTAAAAAAAAAGTTTGTTTCATATATAATTATACCATAGTTATTTAGTGTGTTAAATAGTTGCTGTGGCAGTTTTTTGTTTGCTCTTGTGTGTGTGTGCTCTGTGAATTAAGCATGTCCAAGGAGCATAAAGAAACCAAGCCTTCAGGCTTTAAAAAGTATACTAGGTGCAGCCAGAACATGTCTATCAATGACTCCCATACTATATGTCTTTAGTGCTTGGGAGCAGTACATCTTCAGGAGTCATGCTTGATCTGCCACTCTTTTAGCTCTAGAGTGCTGTTAGAGCACAAAAACAAACTAATTATGAAAAGTTTGTTGAAGCTCCCTTTCCAAGAAGCTCTAGAAGAATATCCGGGCACTTCAGGATCAGTGAAATCTCCTTCATCCAAATTAGACAAGTCCACTAAAAGATCTTCTCACTCTTCAGGGCAATTGGAGCCTGTTAAAAAGTTAAGCAAAATTGCATCTCCAGCTCCGACTACTTCGGAACTGACGTAATGTGTTTCATCACCCCAACTTTATCGGTGCCAGTGAAGTTTGAACTCAGGAGCCCAGAATTGGAGCCGGTTACTCCTGTTCAGAGATCACCTATTTTACAGTCAGTAAGATCTCCTACTCTCTCCTCTAATTCCTCCAGGAGTCTTTCAGACGATGATGTAGATAGGGTGGTGCGTTGGCTTCTAAAGACACCAGTGCTGGCTAAAGTCCTCTCGACTCCAACCCACAGGGATTCCGAGTCATCCAAGAAGATCCCACCGACATTGTTTCCTCCTCCGAGCCAACCCAGGACCTCAGACCCTGAATGCTTGGAACCAACTGTTGTGGAGCCATCGGTGCCAAGAACCATCCTGGCATCTTCAGAACCAACATCTGCTCTGACATCCTCAGTTCTTTCCAAGGAGTCTAGGAACCAACGCTCTCAGGTTGGATCGGACAGCTGTTGGATCCGACCCTGCCTCTCGGAGCTTCAGCGCAGATGAGCTTGGCTTCTACATCAGCTTCAGAGCTGACCACCTTGGTTCTGGGGATTTCTTCTGGCTCTTCAGAGCCAGAGGTGTTTTTGGATCAGGGGAGGGGGGCTTTTGAGTTGATGAGGATGCTGTTTCCTCAGACAGCTCCACTCAGGGGTTCTGACATTCCTCCCCCCTAAGGCACCGGCATCTATCTCTGCACCACACCATCCACAGACCAGTGGAGACCCTAGACCTCAGGGTACCTCATCGGGTGAACCCTCCCACTTCCAAAACCTCTCCAGAATATGCTTCTGAAGAGGTCCCTCATAAGAGACTCTGCAAGAGGAAGCATTTGGACTCCCCAGATGAGTCAATCACCTTGGACACAGACCTCAATGAGTTGGTAGGGTCCCCACGGTCGCCCTCTGAGGATGTCTCCTTCGTGGACATCCTAGAAATCCTTAAGCAGAGAGGCGGCTGGAAGCCCATCAACCCTTCTGATGAGGTGTCTGTTTACCTGAAGGCTTTTTGGTCTCACCCTTCAGCCACTTGGGTGTCTCTGCCTTTCGACGAACTTATGGAACTAGTTAGTCAAAAGGCATGGGAGTCTCCAGATGCAATGGAGCCTGTCCTTCGGAGGCCAAATAAATTTAACATAGTCCCCTCTGACAAAGGCTTCTTGAATAAGGGTGTCCCTGTAAATGCTATGGTGGTGGCAGCAGCCACTATAAAGAAACTTTCTGAAACATCCTCATTCTGTCTATCCACCAAACAAGGATAATTGTATGATGGACAGGTATGGGAAGTGCATATTTTTGTCAGTGACTTTTGCACTCACATCGCTGAACTATCTGACACATTTTACAAGGCTACAAAGAGATCTCCTAAAGGAGCTAAGAGATACTCTCCAAGGTACAGTAGCTGCAATGGTATCAGACATTTCTTCTCAGCTCTCTACCTTAAATTCTGTGGTCAAATCCCCCATGAGGCTCATTTCTTGTGCAGCAGATGGAGCGAGCAGAGCAGCGGGTTCAGGAATTTACCTGAGGAGACATTCCTGGATGCGCTTGTGCGACTTTGCAGAACCTTTCAAATCTTCCTTTATTAATGCCCATTCAATGGCTCATTCTTTTACGGGCCAAAAGTTATGGACACGCTAACCAGGTGTGTACAAGTAGGAAAAACTCTTTCTGCTGTAAGAGTCGATTTTTCTGTACCTTCTAGACCTTATCCAAAATGCCAGATGGGGAAAGATGTGGTTCCATGAATTCCAGAGAGTTTTTCAGGACACATGTGGTGACTCTTCCCCTAGAGGCAGAGGGGGAAGTACAAATGGAAGACACCATCCACGCAGCAGAGGGGATCCGCAAAATCAAGGCGCCGGAGATTCTTTCAGTAATAGGCCCTTTCAGTGCTCCTGAAGGGAGGCCTGTCTGTCCATCTCTGGAGGCAGTCAGTGATCGATTGTCTTTGTATCTAGAAGCCTGGCTGAAAATAACAAAAGACAAGTGGGTATAAAGTATCATATCCAGAAGCTATTCCATACCCTTTTCTCTCCCCGTTCCAAACATAAAGAAAAACCCAGACATTCCACCCAGTCAAAGGGATCAAGCAACTTTAGAAATTCAGAAGTTGCTAGACAAAAGAGTCACCCAAAGAGTCCCCACAGACCAAATAGGATCCAGAACTTACTCAAGATTCTTTTTAGTGCCAAAAAGAGCAGGGGATTAGAGGCCAATTTTGGATCTCAGCCGATTAAATTAATCAGTAAAAATGACCATGTTCCGGGTGGTGACACTGCAGCCATTTCTTCCCTTTTTGGGAAAAGACAGTTGGATGTGCTCTATAGACCTCCAGGATGCGTACTACCATATAAAGACGGACACATCATCCAGGAGTCATCTGCGCTTCCAGCTGGGAGCCAGTCATTACCTGTTTTGCGCTGTGCCCTTTGGTCTCATTACAGCCCCCAGAGTGTTCACCAAGTGCATGGCAGTAGTCACGGCTCACCTGAGATGTCTAGGATTCCAAGCGTTTCCTGTCTAGACGACTGGCTCCTAACTGCCACCACACGCATCTACTACTGGAATCAATAGACACCACTCTCTCTCTCTCTCTCTCTCTCTCTGCTCTTACCTGGGAATCACAATAAATTACAAAAAATCTGCCCTGGTGCCATCGCAATGTATTGTATTTACAGGAGGAGATCTAGACACAATAAACATGAAGGTAAAACTTCCTACAGAAAGAGTCCTAGTTCTGAGAAAGCAAGTTTTGAACCTTCTCTCCAAAATAAAAGTACAGGCAAGATCAGTCTTGAAAGTCTTGGGAACCATGGTAGCTGCAATAAGTTTAGTTCCACTAGCACGCATGCACATGAGAATTCTACAGTGGCTACTATTCACCCAGTGGTCATTACAGGAACTACCCATGTCTCACAAAATTCTGTTAACAGAGTCCTGCAAGAAGGACCTTCGCTGGTGGTTTCACTCCAGTCACGTAACATCAGGACAGCCATCTCGTCTCCCTCACCTGGTGGCCACAGTGACCAGGGATGCCTCCCAGATAGGGTGTGGGTGCATTATCTGGGCAGGACAGTTCACGGCAACTTGGCAGGGTCACAAGGCCTATTTGCACATCAATATCCTAGAGATGGGAGTGGTGCTTCTGATGTTGCAGGTACTCCAGGACTCTCTCCTGCTGGGAACAATTGCAGTACAGACAGACAACATGTCAGTTCTCTGGTATATAAACAAACAAGGAGGGCCCAGGCCTTACCCCCTTTGTTGAGAGGCCCTCAGATTATGGCAGTGCGAGATTTCCTCCCAGCACTTTCTAATAACAATGCACATCCCAAGGAGGTCCAACGTGATAGCAGACAACCTCAGCAGAGCAATTCTCATGCCTTACGAGTGGTCCCTAAAACAAGAAGTAGTGGAGAGGGTCTTCTGCAAATGGGGCCAGCCTTGCAGCGACCTTTTTGCCACTTCCATGAATGCCAAATGCAGCAGCTATTTTGCCCTAATCCTCCCTCTGGAGGAGTCACCAAGGGATGCACTTGTACACGATTGGCCCTCGGGACTCCTTTATGCCTTTCCTCCCTTTCCACTGATACCCAAGGTTCTCCAGAAATCCAACTCTTTGTGAATCAAGCTAATTATCATTGCTCCATATTGGCCTCATCAGATTTGGTTTCCCTTCCTTTGGCCTCATCTTCAGGAGGAGCCGTGGATTCTGGTCCCATTTCCAGACCTTCTGACTCATACGTCTGGAATGCTCCACCCTTGTCTTTGAGCCCTGAAATTGACAGCTTGACTGCTCCGATTCCAAATATACCCAGGCTTCGTAACCTCCCTCATTCAGTCAAGCATACCTTGACTTCTTCTCATAAAGCATCAACAAGAAAATTATATATCAGTAAATGGAAAAGGTTTTCTTCCTGGGCATTGACAAGACACATTGACCCCTTCTCTGCTACTATAAGTTCTCTTCTCAAATTTATTAAACTATTTAATGAAGGTGCAGCTTCAGCTACCATTCATGTACAGTTAGCAGCAATATCTAATTTCCATATAAGAGATTTTGCCCCTCACCTGATGCCCACAAACTATGCAAAGCCTTCCTGAGGGGTACTAACTTGCTAAGACCACCCATAAAAACACCCCTACTACCATGGGACCTAAACTTTGTTCTGTCCTGTTTGATCCTTCCCCCCTTTGAACCTGCGTCATCATGTGATCTAAAATTTTTAATGTGGAAAACAAGTATTTTGATTGCCATCACTTCTGCCAGAAGAGTTTCAGAACTGCAAGCTTTATCGATCAAGCCACCATATATGCTTTTTCATAAAGATAGAGTATCCCTTTGAAAACACCCATCCTTCCTGCCAAAAGTATATTCAGAGTCTAACCTAAATCAGTCCATAGAGTTTACCAGTTTTTTTCCCAAATCATGGCAACAAGGCAGAATTTAAACTTCGGCAACTGGATGTACACAGGCAGTTACGCTTCTACTTACATAGGACAAAGGACTTCAGGTAAATCTGATCAGTTATGTGTGTCATTTTCAGAAGCAAAGAAAGGTGCCCCTATATCTAAGGTCACTCTTTCAAAATGGCTCTCAGATTGTATCACTTTTGTATATAAATGTAATAACAAGGTTCTCCCCTTTAAAGTCAAAGCTCATTCTACAAGAGCCATGGCAACCTCTTCTGCCTTTAGAGCTAGACTACCACTTGATAGCATTTGTGCTACTGCAACTTGGGCAAAGCCTCATACCTTTATCAGCCATTACAAAGTAGATTTGGCCTCGAGGGACAGGGCCTCTTTTGGGTCCACTGTCCTGAAGAATATACTCCCGTGAGCCACCCAGGAAATATGGTGCTAGGGACGCTGTCCCAACCAGTAAGATTGAAGGCGAGATAGTACAACATAACATCCGCATTTACTTAAGCTCTCAGCAAATATGTGTACTGGAGAAGTATTTGCACTTGAGGGTATTACTGGTTTCAATATCATCCCTGTATTCTTAATTCTGTAAGCCAAACCAGGACACAATGTGGAGTGAAGCTGAAGTGCAAACTGCTGTCAACAGTTGTTGAATCTTTATTTGTTTACTATTTTTATCACTTTCCCATTCATATAGTTCATAGGTTCATAGGTAGGTACTAGGCTATTGGCCCTAGGGCCTATATAAGCCTAGCCAAAAATGTACCCTGGCTTTCGCCACCCAAGAAAATTATTTTCCTGTGCCCCTGCCAAGCAGAGCCACAGAAGTGATCCCGAGGGTGAATTTCCTATCTCCCATCCAGTCATCAAGATTTTTCTTGAAGAGTGCTAATGAGGAGCTCTGTTTGACATAGATAGGTAGTCTGTCCAAGAGTGTGGGAAGTCTCTGGGACAGGAATCTATCCCTCCAGCATGTTCTGTTTATTGTGGTGACAAGGTTTAGGCCCCTAGAGCGTGTAGCTCGGAGGGATTGGGATTTCTTTAAGTGGAGCATGTCCAACAGCTCTGGGTTTGACATAGCTTTGTATGTTAGGCAGAGATCGTCTCTGAGTAGGCGATATGCAATGGAGTAAAGCTGGAGTTTTTTGAGATGGCCTGCGTAGGGCATCTGTTTGAGGCCAGTAATCATCTTTGTGAGGTATTTCTGTGGCCTTTCCAGTTGTTGTAGATGTCTTGTGAGGTACATACCAAAAGGGGCGTTGTACTCTATAATGGGTCTAATGCGTGATGAGAACAGGGGAACAATGACCTCTTTTTTTCTGGATGAGAAATCTTTTGTGATGAGGTGAGCCACATAGAAGGATTTCCTGACCACTGTGGCAATGAGATTATCAAAGGAGAAACTACTGTCCACCTGTATCCCAAGGTCTCTTATCACATTTTCGGCGTTAAGTAGACTACCAGCTATGTGGTAGTTCATGGGTACAGAGTTTTTACCAATGCAGATGGCAATACACTTTTTGGCATTGAGCTTCAGGCCATGGCTTTTACACCAGGCACCTGTCTCAGTGAGGCCCTTTTGTAGTATGTCCACATCGTTTAGGAGTTTCAATTATGGCTCCTAGTTTGCAGTCATCTGCAAACTTTGTTAGCCAAAGACTTTCTGTGTTAGCCTGTACTTCAGAGAAGTAGATGCCAAACAGAAGAGGACCCAGGACTGAACCCTGTGGTACTGCACTTGTCACTGGTCTGAAGTCGGATTTGTAGTCTGCTACTTTCACAGTGTGGGTTCTGTCCGTGAGCCAGTTGGCAACCCATCTTGTGACATAGGGATTTATACCTAGTTTAGTGAGCTTATCTATAATTCCAGAGTGGGGGATGGTGTCGAAAGCCTTGGCGAGATCTAGATAAGCTGTGTGAACCACCTTACCCTCATCTATGGCTTTGGTGACTTCTTCAAAGAAGTCAATCAGGTTTAGGAGACATGATCTGCCTTTTACAAATCTGAACTGGGTAGGGTCCAGAGTTTGGAGATTACCAATGTCTTTGTTTATGAATTCCATGATGATACGTTCCATGGCCTTGCAGACCAGGCTTGTCAGGCTAATGGGGCTGTAGTTCCCGGGGTCTGTTGTGGCTCCCCCTTTGTGGAGTGGGATAACCTTCGCGGTGCGCCATTCAGTGGGCACAAAGCCTGAGGTGAGGCTGTGACTGAACATGGTACTTAGGTAGGGTGCCAGTTCATTCTGCAGTTCGTGTAGAACACAGCGCCTGGGATATTGTCAGGTCCCATGGATGCTGTGTTCATGGCTTTAGGGAGTGTGTTTTTTACCTGTGCAGCCGTGATTACAGGAACTTTGCATTCTTCCGGTATAGAGATGGGCCCTCTAGGGGGTGAGAGGGGGGTAAAGTTAGCACTGAACCTATCTGCCAGGATGTTGGCAATATCAGTTGGTTCTGTATATTTAGTGCCATTGTGCTGTAACTTAGAGCAGATCTGCGTGTTGCCATTGAGATTCTTGACATAGCTATAGAATGCTTTGTGGTTGTCTTTAGAGTCAGTGGCAATTTTGTTTTCGTAACTAGCATTGGAGGATTTTATGAGGGATCTCAGCTTCTTACTGAGGTTGACCAGGGAGTTCCTCCGGTCATGGGATTTTACTCTTTTTTGCAACAGTTTCTTTCTTCTGTTGTAGAGTTTGTTTATGGCAGAGGACCACCAGTAAGAGTAACATTGGTTTATTACCCCCTATATGTATATTTATCCAAACCACGAAGGAGCCAGACTGTTAAACCTTATCCAAGCTGACAGTCTGACAGCAGTGGGAGCTGTTGGGACTGAGAAGGTGCTTGCTCTTGTTGGAGTTAGGATTATTTTGACTGCTACTGTGACTCTGCATGACTGGTACTGTGGTCATGTACTAGCGTTAGTGCTGGTATTCTGAAAATGATATTCTTGGTACATGGGAAGGGTGCTAACATTGTAACAATATACTAATATTTTGGGGGCATATTGGGAGGGTGCTAATATTGTAGCAATATACTAATATTTTGGGGGCATATGATGAAAATATATTTATCTATGATAAAAACATATTAAAGAGAATGTCATTTTGTTTTATTGCAGTAATGCAAGTTCAGTGATGGGGTGATTATGGTTATTTTTGTGACCCTTTACAATGAGTTATTTTTCACAATGATATCTGATACTGTAGGGAGTAAAGTTGTTAGACAGCAGTGAATGTAGTATAATGATTATAATGATAGATTCATAAGCAGTTTATATATTTTGTTAGAATTAATTCATTTTTGTAAATGTAACAGGTATTTGGGGAATCTGAAATTTTAGAAAAGATATAGAGGTGATGTATTTTAAATATGACAAAGTGATAGGCATCACCAGTGTTTGTTTCATTTATCAGTGTCAACACCTATTATCTGAGGTTTACTATGCAAAGTGATAAACTGTTTATAGTTTCACATATTTATGTATTTTTTATATCACTATTTTAACAATGTTGACAGAGCTGCTGTTGGAACATGGTTGCATGTAAGTGTGTCTTACAGAATATATTTGTGCAGAGGACAAGTATACACCTTCACTATATGTATAACAGTATTGTAAAGTGTCAAATGACAGAAGCAGGATACAGACTTTCACATGGAAACTGATGTAGTATTTGGCAATTTTTTGAAAAGGAGCTACAGGATGGAAGAAAATAATAATATTAAAGAAGTATTTTGTTTTAGGAAGGGTCAGACTAGACCTTATTTGTGTCAGGTCCTGATCATTCTCATTCTGAGAGACACTTATCCAGTGAATTACATTTCTTTACCATATATAATAGTGACTGTATTGTTATAAAGAAGTATTATTTCTAAATCTAAATATTTTGATGGTATTAAGTGAAATAGGTAAGGTAGTTGGTAAGAGACTGAAGTTTATCTTCAAAAGGTTACAGAATTCAATCAAATATAATTTTTAATACAAGACCCTTTTCAGTGCTATCATTGTGGAGATTACAAATAAATTATGAACACTGAGGTTTTTATTTATCCAGTCATCAAAAGACATTTGAATAGAGTGTTACACTGATTGTATCCCTCTAAGAAATGGATAGACTGTATATGAGAAGACTTGCGGTAACTGAAGATGTCTGTCGAAGACAGATTGTGGCTCCAAATTGAGAAAGGTGGTGATAGTTGATGCAGCACAATGATCCTATGTATAATGAGTAAAAGGGGGTTGATTATGATGATAACATTGATTATAAAACTTGTAATGTTTAATTTGCAGACTGCTCTATATGTGATGACTTTTACAATGAGAAATCTAATCTGAAGTTTAAAGAGAGAGTAGTGAAACACAGTTCAGAAATGTATAGGTGGGTAGAAACCAACACATTACGTAAACATTTTGTATTTTACATGTTGAACATGTATTTAGGTTTCACATTTTAGAGGTATGGTATTCTAGAGCAAGATGTGGATATTTGATCTGCTACACAGAATACAGAAAGTATGCTTGATTTCCACTTTGAAATACTGACACAAAACTAGGCTTGAAAGATAGCTTGTCCCCAAAGGCCTGTTTTAAAATATTAGGGGATTAATTCATTACCTTGTGAATTTGTGTCACGAGTTTTATATGCTTTGCAATTTCTTTCTGCAGCTACATGAAACAACTGCTTCATACATGAAAATGTGTTTGATGTGTTTAATTATTCTGGGCATTTTTTCTTTTGTTTTCCATTTGAATACAAGGAAATTCTGGAGGGCAGAATGCATTTTATTTGAAACTTGGGAAGGAAATGGTTCCACTGATAGAAAGTTAATGAATTAGCACAACCAGAAACAATATATAACAATGTGAAAAACAAAAAAAAATGATAAAATAAAATATTTAAAATCATGCAGCTTGTAAATGCCACTAATCATAAAAAATAATTGCATGTTATAACATCAGCGATGAGAAGATAAAACACCAGAAACAACTATTTTCTTAAGACATTGTCAACAGATGAGATGACAGAAGAAGAAGAAATGGGACTATAGGAGGAGTTGCTGATACTGTGAGTATGTTGCCTTTGTCATGTTAAGGTATCACCATTTGGGAGCTCTTGTAGCAGCTGCTATGACTGTGAATTATTGGTGGTTCTGTTGTGATAGCATTGGTACCATGCAGTTTCTTGAGCTATGAAATTTCACTGATATGTTGTGTATTTGTTGAGATGTTGATACGGTGGTAACTGTTGCCACTATCAACAGCAGTTATTTCTACTGTGGGTGATGGCATTGTTGTAATGTTAATATTGTAAATGATGTCACCTTGTTTTCAGGCCCTATGTGGTGTACAGGTAGTGTGGAGGTGTTGCAATGAGGCTGCTGATGCTTTAGTAATATCAAAAGTGTCTGGAAATTGATACTATAGAAATTCTTTCATGGAGGGAATTGGCACTATGTGGCCATTGACACTATAAAGATGTTGGTATGATATTGATACTCTGGGTAATGGGTACAAATATTGTGCTGTTTGCCTGGCTTTTTATTTTATTTATATTTTTGTTCCTTTCAACTGGCCAATTGCTGCTTTTAGGACCTTTCCTCATCCACTGCATCTGCCAATCTCTCCTTAATGCACCTACAGTAATTCTGACCCATGTTCAGAACCATTGAGGAGATCCAAGTACTTGGAGCAGTATCACACTACTGTTTCTGCAGAGGAATATTTCTGATTTATATGCCTAGTCTCATCCTCCTGCACACGCTCATCATTTGAGGGTTTGGCATGCAGTGGGCTTCATCGCATATTGTCCATACCTTGAAGTGTGATTCAGCTAAAGTTTTCTCCCATTGTAGACAGCACTTCCCATGTCCCCAGCCTCTACCAGAAATCAGCCTCAAAGGTCTACCTGAGTGTGTGCCCACCCTGCCTGCCTGCCATTAAGCTTCTCACCTAATAATTCAACCAGGTTTGTCTGAGCCATAGTCAGGGCTTTATCACTTTATAAACACCATAGCAGTAGTTCCAAATAACTGAGGCTCACTTAAAACTCAGTTATTTTATTAATGTAACAAAATGATGAGTTAAGCCCTTACACCCATGATGTCAGGACTTCTTCAGAACTGATCTAAAAGGTACCAACAGGAAGTTTAAATATAGGTTTTTTGCCACCAATTGTGAATAAACAGGACGTGGATTCAAAATTCAATTACAACACAGTTAAGTCATAAATAAATATTAAGTAATGAAACATTCATAATAAAATCCATCCATCAATAACACACAGTTGTAAAAATAAAGATAAAAAATGTTAATAGAAATACTATAGAAAAACACCCATGAGTCAGTTAGTAAATGAATTAATAAACTGATAAAATTTCAAAGGTTAGCTGCCCTTATTTTTAACAAAGAGACTATTGACACAGTCCCATTTATCCCAGGAGGGTTATGGGCATTTAATTGGAATTGCCATAGTAATTCTTTGTATTCCATATGATTTTCCCAGGCACCAACTTCTAAAATAGCATACACAAAATTTTCTAATGTTATGGCAAACTAATGAATGTTGATATAAAGCATTATTATGTTTTCTTAATCTCATATAAAATTTTCATAAATTCTCTTTTTGAGAGGCCTCTCAGTTTTGCCCACATAACTAGCAGGACAAGGCATGCATTCAGCTAAATAAACCAAGCCTTTAGTACAGCAATTACCATTCTGAAAAAAAAAAAAAATTGGTGTTGGCGTAATTATCCAAGGTACATGTTTCAGACTCCATAATATGGTTACATTGCCCACAAGTACCACATTTACGGGTCCCACTTTCTAAAAAGTTGTGTCCATAGTCATTACCTTGGTGCTCAAAAATTTGTTTAAAATTACCAGTCTTGTACATATAATGTGGTCTGCCCCTATCTTATTATATATAGATTCAGTGGCTTTAAATTCTTTCCAGTTGAAGTTAATGATATCTTTAATCTTTTTAGAATCATAATTTTGTGCTAGTACCATAGCAGTGGTAAATTGATTTCTGGGGGTAATATGTTTAAAAAGGTGATTTAAATAAGAACTAGATTTATCTAAAACGGGAAAATACCTGGCTTGATATACTGTAAGGTCTCACCAATGTAATTAACAAGGTAACCTCTCTTCAGTAACATATCCTTAAAGGTATTTAATTCTTCCAAAAACTCAGAATCTTTTGAAATCATATGAGACAGTCTAATAGCTAGCCCCATAAGTCTAACTTTCTGATGAGAAGGGTGGACACTTTAAAACGAAGGTAGGAATTACTAAACGTTGATCTGATATTGTTAATCCTCGTTCATTCCTTACGTATGGGTATCGGTTCCGACCTCGGAACCGAGCCGGCCATCTTCCAAGCTTGCGTCAGCTACAAACTCTCGAGCTAAACTCTTACCCATAATTCCCCTCTCCCTGTTACCTCAGATTTCATTTGCCGCATTGCCATTCGGTCGTGTCAAGCTGCTTCTCTTGCGCTAAGTATAGATATTTGTTGTCAGACTAGTCTAATATAACCTTTTCTGTCAGAAAAGTTTCTAATTTGTTGTCTCTTACCCTATTGCATTTAGCAACCATATTTTCTTGAGTTTCCTTCTCTTTACTCTGCACTTTTTACCATGAGGTATTTTCTCCCTTACCATCATTGGTAATCCCTTTCTTTTCTTCATTACCTTTGGGTATTCTTTCGTACCATTGCTGGTACCCTTTCTTCTGTCTCCTTTTCTGTCATGGCAGATAAAAAAAGTAGTCCAGGATTTAAAAGGTGTTCTGATTTTGGACACAAATTACCTACATCAGATGCACAATCTTTGTGCGTTTATTGCTTGGGTGTGTCTCACTTATCTGTTGACCCGCCCTGTGGTATTTATAAAAATCTTTCCAATAGAACTTTGATTGAAAGGAAAAATAAGTTGTTGTTGAAGGGACTTCTCAAATCTCCCTTTTCAGAGGCTATTTCTGGGTCGGAGGCTTCAACCTCACCTAGAGCCCATAAGAAAATTTTGGATGATCCTACTAAGGCCAAGTCTTTGCCTTTGTCCCCGGCTGGGGACTCCCGCCAACAAAGACCGAAGAAGACTAAAGTTTCTGCTTCGGAGCTCACTCAGTCTGCCCCAGTGCTTTCGGTGCCTAGACCTTCAGCACCAAGGCCTTCGGCACCATCAGTGATCTCGGCTTCATCTACTCCTGTAGCCTTGACTATATCGGTACCGAGGGGCTCCTTGGCTCAGACTACTGCGACTACTACATCGGCACCGACTATTCAGTCGGCGCAGACCTTGACTACTTCAGCTCTGACATCTTACTCTGAACCGACGCCTCAATTATTGGCACCAATTTTGTTGGTTCCAGCTTCGGTACCGGCAACTACTTCGGCTCCGATCCTTTTGTGAATGCAGACTGTGACCTCGGCACCAATGATTGCCTCGGTGCAGACACCCGTAGTCCAGTCTCTCTTGGCACCATTGTTCTCAGTGTGGACTGGTGAGGTGGGCACCGAGCTTGTCTCTTCTGTGGACAGACCTGTTTCTCCCTCAGTCTCCGTGAGGTCCACTAGAAGCCTTTCCGAACACAACGTGTTGCGTCTTGTGGATCAAGTGCTTCTGGCCAGAGGTATCCCACCCCCCAGGACCTATCCTTCCTTGGGAGGTGATCACCCATCACCAAAGACCCCTTCTTATTCTCCTCCTTCATTGCCTTTGAAGTCCATTGATATAGCACAGTCTTCCCCTCTACAGTTCCTTTTATGGATCTCACTAAGGAACCGCAGTTGCCTTCATGGCAGGAGAGTTTTGCTATGACCCAGGATGACAGTTGTGAAATGCGTAATTTGTTGTTTCACAGCCATCCGAGGACTCCGGGTAGGCAGGCTGAGCCACTTAGGGGAGGGGTGACCTCTGTCCTGGACACTCACCCCTCTTCAGGTGGACCAGCCTTCCAACTGATGGAGAAGGCTCTGGCTTCTGCTGGTGATACTGTGCTGTCTGTCTCCCCACCCTCCTCTGGACCGCTGTGTTCACAAGTCGCACCCAGCGGACATCGGGCGCAAGGGCCTCAGGACATATTCCCACGGGAAACCCCTTTTCCGTTGTCTTCCCCAGCTTTTCCCTCTGAGGAAGTTCACCGGAAAAGTTTGTGTAAGAGGAAGCAAATGGACTCCACAGAGGAGTCCCTCACTGAAGACACAGACTGATGAGGGGGAAGGATCCCCTCGGTCACTCTCTGAGGTATCCTTTGGTGATATCCTCAAAATCCTTAAACAGAGAGGTGAGTGGCAGCCCTCTAATCCGACCTCTGAGGAGTCTGAGTTCCTGCAGGCTTTTCGTGCCCGGCCGCCTACCTCCTAGGTTACTCCACCTGCCGATGAACTTGTCCGGCTCATTGTGCAGCATGTGTGGAAGGCTCCTGATGCCATCGAGGCTATTCCCCGGAGGCCAGATAAGATCTTGTCCCCTCCTGCTACGGATCCCCATTGGTCTAAAGGTCTTCCTGTGGATGCTCTGGTGGTGGCAGCTGCAACCAAAAAGGATCTGGAGGAAGAAGAAAGCCAGACTGTCCACCTACCCAACAAAGAGTCCTGGGCCCTGGACAAGATAGGGAAGTGCACCTTTGCATCAGCGACCTTTGCTGTCAGGTCCCTGAATTATATGGCGCACTTTACCAGGCTTCAAAGGGATTTGATTTTCGTGCTCTCTGAAACCTTGGCTGGTGCCGTGTCTGATGAGGTCCGTGACAAAGTGGCCTCTCAGCTGGCCACCATTGAGTCAATATCTAACTCCTCCATGCGACTGATATCTCACGCATCAGAAGGAGCAGCTAGAGTGGCGGGTTCAACTGTGGTCTTGAGACGACAAGCCTGAATGTGCTTGTGCAATTTTGCGGAACCCTTTAAGGCTTCCTTTCTTAATACTCCCATTGAGGCCTCTTCATTGTTTGGACCCAAAGTTAAAAGCACACTGGCCAGATGTGAACTGGATGGTAAGACCCTTTCTGCCATAGGTGTCCGTTATTCTTCTCCTCAACGTGCTTTCTCCCGAAACCAAAAGAGTGGGAAGATATGGTTCAAGAAATCTCAGGGTCCTTTCCATGACACACAGGCCGAGTTCTCCCCTAGAGGCAGAGGGGGAAACTCACAGGGAAGACGCCCCTTTTGGGGCAGAGGGGGTCCGCATAACCAGGGTTGCAGGGACTCTCTTCCTGGCCAATACTACCAGTGCTCCTGAAGAACGGCCCAACTCCTTTCCTCTGGAGGTGGTTGGGGTTGATTCTCCTTGTACCCTTCTACCTGGCTAACCATCACCACTGATTCTTGGGTACAAAGGATTATATCCAGAGGTTATCATATCCCCTTCGATCTTTGTCCCGTCCCTTCAAAAAACCTTCCCGACATTCCACCCAGTCAAAGTGAAGAAGCAACACTAGAGATAGAAAAGCTGCTAAGAAAAAAAGAGTCATCCAAATAGTCCCTCCAGACCAGATAGGATCCGGATTCTACTCAAGACTATTTTTGATGCCAAAGAAAACCGGGGACTGGAGACCAATTTTGGATCTCAGTGTACTGAACAAGTTTGTGAGAGTACAAAAATTCCGGATGGTCACAATACAGTCTATCCTCCCGCTTTTGGAAAAAGATGATTGGATGTGCTCGATACATCTTCAAGATGGGTACTACCACATAAAAGTGGACAGGCCATCAAGAAGATTTCTGCGCTTTCGTGTGGGAGCCAGTCACTACCAGTTTAGAGTACTGCCCTTCAGACTCTCTACAGCCCCCAGAGTGTTCACAAAGTGAATGGTAGTCATCATAGCTCACTTGCGACTACAAGGATTCCAGGTGTTTCCATACCTAGATGACTGGCTCATTTCCGCCCCCACCAGACATCTATTGGAAGAAGCCCTGGCATACTGTCTCCTCACTGCACAAAGGCTAGGCATAACCATAAACTGGCAAAAATCCAGTCTCACCCATCTCAGTCCACAGAATTCATAGGGGTCATCTTGGATACAAAGAATTGCAGTGCATCCATTCCAGAGCACAGAATTCTAAGGATAAAGCAACAATTGATCCCAATCCTTTCAAGGGAGAAATCCACAGCTCACTCTGTCCTACAGCTGTTGGGTTCCATGGCAGCCTCCATCACCATTGTTCCCCTGGCCAGGTTTCATACGAGGCTTCTACAATGGCTACTGCTCACCCAGTGGTATCCTTTTCAGCATCCTCTTTCAGCCAAGATTCGAGTGACCCACAGGTGCAAACAGGATTTAAATTGGTGGATGACCCAAAACCCTTCACAATAGTCTCGCCCCTTCTCCCCCCAGCAACCCAAGGCTACAGTGACCACAGACGCCTCCCAGATGGGGTAGGGGGGCTATTTCAGGGACAGACAGTCCAAGGCACTTGGTCTGAATTGGAGGCCCAACTGCATATAAATGTTCTAGAGCTGAGGGCGGTGCTTCTGGCGTTGCAAGCATTCCATCCCCTGCTGCCTTCTGGGACAAGTGCGATTCAATCAGACAACATGGCAGTGGTCTGGTACATCAACAAACAAGGTAGAACCAAATCTTACCCCCTTTGTTGAGAGGCCATGAGGACATGGCAATAGGCGATGGCTACCAACCGTTTTCTTCTAGCAACGCACATTCCCGGGAGTTCCAACATGATAGCAGACAGACTCAGCAGGTGCATTCTACAATCTCATGAGTGGTCCCTGAATCCCTTGATAGCAGCGGAGATCTACCACCGCTGGGGCCGTCCTTGCTGTGACTTGTTTGCATCCCCGACCAACTACAAATGCAGCAACTGCTTCGCCCTGATTCCCCCTCCGGGACAGTCACCCCGGGATGCTCTAGTTCACGATTGGCCCTTGGGTCTTCTTTATGCATTCCCACCTTTTCCCCTCATTCCCCAGTTTCTGAAGAAAGCCCGTCGGCTGAAGAGCAAGGTGATTCTCATAGCACTATACTGGCCTCGTCAGATTTGGTTCCCCTTCCGTTGGCCTCACCTGCTAGATCAACCATGGATTCTCCATCCAACCCTGGAGTTGATCTCACATCCGCAGAACCTGATTCATCCCAACTTGGACAGCCTGAAGCTCACAGCTTGGCTCCTCCGATTCCCTTGATTGCCAGGCAGAACGATCTTTATTTACCAGTACGGGACATTCTTATTGCATCTCATAAGTCTTCCACTAGAATTACTTATCTAAGCAAGTGGAAAAGATTTACCTGTTGGCTGAAAGAAAAACAAGTAGATCCCTTCTCAGCACTAGTGTCGATAATACTAGAGTATCTGGCTGACCTTTTTCAATCGGGTCTATCGGCCTCTACCGTTAGAGTTAATTTGGCTGCGATATCTAATTTCCATGAGGGTGTCCAAGATTCCTCTCTTATGTCACACAAATTATGCAAGACTTTCGTAAAAGGTGTGAATCATTTGAAGCCCCCTTTTAGAGAGCCTATTCAACCATGGGACCTGTCATTAGTTCTACAAGCTCTGACAATGCCACCCTTCGAACCAGCTTCTTCTTGCGACCTCAAATATTTGTCATGGAAAACCTTGTTTTTGGTCGCCATTACTTCTGCCAGACATATCTCTGAGCTTCAAGCTTTATGCTTCAAAAGTCCATACTTGATTTTTCATAGAGATAGAGAGTCTTTGAGAACTAATCCTTCATTTCTGCCAAAAGTGATCTCTGAAATGTCCATTAATCAAACCATTGAATTTCCAGTTTTCTTTCCCAATCATTCAAACAGAGGAGAGTATTGCCTACATACCATAGATATTCACAGGCAAATCTGCTTCTGCTTGAACAGGACTAGGTCCTCTCATAAATCTGACCAGTTATTTTTGGCCTATTCTGGACCTAGATTAGGATCTGCTGTTGCTAAGGTCACATTAGCTAGATGGTTGAAAGACTGTGTGACCTTCATTTATACACAACATAATATCCCATTGCCTACTACCATGAAGGCTCATTTAACAAGGTCGGTGGCAACTTCTGCTGCCTTCCATGCCAGAGCTTCTTTACATGACATCTGTGCAGCTGCAACTTGGGCTATGCCTCATACCTTCATCAATCATTACAAATTGGATTTGGCCACCAGGGGAAGAGCATCTTTTGGTTCTAAGGTGCTCAGGAGTGCCCTTCCATGAGAGCCTCCCAGGAATAGAGGTAGCTGGGGACTCTGTCCCATACGTAAGGAATGAACGAGGATTAACAATATCAGATAAAGAAGTTATGTCTTACCATAACGTTCCATCTGTATTGTTGATTCTCGTTCAGTCATTACGACCCTCCCTCCTTCCCCCTCCTGTGGCTTCTAGTGGATCTCACCGGTTCTGTTAGGTCATTTGACCAGAGGTAGCCTCTACCATCTTTTGACTTGCAAGCTCAATCTGAGGTAACAGGGAGAGGGGAATTATGGGCAAGAGTTTAGCTCGAGAATTTGTAGCTTATGCGAGCTTGGAAGATGGCCGGCTCAGTTCCAAGGTTGGAACCAATATCCATACGTAATGACTGAATGAGGATCAACAATACAGATGGAACGTTATGGTAAGACATAACTTCTTTTTTTCCTGTATATAGTATTAGAAAAACCTACATTCTCCTTAGTAAAATCTGAATAATTAATAACTTTTTTGTAGTTGAATATATATATGTAAAACATAAAAAATGATATCTATTTGTTAATATGTGACAAAATTTTCAATTTCATGCTCAATACCAACACATAAAATGAAAATTTATTCTAAATGTTGCAAGTATAATTTGTAAAAAGAAAAACAAATTATTAGAAAAAAATATACTTGTCTTCCCATGACTTCATTACAAGATTGGCATTTATGGGGGCACAAGCTGCTCCCATAGCTACACCCTTGACTTGTTGGTAGAGTTTCCCCTCAAAATGTATAAAATTGTTATCCAAAATAAGAGACACAAGATTCTCAACTAGACAGATATTGTTAGTTAAAAAAACATCAGCTTAATAATTGCATCATGAAAGTATTCCAGGCCCACATTTTGAGGTGTAGAACTAAACAAGAACACTACATAAATAGTTAAGAATATTAAATTGGGATCTCAATGATCATTATGTAACCTGCTCAAAACATCACAAGAATCATGTAATATGTGGAAAATCACATAATAAGCAGGTTTTAAAATTCTGTCAACAAATATAGCCAAAGGATGTGTCTTAGAATGTTGAGCTGATACTACCGGTCTGAAAGGTGGATGAACTACATCTTTATTGAACTACTGAGATCCCAGAAATACTGGGTATCCAGGGAATAGGGTTTTGCAAACAGTCAAATACATTCTGCAATAAACAATCTTCCAAAAATGTCGATTTTCTGATGTGCAATGTGAACTTCATTTTTGGGTACAGAAAAATACGTGGATGTAGCATACAAAAAAACTAAACATACTAGAGGAACAGGAAATCCTAACAAACAATACAATACTTCAACCCTTATCTGATTTCATAAAATGAATGGTCTTATTTCCCATAAGTTGGTAAAATCCTTCTCAGTAGCTGACAAATTGCCCCAATAAGATGATTTAGAAGCACTGGCTATGGCATATAGGCTTCATAAGGACAGATGTGAAGTATACATTAGAGCATGGAAACTACAGATTACAATGGTAGGACATTGTGTAAATTGTTGGTACAGGAGAACAGGCATTCACAGTTAATAATGGAGAAATGGTATATAGATAACGTTGCCCATAAGTGCAGACTACTAGCCCCATGCAGTCTTGCCATTTACTTATTACTCCTCACTTCTTTTATTCCTTCGTACTTAACCTATGTTTGGTTAAACTTTGTACAAGTAAGCATCCTAACATATTCTTACTCTGCTTGCCTCTGGGTTATTCATACAGAAAATATAAGGGCTAAAATCTACCATGGGAATGTAAGGCTAGGCTTCTGAAGATCCTCACAGATCAATAGCCTAGTAAGAATCTATGAACCTATGAACCTATAAGCCTTTTCAAATGCTGAAACTACAGGGTGAAAAACAACTCTTTTTATGAAACTTACTAACACCATGATTTTGTGAGGGATTTCAAACAAAATATTAAAAATTTGATTTTCTAGTGAATAACCTAAGTTCTCTTAAAGTATTCACCACATCCACTGAGTGAAAAGGAACAAAAGAAAAACATTTGAAAAGCAGTGAAACATGCTTAGGTGTCAATATCACATCACTGTAATTAAAGATTTTATAGCCTTAGCATGTTGATAATGCCCCCATGGCTAGACTGGATGACAGAATCTAAGTTTTAGACCTCTCCTGTCATTGAGGACATCCTCTGCATTATTTGGAACTGCTCCTATTGAGTTTATTGGTTATTTTTGGTTGCAGTAGTCTTGTTCCTGTTTTTGTGGTTACTAGTTTGTTTTATCACTTTATGCTACTGGCCCAGCCTTGGTTGCTGTGATTTTGAGTGACTCCTGGCAGTGCAGATATGTTGGTGCTGTGGGAGGTTACCTTTTTTGCAATCTCAGTTCTAGCGGACAATATGCCATGAAGCCCATTGCATGCCAACCCCTTGAATGATATTAGCATATGCAGAGAGTGGGGCTAGGCATAAAAATCAGAAAATAACTCCAAGGGATTAGCATTACTTAAAGGGAAGTCAGTTATATTAGTGAAGTGTTCAGCTGTAAGGTACTGTTAGTAGTACAGTGGGGGGTACTTCTGGGGAGTGGAGAGAGGAGGCGAACCCATCCCGTCCTGGGTCTGTTACACTCTGTTGATTATAGAAGGAAGCATTGGGCTAGTTAGGATTTGATGTTAAGTTGTCATTCTCGCCTTCATTCTTGCTGGATGGGTTCGGAGCCGATCCTCGGCTCCGACTCGGCCTATACTATAGCTCGAGAGCTATTTTTACCGGCTCGAGGCAGCCCTATATCCCACAATACCATGCGCTAACTCCCCCAATCTCGTTTGCCGCTTCGCTGCGAGGTAGTCTGTTTTTACCGGCTCTGGTCAGTAAGTGCTTTTTCAGATATATATTCAGTCTTAGTAGTTTTTTTCCAGTTAGTTACCCTTCTTTAGGTCCCTTCTAACTGCCTTACCCTTTTCGGTAGCCCTTTTTCCCTTTCTTTAGTTAGTTTTTTATCTTGGGCCTATGGGCTTTTCCTTAGTTTTCCCCCACCCTTTTCAGTGTGTGTGTGGGTTTTTAGTCAGTTCTCCTTAACTTAAACAAGTGTGTGTGTGTGGACTGACTGTGTTCCTTTTTATTTTTTGTCAGGATGTCAAAGGACCCTAAGGTTTCGGGATTTAAGAAGTGTGACTCGTGCTGTCAGAAAATGTCTCTGACAGATGGTCACACTTCTTGTGTCTATTGTTTGGGGCCTTTACACCTGCAGGACTCTTGTTCCATTTGTCACAGATTTAGTTCAAGAGTCCTGCAGGAAAGGCGTAACAAGCTCATCCTAAGGGGCTTGTTAAAGCCTGATGACTCCCCGTCCAAGTCTGGCTCGGGGAAGTCATCAAAAACCGCCAAACCCTCGGCTCCAGCTTCTGAGCCAAGGGCTGGTGTTATCGAGACGGCTCCGACCTCGGTTCCGGCTGGCTCCGAGGCGAGCAAAGTGGTTTCCGCTCCGAAACCATCATCGGAGCCAACCCCAGCACGCAAGCGCTCTAGGTCCCCTTCGCTAGAGTCTGTCAGATCGGCTCCATGGTCCCCTCTCCTATCGGAGAGGAGTCATAGGACTCATTCATCGAGGTCATCCAGGCTCTCCGACCACGACATCGAGAGGGTGGTCAGTAGACTCATAAAATCTCAGGCGCTGGCCCAAATGCTCCAGAGCCCATCTCACCAGACTGTGGCTCCTTCGATACAGCTATCCATTCCTCCTCCGACTCATCTCTCGAGCTCGGAGCCGGAGTTTGTCGGAACCGTGACCTTGCCCACGTCGGAGCCGATACTTCCTCCTTCGGCTCCGGTGTCGTCGGCTCCGACCTCTTCATTGGTTCCATCCATGGAGAGGTCCGGGCGCTGAGACTCCATTGTCGGCTCCGAGGGGGCGAGTGGCATCGGACCCTTGTCCGACCCCGCTCTTCCTCTCGGAGCTTCGGCTCTGGTTAGTTCGGCCCCAACATCATTCTCGGAGCCTTCTCTGTCAGTTCCGGGAGCGGTTCCGGTCTCTTCGGAGCCGGTGCTACCTTTGGTATCTGATAGGGGAGCCTTCGAGGTGATGAGGAGTGTGCTGGACCCAGTGTCCACTCCAAGGTTAAGTTCTGCGGCTCCTCCCTCTGTAGTGCCTGTTACGGTCTCTGGCCATCCTCTTACACCTGACAGCAGTGATCCAAAGCATAGGGTACCCACCTTGGGTGTCTCCTCCTCTTCCGAGGGCTCCCCTGAAGTTTCAGGGGAACCCCCTAGGAAAAGAAAGTGCAAGAGGAAGCACATAGACTCCCCCGAGTCTGTCACGTCGGACACCGACTTGGATGAGTCGGAAGGTTCCCCTAGATCCCCCTCTGAGGATGTCTCCTTTTCAGACATCCTGGAAATCCTAAGACAGAGGGGAAATTGGTCCACTCTCAAACCTTCCGAGGACAAGTCGGTTTACCTTGACGCCTTTGGATCTCGCCCTTCCACCTCCTGGGTGTCTCCCCCTTTCGACCCACTAATGGAGGTAGTGGCTAGAAAGGCGTGGGCAGCTCCTGATTCAATGGAACCTACCCCTAGGAGGCCTTCTAAATTTATTTCTGCACCAGATGACAAATCCTTTCTCACCAAAGGTGTTTCAGTTGATGCTATGGTGGTAGCAGCAGCCACTAAAAAGGAATTGGCTGATCCTTCTGTATCTCTTCATCCTCCTAACAAAGAGTCCAGGACCATGGACAGGTACGGCAAGCGGACCTTTTCTATGCGATCGCTGAACTATTTATGTCATTTCACCCACCTTCAGAGAGACTTGCTCAAAGAGCTGGGTGAAACGGTACAGGATCCTTCTGCTGCGGGGTTTAAGGACAAAATAAACTCTCAGCTGGCTACCCTGAACTCCATTGTTAACTCCTCCATGTGGCTTATCTCTTATGCAGCCGATGGAGCGAGTAGGGCCGCTGGCACAGGCGTTGCGTTGAGACATCACGCTTGGATGCGACTCTGTAACTTTGCCGATCCCTTCAAGGCGTCCTTCACCAACACCCCCTTTGACGGTTCGGAATTGTTTGGACCTCAGGTGAAGAATACCCTCACCAGATGCGAGCAAGATGGTAAGACTCTCTGCCGTGGAGTCCATTTTCCACGCCTTCTAGACCTTATCCTAAGGGACAGAAGGGAGGAAAGATGTGGTTCCGCAAACCTCAGGGAGTCGCGCCTGTCGCACGTGGTGAATTTCCCCCTAGAGGCAGAGGGGGAAATAATAACAGATGCCGCCCCAGGGGCAGAGGGGGTCCTCAGAACCAGGGCTCTAGGGAATCTTTTCCTGACCAACCCTTTCAGCATCCCTGAGAAACTGCCCGACTGTCCGCCTTCGGAGGCAGTCGGGGGAAGATTATCTCTGTACCCGGAAGCCTGGCAAGCCCTCTCCCAAGACACACGGGTACAGAAGATCATATCCGAGGGTTACAAAATCCCTTTCACTTTCCTTCCGGTACAACCGCCAAAACCCCTACCAGACGTACCACCCGCACAAAGGGGTCAGGCTCAGCTAGAAATAAAAAAGCTGTTAGAAAAAAGAGTCATCCAGGCAGTCCCAGCAGATCAGCTAGGATCCGGAATTTACTCCAGATTCTTTTTGGTACCAAAAGAGACAGGAGAATGGAGACCCATTTTAGACCTCAGCAGGTTAAACAACTCTGTACTAAAGACAAAATTTCGGATGGTAACACTGCAGTCCATTCTACCCTTTTTGGGCAGAGACAACTGGATGTGCTCGTTAGACCTCCAGGACGCGTACTACCATATAAAGATACACAGGTGCTCCAGGAGGTTTCTCCGCTTCCGGCTGGAAGTCAGTCATTTTCAATTCAGGGCCCTGCCCTTTGGTCTCACCACAGCCCCCTGGGTGTTCACCAAATGTTTGGCAGTGGTCACGGCTCACCTGAGACAGAAAGGATTCCAGTTGTTTCCATACTTAGACGACTGGCTCATTTCTGCTACCACCAAACAGAATCTCATAATGGCCAGGGATTACACTATTCAACTTTGCAACAGTCTGGGTATTTCTATAATTTTTGCAAAGTCCTCCTTGTCGCCTTGTCAATGTATAAACTTTATAGGCGCCGTATTAAACACCACAGAAATGTCTGCAACATTACCACCTCAGAGAGTGACAGACATAAGGCGGAATGTTCAGCCCCTGTTTCAGCCCAACAAAGTTCAGTCAAGCTAGTATTGAAAGTGTTGGGCCTCATGGAGGCGGCAATTCTTCTACTTCCATTAGCCCGCTTCCACATGAGGCTCCTTCAGTGGATGATGTTTTCTCAGTGGTCCTTTCAACAGCTACCAATGACCCACAACATTTTGATAACCCCATCTTGCAAGAAACATCTCTCCTGGTGGATGGTTTCCCCTCAGCTTTTTCAGGGCAGACCCTTTGTTCTCCCCCCTCCAGTTGCCACTGTCACAACGGATGCCTCCCTGATCGGGTTGGGGGGGCATTATCAGGGCAGGACGGTCCAGGGCACTTGGCAACAGTCAGAATGCCACCTGCACATAAATGTCCTGGACATGAGGGCGGTGCTTTTGACGTTGCAAGCCCTTCAGAGCTCTCTTCCCACGGGGACTATAGCAATTCAAACAGACAATATGTCTGTGGTGTGGTACATAAACAAGCAGGGCGGAACAAGGTCCTATCCCCTCTGTCGAGAAGCACTCAGACTTTGGCAATGGGCGATTTCATCTCAACGGTTTCTGATAGCAACGCACATCCCCGGGAAGTCCAACGTCATAGCAGACAGATTGAGCAGAACTATCCTCATGCCTCACGAGTGGTCTCTAAATCAAGCGGTAGCAGATGGAATTTTTTGGAAGTGGGGCCAGCCTTGCTGCGACCTTTTCGCAACTCCCCAGAACAGCAAGTGCCTCGACTTCTTCACACTTTTTCCTCTGCCAGGCCAACCCTTCAGAGACGCTCTTGTTCACGTTTGGCCCCGGGGTCTTCTTTATGCCTTTCCTCCTTTTCCGTTGATCCCGCAATTAATTCAGAAAGCAACCGCATTGAGATCCAAAATGATCCTCATTGCCCCGTTTTGGCCTCGACAAGTTTGGTTCCCTTTCCTGCACAAATACCTACTGGAACAGTCTTGGCATCTGGAACCCCTTCCGGATCTGTTGACCCACCTCACGGGCAAGCTGCATCAGTCTCTACATTCCATCAACCTCACAGCTTGGTTGCTCCACTTCCAGCCATAGCCAGGCTTCCCCTTATTTCTCCTCCTGTTCGTGATATCATTCTGGCCTCCCATAAGTCCAATACTAGGAAGACTTATGCAAGTAAATGGAAGCGTTTTTCACACTGGGCACAAACTAGGTCCTTAGATCCTTTCCATGCACCCATTCATGAGGTTCTGGACTTTCTGGCGGAGCTTTTTCATTCAGGGTCATCATCGGCCACTATCAGGGTACAATTAGCGGCCATTGCTAATTTTCATGTTGGACTCTCAGAAGCAAATATTATGTCCCACAAACTCTGTAAAGCCTTTCTCAAGGGCATCTTTTTGCTCAGACCTCCAGTCAAAGATCCACCCCCACAATGGGATTTGAATTTAGTTCTAACTTCACTAATTCTGCCCCCTTTTGAACCTGCAGCTTCTTGCTCCCTCAAACTTCTTTCTTGGAAAACGCTGTTTTTAGTAACTATAACATCTGCCAGAAGGGTATCGGAACTTCAAGCCTTGTCTGTCCGTCCTCCTTATTTGGTTTTTCATAAAGACAGGGTAACTCTCAGAACAAACCCTTCCTTCCTACCAAAAGTGTTATCGTAAGCAAATCTAAACCACTCCATTGATTTACCTGTCTTTTTCCCAGACTATACCAACAGGGCTGAACAAAATTACATTCATTAGATGTTCATCGCCAATTACGGTATTACCTAGACAGGACAAAACAATTCAGAAAGTCAGACCAGCTCTTTCTCTCTTATGCTGCAGGCAAGAAAGGGCTTCCGGTATCGAAGGTTACTCTTTCCAGATGGCTGACATTTATTATTACCTTGGTCTATGAGTTGAGACACAGGCAACTTCCCTCTAGGCCTAAGGCTCATTCAGCCAGGGCACTATCAACTTCAACGGCGTTTCAAGCAAGGTTACCACTAGATGCCATTTGTGCAGCAGCTACATGGGCTTCCAAACATACCTTTATTGCCCATTACAAGCTTGATTTAGCCTCCAGAAATAGAGCAGATTTTGGTTCCACTGTACTCAGGAGTCTGTTTCATTGAGCCACCCAGGACTAAGATGCTAGGGACGCTGTCCCATCCAGCAAGAATGAAGGCGAGAATGACAACTTAACATTAAGAAGTTATGTCTTACCATAACGTTCCATGTTAGTTGTCTTCTTCTCGCCTTCTTTCTTGAGTCCCTCCCTCCTGCTCCCTAGCCTGGATAGACTCGAGGTTCTGAGTCCTTCCATTTCTGGAGATACAATATGTTACGTTTTGTTCCTTGTATCCTTAGTGTTACTAGCAGGTAATCTATTCTCGTAAAAGAGGATTATAATATTATTATTATAATATTATTATTTATACTATGTCTTAGCTTCCAAACGAGATCTGGGGAGTTAGTGCATGGTATTGTGGGATATAGGGCTGCCTCGAGCCGGAAAAATAGCTCTCGAGCTATAGTAAAGGCTGAGTCGGAGCCGAGGATCGGCTCCGAACCCATCCAGCAAGAAAGAAGGTGAGAAGAAGACAACTAACATGGAACGTTATGGTAAGACATAACTTCTTATTACTACACAGAAGGTTACAGGACGTGAAGCTCCTTTGCAGCTGCAGCTGAGTGATGCAAAGTTTTTTTTTCCCCCTGGCATCTTGTATCTTATTTCAGAAAGACAAAAAGCAGTAAACAGCAAGAGGGAAGAAAATCTTTTGGAAACTTGGGACACAGATTTTTTAATTTTGTAATTATCTTTTTGTAGTTCTGTCAATAATGGACTTTTAAATATTTAAAACCAAATTTATTGGATACTTGTCTCCCAAAACAGACCTGTCTCTGCATCTGAGGCCCATTGCTTAATATTACTGGCACTGGCATATTCTAAGTATTAGTCTCTATTAAACTTTGAAATAGTATCTAATTTCAGTAGTGAACAACAGGCCATTCTGGCTCTATGGAGTCACCCTATTTGGGTTTTTTTTCAGGAAGGCTCAGATTTTTAAAACAAATTTGGCATTGTTCAACACTAAACTTCGGAAGGGATAATGCTGTTGTAATTATGTCATACCCTTAACATACTGGATTCTGAATATGTAATCAAGCTAGCATTTTTTAATACAAATCTAAGCAGACATGATGTTTGTAAGTTAAGAAAAGTGTGGGTCTCATATTTAAGTTGTGGTAAAACTGCTTCCTCTCCCAATACATATTAGCAGCTGCAACGTGTCAGCAGCACAAGCTGAGATATGACGACTGAAAACTGATAAACTTGTTATAAATGCAGTACTTAGATTATAATCCTGTTTTGCATAGTGAGCCTTGTTATTTTTATGCAGGAAAGTGTAACAGATATTTCAGCACTTACTTTTTCTGAGAGCAGTGTTTGCAAACTGTGTTTTCTGAAGGACATGCATGATGTCAGGAGTTGCTGTGCCCTGCAGTAACTTGTGATAGAAATCTGGGTTTTCTTTGTCTTCCATGGTTACCAAAAGTCAGCTCTAATAATCAAAGACCCAAAGGGCTAATCAGACCTACAGCAGCTGTTTTACCATCCTTTCACATTTGGTGTTTGTTTCCAGTTGTCATGGTATATTGGCTTGTTGCCTTATTCTCTCAGAATCTGGAGAATTTTGGCCTTCTTGGCATTTTGCTTTGTGCAGTCTCCAATTTTAAACTTACTGTAGAACAATTCACCCAGCATCTTTTTTATGTAGACATGAGATTATGAACTTGACTGCAGTGATATAGGTGTGTGTGTGTGTGTGTGTGTGTGTGTGTGATTTCAAAACTTCCAAATTCTGTTTGTCCTCTGAGTCATTTAGGGTCAACCCACCAACAATGTATATTTTAAGGGTATCCCTCCATACAATTGTGCTTCACGTTTTTTTTCTTACATTACATCTAGGTTGTCAGCAATCTGCTACTATGCACTCCACGAAAGGTCTTTTCTGGAAACTAGATGTTCCACCCATCACCAGAAAGGCTCATCCAGACTCTGCTACACTTTGCTGTGAAGGAAAGGTTAGTTTGCTGTTATTTTTTGTATTTCTGTATTGCCTTTCTATATTTTGAATACTGTAGTTTGTTTTCTTTACCTTGTGTTTTGCTTGCATTCTGTTTAACAGCATATTAAAACTTCAAAAGAGACCACAGCTCTCTCTGTTCTGAGTCAGGCAGAATTTTTCCCCTCCCTCCCACCCATTTAAGTTGTCTTGTTAAATACCACTGTCTTTCTAGTTGCCCGCCTCTTATGTTAATCTGACCATATATCTCATTTCTCTCTACTTTCACTGGCCTATGTGAGTAATCACAAAACCATCACTTTTGAAATCCCACCCCTTCAATTATTTAAATTTATTGACCATCCTACAGTATTTCATAGTACCAAAATACAAAAGTAACCACCCCTTTCAGTCCATCTTGCTGTTTTAAAAATAGTAACTCTCCACTAAACCTTAACATTTAAACAGGTAAAACTCAAGTTACCTACTTTCATATCTAACTTCTCTAGTGCACACTGCAGAGTGCATTCTTTTCAATCTTACCTTTAAGCATCCCTGTTACTAGCACTTTCTCTAATACCTAAAAAGATCATCTCTACTTGACTCCAAGTAGTCTTTTCTCTATCTGTTAAACCTAGCACTTGCTCCTACAGTACTTATTACCTTGATACGGCACTCTTATAGATAGCACCCCAAAAGGCAAACCCCATTTCTCGGTCACCACGTCCCCGGAATCTCTTTTAAAGTTTTTGTCTAGTCCTTCTAGCATGTCGAGGATCAGTTGCTAGTGTCCTCTCCTGCTCAGCTGGTGAACCTGAATATTGAAGCAATGTTACAATTGCCTCATGTACACAGACAACCCTCTCCTCCTCCCACAAAACACAAATACATGCGAGAGATGCAACTATACGGCCAAACTGGAGGCTGAGCTCTCTCAACATAGGACTGGCAAGACCAGTCAGGAGGAGAAGGTTACCACACACACTATAGACCCAGTCTCACATAGTACCATCACAACCTCAAATCATACACATAAACACACAAAGACATACTCGGCTCTGATCAAAAATCTACCAAAACAGCAGAGGCCACCAAAGCAGACACCCAAACAACCACCACCTCAGAACACAACACCTGCAACACATAGACCTCACAGTCAGAGTGTCAAACAGTCACAGCCCTTAAGGCCAAACACAATGCCAGACACACTAGTCATTGGTGACTCCATAGTCAGACACACTGACGTCCCGCTCACCAGACTGAGTAAGGAGAAGGTCACAGTAAGCTGCCTGTCGGGCGCTAGAATCCGCCACATAACGCAAGCACTCAGGTCTCTCAACAGCAGGTACAAATATGACTCAGTCATTGTCCATGCTGGTGTAAACGACCTGAGACGCACTCCTTGGACTACATGAAAAGAGACATTGAGGAGCTCTCTGATTATGTAGCCCAGGCAGGTATGACCCTGACCTTGAGCAGTATCCTACCTTCACCAAGAATGATGCCACAATACAGAGATAAGATGATCAGCTTTAACAATTGGCTTAAACTCTGGTGTCATTCAAAGGGGATCCAATGTCTGTCTGCCTGGGATGACATGCTGGACAAGCCACGCTGCTTCAAGGGACGGCTTGCACCTGTCACCCCTGGGATTCCGGATATTGGCAAAGGCTCTTGCCACCCCATAGTGCCTTTTTTAGGCAAGGCTCAAATTCTAAACCTACCACCCTAGAACACAAAAAGGAAAAAAACTAAGGGTAATGCTGCTCAATGCCAGAAGTCTAAATCTCAAAATGCACGCACTCGAGGCCCTTCTCAGTATGGAGAACATCGATGTCTGTGCAGTGACAGAAACCTGGTTCAAGGCTCCTGAGAGCACCCCAGCACTATCAGGTTTTACCTCTTATCATGCGTTCCGCCCCAAAATCCGGACAATACCAAGAAAGGAGGGGGTATCCATATTCATCAAAGACACCCACACCTCAAGACTGGTGGCAACGCACGATGCATCGGAGACCATCCAGGTGCAATTAACCATAGGCAAGACTGCTCTGCAAATTGTAGCATGTTACAGGCCACCCTCACAAACTCAGGAACCTCACATGGCCTTCCTGAAAACACTAGAGGATAAATGTATCACCAAACACCATCATACTAGGTGACTTCAATTACCCTAATATAGACTGGGAACACTACTCAAGCCCAAACACCCTAGCCCAAAAGTTCCTGGAATTCATAAACTCAAATGCCATGGAACAACTAGTCACCATCCCCACAAGAGGAGAAAACATACTTGATCTCATCATCACGAACATGGGAGCACAATGTTCAACACCGAAGTATACCCCTCACTGGTGAGATCAGATCACAAACTAATCTCGCTGGAGGTCCTCATCCCACCCCCACCTGAAATAAAAAGACCACAGTAAAGAACTTCTCGAAAGCCGACTTCACACTTCTAAAGACTAGTGTGGTCTCCTTTAAGGCCCCGAGCCGACGGAAAACAGTACTCAAGCCGCTGAATCACTTACAAATGCCTTCTACCAGCACCTGCAGGACTGCATGGATAAGGCAATCCCAAGCAAAACAAAGACTCTTTGTACCAAAGGCAAGCGTCCACTCTGGTGGACCCCAGCCATAAACAAACTCTACAACAAAAGGAGGAAGCTACTACAAGATAGAGCAAAATCCTTAAAAGGTAAGACACCCTTGATCACTATAAGTAAAAACTAAGAGCTCTCATAAAATCATCCAAAGCAAATTTTGAGAGAAAAATAGCTAAAGACTCAAAAGACAATCATAAGGCCTTCTTTAGCTATGTTAGAAACCTGGGAGGAAACTCCCAGATATGCTCAGAACTAGTTCAAAATGATGTGAAGATTACTGATCCTACAGACATTGCCAACATACTGGCTGACAGGTTCAGTGCAAACTTCTCCCCTCCCCAAAAGGAGAGATATCTATACCAAGCGATTGCAGCCCCCAAACATCTCCAACGCCCAAGTGAGAACTGCTCTCTCCAAAGCAAAAACACAGCATCCATGGGACCTGATGGTGTCCCCGGCTGTGTGCTCCACGAACTCAACGAGGAATTAAACCCACAGCTAGGACAGCTGTTTAATCATAGTCTTACCTCTGGATACGCACCCAGGAGTGGCGCACTGCAACTGTGGTCCCACTTCACAAAGGCGGTGCCTCCACCGACCCTGGAAATTACCGCCCATTAGCTTGACAAGCCTTATCTGCAAAGCCATGGAGAGGATCATAATGGACCTCATAAATAAAGACATAGGGAATTTGCAGACTTTGGATCCATCCCAGTTTGGCTTTGTCAAAGGCAGATCATGCCTTCTAAACTTGGTTGACTTTTTGAAACAGTCACCAAAGCCATTGATGAGGAAAGGCAGTCCATACAGCCTACCTCGATCTGGCGAAGGCCTTTGATACAATACCCCACTCGGGTATCATTGAAAAACTCATCAGCTTAAATGTTAACCCATACATCACAAGATGGGTTGCAAACTGGCTGAGTGACAGAACCCACAGGGTCAGAGTTGCTGGCGCCATGTCAGACTCAAAGCCTGTCACAAGTGGTGTACCACAGGGCTCAGTCCTGGGCCCACTCTTGTTTGGCATCTACTTTTCCAAGTACAAGCAAACACAGGAGGGTTATGGCTGACAAAGTTTGCAGATGACTGCAAACTGGGCGCCATAGTAGAAAACACATCTGACACAGATATCCTTCAGAAGGGTCTCACAGAAACGGATAACTGGTGCCAGAGCCATGGCCTAAAGTTAAATGCCAAAAATGCATAGTCATACCCTTCGGGAAAAACAAGGTTACCCCTAGCTACCAAATAGGTGGCAATCCACTGAGTACAGAAGAAGTTATCAGGGACCTGGGGACCCAGGTTGATAGTAGTCTGTCATTCGACACCCATGTAGCTAAAGTAGTTAGGAAGACCTTCTACATTGCCCACCTTATCATGAAGGGATTCTCATCTAGATCAAGGGAGGTCATAGTCTCCCTATACTCATCACTCATCAGACCAATGATTGAGTACAATGCCCCATTCGGAATGTATCTGACCCGACACTTGCAGCAGCTGGAGAGGCCACAAAAGTTCCTCACCAAAAGGATAAAGGGTCTCAAACATCTGTCCTATGCTGCCCGACTGAAAGAACTCCAGCTCTATTCAGTCGCCACCGCTTGCTCAGAGGTGACCTTTGCCTAACATACAAGGCCATGTCAAACCCAGATTTGATGAATATGCTTCACCTCAAAAATCTAGATCCGTCAGAGCCACAAGGGCGGAGACTTAAACCTCGACACGGCTATTAATAGGACATGCTGGAGGGATAGATTCATCACCCAAAGACTCCCTATGCTGTGGAATAAAATCCCGGTATATGTGAGGCAGAGCACCTCGCTGGCCTTGTTCAAGAGAAATCTTGACCAATGGATGGGAGATCGCAGATATACCCCAGGGATTACCTCAGTGTCACTGCTCAACAGAGGCACAGCAAAATAATGGGTATAGTTCCCCATACTAAAGGGGTGGCGTAAGCCACAAAACTATGGGCTAGGCTTGTAAATGCCCTCGGGCAGATAGCCTAGTATGAACCTATGAACCTATAATACTACAATGGTCTTCATATCATCATTATAGCAACTGGTGCTGCTGACAAACTCCATTGTGGTATCTACTACACATTTACAAAGCAGGACTGATCCCTAAACCTGTGACACTGTACTGCTTACTAGCCTGACTCCTGACAGTTTACTTATTTTCTAAACAGATTGTCCAACTAGACCAAGCCATTTTCAATACAGACCCAGGGAGAAAAGCTTGAAAACAGTTACAAAATGGTAAATACTGATACCTCCAGGCTATTACTAACAATTTAACAAAGCAAAACAGGATGGTACATTAAAGTTGGCATGACATTTTGGTATATGATTTTTGCTACATTCTGAGGTGTTTGTGAATAATCACACACACAATTTTTCAATACTTAAGAATCTGCCTTTGAACTCTTAACATTCTTTTCCTTCAAGGAAATGTGGCAGTTCCTATAACTTGTACTCCACATCATTTAGCATTCTAATTATCCTGTAAAGTCTCCAGAACTGAATAAAGCAGTAAAACTGAAAAGATAAAAATAATAAAATGGAAGGTGGTAAAACAGTCATTAAGCTCATCTGTCCCAGAATATAAAGAACTATCACAAACCAAATCACTGTTTCAATAGGAAATGGAACCATCATATGGCAAATATACTCACTGCCTTAAAGAAATGAGTACCTAAAAATGCTACAGTTTAAAATACTACCCATTTGTTTAAAACATAACATTATACAAAAAAACAGACATGGCTTAACCACAATCATATCATTAAAAGCAACATGCAAAGCAGAATTTATGGACTTTAAATACATTTTGGGTTCTATTAGGCAAACATTCAGAATGATATTCCTGATATAGTACTATAGCTAATAAGAGTCACATTTGTGTTATTTTCCTTTCAGCTCCTCCGCATGGATGGAAGCTTTACATAAATATTATAAATATTTACATAAGAGCATTAAAATATAAATAAATCTGAGGCTAGACAAATGAATCAACTGTTTTCTCAAGGAATGTACAGCACAGAACAAATTAATGATCTCTTTGAAGCTGACTTCTCTGGAACTGTACATATCAGGAAAACTGATTTTGTATCTGAAACCACTGCCACATTTGAGATGCTTCAGTCCCATCATTGATTATATTTAGTGAGAGTGATGTGGGTGCATGCCCATTGGAGATGCAAGGAAACTGCTCTATGTAGAAAAAATGGATTGCTTGAATTCCAAAATGTTTTCAAGGAAACACTAGTTTCAGGGTTTACTGCTTAGGTCACTGTAACCCCAAAACTTACTATTTTGTTTTATTATACTTACCACAGAGGATATACATTATTTCTACCAAGCACCTGCGCCTGATGTCTTTCATGACTGTCAAATTTGGACTGATTCTGTCAGCAGGAAATGATATAGGTTCTCATTTTTAGTGAGTGAGGCTCTAATGACTCTGAACATCTCAGACATTATACTTTGATGTCTTCATTTCCTAAAATATTATTATTGAAGTTAATGTTAAAGCTTTTCTCCCCAGGCCCCCGCTAAAAAGGAGCACTGCCCATTCAGACTATCCCAATAAATAAAATTATTTGCCATTATATGTTGGAGGACATGGAGCTTAACTTATACAAAATTTGAGTGTATAGCATTTATCTGCAAACTTCTCAAGTAACAAGTTGCTTATAAAGAATAAATATATTTGTTCTGAATGAATTAATGCAGCATAGGCTGCAGGTCATCTTGTGATGTTATATACTTAGTTACATATTTCCAAAATAATTTCTGTAGCTTCCCTTAACACCAGCCCATGAAACCCAAAATCTTTGATTGCAACCAATGAACAAAACAACTTTGCAAAACAACAATATGTACTGGAGTAATATATTGCTTTTCCTGGTGGGAGGTGTGATCTCCTAACCCCCTCTCTAGTCTGGGTGACTTTGCTTAATATACCAACTCCACATTTCTACAACAGTATAAAAAAAGAGAGACATTATGCGAGATGAACATGGGTGATTCTTGGACTGTGATCTTGCAGTTGCATTAAAATTAATAAGAAGTATGGTCATGGAATGGTAACATCAGAAAATCGGGATTGGGGCAATAGCAACAGAAAGATTTCAACCATTAATTATAGCCCTGCCAGAGATGCTGGTGAGTCAGGTTCAATACACAGACCAGGTACCAGAGGAGATGGTTAGATGGCAATGGGAAAGGATAGGATTGGATGGTATGAAGTAGTCACTAGCCTCATGTCTTTTCCCAGAAGGAAGTGTGTGTAAACTAGCCACAGCACTGCAGTCCCCAGTGGAGGCTGGGTAGTGGCAGTTGTCATGGTGCAAGAGAGCCTGAGGACAGCCTTTGCAGTGTTTTAGCCCTATACCTGTGTAGAAATATACACATGTAGTCCAGGCTGCTTGGTTGAATTACATGGAAAAGGTGATGGGGAGGAAAACACAAACTTATACCAACTCTCTGGCCAGAAAGATACCCTGTTTCCTGCCACAAGATGCCAACATAGGAAAACTTCCATATTCTCATTAATCTTCAGACAAAGCTCCTTGAGCAATGCTACAACAAAGTAGCCAAAATGTCTGCTAATGTGACACACATATCATACCATTATGTAGCACTAAAGCAACTTCACTAGCTACAACTGCCTCACTCCCTGATCTCAAGTACTTTCCACACATGACCTTAGTGACAAGCATGAAACTCATGTCCTTCAACACTACTCACCAAATAGGGTTCTTTACTCCGTGTAAAAAACTACTACTAATGCTAATAACTATGTTCTTCCTACATCTCTAAAATGTGGAACTCCATCCCCATTGCCCTTAAACAAATACCTATGCTGAAATTGGTGTGTTACTGCTCAGTTCCAGACTAGACAAAAATTCTAAGCTATGCTATCCCCACCTTATCCAAGGACACTCTACTGATCTGTTATATCTACAGCTTGTGTCTATCATCCTTTCTCTCTAAACTACTTAGTTTTTTTTTTTACTTCCTCCTATTCTCCTTATATTCTCCCTTATTTTTAATACAGCCCTGCTTTTCCCCTTCAACATCTGGCTCACTGTGTTGATTTTTCTCTCCCCTATTTTTTCATTCTTTTTTTATATCACATCCCTTCTTTATCTCCCTTTACGCAGGCACAAACCATAGACTGGCACCTTATAGCCTTTCTTCACTACAATAATTGTACATCTTCTTACTCAAATTTTCCCAAACTTCCATTCCCTCACCTTATTTACTAATCATCTGTTTCAACCTGTACCACATCCAGTGCATGACCCAACCACAGTCTATGCTGTCACCTCTACTCAGTTCCCTGGTGTTGCCTCTCAAACTTATCTTTGTACCTTATTCTCCCTGTACACTGCTGTATAACTATTACTTCCACTGACACATTACTTAAATACTTTTATCCTCAGACATCACTTGTTTAAAGTATCCTCTTGCAAATGACTTTCATAGGTTGATAGATTAGTACTAGGCTAACTGCCCTTGCAAGCCATTTTAAGCCTAGACAATTATCCCTTGTGGGACTCAAACCCTGCACCTTGTGTTTGTAATGCAAACACTTTAACCATTAGGCCACCCTCCCAACCCCAATTTTTCTTTGTTTTGAACAATTGCTGTAATTAATGTATTAGATTTTATATGTGCTCTTGTCTTTTGTAAAAATATATTTATGTTTTAATATGTGATGTTTGCATTCATTCTGTTAAACTGCATAAAGCCATTGTAATTTGTCCTACCTGCTTTTTGTAACTTTTATACATTTTTTTTGTAGTTGGAGCTTTTCTCCATGGGCCACTGCTGAAAAGGTGAACTTATGCCCTGATGGATAATCCTGGTAAATAAATGCTAATAAATAATAATAATAATAATAATAATAATAATAATAATAATAATAATAAAATATATATATATATAAAATAAAAATGGCCCTGGTGTAAAGGTCATTACAGAGGTCACAAATTAGGGCTATGACAAGGTTGGATCTTGGAGAACGGGGTAGCTGGTGCTAAGAAGAGTATACTGCATGATGGGATACTTGGGAAGTTATACACCTGGTTTTACAGAAGCTTTTGTAATGGACATGTTTCTTTGTTAGGCAAACACATTTATTAAAAAATGCTTTCTCTGACTCAGACTTTCTAGCGAACACAAATCACAAATTTTCTTTTTGGGGTTTGTTATTTTATACTTAAATTATGTAGTTTACTTCTTCAAATGTAATTTGGTATCTAAAATATGAGGATAATTTAAACTAGTTTCATTTTGTCATTTACTAGTGACATTAAATTACAATACTATGTGCAACTTCTGCTCAAATGAATTTCTAACTGGAAAGGGGTATTATCTACTAAAACCTAGTCTCATAAATAATTTGTTAGATCTTTAAAGGGTATCATCTACAAGGAAGTTTTTAACTTTTTTACTGAATATCTTTCCATTTTGAGCCTCACAAACATGAACCCCCTCCCTCAGATCTATAGAACATACTAGAGCTGATAGAGAGGCCATAATAAAGGAGACCAACTCAGTCATTATGGCTACACCTTATCCATAAAGCTCTGCTAAGCATAATTCCATTTTTCTGTCCATGTTTTGACATTGTTAACTGCTTCTTGAACTAAATGTTTTAGTATATTCCTGCATCTGCAAATATTTTTTTTTAATCATATCCTTGTATCTGTAAATATGTTTTGTTCATTTCTTATGTGATCGCATTCACCTGGGCTGTGCCTGTAAATGGCCCATTGAGATCAGTGCTCCATCCCAGTAAACAAATATAAATAAATAATTAAACCATGAATGTTGCTTGGTTTACATATTGTATCACCTCATCCCTGCACAAGCACTGCCTTGTCCTAGATCTGAAAGTCTGGCTTGAGTTCCCCACATTGGGATTGCCTAAGGGGTCTACTATGAATGTGTCTCATTCGATTAATTCACTATTGTTGAAAACATCTAAAATATTGGGAGGTTGCTAACTAAACAGCAAGAACCCAAAGGTCACAAAACACACTAAAAAAAGATGTTTTGCAGGAGGGAAAGCCTCATGAACCCCTCCACACACTAAACTATAACTATACCAACTCCAACATTGCACAAACCCAAGAGAAGAGGAAGAAAATGAAAAAAAGTGAAACAGTCATCTTCCTACTCCTCTTTGAGTGTAGCCACCATGACTAAATGACATCAATCTTTTTGTTTGACATCTGGAGTATGAATCAAATATCTTGTGCAAACAATACAGCTGCCTAACCATGTTTAAGGGAAGATCTTAATTGCCTACAGGCAGAAGCACTATTAATTGGCTCAGGCATCTACATTGTAGCGAGTGATGGCTGTTTAGTTAACCCCAGCACTTATATATCTGGCATACATGCTACTGAAACTGGGGAACACAATACTGGCCCTGTGATGCCTTTCTGCTACCTCACATGCTCCTGCTTCATCTGCAACACTGTGTACGGCCTGGTGCACATTGTGTGCATGTCATGAGCTTTCTGTGGCTGCCAACCCCAGTTTCTGTAAAGGACCACTGCAGCAGTAAGTAAATCTGTGTCCCTCATCCTTTGACTGATAATCTAGCAGCATCTGTTCACCCTCCCAGTTAGGTCCTTCAGTGAAACAGCACATGTGGAAACATATCTGAATGATTTTAGGGAAAACCTATTAATGAGGTAGCTCAGCCTTGCTACAGAAAAATATAAAGAAAATAAATGAATGTTCTTGATCAGTTTTGCTCCTAGGGAATAAGAGGAATTGCTGGTTTAGCTGCAAGGACACGTGATTCTAGAACCATTTGTAAATTCTGCTTTTTGGATTTGTTCAGTACAGGAAGGCAAATCATTTGGTGAATGGTATGCATTCTGCAAACTCACTAGAAAATTAAATGTGCTGTTTTGTTACATGGAAATTGTAATGGGTTAAACTCTGTGGTAGCAAAAGCCTGCCAAGGTTGACACAGCAATACTCAGCAGTAATTCACATTTAAATATTTGCACTCATTCCTCAACCTTTATCAAATTTTCTTTTATCAGATGAGGTTATGAAGACTCCAGTTAAGAGTGGGGGGTGGCATTTCCTTCCATCTCAATTAGCTGGCACCAGTAGATAAATGTGTTCTCATTACTGTTTATGGTCACATCAAAGAACCATACAGCTTCAGAAATGGATGTCAAAAAATGTAAATTTAACACACATTTAAGTCGGAAGCATTTCCAAAGACAGCATGGAAGGAAGCTGTACCATCATTAAGCATTTCCAAAGACAGCATGGAAGGAAGCTGTGCCATCATTAAGCAAAAAAAAAAAAAAAGTTTCCGTGCTCATCAGGCCACAGCTGGCAAAGGAATATCACCTGGTGATGCATGTAAATATGAAGTCTTAGGGGAGGGGGAAGTGTTAAAGGCTTGTTTTAGGTATATTTGGGAAAATACACTGGTTATTACAACCTCATTAAAAATACTTGGGGTGCTACTGCCTGATAGTTTTCCATTTTTACAGAGATGTTTATTTTTGGATATCCTCTGCATAGGAAGGACTTACAGGAAATGCATTATTATGAAGTTGAAAAGAATGGAAGTCCCTAATGCCAATGACTTTAACTCCTTTCTTTTGAAGTTTTCTACTTGTAAATATAGTATTAACTAGAAGGGAAAGTAAGGACATCTGTAATCTTATGTACAAAGCAAGCACAATTTTTGTACACCAGTAATTTCTACATAGAATTAATTTTGATGATTGTTGATGATTTTATATTATGTGATATGTTAGAATTATGGTATAGATTACAAGGATATCATGGAATGTGATTAATATGTCAGACTATGGCTCCCTATTCCCTTTTGTTCCAAGTTACTACTATATTTCTGCTGTGTGTTTTTCATGTTAGAAAAAAAATCAAAATAAATAACATAAAAATGATTACTTGAATACCATATATTGACTATTGACTGAGAAGACATGACTCATGAATGTTTAGGATGAGATGGATGTATCCCAAAAGATGAAATGGTAATATCTGCAACTCAAGACAGCAAAGTTTGTATGATGTGGATCACAAAATGTACCAGAAAAGTAAATGCTATATAAAAATGTAAATTAGATAAAGAAGAACTAGAAACAGTTGCACATCTAGTGTCAGGCTGTGAAGTACTGATGTTTGAGAGTCTACACATTGGAAATTGTGTAAGCAGTATCGCATACAGGTATCAGAGAAGCATTAAGACATGAACCACAAAGTATTGCTGGATGTTAAGACATGGTATTGTTGTGGAATTGTCTAGTACATCAAGCAAGAAATGAGAAATCCAGATACTGAAGGTGAAGAGAAAATGACAAAGGAAGCCTTAATCACAGAAATAGCTTTCCCTAGTGACCACAGTGCCCTCAGTGCCCTGCACATTGAGACATAAATCATTAAATAGTATGACATGTATGCTGAAACTAAAATAAGAAAGAAAAAGGATGCCTAAGTTGTTCTAGCACTCCTTGGAGCAAATGAGAACGTTAAAGTACTTTAAAGAATGCTTATATTTACTATAAGAGCTTCTAATGTGGTATGGCCTAGAGTATGACGCATTACTGGGTATGATGAATGTCTCTGGAAGTACTCCTAACACACACACATACACACATACACACACACACACACACACACACACACACACACACACACACACACACACACACACACACACACTGCTGTCACAATATTAATAAAATCCTAAATATATGCAGAAATTAAACTAACCAGAAAAATCTCCACTGAAGTTATTTAATGCATTAAACAATCATAGCATCAAATTATCATTGCAGCTTGATTGTAAATTTATTCTGTGTTAGCTTTACATCTTAATTCTTTGCTAAATTTCTATTATGTTGCTTTGAAATCATAATCCTCAATATTCTTAATGTATATCGCTGTATATTTGTATTTTTCTATGTATTATCTGCATCTTTCTTAATTAATATTAACAGTTACTATCTTTACTTTATGGCCTGGGTCATGGCTGAAGAGGAGACGTGAAATGTGGATGTCATGCGCAATCTGGACCAGTTCACTTACCCAGTTAACAAACTGAAATAAGTTGTTGTTGTTTGTCTTTCGGCTTTTTCCCGGTAAGGGGTCGCCACAGTGGAACTCCGGTCCACTAATGATTGGCAGTAGATTTTTTTCCAAAATGCCAAGGTGCCAGCTCGACGCCCAGCCTTTAACGAAGGCATGCCCATTTACGCATGCATGTCTTTCGAACGCTACCCAACCACAGGGAGGACATGCAGACTTCACACAAAAGGCACTCCCAAGCCACGCCGAGAATCGAATGGGAGAACCTCTTGCTGTGAGGTAACAATGCTACCACTGTACCACCGAGGCTAACAAACTGAAATATATATGACTTGTTTCATTTTTAATATAAAAAAATAAGGAATGTATTTTGCTGTGTGTTGGATCTCAAGACTGACTAACTGTTTCTTCTTCTGAATGTAAGAAAAAAGGATGAAAGACTAGGAACTGTTTTTTTTAATTTTTTTTGAGATGTAATTTTGCTAATTGCTTTTTGACTCAATGGCTTGGATACCACTAAGCCACAGCAGGGTGGATTCAAAATTCTAGTGAAGGAAACAGAATTGGATTGGATTGGCAATCCTCAGCACTGCTATGGTGAGTAAAAGAACTGGTCTAGCTACATGTTTCTCCTCCCTCACCTTCTCCATTTTACGACTGCATTCGTCTCATCTCTTTACATTACCTAGTTGAAATATTTTACACTATTGTAAATATTGTATACAGTGTTTTCTATTGTCTTTCTCATTCTTATTTACTGCCACTTTAATACTCAATACACTTTAAATATGCCCTCCCTCTTCAATTTATTATTCTTGTTTCATTTTCTCTCCTCTGCTCTCCTAACTTAACTATCCCCACCCAAATACCTCACATATTGTGTAGTTCTATATTACCTCTCTCATTCCCTTAATGTTATCTCTCCTTTAATATTGACTGTTAATTTATACATATTTTTCTTTTTTTTTTCTTTTCATTTTTTCTTTCCTGGGCTGAGACTGAAATGGATCCATTGGGATCAGTGCTCTACCCTGGTTATCAAACTATATGAATTAATAACATAATTAAATACATTTATCTAACACGATAGTTATGGCTTGTATTTCTGTAGTAAGCTGTAGTCAGGGAACCTGGGTGCCTACAGATTTTTTTTTTCTGCATGTTAATAGGTTCATTGGTTCATAGGTGATTACTAGGCTAATGGCACAAGAGCCTTTACAAGCCTAGCCAATGATACCCAGGATATGATAAAGTTATATCTTAATTCCCCAGATATAGGTAGGAATAGTATCAGTGTTGTGGATCTTTTGGATGTTGGAGTAGCCCTTGGGATAGGAATCTGTCTCAACAGCAAGCTCTGTTAAGAGTCACAAATAAGGTTCAGATCCATGGAAAGCGTAACTCTCGTATAATATTTCTTGCAGATATGCAACATTTTCATCAGGGCTGGATCAGAGAATGATTTGTAGGTCAGACATAAGTCCCCTGTCAATATATGAGATGCAGTAAAGGGATAGGGCCTTTAGTCGATCTGCATAAAATGTGTCTTACGCTTTGTATTTTTTAGTAAGAAACCTCTGGGGCCACTCCAGCTGATGTAAGTGCCTGATTAGGTTCATGCAGAAGGGAGCATTGTACTCAGTTATAGGCCTAATGAGGGCTGCATACAATTGACTATGACTTCCTTTGATCTTGATGCCATGCTTTTACTTATAAGTTGAGACACACAGAAGGATTTCCTCACTACCGTAGCTACCTGGTGGTCAAAGTTTAGGTTACTATCTATCTGTAATCATAGGTCCTTTACCACTGGGACTGTTTTTAGGGGTGCGCTATCAATATTATAATTTGCAGGGATATCTGATTTACCAAAGGGTATTGATTATGCATTTAGTCTCAGACCATGGTTTTGGCACCAGTCGTTTGTCATTTTTAGGCCTTTTTGTAGGATGTCAACATAATTTGAGGATCAATGATTGCTCCCAGCTTAGAGTCATCGGTGAACTTGGTGAGCCAGAGGCCCCCAAAATTGGCCTTCACTTCAGAGAAGTATATACCAAACAGGAGGAGTCCCAACACTGAACCCTGTGGGACATCTTTAGTAACAAGTTTCTTATCAGAAGTGTATTCAACTATCCAGACATCATGTGTTCTGTCAGCGGGCCAGTTGCCTATCCATCTGATGATATAGGGGTTTATGCCTAACTCAGTACGTTTATCTATGATTCTGACTAGGGGATTCTGTCAAAAGCTTTGGCAAGTTCTAGGTAAATGGTGCATACCATTTTACCCCCATCCATAGCCCTGGAGACTTTCTCAAAGAAGTCCATCAGATTCAGCAGGCAAGACCTCCCTTTGATAAAGCCAAATTGGGTCTGGTCCAGTGTTTGAAGAGTTCCTGTGTTCTTATTGATGAAGTCCATTATAATTCTGTCCATGACCTTGCAGATAAGACTGGTCAAGCTTATGGGTCTGTAGTTCCCTGGGACTTTTGCAGTCCTCCATTCCTCAGGGCAAAGCCTGTCCGGAGGCTGTGGTTAAAGAAGGTCTCTAGTGGCCCTAATAGATTCTGTTTTAAGCTATTTAAGAAGTATCCTGTCTATTTTATTCCCCTTTATTTTATTTAATTGTATCAACCTTCATATATTTTAATCTGTATTTGCACATTTTCTTAAGTAAAGTTCAGTTATTAATCTTGAAGTTCTTTTTGCTGATTCCATTATTTATGTAAGAATATTTATGCATTTTTATTTATGCGAGTGGAGGGTGATCTACACTTTTGGTAACAGACTGTGTGACACGTCTCCTACTAGACCATTTAGTCTTACAACTAGTAAAGAGATAATAACTGGTGTGTTTACATTTGGTTTAATTTAAGAGCAGCAGGTAATTGGAGGTCCCTAGCCTGCAAGGGAAGAAAGCTGTGGGAAATTTGAGAATTTTGTTAGCCTGACCTGAGAGTTTTGTGTGTGTGTAGGGGGGGGCGTTGCACATGTGTATGGAAATAATACTTTCTGTAAAATGCAGTTACCACAGATAAAGAGGCACTGGAAGACACTGGTTCACTTGCACAGAATCTACAACAGAGAAATAATTTGCACTTAGCATGTGAGGAACAACTTCTTTAACAGTATGAAGTGTATGTTTTCTCTTTCTAGCTTAGACAATTATAACCATATTTCACCCCCTTAGAAGGCTAATTAGTTTCTTAGTAACATCTGTGCTCTCCATTTTGTGAAATTCCTTTTCACTTGTGTCCTTTCTTACTATTGAAAAAATCCTGGGAATGTGCCTTACTAGTTATATGGTTGGAACTATATGAATATGATATGAACCACTTAATCATCTCAAGCAAACAAACAAATGTCGAAAGTATATAAAACATTGGAGAGTACATATCTAGGGCTGGATAAAGGTTGCCTCCTTAAACTCTCCATAAGGATAAAGTAGAAACATGTTGAAAAAAATAATAAAGTAATTCATTTCAACGTCAGCCTTAGTCTAAAGATAAGAAAATGTGTTGCCCTCCAGTGATTTTGCAGGAGAGAAAAAATTTACTACATCTAACCCTATGCCTTACATTTGAAAAAACCTTTTTGCAATGCTACCACTACACAAGACAGCTCAGGCACAAACACTACAAACACATCCACATACATACATATTAAAACTATCTCATAACCTAACCCCTAACCCTAACCTGGAGGCACTAAACCTATACCCTTACCTAGCTTTAACTCTAGCCCTAAATGGCAAACACACAAAACACCCCCTAATGCAAACCCACTTACCTGTTTCAACAAAACACACATTCTCCTTCTTTAACTTTTTTGAATAAATGAGTGTTCATTAAAGTGTAAGGAACTTACACAGTTTATGTTGCAACAACTATAAATCTGTTTTTTATACAAACATGCCAAAAATTATCACTTTTCACATGCACATCATGAACTATTTTCACTATGGCAAACTTCAGATAAGTCAAATGTTCCAGTACCGAAGTAGCAACTGTTGCCAATATGTGGAATGGAATCTTACCTTTATGTTCAGACTAAGCAGTTTCTGACAAAATGATGATGCCTCATAACCTGAATAAGTAAATATCTTACACATGGGGGATTTTTAGTTTCTTTTTCAACCTTATCATTTCAAACTTTTGAGGAGACGTGCTGTGCTGTGCCCTACTAGCCAATAACACAAAACTCTTCCTATTTACCTGTAGTTTTTCTATCCAGATGTCCGACTGATCCTTAAGCTGCATTATATTTCCATTATCGCATTCTCACACTATGTATTCTCTCCACTTATAACACCAAAAAAGAATCATACTCTTGGTTCTGACCTACCACATATATTTGCTTAGTTTGTAACTTGTGTTTCTGTATTTTACATACTTTAGTGATTTCTCTTATCAAAGAGCTGACTAAACCAACTCAATGCAAGAGCTTTTCTTGAATCATGTATGTAGTTATACCTCATGCAAAACTTAGAAGCATGCTTTTATGAGTTACTTTCTCATTATTTGTACCTGGTTTCTTTTCATATGAAATTGTATATACTACTGATTCTTCTGTTAACTGAATAATTTGAGCTTAACTTGATTTGAATTAACTGTGCTGGCTCTGAGCACACGTGTATATTTATTTTTATGTTAAATCAGCTTTTTGTAACAATCTGTTTTGTATCTGATTTTGTATACTATGCACAATTCTGCCCACACCAGTGATTTAAAAAAACTTACCAATGTCAATGTTTGTCTTTGTTCTTTAAATCAGTAACACAAGTATCAGTTCCAACCATGGAAGCTTGTGCTTCCTTGAAAATGAATGACTAATAGATGGTGAACTTTTTCATGGTTTACTATGGAACTTCTGTTTCATATAAACTATGTAAGGTTTATATCATGCTGTTGAAACTCAAAATGATTAAAACATTTAATTGATTTTTCTCCTGTGATATGCATAAATGGGGCACATTTTACCTTCCCAGCTATTCCTTTTACAGTCAGGAACGGAATTAAATTTATAGATCTACAATTTCCAGTTTTCCGTTTAATTACCTTGAAGGGGGTGGTGGTGGTGGTGGTGGTGGGGCTTTCCATGAAGTTGTAGCTGTTCCATGACATAAATCTAATGGCTTTTGACATAACATATATACTCTTGCTCAATATAAATGAAGAGATGGACAAGAGTTGATGTGCTGTTTATTATGGATATTATTTAGCTGCACAATAGTAAAGGAAACCAAACCAAGTGAATAGCTTAATTTTTAGAGGACTGATATGGAACTGTATTAATAAAGAAATGGTATTATTCATTTTACAGTTAATTACATTTTGACTCATGTCTTTGCTGTCTTCAAAGCAACATGACTACATATTACACTAACAACTACCTTTGAACTTGCTTTTTTGCTGCTTGTACCAGGCTTGCTGCCATTCTGCCTGCCCTCTTGCACTCTATCCCTTCCGGCTCCACCCCACAGTTTCACCTTTTGAATATATTTATAACCATAATTGTTTTTCATGGGTCTACTTCACGTTGTCGAAGGCCAACAATATCGAAGCTGATATTGTCGGCACCAGATTAGCGAAAGCAAAAAACATTGAACATTTAAATGGAAATCTCCGTAAGGGGAGATTTCCATTTAGTTCAATGTAGTGTGGTCTCAGAGTTGGTGTATTTAAGTTGGGGGTGTGGGAGGCGCAGCCGGGCTTGCCCCCTTCTTGCAAAGGTAAGTTTTTATTTATTTTTGTTTTTAGGCATTTTTTTTATCTTTTGATGTTTCAGAATTTGATGATATGGTGTCGACCATATCAGATTCGATATTCTGAAACTTCGATAAGATAATATAGATGCGTTTTTCATACATTCCCGTGTAACCAAATGCTTGTTCTTCAGACTCTTGGTCATAGCCCTGAGTACTCTGTCTCTGATCCTTTTCTATAGACTTTTTACTCCCTTAATTTGCTTCTAGACTCTAAATTCTTTAGTCCTCTTCTCAACTCATCATAATACATTCATCTAACATTACACATCACTGTTTTTGTCTTTGTCTTTCTTTTTTGACGATTTCTCCACCTCTAAACTGCAGTGTAGCATGATCAGTGTTAACTAATCATACCTTTATCTGGACATGTCTTCCTACACCTTGGTTAGGACCACATCCAAAATACACTCCAGCACCAACTGAGAAAACTCTTTATGGTCTGAGACCTCAGCTGCCAATGTACCCAGGGGCTTGAAGTCTCTCAGTCTGCTCTTGTCTAATTCAGAGCCTTCAGGAGTATAACTCTCTTTTTCATATCTTCCTTTATTCACTTCTCTAGCCTATCGTCCTCCTTGCTTCACTTGCATCATGATTGATACATGGTAATGGTACACCAGAATCCCTCCTTCCTCTACCTTAACTATCAGGCTGCTTAGAATAGTTTCTGAACCTGTTAGCTCCTTTGATGTTCGTCAAGAGGTGTTGCACATCCTTCTTAATGATGCATTAAGTGCTTTTTTTATGTAGATTACTATCTCAGTTCCATACTTCTGTGTCATTTTTGAAAAATGTTTGTCCAGGAACTTCCACAGTCTGTGTATTCTTTTCATTAAACCATTTTTTTAGTGATAGCAGCAATGTCCATCGTCTCTTCCTAAACCATTGCTTGCAGACCACCTACTTTGTGCATTACATATTAACACTATCCAGCTTTTCTGAGCATTCATCTCTTTCTGTGAACATATTGATCAGCAACCAGCTATTCCAGTTACTGTCATATTAGTAGTTTATTGGCCATTTTGGGCTAATTTCTATCTCTTTCATTTCCCTGCTATAAAACCCGCATTTGCGAGGTGTTTGCACTTGTTTACAGCTCAGCAAGCTCCTGCCTGGTGCCCTGCAGAGTTCTACAGCAGCAGAGAGACAAAAGAGAGGCTTTGAAGTGATTATCATTTTTCTGCTTGTTCTTGCTGCCTTAAGCTAATTCCGCCTAAAACACCGATTTTTTTAGAGTTTCTGTGATTTAAAAAGCTTGTTTCAGCTACATATTGTATTTATTTTACTGCCTGCACTTTAACAAAGTCGTTTTTGAGTTTAAATTACCTATTTAACTATTGTAGGCTACACACTCAAGTGTGATAGCCATTTATGTGCATTTAAAGTGTTTTTTTTTATTGTATCTGCTTTATTTTCTGAAAAAAAAAATATATATATATATATATATATATATATATATATATATACTTGTTTTCCCACCTTTCTAAGCTAGTATAGTCCAGTTTTCAGGTTAGTGCTGAATTCAGGGCTGTGTTACAAGTTTCTGTGTTTGCCCATACCTTACTTGGATAGAAGGAAGTTTCTCTGTTCACCTGTGAGAGAGGGGAGCTTTGAGTAGCCTATCTGTCCCTAGAGTGGTTTCAGCCCAGAAATTAGTAGTTTATTGGTCATTTTGGGCTAATTTCTATCTCTTTCATTTCCCTGCTATAAAACCTACATTTGCGTGGTTTTGCGCTCCGGGCAGCGCTGGTTAGCTAGGGTATAACTATTCCCGGCTCCACAAAGTGTACTCTTCAATTTTTCCCTTGGAATTAGACAAACATTCAACTTAAGCACTCAAACCATTCACTTCTTAGCTCGGCACTTGCTCAAAACTCATAGCAAGCACAAATAAACCTTAGCACTAGAACCCCCCTATACTGTAGAGAAGGACAAGGCTCTCTATTTGACCTTACCAGCCAATCAGTAAAACAGTTCACTGTACCTATTCAGGCATGTCCAAAGGGCAGTTTCAGGTGTACTCTCCGGTCCAACTGGTGAATCTGGGCATTTTGAGGCAATGTTACAACTGCCTCATGTACACAGACAGCCCACTCCTCCTACCACCAAACACTAATACATGCGAGAGATGCAATTATACAGCCAAACTGGAGGCTAAGCTCTCTCAACCCAAGACTGGACCAAACAGTCAAGAGGAGAAGGGAATTAGTTGCATCACACCACCAGTCTCGCATAGACCTATGAAACCAGCACCGGCAAAAAACACACATAAATACATGAAAACATACTCGGAGGCTCTAAATAAAAATCTGCAAAAGCAACAGAGACCTCCAAAGCAGACATCCAAGCAATCTCCACCCCCCCAACACAAACCATGAAACACATACTTCACAAAACCAGTGTGCCACGAAATCACAGCCCTTAACGCAAAATAACAAACCCAACACACTAGTAATAGGTGACTCTATAGTCAGGCACACTGATGTCCCACTCACCAGGCTGAACAAGGAGAAGGTTACTGTTAGCTGCCTGTCGGGTGCCAGGATCCACCACATAACACAAGCACTCAAGTCACTCCAGAACAAGTACAAATACGACTCTGTCATTGTCCATGTTAGTGTGAAAGACCTGAGCCATACCTCCCTGGACTGCATGAAAAGAGACATGGAGGAGCTCTCTGATCACTTAGCCCAGGCCGGTATGACCCTGACTAGCATCCTGCCCTCACCAAGAATGATACCACGGTATAAAGAAAAAATGATCAATTTCAACAATTGGCTAGGCTTCTGGTGTCATTCAAAGGGGATCCAGTATCTGTCAGCCTGGGATGACATGCTTGACAAGCCACACTGCTTCGCTAGAGACAGCTTGCACCTGTCACCCTTAGGCTCTCGAATACTGACCAAGGCTCAAAAGACAAACCCACCACCATAAATAGCACAAGTAACAAAAAACTGAGGGTAATGCTACTCAATGCCAGAAGTCTAAACCTCAAAATGCAGACACTCGAGGCACTCCTAAAAATGGAGAACATTGATATCTGTGCAGTAACTGAGACCTGGTTCAAGGCTTCAGAGAGCACCCCTGCAATACCAGGCTACAACTCTTACCACACTTTTTGGCCACTAAACCAGGGCCGAAATACAAAAGGCAGGGGCGTATCCATATTCATCAAGGATACCCACACCTCCAGGTTAGTGGCACAGCACAATGCTTCAGAGATCAACCACATGCAACTAACAATGGGCAAAACTGCAATTCAAGTTGTAGCTTGCTACAGATTACCCACCATGTCCCAGGACCCCCATTCCGCATTTCTGGAAACACTGGGAAACATAAAGGTCCTACCAAACACCCTGATATTGGGTGATTTCAATTACTCAAACATTAACTGGGAGAACTACTCAAGTACTAACTCCCTTGCCCAACATTTCCTAGAATTTATAAACTCAAACACCCTGGATCAGCTGGTCAACATCCCCGCCACAGGTGACAACATATTGGACCTGGTCGTCACCAACATGGGCGACTGGTGTTCCACACCGGAGGGCAACCCCTCGCTGGTTAGATCTGACCATAAACTAATCACTCTGGATATCCACATCCCCCCCAACCCCGGTCAAAGAAACCACCGTGAAAAACTTTTCAAAAGCAAACTTCACATTACTTAAGACTGAGGTGGAAAGTTTCAAAGCCCCTGTGCCGAAGGATAACACTGTCCAAGCTGTAAAATCCTTTACTAATGCACTCTACGGGCACCTACAAGAATGCATGGATTGTGCTATCCCAAGCAAAACCAAGAAAAGGAAACCAGTCTGGTGGACCCCTGCCATAAGCAAGCTATATAATAGAAGGGGGAAACTAGTACAGAAAAGAGTAAAATCCCAAGAAGGGAAGACATCCCTGATCAGTATCAGCAAGAAACTGATCCCTCATAAAATCATCCAAGGCTAGCCTTGAAAGAAAAATTGCCAAGGACCCCAAAGATAACCACAAGGCATTCTTTAGCTATGTCAAGAATCTAAGTGGCAATTCTCAGATCTGCTCGGAGTTAGTGCAGAATGGCACAAAATACACTGAATCAACCGATTATTGCCAGCATCCTGGCAGACAGGTTCAGTGCAAACTTTACCACCCTCTCACCCCCAAAAGGGCCCATAACCATACCAGAAGAATGTAGTGCCCCTGAAATCACAGACACTCAGGTTAAAACAGCCCTCTCCAAAGCCAAAAACACAGCATCAATGGGACTGGATGGTGTCCCAGGTTGCGTCCTACACGAGCTCAAAGATGAACTAACCCCTCACCTAAACACACTGTTCAAACTCAGCCTCTCCACAGGCTACGTGCCCATAGAGTGGCGCACAGCAACATTTATTCTGCTTCACAAAGGTGGAGCTACAACAGACCCAGGGAACTATCACCCTATAAGCCAGACTAGCTTGGTCTACAAGGCTATGGAGCGCATCATCATGGCTCTCATAAACAGAGACATTGGGAACCTCCAAACACTGGACCCTACCCAGTTCAGCTTTGTTAAGGGCAGATCATGCCTCCTAAACCTGGTGGATGTCTTTGAGACAGTTACCAAGGTTATAGACGAGGGAAAGGTGGTCCACACAGCCTACCTAGATCTCGCAAAGGCCTTCGACACCATTCCTCATTCAGGTATTATAGACAAGCTCAACAGCCTGAACATAAACCCCTACATCACGAGATGGGTTGCCAACTTACATCACGAGATGGGTTGCCAACTGGCTCACGGACAGAACTCACATGGTAAGAGTTGCGGGAGCTAGGTCTGACTCTAAACCGGTTACAAGTGGCGTTCCCCAGGGCTCAGTCCTAAGACCCCTCCTGTTCGGCATATACTTCTCAGAGGTAGAGGCAAGCACAGAAGGACTATGGCTGACCAAGTTCACAGACGACTGCAAACTAGGGGCTATAATTGACTCTCCAGCTGACACAGACATCCTCCAAAAGGGTCTCACTGAGACAGATAACCTGGTGTCAAAACCATGACCTCAAGCTAAATGCCAAAAAGTGCATAGTCATCCCCTTTGGAGAAAAACAAAGTACCCACAAACTACCACATAGGTGGTAACCCCCTAAATACGGAAGATGTAATAAGGGATCTGAGGACCCAAGTAGATAGTAACCTCTCCTTTGATTATCACATTGCCAAAGTAGTTAGAAAATCCTTCTATGTGACCCACCTAATCACAAAAGGGTTTGCATCCAGATCAAAAGAGGTCATTGTGCCCCTCTACACATCACTCATCAGACTCATCATAGAGTACAACACCACATTTGGGATGTACCTTACAAGACACCTGCAACAGCTGGAAAGACCACAGAAGTACCTCACCAAGAGGATCACTGGCCTCAAACAGATGCTCTATGCAGCTCGACTGAAGAAACTCCAGCTGTACTCATTTGCATACCGCCTACTCAGAGGTGATCTTTGCCTGACATACAAGGCCATGTCCAACCCAGAATTGATGGACATGCTCCACCTAAAGAAAACCATATCCCCTCGAGCCACAAACTCTAGTGATCTAAACCTCACCACAGCAATAAATAGGACGTGCTGGAGGGATAGATTCCTGTCCCAGAGACTTCCCATGCTCTGGAACAAGATTCCAATCTAGATTAGGCAAAGCTCCTCGCTAACCGTCTTCAAGAGAAACCTTGATGAGTGGATGAGAAACAGAAAGTTTAGCCAGGGGATCACTTCAATGGCTCTGCTGGACAGAGGCACAGGGAACTAATCCAAGGGGGCGGCGAAAGCCAACATATTCCGGCTAGGCTTATAAATGCCTTCGGGCAGATAGCCTAGTACCTACCTATGAACCTATTAACATGTATCATATATTTTTCAGTGGTTTGAAGGAGTTGCTTCCTGTTTTGTCATCCCAGCTGAACAGTAATTGTAACATACATTGGTCGCGATGGTTAGTGTTGTGGCTATTTCTGAGCATGAAAGGTACTCATTGATAATAAGGTCACTATAGTGATCTTGGAGTTCACTGCATTAACCTAGAGGGTGTGGTAAGAATGCATCCCTGCATAAGGGTGTGTCCGATTTACTTCCATATGGACACAGGATATGTAATCCACTTCTTTTTTTTTTTCTAAATTAGTGAGGATTTCATATTCTTGGCATTCGTGATCATGACATGAAATGTACAGGAACACAAGCATCAAGTCCATAATACCACCCCCCCCCAAAAAAAAAAGATAAAATACAGTTGCTTTAAAAATGGAAGGCAGCACAGGTTATTAACAGGTGGTGCACACATCGGTCTGTACATTCATGTAAAATGGATGGAACCAATCCAGTCTCCACAGTTCCAAAGAGCACTTCTGAAGTGCCATTTTGTTTCTGCAATCTAACTCAGTGCCAGGTGAGTTTGTATGTCTGTACAAGGGTGAGAAATAGGGACAGGGAGGCTGATAAGAGGAGACAGAGAGAACTGACAAACATAAACGAAACAATAGTTAACTCACAAAGCTGTGGAGTAGAAAAAAAGGCATGCACGTAGAATATGCACTGATCCACTACCATTAGCTGTATTCTGAACACACCATTGAATTAACAGCTGACTGGCAAAGGGCATTCATTTTGCTACAAAATGGTTCACACAGATGCAGTACAAATGCTGGCAGCAGTATAATCAGGAACCTGGGGAAATGCATTTATAGCTCTCATGTGGCAAGCGCAATTAATGAGGTGAGTGTGATGGAGCATGTCTTAGCAACATGGACTGTAAGTTTTACTGGTGGGGTTTTTTTTAACAACACTGGCATTTTCTTAAAGTGATAGAAGCTCTTCCTCACCTTCTGGCAGTTCAGCAGTGCTGTTTTTTTAGTGGTTCATGATACCTCTTCACTACACTAACTTATGGCTTTTTACTACATTACATTCTACTATATTTTTAAATATTAACCAATGTTTATGTCGGGGAATGAATTTAATGTCCTTTCAAATTTGAATATAAACCAATGGTTGTTTGCTAATTTTCTATTATAATGTATTTAAAATATGTACATGTTATTTTAAATACTATTTAAATCTATAAAAGATACAGCTAATCTGAGTAACAAATAATGTTTTTGCTTTTGATAATTTGTTCCTTACTTTCTGAAGACTGCCTCTGATTTTGACTGTGGCTTGTTCGAAATTAAAGCTCCAAGACAGTATGCATTTTTCCTGCAAAAAAGGCAGTGTTTTAAAAATTACAGAAATCGAGCCAGGAACAGTTGGTAGGCAAAGAGATGGAAGAAACATTATAAATCAGTCAACAGCATTCAGTTAATACAGGTTTTATTCAAATAGCTAAAACAGAAACCATGGGACCTAAACTTTGTTTTATCCAGTTTGATTCTCCCACCCTTTGAACCTGCATCATCCTATGATCTAAAGTTCTTGACATGGAAAACGATTCTCTTGATTGCCGTCACTTCTGCCAGAAGAGTTTCAGAGTTACAAGCTTCATCAATACAGCCCCTACATGTTTTTCCATTAAGACAGTCTCCCTTCGAAGAAATCCATCCTTCCTACCAAAAGTATGCTCAGAGTCTAATTTAAATCAGTCCATAGAACCACCAGTGTTTTTTCCTAACTATGGCAACAATGCAGAATATGCACTACGTCAACTGGACGTACATAGACAATTGCACTTCTACTTACACAAATTAAAACAAATAAAAACAAAGAGTTAAAAGGTGACACTGAAAAACCAATGAGAAAAAAAACTAAATGAAAACTCCAGTCAAGCTAGAACTTTCAAAGAGTGACCTCCCAAACCTCCTGTAACAGAGGCCCATGGGATATATGCAAATGACCCTTATGAACATCAGGTGTTTCAGCTATATGGCGATTCTGAATGCCCAGGACTTTTACGTTTGAAGTCATTTTAATGGACAATTTCAGGCCAATAAAGCCAAACCCCACTAGCTATGGATATGCATATTTCGGCCTTATTATGACCTCTTTAGCAAAGCATAAGCAGAGTGTTTGACTAAGGTTAAGAAACACAAGGTTGTTATACCCGGCTGATGTCCATTTTCATTAGGGTGATTGCAAAATATCCCAAATAACAAATTAAAACAAATAAAAACAGAGTTAAAAGGTCACACTGAAAAACCAATGAGAAAAAAAACTAAATGAAAACTCCAGTCAAGCTAGAACTTTCAAAGAGTGACCTCCCAAACCTCCTGTAACAGAGGCCCATGGGATATATGCAAATGACCCTTATGAACATCAGGTGTTTCAGCTATATGGCGATTCTGAATGCCCATGACTTTTACGTTTGAAGTCATTTTAATGGACAATTTCAGGCCAATAAAGCCAAACCCCACTAGCTATGGATATGCATATTTCGGCCTTGTTATGACCTCTTCAGCATAGCATAAGCAGAGTATTTGACTAAGCTTTATTCCCCCCACTGTATGGAATTTTTGTACATATATAAATAATATATACATTTACACTGATGGTTATTTGTATAAATACCACTTATGTATATTTTTTATATTTATGGATATGTATAGTGATACACACACACATACACGTGTATATATATATATATATATATATATATATATATATATATATATATATATATATATATATGTGTGTGTGTGTATATATATATATATATATATATATATATATATATATATATATATATATATATATATATATATATATATATATATATATATATATATATATATACACTTTTGGGTTTTAGGTATATTTATTTATTTACTAAATTAATTATATTATTCATTGTACCAGTTGATTTAAGTTAGGTTCTGGTATGACAGCTGGGTGCAACCTAAGGTAATAGTTTTATGGAATAATATGAGATGTATTCTTTGTCTGGCACTTCAAATTCTTTAAAGGGGAGGTGGGTGTTGACCTTTTTAACTAACCATTTCAAAACCTAAGGTGTTTAAAGAGGGAATTTAATTGTTAGTTTATCTAATGAAGTTCATCACTTAATTGAACAAAAGTGCTTATTTTATTTTATTTGTGACTTGTGTTAATAAAGTGAATAAAAATATCTTTTGGAGGCATTTTTCCTCAGGCATCGTAGTATTTGCGGATTTTGGTCATCTCTTTTGTGCACTTCCTGGTTTGTGACACTCCTGTGTGTAATTACTATGTATTTATGTTGCTGTATCTGCTATGTCTCGCTGGACATGACCAATGCTCTGGAGAATGACATGTGGAACATAAACCAAATTGTCACTGCATACTTGCAGAGTTTCCAATACTTGCAGGTTAGTGACAGCAACAAAAATCACACTAATAAATGATACAGCAAATCAAGACCACAACTAAATGCACAATATCCCTTCACCATTCAGAAAAGAACATAAAGATATGGGATTACCACAGCAACGGTAACCCCCTAAGCACACAACCTGTGGTGAGAGACCTGAGCACTCAGGTTGATAACATCTCACATTCGACCATCATGTAACAGCAGTGGTCCAAAAAGCCTTTTACTTGGTTCATCTCATAAGTAAAGGGATTGCATCCAGAACAAAAGGAGGTTATTACCTCTCTGCACTTCTCCCTCATTAGACCATAATTGAGTAGAATGCCCCATTTGGGATACACCTTTCCAAACATCTGCACCAACTGGAAATGCCACTGAAATAACTCACAAAGAGAATTCATGGCCTTCAACACCTGTCCTATGCAGACAGGCTCAAATCACTATTACTCTACTCAGTATCATACAGATTGCTCAGGGGTTATCTGTGTCTCACCTACAAGGCAATCTTGGACCCTGCTCTACTAGAAATGCTCCATATCCACAAGTCAAACTCTTCATGCACTACCTGCTCGAAAGGCTTGAATCTAATATGTGACATCAAGAAAACCTGCTGGAGAGACAGGTTTGTCTCCCAAAGGCTGCCTCATTTCTGGAATAGACTTCCCATACACATCAAACAGTGCACCTCACTGACCCTCTTCAGACGCAACCTTGATAAGTGGATGGGAAACCACAAATTTGTCCCAGGGGTTCCACCTGTGTCCCTCATTGACAGAGGCAACAGGTGTTGACTGAGGTTTCTTTTTGGGGATAAACTATTGGCTAGGCTTGTAAGGGCCCCAGGGCCATTAGCCTAGTAACCTCCTGTGATCATATGATCCTATGAGAGAGGGAAAAGTAGGGATTGAGGACATTTGGCAAATAGAGCAATGACCAGGGAAAAGGAAGACAGTAGTGTGCTGTGGATATCAAGGAGAGATGAGGATCAGTGGCCAAATGAGATGCCAGCCTTTACAGAGATGTCACAAATTACTGACTAGCTCTTGTCAAGACTATTTCCTTTTGACTCCATGATGGTAAAAGTGAACTTAAAGGAAAACTCCACCTTAGAACTCAAAAAACATTTTTTTCATTGTATCTTTGTTTTCTGAGCTATTTTAATGCCTCAAAATCACTTTAAATGCTTCTTTTACAAATTTAATGTGTTTCCCACAAAATGGTGGATGATGGGGCATGCCTTGGTAATGTGATAATTTTCTTGCTTTCATTCCTTTTTCCCAGAATACATTTCAGTCCTCTTTATATGAGTCATGCTAGACATAAGGAAGTGGTGTTGTTTTCTCATGTCATTAAGATAGAATGGCAGGACTGTGAAGCAATGTCATCTAAAACACCAGTAACAGAGATACTTCTGTGTTTCCCTGACTGAGCCTCATTTATGTGTCTGTCAGAGGTTGTTCTATGCTATAAATAGATGTTAGCTACTTCCAGCAAAAGAAAGTAGGTAAATAGTAGACTTTTGTAAAGGGATTCTTCTGTAGTTCTAAAAGAAATGACAGAGCTTCCCCACACCCTCATGATTAGGTGTGAAAACTGCAGTAAATGATCATTGCAATATCATGTACAGATGACAAATAGTACTCAAAAGGCATCCAAAGTCTGTCTGTCTGCTACTTCCCAATTCCTTCAGTGGGAAGTTTTTTCTCTTTCATGAATGATGCAGAATTAAAATGTGCTTTACTGGTTCTTTAATTATTTCTGTCATGTTCACCCCCACTTTTTTTCAATTTCATATTTATTTATAATTTGGTAACCAGGAAAGTGAAGTGGTCCTAGGACCCCTTTGAGCCATCTCTATACTGGCAAAGATAATAACAAGTAAAAAATGCATTTAGCAATACAAAGAAAAAAATACTGACATAAAGACATTGACAAAGATTGCATGAGCAACACATAGCCAATATGTGACAGTGAATTAGTAAAACATTAAACAACATTTACTAGAATGTATACATTAATAATGCTTAACTCTACTATGTTAATGTTATTATAAATGACGGACTAGAAGAGCAACACAGGAAGTGGAATTCAAACTAATAAACTGAACTGAGAGGGTACATGGGTACACAGTTAAATACTGTAGCCTATTTCACCAAATAAGAAAACATCAGGCTCATCCCAATGATAATTGCACATGGACAAAAGTAAATAAATGGAAATAAGTTCAGCAAAGATTACTAAATAAATATCTTTATACTTTTTCTGATTGTATAATTTACAATGAGGCCTACCACAGTACTTCATAAATTGTATACTTTTAAACATACAAGCATGTTTTTCAGCACTGGATAGCAAACAGTTAAAATAATGATGGCATTTAGTGGAAATAAAGCTGTGCTGATCAAACCTCACAGTTGGAACTGCATTCTTAAAAGGTTTCAGGGCTGCAGAAAATACTTTTGAGTAACCAGTTTATTGTAGGAAAGCACATCAAGTGGCTTATTATCTACTAAAGCAGGAAGTTCCTGCAGTCACACAGAGTTCAAGCTGTAAATTCTTTGTAGGGGGCATTCCCTCAGCCTTCATCTCCAACAATCCCCCTCCCACTTTGCATTTACTTAAGTATTCAAACTGAGAGTCACATCACCTTGAGGGGAAACGGAAATATTTGGTTTTCCAGCAAAACCAGTTATTTCCTTTTACCCTGACACCATGTGATTCCAGCAGGACAGTGGAAGGCATAGTCTCAGATGAGACTTGTTCCTTACAAAAATAACTAATTTTAACTTTCATTATACACATTATAATTCATTACTATCAGCATCTGAAAGTGTATTCTTTCTTTAGACCTTATGCTGAATTCCATGTTGTAGTTTGTGTTATACTTCAGCGTTTAAGATTGTATTCAGACAGACAGAGAGCTACAGACATGAAATATAGTAGTGGCCAGGGAGAGGGCTGGTTAGTGAGACGGTAGTAAACCAAGGGTTGTTACAGGACATAGTACTAACAATAGTCCTCTTTACCATATGCGTCTAACCTGAGACCACTATCATTCTAATTGCTGGAAACACCAACAGTTAAACAGGAGATTGGAATTGGGGCTATTTGTTTTTCAGTGACACTTAGCAGAGTTAGCACCCATTACTGGTAGACTAATGTGATATATGGTTATATACTATATTTTTACCTATCACACATTGTCCAGCTGATTACTCTATAATGGTGTATATATATTCATGGCTCATGTCCGTTTATATTCATTATTTGATTGATATATTGTTATTTCCATGTTACATAACCAACTGGTTATATTTGTTTGCGAACCCATGGATACACTGACCTATGAGTGTTTATTATTTGTCTTCTTTGAAGTCTTTTTCTGTTTCTGTTGTGGGAATAAACCATCATTAATTATGCAGGGTTTTTTACTCTCATTGGTTAGGCACTCTTATAAATATTCATTGAGTAATGTCTAGTGTTTTTGCTGTGTATCACTGATGAAGGCATATATTTTTGCCGAAACCGGTCTGATTATTAAAGATATGTATAATCAGCGAATATTTGAGTAATTGTATCATTTTTACTGTTTCACATATCTGCTGGCCAACAGTGTTTTTTTGGTCTCATTATTATGAACACTTCTGACTATGATAGTAAAATATTTGATTTGCTATATAATGATACATATGTTGAGACCTCTGTGAATGAAATGAATATATCTTATAGAAACATCGACCTACCTTGGATGAATTGTTACTTAATGGACAAATCAGTTTAGATATTCACAGTCTTAGAGCAGAGGTCCCCTAGGATCCCTACTATTCTCGGGATCCCAAGAATACATAAATCCATCTGTAGCCCACCCCTACGACCAATTGTTGATGCTAAGGCCTCAAAAACATTTGGCATAGCCAAATATATTGATGAGAAAGTTAAGAACGTTTTGGATGGTAGGGAAGGGGTTATTAGAGGCTCTTGGGACTTCTTGCAAAAATCAAACCAGATATGTATGATGATGGGCTTATTATGGTCATTTTAGACATCAAGGACCTTTTTTCTGTGATACCTCATGAAGAAGGCCTTGAATGGTTTTATGAATATTTATGTTTCAATATTGACTGGGAGCATGGGACAATATTGACCCTGAGGACATGTATGCAATTGATTTTTGATAACAACTACCTTAGTTTTGATGGTCATATTTTCAAACAAAGACAGGGGGTTGCTATGGGTGCTTGTTGTACCCCAGCATTTGCAAATATAGTACTGGCCTACTGGGAAGATTAATTCCTTAGGAACTCAGAGTATAAAAGGTACTGGGTCTTGTATGAGCACTACCTAGATGATATAGTAATCTTGTGGAAGGGTAGTGAGGCTAAACTGGAAGAGTTTGTTGTTGACATCAATGTGACCACTGATTTCCTTAAATTTACTATGACTAAGGATAAAGATAGCCTGAACTTTTTAGACGTTACTATCAAAAAAGGACTATACTAAAAAGATGTTTATTTCTCTGTTATATAGGAAACCTACATATTCTAATGCACTATTGCACTTTGAAAGCTGGCACCCTGAACACCAGAAAAAGGCCCTGGTTAAAGGCCAGTATGTCAGGGTTGCCAGGATGGTCTCAGAGGACGATGATTTTCAAAAAGAATGAGAGACACTAAAGGGCATGTTAGTAAAAAGAGGGTACCCCCCCCCCGTTTTGTTAATATTATTGAGAATGAAGTTAAACACAAAAGGCACACTGGGTACATTGTTAAATTGCTATGTGGCAACACTGGGGTTGACTGTTGGAAGAGTTTTTGGAACTTCTTGAATTAAAGTGGCAAATTAAACTTAATGCTAGTAAAAAAACTGGGCTTAATGACAGGGTCAGTATCATGATTCTACTGAAACTGAAGTCTTTGTATTTTTTATGAGTGATTACCAACTAACAATGAGTGGCTTTGTGTTGTGGTTCCTTTAAAATGTGTTTTACCTTGTCATGTCATTCATTGTTAATTTCCTGTGGGAAATGATGTAACTACTTTGTAGGATGGGATGGGTTATTTAAGCAGTGCTTTGCACTTTGTATTTGTATTCTGATGAAGTCAGTGGAGTCTGACGAAAGCGCTTAATCGAATAAAGAAGAGTTTTCCTTTTATCGGATCTGTGGTATTGTTGGCTGCCTACTTCGTTATCTATTTTTCTACAGTTTGTCTTGGTCTTTTGGCAGTTTTTGCAATACAACTTAACTAAATAGTTATCTTTATAGTGGGTCAGACCTACATGCCTGATATATGCATAGGCTGAGATTTATGGAAATCTCCACTATAAAACAGACATGTATGATTAAATTAACACCTGGGCAGACTGAATGATAGAATGGCAGATATCTGCTATGAAAAAAGAAAAGGGTAAAGTTGGCAAAACCTTCCCAGTAGAATGCCAAATCACATATTTCATAGGGTCATAGGTATATACTAGGATAATGACCATTAAGTCCTCTATAAGCCTAGCTATGCACCCCCGATGTATCTCTCGAATTATTGTGCCTTAGAGGTTATTCTAAAAGGTGTATGTTCAATGGGTGAGTAGTAAAATGGGACAGAAAATTAGTTTACAGCAATCAAAGCCAAACCCAGAGCTGTTTCTAGACTTGGGCGAGCAGTGGAGTGGCTGCTTACAAGGGACACCAGGCAAGAATCAACTTTTTTTCGAGAGTATGGTTCATAGGTTCATAGGTAGGTACTAGGCTATCAGCCCTAGGGCCTATACAAGCCTAGCCAAAAAGGAACCCTGGCTTTTGCCACCCAAGAAAATTATTTTCCTGTGCCCCTGTCGAGCAGAGCCACAGAGTTGATCCCCGGGGTGAATTTCCTATTTCCCATCCAATCATCAAGATAGTTCTTGAAGAGTGCTAATGAGGAGCTTTGTTTGATATAGATAGGTAGTTTGTTCCAGAGTATGGGAAGTCTCTGGGACAGGAATCTATCCCTCCAGCATGTTCTGTTTATTGTGGTGACAAGGTTTAGGTCCCTAGAGCGTGTAGCTCGGTGGGATTGGGATTTCTTTAAGTGAAGCATGTCCAACAGCTCTGGGTTTGACATAACTTTGTATGTTAGGCAAAGGTTTCCTCTGAGTAGGTGATATGTGACGGAGTAAAGCTGGTGTTTTTTGAGACGGTCTGCATAGGGCATCTGTTTGAGGCCTGTAATCCTCTTTGTGGGGTATTTCTGTGGCCTTTCCAGTTGTTGTAGATGTCTTGTGAGGTACACACCAAAAGGGGCGTTGTACTCTATAGTGGGTGTACTGAGTGATGAGTAGAGGGGAACAATGAACTCTTTTTTCCTGGATGAGAAACCTTTTGTGATGAGGTGTGCCACGTAGAAGGATTTCCTGACCGCTGTGGCAATGTGATTATCAAAGGAGAGACTACTGTCCACCTGTGTCCCAAGGTCTCTTATCATACTTTCGGTGTTGTCGACTACCTGTCGACTGTCAAAAGCCTTGGCGAGATCTAGATAGGCTGTGTGAACCACCTTACCCTCGTCTATGGCTTTGGTGACTGCTTCAAAGAAGTCAATCAGGTTTAGGAGACATGATCTGCCTTTTACAAACCTGAACTGGGTGGGGTCCAGAGTTTGGAGATTACCAATGTCTTTGTTTATAAGTTGCATGATGATACGTTCCATGGCTTTGCAGACCAGGCTCGTTAGGCTAATGGGGTGGTAGTTCCCGGGGTCCTTGGTAGCTCCCCCTTTGTGGAGTGGGATAACCGTCGCTGTGCGCCATTCAGTGGGTACAAAGCCTGAGGTGAGGCTATGATTGAACATGGTGCTTAGGTGGGGGTGCCAGTTCATTCTGTAGTTCATTTAGAACACAGCCTGGGATGTTGTCAGGTCCCATGGATGCTGTGTTCTTGGCTTTGGAGAGTGTGGTTTTTACCTGTGCAGCTGTGATTACAGGAACTTTGCATTCTTCCGGTATAGAGATGGGCCCTTTGGGGGGGGGGTAAAGTTAGCACTGAACCTATCTGCCAGGATGCCAGGATGTTGGCAATATCAGTTGGTTCTGTATATTTAGTGCCATTGTGCTGTAACTCAGAGCAGATATGAGTGTTGCCATTGAGATTCTTGACATAACTATAGAATGCTTTGTGGTTGCCTTTAGAATCAGTGGCGATTTTGTTTTCATAACTAGATTTGGAGGATTTTATGAGGGATCTCAGCTTCTTACTGAGGCTGACCAGGGAGTTCTTCCAGTCATTAGATTTTACTCTTTTTTTGCAACAGTTTCTTTCTTCTGTTGTAGAGTTTGTTTATGGCAGGGGACCACCAGATTGGCTTCCTTTTTTTGGAGGATAGCATCTTGGTTCTGTTAGAGATTGCACGATCCATGCACTCGTGTAAGTGCTTATAAAGTGCATTTGCAAAGGATTCAGTAGTCCTATCTCTATTGTCCATCTGCATGGGTGTCGTGAAGTTTGCCACTTCTGTCTTAAGAAGCATGAAGTTGGCTTTGGAGAAATTTTTTTACTGTGGTTTCCCTAATGAGGGGTGGGGGCGGGACGTGGATGTCTAGGCTGATTAGCTTGTGGTCGGATCTGACCAACGAGGAATTGACCTCTGGTGTGGAACACCGGATGCCCATGTTGGTAATGACCAGGTCTAGGATATTGCTGACCCTGGTGGGGGTGTGGATAAGTTGATCCAAGGCGTCGGAATTTATGAATTCCAGAAAACATTGAGTAAAAGAGTTGGTACATGAGTAGTTTTCCTAGTTAATGGTGGGGTAGTTGAAATCGCCCATTATTAGGGTGTTGGGTTGTACCCTAATATTTTCCAGTGTATCAAGAAATGAGGAGTGGGAATCCTGGGGCATGGTGGGGGATCTGTAGCAAGTTACAATTTGGATTGCGGTCTTGCCCAGAGTTAGTTGCACTTGGAAAATCTCGGATGCATTATGCTGAGCAACTAGCGGAGGTGTGGATATCCTTAATGAACACGCCTCCACATTTAGTGTTTCGGTCCAGGTTAGGTGGCCGAAAGATGTGGTATGAATTATAGCCTGGTAATGCAGGGGTGCTCTCTGGAGCCTTGAACCAGGTCTCTGTCACTGCACAGATGTCGATGTTCTCCATTTTAAGGAGTGCCTCGAGTGAATGCATTTTGAGGTTTAGATTTCTAGCATTGAGTAGCATTACCCTCAGATTTTACTTGCTTGTACCTGTTATGGTGGTGAATTTGTCATTTGAACCTTGCCTAAAAAAGGCACTATAGGGGTGGCAAGCGTCTTAGCCAGTATCCGGAATCTGAAGGTAAACAGGTGCAGGCCATCTCTGGCAAAGCATCGTGGTCTGTTGATCATGTCATCCCAGGCAGACAGATACTGGATCCCCTTAGAATGACACCAGAAACTTAGCCAATAGTTGAGGGGCCCCTTTTTACCAAGTTTTGACCTTAGGACCATTTACATAGAAAATGCCCTGTTCTTATCATTTAACATTCCCTAATTAACTAATTTGAAAAAAAAAAAAATAACAACACACATAAAGATATTATGTATCAGTTGTAAATCTTGACTGTCACAATCTATATACAGGATACTAACTGTGAACTACATTTCTGTGCACAGATAATAAGAGTAGAAGTCATATGTTCCAGAGTATGAAAAATTAAGACAAGATGTGTCAGTCCACTAAAAGAAAGTACAAAAGTGCTGTATTGGACCAATATATGTTTTGCAATCACTCAATTACTCGAAAGTTCGAGTAATTGCAAATCTAGTGTTGGTCCGTAAAAGGTATTTTATCATGTCTGTGCTCTAGTGTCCTTGTTTTTTATGCTCCACAGTAGTAATTGTAGCAAAACAAGAGTGTTTATAAGCGAACGATAAAAAAGTACTTCATGCCACAGTTTTAACATATTGATAAGCAAGTAGAACACTAGTCAAAGATGAATGTTTTAGGGTGACCTAGAAGTCATGAAATATGCACATGGATGTTGCTGGATTTAAAGCATATTTTTTCCATAGGCTTTAGCACATTCTCATCTCTTCGCTTTAACAGCTAAGTCATACTACTGAACTGCCTATCTGCTTTAAAGGAATAAATACAGTTTGTGAAAATAAAATATATATAAGAAGGGCAAGGTGTACATGCATTCCAATTATGTTTAAGGCTGGCAAATCATGAATAATATTGTCCTGTCTCTTTACAGAGACACAAAATGGGTTAAAGATGGCAGTGCCCACAAAGAATTGGCACATAAAAAGCCGGATGCAATCAGTAGAATGCCGTCTCCCTGCAGAGGTACTCAAATGTGTTAAAATTGTCAGTTCTCTCTGGTACTGCTACTAAAAAATCTATTTAAAGAAATTATTCCACTGAACTCTGGAACAGCAATGATTCCTCTGAGGCTCTGACCCTGGGGAGTATAGGTGTGGGGGTGGGAGCTTTGCATGGTGGCCTTCCTGCATTTAACTAGTGTCCCAGCTGATGATCCCACAACAAACTGTTCTCTTTTGCTAAAAACATGTTGAAAAAGTCTGCCAGCTCCCATCCATTTGACCTGGTTCATTAATCTGTGCAGAGAATGGGGGAGGGGCTGAGCTCTGTCTGAAGGAGCTTAATAGAAAAGGGATATGCCTCTTGCCAAGAGTCTGATCCACAGGAAAGCCTGGCTGTCAGATCAATGCGCTGTAATTATCTAGCACAGCCAGTTTGAGAGGAGGAGCACCTAACTGCAACCCACGTTACTTTGATTGACACTTATAAAGAACATGGTATGATGCATTGTGGGAGCTGTAGTTTTTGCCTTTTATTTATGCCTGCATATATGTATTTATCTCCATTTCTATCATTCAAGGAAAAAAGCTCTTGTGCTGTGATAGTGTACAGATACAGGAACTCACATATATGTATATCGCATTTATGTTACAGGATGTTAGGCTGCTTATACATGTTAAAAAAAGGAAGACACTGTATTTATACACACACGCAAATATTTATATATATATATATATATATATATATATATATATATATATATATATATATATAAGGAGAGATTTCCGAGGGCATATAGTGTTACTGATTCAAGATGAAATAAGGGAAAAGTGAAAATAATATCACATACTTGAGAAGCATGCTACAAAGAATAAGTTTAAAATATGGAAGCAATTTATGTTCTTGGAACAGCTTCTGCTTGCCTGTTCTTGTTTATTTTTAATCAGTGTGCTATAATAAGGAGCAGGACCTTTTTCTGTCCCACATCATAATTTAAAGTGCATTCAACTCATGATGTTATCATGACCAGTTCTTTTCATCAGATTCACAAAATGCATTTCTGATATTAATATCGATAGCTAAACATCAGTTGTTGAAGTTTGTTCTCTTATGACGGAAGTTTCCTTTCTTCCAGCTTCATCTCTTTAAAAGCCATGACAGAATTCCTCAATACCCTCTCAAATTGTACTATACATCCATGTGGCATTAAAATGACAACTCTCATGTCATATGCACTGTATTTCTTGTGAGTTAGTCAGAGTAGGGCTATATATCATGGTACAATACAGAATATTCACATGCAAAACAACAGGCATGACATTTTGTACTTTATGTAGAGTGTCAGGGAGATATGAATGCAGTTTGTTCCTGAACAAAATGCCATGCAGTGTCTTGTATTTGTATTGCACCACTGCAGTATAAGAATCAGATGTTGGCTAAACACCTGGTAATAGACTAGAAGCCTATTAATATACTGTTACAGATAACCACACTTTGCAGTCACACTGCAATAATGACATCTTTCAGAATCAGTCCCTAGGATATGAACGTTTCTCATGCAGATATAATGTACTTCCCAGAGACAGCTCTAACAATATAAAAATTACCCGCATAAAAATAGAAAGTTTTCATAAGGATCACCAATTCTTTCCCCACATTATTTTCTTGTTATTTGGTGTTTTCCACATTTACAAGCTCTGTCTTTTTTGTTCTCCACTTGCCCACAGATAAAAATGTAGCAGATAGAAGAAGGAGGAGATAGTTCTAACAATTGTATTAGCATTTTTGGTCTCAGTTAGCATCCACATTTACTGACTAAATTGTGTGAAGTATATTATGCAAGAGCAGTGGGATACTCAGAAGATTACATCTGTTGGCTTCTCTACAAACTTCATCTCCCAGCAGGCTTTGCAGTTCAGTCAGTCACACACAATTGCATCAGCTCTCCAATCAACAGACCCTGTTGTCTGATTTGCAGATAATGGAGATTACATCATAGACCCAGGTGGGTTCTCTCTTATTTGAATGGCTAGAAATTCAGCCAAATATGACCAATGAGGAATTTAGAGCAGCTGCATCTTGCAGGTTTTTTTAAGGTGGATTGTGGAAGTGCAGTTCTGTTAATTTGTCTGTGCCATGGCTGTATGCAGTATCATGTGCCGGAGACCTCTGAGATTTCTGGGAGCAATCTGGAGCAAATTTTCCTTCTTATGTTTACCATCGATTAGGTTAGTCCGGTTTTCCCAAAAACCTTGGTCTATACTCACAGCAGGAAATTATTGAAACAGTTCTGAGTTGCTACTTGTGCATTCTGAAGTAAACCAAGACCTCTTCCTTGTCTCTGAAGAAGCTCTGCGTGAAGTCAGGTGAGGACTATACCTTGGAGGAATACTTTTTTTCCTTGAACACATGCATGTCTTCATCAAGGGTCCCACATGCACACTCCAAATGATTATTACATGGGGCTGAATCATATCACCTTTTCCGAGTCCCAAAATGAGACATTTCGTAATGAAATGGGAGATTTTGCAGGGTCAACCATACCTTAAAACAATGCAAATTAATTATTTTTCTTTCTTACTATAATATTATATTGTAGAATTTAGCCATTTCTTTTGTTTTATGTCATATTAAGTTGTGTAAGATATGATATCACAGGTTTCTGCAACATTCAAAGGAAAAGTTAGAAAATACTTTTCTTTCTTTCTTTCTTTATTTGACATTTGTTAACTGGGATACTCAAACTGGATCACAAGACCCATTTTCAGAGGAGGCCTGGTGAGAAAAGCTACACAATTTTAGAAAATTAAAAGACTTACAAACTACAATATACAAGTATACAGTAAGTACATTGTTAGTTTATCTGTGATAACACTTTACACAAAGACTTATGAGCAAAATTAGTAGACATAAGTATACAGTGAATACATTACATGTTTATCTTGATAACACTTTATACAAAATTATAAATTTGGCAAGACTTTTCTTTTAAGCTGTCAGTACATTTTACATAGCTTTTGCAGGACACTATTTCCCAAATCAGGACTGTCTTGCAAAAACAGACACGTGTTTAATATGTCACTCCATAGTATCTGTTGCAGCAGGTTTTTTTTTTTTTTTTTTTTGGGGGGGGGGGGCTAAGGATACAAAACTATAAGAGAAGTTGTTATACCCTAAACTAAGCTACAGCATCCTTGTGACTTTTGGCAGCAAATTAGATTAGTCTATATTGAGGCTAGTTGAAGTTCTACAAGTTGGTATGAGTTAAACTCTCTTTTTATAAGTTATATGTAGTTCTCACTTCATTTGTAGGTTTGTAGGTGGACAATCTACCATACCTAACTAGCACACTACTCCTTGAGAGATGGCAGAAGAGAATATATGTGGAATCAATGAATGTAATTTACACTTAGAGGATATGCTCTGTATTTATAATGACCAAAGATCAGGGCTGCTTTCTTTGTACACCTACAGTTTGGTCTTCTAGGCCTGTCTTCTAGTTTTCTTTCTCACTGGGCTCATCCTACTGTAATTAGAATGCTACTAAATTCCCCTGAGATTCAGAATATTCTATCAAGGGGATCTTGCTGTTGCTGTTTGCAGCAGCAGTCTGCATGTCTCTGCCACAGAGCCTGAAATGTCTTATGTATTTATTTCATTTATTTTATTAACTAGATAAAATCTACTTACAAAAAGTGCAAGTTTTTAGGACTGTCCAAGTGCTTTGGACTGACTAAACTACTTATTGATACAAATTATGCAAGTGGAGGCTATGATACTCAAACCCAGACATTTTAAGATTTTTACTAATTGTCAGCTGAGCTCCACAGTGCAGTGCTTCTAGCCATTGTAGGCGGATTTGGACACCTCATCCAATGTCTCAGACTGAGTGGAATCTGTGGTTTTCGAACACTTAGACTACTGTCCTACGATAGACATGGTATTCAGTAACAGCATATACTATTCAAGCTGTGGTCGCAACAGTTGACTTATTCTCAATGATTTTTTTAAAGACAAGTCAGCTGGATGATAAAAGGTTATTCTGTCTTTGTAATTACACCATTACTATTCTAGGGCTATTTTTTTCCCTTTCTTTATTTTTTCTACATTGTGTGAAGTGATAATGTGGCATCATAGAGCTGTGCTATGAAATCACTGGTCTTTACAACAGGTGATAGTGTCCTGCATTGAGTAGTAGGCTGTCTGTCACTGTTCAACTTGAGCTCTTATATCGGTGCTGCTTAACGTCTCCTATTCCATACACCCCTCTCACCTAGACATAGCTCCCCATTCAGCAACAACAAGGAGTATCAGTTAACATCAGGTAATGTGACATGTGCAGCAATCTTATGAGACACATTCAACAACATGGACACTTTGACAGCATCATAAAACCTTCCCTAGTCAGTATAAGCCCACACAGCATATATAGGCTTCCCCATTTAACAACACAGTTCTGGCACAGTACAACTTCCCCACAGTTGGTTGAGGTGAAATTTCTCAAGTTTCATTTGCCCACAGGAAAAAAACCTTTAAGAATTAGAACACCAACCACTGTTTCCCATTGGAAATTATTGCCAGCACGCTCTTAGAAATTGCATTGGCAATGATTCACTGCTTTTGGGAGATTCCTCCTGTCTTCATTTTGGTACATCCATGAAGTTGATATATAAAAGTTCATGGAGGTATTTGTGAGATACTTAACCCATCACATTGAGCGATGCAGGGGAGCCTACTCCCCACTGCAAAAATATGTTTAAAGTTGCTTTTTTTTTCACCATTATATTTTTTGAGGATTATTTTTCAGTGTTTCGATAGGTCAGGTTTGTGCCTTTCAAGATTTAAAATGTCAGCTTCCCTTACTGAGCAACAGAGTCCTCCATGAAGGTAGAATTATTTTGTCTAGCACCTCTGTGTGTAATGGAGATCCTCTTATATCACTGTAGCCCCCCCCCCACCACATCTTTCAACACTACTGATTCCTAGCCAGCAGTATAGACTCACACTGGCATACAGAAATGCCCATTTAACCCCACGCACAATATAAACCATAGTTAAACGCACATAGGATCCCCACTGCACTACATAGCCCTTCTTATTCAACAAAATAGAACCCCACCTCCCAGCTCACTAACATATCACTTTTATATTTTATTTTATGTGTTTATTTGTTCAGAAAATTGGGGATTTTATGTCTGTGTACCCTGTTCAGTCACAACTCAAGGGAGATACAGGTTAGAGGACAGCAGTAGCTACACCCAAATAAACTGCATAATCTATATTTCATTGGTAGGGTGATCACATGAAACCATACAGTTCAGTCTCAATACAATCTACATAGTATACAAACAAATAAGTATTATTGTACAATTCATTGATGTGTAAATAATGCACCCTCCCATATACCATGTCACCTCCCAATTCAACAACAAAGGCTTCCCCTCTTCAACAGAGAGAACCCCCCACTTAATAATACTACAGCATTGTCACAAAGCCTTTTCATACTTGTTGCCATGAGCAAACCTACCAGGCATCTGGGACTTTCTTGAGTGCTAGGATCTCTGCACATGACATGTTTGCATCCCTCATGAGATTTTGCCCTTAGCTTTCTGTAGCTTCTTCATATAAAAATAAAAAAGCACATTTGGCCAGCTGCTATTACTGTCTTTGATGGTCTGATGATGTTCATCAATGCCATGATCTTCTTTTCTCAGCTTTCTCACAAGGTACCTTCCATCTTTTTCCTTGATACATTGGAGTCATGCATCACTCTAGCACTGAGGAATCTTTCATGCATTCACAATGATGTTCCGACTAGATGCTGTGATATCCTTGCAACTACAGGTGTGACATAACAGTGTGTACCCACTTAGTTGTACTGTGCATTGCATCCTCCTTTGTTGCATGCTTTGCACGACAGGTTCCATACGCAGTGTGACACAACAATGTGTACCCACTTGGACAAAGGTACTGCGTAGTGCATCCTCCTCTACTCTGCGCTTTGCACGACAGGTTCCATGCACTGAAATACTAGTCTGCATGCATTCATTCATCTTCCTGTATCACCCCATTCTGCAACTACTGTTACTGCCCCTTACTCACAGATACAACAGTCTTGTGCTGTTCTACCTCACACTGTATCTAATGTACACTGTCCTTGCTAAGACAACATCAGCAGATACCGTGCTGCACAGATCAAATCCCCCTGTACAGTATTTACTCTACATATGGCCTACACATTACCTTAAATTAGAGCATTTATGAGTACAGTTCTTGACAGCATCTACCATATGTAAAATCTTCATTAATTTGCAGTATCGTATATAATAACACTACAGACTACGCTCTTACTTAGCTCATATATAATAACATTCTATATTACATCTACCCATCACAGCTACAACCTGTGCTCTACCTTACTTACCTAGCAACACTCCACAATGTACTGATATTATGCAACATTACTTCTCATTATACCTATCCCTGCTGTGATATGTCATAGTACACATACAACATTTGTGCAACATAGCATCATCTGACAAAACAGTTTCCCATTTGGGCATACCTGTTGTAATTGTATCACTCTTGATAATGGGTTCATCAGAAGACTATAAAGTGAACCTCCTCCATCAGAAAATGGTTCTGTGAAAGAGACTCAGATGTTTGCTTTTCCCCCAAGATGAAGCACTCATTGATTTTGTTGTAATAAAGTTGGGGATATAGGGGTTCCTTGCACTGAAGGTATGATGGGACTTTTCTCTCATATCAGATACTTAATTTTCTGATACAGAGTTTTTCAATGGAAAGCCTTTTTATTCCAGTTGTGATTGATAAAATAGCATTTATTAAAAACTTACCTGATGAACAGTATCACAATGCAGAACTGCACTCTGTCAGCACCATGGTTCATCACCCTAGCATTCAGCTACTTTACTCTGAAACTGACAATATAATATTTATGTTGTTTTGAGCATACTCTACACTATATAATCATACAGAATGATGCAAACCATTATACCAAAACTATACTTTGTCATTTACTGTGTATCAGCCCTGGGAACATTTACCCTGCAGCATATAGGTTCATAGTTCATAGGTTAGTACTAGGCTAACTGCTCTTGTGAGACATTTTAAGTGTAGCCAGTTACCTCATGTGAAAATCAAACACTGCACCTTGTGTTTGTAAAGTAAACATCTTAACCATTTTTGCCAACCTCCAACTACACAAACCCACCACTGTGCCTGTCTAGAATAACTAATACTAAAATATCATACACTTTTAATATCTCATACACTTGCACCATTATATTCTATTTTAAAGTGCAGTTAATTGATAACACTGGACATCAGACCAGGCTACTGGCGCAGAGCACACAGGGCATCTAGCTGCATTCCACTGACCTAGAATCATAACTGGGCTTGGAAAATAATGCCTTACAGTTACAGGTGGTACAAGAAAATAGCCCCTGAATGATATCTGGAAGGAACTGGGTTCCCTGTAAAGTCTCCCAGTACCAGTCAAGGGCTTCAGTAATGTGACACACTACCATAAGGTATGAAAGTGCACCTGTTCTATTCTGACAACACTGCATGAAACTGTACTCCTAGCCTCCTAAATACAGTGAGCCCCAGAATAAAAGTGTCCTTAGCACAGCAAATAATGGCCAGCCATCAATCACAAATGGTGCGGGTCAGACACTAGGATGAACCATTTTGTTCTATGATCTTCACATTTTGGAATGCACTAGTAGTAGTAATAACAGACTAACAGCTTACCTCAAAAAAATTCTGAAGCGCAGAAGTGATGCAGTACATTTTATTAGACCAACTTATGTTTTTATGTTACTCAACCTTTTAGACTTACAGGACCTTTTCATTGGGAATTAATAATTGACTTCTAATGAGGGGTTAGCCTGAGTTCTTGAGTGACTGTAAAGCCTATAGTGGTCCAGTAAAAGGTATTATATTAGCTTGGTGTTTCAGTATTTTCTGTTTGTTGATCTGTATGGCATTTCCCATTTTTCTGCCTAAATAACCCAGATTAGAAGAGCTTGTCCTTGTGGGATCACAGGAGACAAAACACAGGAGAGAGGAACAGATACTAATGATGTCATTTTATAAAAATAAATTTGTATATGTGTGTGTGTGTGTGTGTGTGTGTGTGTGTGTGTGTGTGTGTGTGTGTGTGAGCGTGCATGCGTACATCTATTTCTATATCTGTTTCTGTATGTATGTATGTATGTATATATATATATATATATATATATATATATAAATATATATATATATATATATATATATATATATATATATATATATATATATATATATATATATATATATAAAATATAACCTAAAAGTGAGGAAAGGTAGTTTTTGAGCCTTATGGTTAGTGAACACATTCTTGAAGGAAGAACAGAACAAAAAAGGGAAAACTAACTGTACAGGAATTATTACTTTTGATATTGGGAAGCAAATTACTAAAATAGACTGTTGTCAAAACTTCTTATGTAAGATGCGTGTCATAGATCATTTTACATATTTACTAAAAATAATAACACAAGATTCAAGCTGACATTTCTTGTTTAAATCAGGGTTTATTAAGTTAAAATAAGAGATGAGCACTTTCACCCTCTTCACAGCTTCATCAGATTTGAAATGTTTGCCCTCTTCTCCAATTTTGGTAGTGTTGGAGTTTGGAATACTTACACTGGGGTGGTATGACAGAGTGCTGAGCAGTCTGCCACTGTCAACATTCCCCTACATAATTTCAAAAAAGCTCTGAGCAATGTTTAAAGTCAATAGTTAAAAACACAAGAAGCAATTGCTGGAACTACTCGGTACTGAACAGCTGTTATAATAAGTTCAAATTTAAATAACTGTTCGAATGAATGTACAATAACTTTCCAAGAGAACACACACTGGAAACCATTTTGCAAAGCTAAGCAGTTTCCAATGTGTGTTCTTTTGGAAAGTTATTGTACATTCATTCGAACAGTTATTTAAATTTGAACTTATTATAATAGCTGTTCAGTACTGAGGAGTTCCAGCAATTGATTCCCCTAAATAATATAATAGCCTTGATTTCATGAATTTCAAATTTGGAGAGTTGGATTCACCAGTTTGTACCTTAGTGACCCCCCCTCCACAACATTCACACACATACTTACTCCATTGCCATACAAGTGTGAAGAGAAATGATCACACAAAGGGAAATAGTGCCAGTGAATGCAGAGAAACCACAATACCTCTGGTTATGTGTAGCTAGCAGCAAGCATCTGGTAAAACTTCTTCATATGTTTCTATGTATTTCTACTTCTCTGCTACAGAAAAATTAGTAACTATGGCACATTTGACTAAGCTGGCATTCAAATGCCTTTTAACCATTTGATTCGATAATTTGTGAATTAAACCAACTGTCATGGCTCTGGATATATGTAGGTATAGATATATAGATATAAATATAAATATATATTTTTTTCTGTTGCTCGCTTTGTCCTAGCCAGAGTTGTGGGATGTGCATAAAGCAGTGAACCAGTTCTGGATGGGATTACACTTCACTGCAGGGTCCACTAAAAACGTATAGTCATGAATAAACATACACATATCTATGGTCAATTTAGAAGATAATTCATCTACTGACGTGTTTGGACTGTAAAAATAAACTAGAAACTTCCTAATATCCCATGTAGGCACCCTCTTCACCACCTCAGTAGTGGGTGGTAACCCTAATGCTGCCCCTTCCCACAACCCTAACCCTGTACCTTACCTTCATAAAACCCTTCCTGTAACACTGCCAATGCACAAGACACACAAACACACACACAAATAACACTATGTCTATCCTCTAACTTAACACTGACTCTAACCCTAAAATACACAGATTCACAAATATAGAACACCTATCTTTCACCCATCCTGATCCTAACTCTAACTCACATCCACAAACTCTCTGACCCCTGCAATCCCACTCACCTGTCTTGACATTACACACAGTTCACATTTCCACTGCTCATCTATCCGTAACATTGACATTAAACCACACCCCCTGTGTTTGTATGCACACATACTTTCACTATAAATGGACAAAAGCGAATGCAGCGAAGAGGAACAGAACTACATTACATTCACTGGAAAAAAATGCTGAAAAACACCTTTTTAAGTGTTTTTTTATAGGGGGCAAACCCCCTGATGTGGGGGCTGAGCTCCCCACACCCCCCGAGTTCATAGGTTCATAGGTTCATACTACGCTATCTGCCCTAGGGCATTTATAAGCCTAGCCAGAGTGTGTTTGGCTTTCGCCACCCCTTGGAATGAGTATACTGTGCCCATTTTAAGGTTTAGTTTACTGTACCTCTGTCTAGCAGTGACACAGAAGTGACCCCCGGGGTAAACCTACGATCTCCCATCCACTCGTCAAGATTTCTCTTGAAGAGAGTCAGTGAGGGGCTCTGCCTAACATGGACTGGGATTTTATTCCAGAGTGAAGGGAGCCTCTGGGTTATGAATCTGTTCCTCCAGCATGTCCTACTTATTTCTGTGCTGAGGTTCAAATCTCTCGCTTGCGTAGCTCTGGTGGATTTGGATTTTCTGAGATGGAGCATGTCCATTAATTCCGGGTTGGACATGGCCTTGTACGTCAGGCATAGATCGCCTCTGAGTAGGCGGTATGCTACTGAGTAGAGCTGGAGTTTCTTTAGCTGGGCAGCATATGGCATATGTTTGAGTCCCTTGATCCTCTTGGTGAGGTACTTTTGGGGTATATAGGGTTCGTATTACTTTGAGTGTATATAGGGTTCGTATTACATAATTGAACTTTTACAAGTTCGAACGTCATATGGTCAAACCCATATGTTCGAACTTATAAAAGTTCAAATACGTAAAAAAAAAAATTAAATTATCTGACGGTTCTAAGCAGGGAGGCAAGCCCCCCTGCCCCCACACCTCCCGCTCTTTAAATATACCAACTCCGAGATTGCACTACAGTGCAGTAAAGGGAAATATTCCCTTTCCACACTGTAGTGTGATCTCGGACTTAGCATATTTAAAGAGCGGGGGGTGCAGGGGGGCCTGCCCCCCTGCTTACAGCAGTTAGTTTTTTTTATTTTTTTTATTTTAGATGTTCAAATTGTTGAAACTTCGAACATATAGTTTTGACCTTATTACGTTCGAAGTTTCAAAAATTCACTCACGTAATAGGAACCCTGTATATATACCAACTTCACTGTTGCACTAACTTGAATAAGGTTGGGGGGGGGGGTTCCCTCTTTAAAGGGAATAATTTCCGGCACAACTCAATAACAGTTATTTTTTTTGGAGGAACTCCACTCATCGATGGCTTGTACTTCAAGAATTGAAGCTTGAGCATTCAATCTTCATTCACCTATAGGTTACCTCGTATATATAACTATATGTATATATTTATTATTTGTTTACTGGGAAAATCCAACTTAGAACAAAGCCAATTTTCAGCGGATGCCCGGGGAGAAACGCTCCAGATACATGTCTTTGTAACATGGGAGGAAAACAGAGCACACAGAGAAAACCCACACGAACGCAGGGAGGAAATGCAGACTCTGCACAGAGGGCACCCCAGCCAAGAATTGAACCAGATTAACGCTACCGCTCCACCACTGCGCTGTCCATATTTATATATATATATATATATATATATATATATATATATATATATACCCCACTCGGGCATCATAGATAAGCTATCCAGCTTAAATATAAACCCCTATGTCACAAGATGGGTCGCAAACTGGCTCAAAGACAGAACCCACAGAGTGAGAGTTGCTGGAGCCATGTCAGACTTGAAACCGGTCACAAGTGGCATCCCACAGGGTTCTGTCCTGGGACCACTCTTGTTCAGTATATACTTTTCCGAGGTACAGGCAAAAGTGGGAGGACTATGGCTCACCAAGTTCGCAGACGACTGCAAACTGGGCGCCATAATCAACTCTCCAGCTGACACAAACATCCTTCAAAAAGGTCTCACAGAGGCAGATAACTGGTGCCAGTGCCATGGTTTAAAGCTAAATGCCAAAAAATGTATAGTCATACCCTTTGGCAAAAACAATGTGCCCACAAATTACCACATAGGCGAAACCCATTAAGTACAGAGAAAGTTATTAGGGACCTGGGGACCCAAGTTGATAGCAATCTCTCCTTTGAAAACCACATTGCCAAAGTGGTTAGAAAGACCTTCTACATAGCCCACCTCATCACGAAGGGTTTCACATCTAGATCAAGAGAGGTAATCGTGCCCCTTTATTCATCCCTCATCAGGCCCATCATAGAATACAATGCCCCTTTTGGGATGTACCTTACCCGACACCTGCAGCAATTAGAAAGACCCCAAAAGTATCTCACCAAGAGGATCAAGGGTCTCAAACAGATGCCATATGCTGCTCGGTTAAAAAAACTCCAGCTCTACTCAGTTGCATACCGCCTACTTCGAGGCGATCTATGCCTGACATACAAAGCTATGTCAAATCCAGAATTAATGGACATGCTCCACCTCAGTAAATCTAAATCCCTTAGAGCCACACGCTCGAGGGACTTGAACCTCAGCACAGAAATAAATAGAACTTGCTGGAGGGACAGGTTCATAACCCAGAGGCTCCCTTCACTCTGGAATAGAATTCCAGTTCATGTGAGGCAGAGCACCTCACTGAATCTCTTCAAGAAGAATCTCGATAAGTGGATGGGGGATCGTAGGTTTGTCCCAGGGATTACTCCCGTGTCATAGATAGCCTAGTATGAACCTATGAACCTATGACCCTATATATATATATATATATATATATATATATATATATATATCTACACACACACATACATGTGCGTCAGGGCCAGCAACTCGGCACGTAAAAATCTACTGCCAATCATTAGTGGACCGGAGTTCCGCTGTGGCGACCCGTAACCGGGAAAAGCCGAAAGACGCAACAACATACATACATACATACATACATACACACACACATGCAAATACATACATACATATATTTATTTATACATGCATATATATTTATAAATATACATCTAGAGAGAGACAGAGAGGGAGAGTTTTGTACAATGTTCCATTATAGTTCTTTTATATCCCATAATGTGCAGTGACAAAGTTAAAATACCCAAATAAATAAAGCTAGGAAATATATATCCTTTTTGAATTCTTTGAAAGCAGATAACATTTTTTATTTTTTATTTTGTTTTATTTATTTATTTATTTTTAATTTATCACTGATAGCCTGGTATGGCCTATTAGGAATGATTACTTGTCCTCTGGCCCGTCTGAAGACCCTGACCTGGTAATGTCACTTACTTGAAGTTACACAGTATGCATGTGGATGTTGTGGTAATCAAATCTGGGTCTTCAGGATACACTACATTCTCAGCCTGCCATGCATTAACACCAAAATGTTTTACTCTAGTACATTAAAGTTTATATTTCATATTGCACCCTATATTTACTTTCCTCATTACTTATTACTAAGCTAATAAGCAATACAAATAAATATATTTGCAACTGATGATTCTACCTTGGCCCCGCTATTGTTTCCCTAGCTAAAGTCTCATAATGATTTAGTCAAAGTCAAAGTCAACTTTATTGCCATTCAGACTATACAACTTGTATATCACTGAACAAAATTTTGTTACACCGTTTCATGGTGTTTCCACATATAGATACAGTACAGCAGCTACTATTGACATGACACATAATTTTCTTAAACTCTAACTGCTATATATATTGACTACACGTACAGGAGACCTTTTCCATGGTAGCCATTATTGCACAGTTGCTTTGCAGCTTTGATTAGTGCAGAAAATACAAATTTAAGAATCTCAGTGGCGTTATTGCACAGAAATATTATTGTACAAAAAAATTATAAGGTATTGTCAGAATTTTCAGCAGTCTTGTTCAGAGTTCAAATTGGTGTGGAGTTAGTGTGAGTTTAGTAGTCTAATGGCCTGTGGGAAGAAACTCTTATTGAATTTGGCTATTTTGCATCTCATACTGTGGTAGTGGTTACCAAAAGATAAATAGGTGAACAGTCCAAGGGCAAGGTGGGTAGTGTCTCTGGTTATCTTGTTGGCCCTGCTGAGACACCATGACAGGTATATTTCTTGGATGGCTGGGAATGCAGTCTCAATGATTTTCTATGCTACCCTAACCTCTTTCTGGAGGGCCTTTTGGCCTGAGGTGGAGCAGTTATTGTACCAAGTTGCAATACTGTGGGTTAGTATACTCTCTGTGGTGCCTCTGTAGAAGGTAGTGAGGATTGGAAAGGGGAGGTTTACCTTCCTCATCTTTCGTAAGAAATGAAGGGGTTGTTGTGCTTTCTTTACAATGGCAGTAGTATTAATGCTCCAAGTTAGGTCATCTGTGATATGTACTCCCAGGAATTTTGTGCTTTCGACTCTCTCCACTATTTCATTATGGATTGCTAGTGGAGAGTATATTTTATGTCTTTTTCTGAAATCAACAATGATCTTTTTGTTCTTGTTCATGTTTGGAGCAAGGTTGTTGTTGTCACACCAGACAATGAACTGACTAACTTCCTCCCTGTAGGCTGATTCATTATCGTTGCTAATGAGACCGACAGTCGTGTCATCTGCAAACTTGATGATGCAGTCCAAGTAAAGCTGGGTGGTGCAGTCCTGAGTTAACAAGGTGAACAATAGAGGCTCAGAACACAACCCTGAGGAACCCCTGTGCTCATAGTGATGCTCTTGGAGGTGTTATTGCCAGCACGTACTGTGTGTGGTCTGTCCGTGAGGAAGTCCAGTATCCAATTGCATACGGGAGTGTTTATCAAGTTTCTTTATCAGATGTTGGGGGATCACTGTGTTGAAGGCAGAGCTAAAGTCTATGAACAACATTTGCACATAACAGTTCTTGTTTTCCAAGTGGGCCATAGATAAGTAAAGCACCATTGATATAGCATCTTCTGTGGAGCAGTTTGGTCAATATGCAAACTGAAGTAGATCTAAAGATGCAGAAAGGTTGGATGTTATATGTCTGTGAGGACTTGTGTCAGTTGGTCAGTGCATTCTCTGAGCACCAGTTCCAGGATATGTCAGGTCCAGCCACCTTCCTTGGGTTAGCCCTGCACAGGAATCTTCTCACAACAGCTGGGTTGAGGCATAGTACTTCATCCATTTGATTTGTAGGAGTTTTCATTGCAGTTGTGATATTTCTTTCCTCAAACCTATTGAAGAAAGTGTTGAGCTTGTTGAGAAAGTTGATATTGTCATCACACTGTGCTGACATAGGCTTGTAGTCTGTGATGGATATTGTGCCCTGCCACAGTCGCCTTGAGTCTCTCAGATCACTGAAGTAGATCTCTATCTTCTGAACATATGCCCTTTTTGTTGTTTTTACTCCCTTGATCAAGTTCACTCTGGCTGACCTATGGGTGTTCTTATCCCCTGACTTGAAGGCAGTGTTGCATGCCTTCAGGAGCTCATACACTTTGCTTGTGAGCCATGGTTTCTGACTGGCTTGTGTGGTGATGCCCTTGATGACTGTCACATTGTCCACACACTTTGATATGTATCCTACTAGCGACTTGGTCTTCTCTTCCAGGTTGGTGTGCTGATCTACAGTGGCAACCTCTTTGGACATGTTCCAATCTGTGCATTCAAAGCAATCCTAAAGTGCAGAGATTTCTCCTCCTGGCCAGACTCTTATTTGCTTCTTGGATGGTTTCTCTCTGATAAGCAGTGGTCTGTAGACTGGTGTCAACATCATGGATAGATGATCCAAGTTACCACGGTGTAGGTGGGGTTTTGCCCTGAACTCCTGTTTGACATTGAGTAGACCCAATCTAGTACGTTGGTACCTCTGGTGGCAAAGTCTATATGTTGGTAGGAATGTGGTAGAATTGATTTTAGATTAGCCTGGTTAAAGTCACCCGCTATGATAGAGACACAGTTGGGGGTTTTGTTCTGCATTTCACTGATTTACTGGTAAAGTGTGGGTAGTGCTTCATTTGTGTTTGCACTTGGAGGAATATAAACAGCTGAGAGGACAATAGCTGAAAATTCCCTCGTCAGGTAAAAGGGTCTGCATTTTATTGTCATGAACTCTATGTTCAGAGAGCAGTGGGTGGGGACTTTCTCGCAGCTGGAGCACCAGTTGTTGTTTATGTAGATGCAAACTCCACCTCACCAGGATTTGCCACTAAGAGCCTGGTTTCTGTCTGCACTAAATAATGATATCCCATCCACATGAATAGTATTGCCACTGGTACTTGAATTTAGCCATGCTTCTGTAAGGATAGACACACAGCAGTTTCTCACCTCCCTATGGCTGTTTAGGTCCAGTCTTAGGTAATCCATTTTGTTTTCCATGGATCGAATGTTTGCTAGCATGATAGATGGGAGTGCTGGTCTGTAGGGGTTTGATTTCAGCCTGACATTAATACCAGCTCTAGTTCTTTTTTTCCGTGGTCTTCCACATCTTTTTCGTCTTCTTCTTTTGGGTGTAATGTACTTTGAATTTGTTTGTGTACAGCACTTTGAATCAAGATTAGACAAGATTCCTAGCTCTCGGAGTGCTTTAGGCCTCACAGGCCCTGGAGAAAGCGGCCTAGTAAACCAGTTGCATGATAAACCTGTAAACTGAAGAACTAGCAAGATATTTTTGCCTTAAACTTAACTTGCTTCCATTTTCCTTCCTGTTTTCATTGTTTTTGTTGGTTCTGATGATATGTTAGACAGATATTTACACAAATATTGCACATGCCATCTACCACTGGAGCAGCCACTGCCTCACAGGATGCCACCATCTTGAAAAAGATTATTATTTTAGTTGTATCCATCTATCACTCCATCTATCCTTGTTATACTTCTGAACTCTATCCCCACCAGTACAGTTACATAGCAAAAAAAAACCTTGTGTTGTCATTTAACTATTGTTAATTTTGTTTTGTTTATTATTTACTACTGTATTGTTTTGTTTTTTTGTTTTACTACTGAAATTACTAGTTTTATTTTTATTGTTTGCTATACCTGTATACTACTGTAGTGTTTTTTATTGTACTATCTGGAGCTTTTCTCCTCGGGTCACCACTGAAAATGGGACAAAATCCCAGTTGGACTAACCCGGTCAACAAATGTCAATAAATAAATAAATTGTAGAAAACAATAGTTATAATCAGTGCAAGCTATTATAATAGTTACAGTCTTTGCAAGCTGTTAGCTTAACACAGTTCTCACTAAAACTATTAAGGAATAAACAGATAATAATGCTTGATACTCTGCTATGACTACAAAGGATGATGAGTTTCAGTATGGAGTAGAATGATGATGCTCAAACTGTAAAATATTTATTTATAGGGCAAAAAAAATGGTTGTACTTGCCTCACGTTACTTACAGCATAATTCCTGGGGAATCAAAGAAAGTAGAAAGCTAGAGAAATTAAGAGCAATGAAAAAAAAAATCCCTAAACCAGGAAAAGGCTTGTATGCGAGAGTATGTTACTTGAACATGTTTGCTGCAAAGACGCAGCTTAATTTATTTGTGATGGCACAACAAAGAAACAGATATTCAAAATACTTTGCCACATACTTCATGGCTTAGATTGTAATTGAGAAAGTGTTTTTTGAAACACTAAATGTGGTTTTCAAAAATTTGTGACTGAAACTAGTCTTCGGACAAGCCCACCTACCTGGGTAATAAACAAATACATAAACTAAATCTCCCTTTTATCCAATCAGAGGCATTTTGTGGCAACATAATTTCTAGGGAGGACGTAAAAATGCACATATGTCTTCCCTTTCTTGGTGCAAATATCCTTAGGCCTTAGTGACAGACAGTTTGTGTGTGTGTGTTTTATTTACCATGCTAAATGAAAGCACATTCAGAGCATTAAGTTTGCATTTCTGATAATAATTACTCCTGTCACCATGTCACATCAGCTTTTTTTGCCTTGCACAACAAACTTTTCTTGCTTGAAATGATGATAACAACTGAGTGTTAATGTTGTTTTTCTTTCGGCTTTTCCCGGTTAGGGGTCGCCACAGCGGAACTCCGGTCCGCTAATGATTGGCAGTAGATTTTTTATGGGTGCCGAGGTGCCAGCTCGACGCACAACCTTCAACGAAGGCACGCCCATTCTACGCATGTCTTTCGAATGCCAATCGACTGCGGGGAGGACATGCAGACTCCACACAGAAGGTACTCCAGCCGAGAATCGAACGGGAGAACCTCTTGCTGTGACACAACAACGCTACTGCTGCACCACCGCGGCTACTGTTTCAAAACTCAAAAATCAGGTGTTATATCTACAAGACTGTGCCCTATTCAGTTTCAGTTCACAGAAACATTTATTTTGAGAAACTGTAGGTAAGAAAGTATTGTTTTCGCATTTTGGGAATTTAATATTTTCAGAACCAAAACGTACTAAACATAGTGTTCTGATGTTATGCTACTTGGTGGAATAAAGTATGACTAATAATCAAAACATTTGTTAACATAGAAAAGAATATGTAAACCTAACTGTAGGGGAACAGTTGCAGCTTTATAGCAGTGATAGTTCCATGTATTTATCTATGGGGAAAAAAAGTGATCTACCAGCTTTAGATAAATAAGATTAATTGGATAGCTCCTTCTGACTTCGTTGTTATTTGCTGTCTTTCTTTAACACTGCTTAGTAGAAAAAAAATCTGAAGAAATCAAGCCACTTCTAGTGTCTTGGGATAAATGCAACAATACTTTGTGCATCAGTTTTGTAACAAGTAAAAAAAAAAAAACAAACAAAAAAAAACTTGCCCTTTTTGCTTCAGTGCAGCTCATCTCTCCAAGCTCTGGTAGTCATTTAAATGAAGGAGTAAAGAAACACCCAGAACATTAATCTATGTACTTAAATTTGCAGCTAGGAAGAAAAGTATTTATCTTCGGCTTATTTGTTGTCAGTTCTATACTAAGTTCAGGCAGTCTAAATTGTAGCTGTGCAGAAACAAGCTGGCTCTTGTCTTTTGCTAGCTCAATAATGGGAACCACCTTAAAAGCTGTTTTTCCACATACTCCAGTCTGCTTGTGTTCTTTTGCCAAAAGGCAGGTTCCATTCCAATCACAGGGACAGATTCCGTTTAGGTCTGCCCAGTTTTTACTGACCTTTTCCCCCTGCTTTCTCAGATTCAATGAAAACTGAAGGAATTATTTTATGAAACCACACAAGAAGTGTTGTCCATAGTGTAACCATGTAAATTATTTATTTATTTAAAAAAAAAAAAAAACCCACTGATGACAACAGAAGACAGAACTCTGAATTTAGGGGACTTACTGGCTGAAGAGAAAGATACCGACAAATGTATCACTCGTTAGACTGTAGTGGAGAAGTTGGCAGTCATTAAGACGGGGATCTTGGCAGCTTCTTGGGATGTTTCCTCAAGGAAGACACCCTGTAAGTACAGCTTAATTAGGAATTCCTTAGAGAGAGAGGATGACTGACAGAGAGACGAGAAAAGCAGCTTATGGCTATAGGAAAGGATGCCTGTTTTTCTCTGGATACCAAGTTGTATTCTCCAGCAAAGAAAATGCACTGCAGAGTGTGTAGCAGATTAATACAACTCTTATATGGAACATACAGCACCATTTCTAGTGGAATATAAATCTTACAATGCATTTCATTACTTCATTACTTTTTGGCTTAATAAAAAAATATAACTTGCATTAAGGCAGTTTCATTCTAACATAATTGAATATGTATCCTTCTATATTTTAACAATTATATGTGTGGGTATGTGACTTTTCAGTAGTACAGTTGTGTGTGTGTGTGTGTGTGTGTGTGTGTGTGTGTGTGTGTGTGTGTGTGTGTGTGTGTGTGTATGTGTGTATGTGTGTGTGTAGGATAAAAGAAAGAAATGCAATCCAGTTGCCAGTGATTTAAGTGGATCCAGTAAAGATGCTAAAAAATAAACATGTCCCATGCACAAGGACTACTTAGGGGGATACACTAAAAAAAGGATTATAGCACAGTCTGTTAAATGATTAGTGAATATTCTTTCACTTACAGAACTGTTTTTTTCCAGCAGTGTGTGATGCTTCCAAATTTAAATTCCAATTTTATATCTAAATTCATGGGAAAAGCTTCAACTCATCTGGGGGCACAGAACAGAACGGTTTCCTTTCATTTTCTTAAGCACATGGAATAGAATGTAATAATTGATGTCTAGGTGTGGCATTTTCTCCAAATCCGGATGGTAATTTTCTCAAATGCATTCTTTCCACAAACAGCTAGCTACTTTCTCCAAACTGCCTAATATCACAAACAGTTCCGGAATTCATTAGGAAAGTATGCTTCATTCATTTGCTCACAGCTGAATCTGTGAATACACTGTCTGTGTCTTTCACTTGTCCATAGTTTTAAGTACTAGTACCTATGCATTTTTGTTTCATACAGTATGTTGCAGAGATAATACTGTACAGGTCTTTAGATTGCTGACAGTGATTGATGATATCACTGACTGATACTACTTACTAGTGACTCACCTTGTTGGCAGAGGAACAGTTATTAGTGTTTTACCAGTTGACAATAGTCTAGCTATTAACATTTCCCATATTGACAGTGCTACAGTTATCAGGGATTTACCTGTTGTTAGTGGTACAATTATTGGTGTTTTACCAGTCAGCAGTAATATAGGTATAAATGTTTCCCATATTGTACAGTTATTTGTTTGGCAGTCTTGTAGTTATTAGAGGTTCACCTGTTGTCAGTGGTATGATTATTAGTATTTTACCAGTTGTTAGTAGTATAGCTATTAATGTTTCCCATATTTACAGTACTACATTTGTCAGAGATTTACTTGTTGTCAGTGGTACGGTTATTAGTATTTTATCAGTTGTTATTAGTATAGCTATTAATGTTTCCCATGTTTACAGTGCTACAGTTATCAGAGATTTACCTCTTCTCAGTGGTACAGTTATTAATGTTTTAAAAGTCTGCAGTGCTATATCTATTAATGTTTCCCATACTGTACAGTTATTTGTATGGTGGCATTGTTGTTATTAGAGATTCACCTTTGTCAGTGGTACAGTTAATAGTGTTTTAGCAGTCGTTTATAGTACAGCTATTAATGTTTCCCATATTTACAGTGCTACAGTTATCAGGGATTCACCTGTTGCCATTGGTACAGTTATTAGTGTTTTACCAGTTGGCAGTAATATAGTTATTCATGTTTCCCATATTGTACAGTTATTTGTTACATGTTTGCACTGGCACTACTAGCAATCCTCCAGTATTGACTGCAGTACAGATATTAATGCTTTCCATGTTGTATGTAGTACAGTAATTAATGCGTTACTAGCTGGCAGCATTTCAGCTATCAGACATTCAGCTGTTGTCCATGGTACAATTATTATTATTGTTTTACAGGTCAGCAGTGGTATAGTTATTAGTGTTTCACTTATTAACAACAGTACAGTTATTCATTTTTACAAGCTGCAGTTAATGATGTCAGTGGTACAGTTGTAGGCATTTTATGTTTGCATTTCAGCTGTGGTGCTGGCTGTGGTCCATCTGTTTCACCAATCAGTGTTTCAAATGTTTGCAGTACTAAGGTTACTAATACTTCAGATGCTGGAAATGGTACACTCATTAATACTTCACACACAGGCAGATGTACAGTTCTCAGTGTTTTATCTGCTGGCAGTGGTACAGTTTTTAACATTTCATGTTTGCAGTAATGTTTGCATTCTAGTAGTGTTACAGTTGTCAGTGATTTACATATTTGTAGTGGTACAGTCTTTAACATTTCACATGTTTGCAGTAATGTTCACACAATGGCAGTATTACAGTTGTCAGTGATTCACCTGTTGGCCTTTGTACATTTATTAATGAATCAGTGTTTGGTAGTGGCACAGTTAGTAATGCTTCAGTGCTTCTGTGTTTGGCAGTGGCACGGTTATTAATACTTCAGTGTTTGGCAGTGGCACAGTAAGCAATGCTTCAGTGTTTGGCACTGTCATAGTTAATAATGCTTCATTGTTTGTCAGTGGCACAGTTAGCAATGCTTCAGTGTTTGGCAGTATCTCAGTTAATAATGCTTCAACATTTGGCAGCAGCGCAGTTAATAATGCTTCAGCATTTGGCAGTGGCACAGTTAGTAATGCTTCAGTGTTTTGGCAATGTCACAGTTAATAATGCTTCAGCATTTGGCAGTGGCACAGTTAGCAATGCTTCACTGTTTGGCAGTGTTGCAGTTAATAATGCTTCAGCATTTGGCAGTAGCACAGTTAGCAATGTTTCAGTGTTTGGCAGTGGCACAGTTATTAACATTTCAGTGTTTGGCAGTGATGCATTTAATACTTCAGTGTTTGGCAGTGGCACAGTTAGCAATGTTTCAATGTTTGGCAGTGGCACAGTTAGTAATATTTTAGTGTTTGGCAGTGGCACAGTTAGTAATACTTCAGTGTTTGGCAGTGGTGCAGTTAGTAATACTTCACTGTTTGGCAGTGGCACAGTTAGCAATGCTTCAGTGTTTGGCAGTATCTTAGTTAATAATACTTCAGTGTTTGGCTGCAGCACAGTTAATAGTGCTTCAGCATTTGGCAGTGGCACAGTTAGCAATGTTACAGTGTTGGCAGTGACACAGTTAATAATGCTTCAGTGCTTGGCAGTGGCACAGTTAGCAATGCTTCACTGGCAGTGTCGCAGTTAATAATGCTTCAGCATTTAGCAGTGACAAAGTTAGCAATGCTTCAGTGTTTGGCAGTGGCGCAGTTAGTAATACTTCAGGGTTTGGCAGTGGCACAGTTATTAACGTTTCAGTGTTTGGCAGTGACGCAGTTAATGCTTCAGTGCTTGGCAGTGGCACAGTTAGCAGTCCTTCAGTGTTTGGCAGTGGCACAGTTAATAATGCTTCAGCTTTTGGCAGTGGCACAGTTAGCAATGCTTAACTGTTTGGCAGTGTCGCAGTTAATAATACTTCAGTGTTTGGCAGTGGCACAGTTAGCAATTCTTCAGTGTTTGGCAGTGGTACAGTTAATAATGCTTCAGTGCTTGGCAGTGGCACAGTTAGGAATGCTTCAGTGTTTGGCAGTGGCACAGTTAATAATACTTCAGTGTTTGGCAGTGGCACAGTTAATACTGCTTCTGTGTTTGGCTGCAGCATAGTAATAGTGCTTCAGCGTTTGGCAGTGACACAGTTAATAATGCTTCAGTGCTTGGCAGTGGCACAGTTAGGAATGCTTCAGTGTTTGGCAGTGGCACAGTTAGGAATGCTTCACTGTTTGGTAGTGTTGCAGTTAATAATGCTTCAGCATTTGGCAGTAGTACAGTTAGCGATGCTTCAGTGTTTGGCAGTGTTGCAGTTAGTTCTTCAGTGTTTGGCAGTGGCACAGTTAGCAATGCTTCAGTGTTTGGCAGTGGCACAGTTAATAATACTTCAGTGTTTGGCAGTGGCATAGTTAGCAATGCTTCAGTGTTTGGCAGTGGTGCAGTTAGTAATACTTCACTGTTTGGCAGTGGTGCAGTTAGTAATGCTTCAGTGTTTGGCAGTTTCACAGTTAATACTGCTTCTGTGCTTGTCAGTGGTGCAGTTATTAATGCCTTAGTGTTTGACAATTGCACAGTTATCAACGCTTCAGTGTCTCACAGTGGTATATATATTACTGCCTTAGTATTTTGCAGTGTTGCGGTTATTAATGCTTCACTTACTGACAGTGGTACAGCTATTTGTAATTCATCAATTGGCAATGGTAATATTACTAATACTTCAGTGTTATCCGTGGTACATTTATAATTTCCACTTGTAGACAGTGGTGCAGTTATTGGTATTTTATCAATGTTTTACATGTTACCAGTGATGCATTTATTAATGTTTCATATACTGGCACTGGTACTTTGCAGTGGTGCAGTTATTTGAGAAGATTTATTTACTTATTTTTAAAAACTGTTGTTTGGTCCAGAGATTTTTCTACTATAGCTGAGGCACGGTGACTACAGATAAACAATCGTAATGTGTTGCATAAACATTTAAGTCAAATAATTTAGTAAACTGTTGCATCAAGTATCAAAAAGGCATGTTACACCAGTTTCCAAAGTAAACATGTCGCTGAATTTGTACATTAAGAATGTAATAATAGTTGAATTCTCTTCACAATTTCATCAGAGTGTGCAATTAAGTTGAATGCTGTACATTTTTATTCTGTTAGCAATCTTTTGCATTATTTTTCTAACACATGAATTGGGTAAACTGATTATATGTGTTACAGATATGGCATGTCTGCAAAAATATTCCCCGGGATTCAATAATGCCTATACTAAGTGTACACGGTTCTGAGTGAACAGACAACACAGGCATATCTCATGCCTTCTTCCTCCTAATTTTAGTTTTCCTACTGATTTTCTTGCAGCTTTAAATACTGACAGGGATTCATGCAGGTTACCACAAAGTGTAGACTACATGTACACTTAGTGTAATCCTTCAGAGTGACTAGAAAGCACAAAAATGTGGTAGGGATGTTCTTGAATACCTACCATGTACACTACAGTTGGGAAAAGGGCAAAGTTCACCTTGTTGCACAACAGGTTACTTACCCTGGGAAGATCTTTGTTGCTGCGATGATTCACTGAAATGGGTTTTCTATATTATCGTCTCGATGATGTGGTCTTCGATTATGTGGGGTTTAAACGATGTGAAGGGGACCCATATGTATACATAGACTTTACTACAGTTTGCTCAAAATGCAGTAACAGAGAAGAGTAGTGTATAGTGGCCAAAGGGAGTAGCATAACATGGAAGAGTACCTGTAGGGAATAGCAGCGTACAGAGGAAAAAAAAAAAGAGTAGTACTGTGAATATAAAAAGTGTACACACCCATGTTAAAATGCCAGGTTTTTATGATATGAAAAAAATGAGACCACAATAAATAATTTCAAAACTTTTCCCACCTTTAATGTGACATATAACCTGTACAATTCAATTGAAAAACAAACAAATCTGTTAGGGGAAAAAATATAAAAAAAAAAAAAAAAAACATACAATAAGCTGGTTGCATAAGTGTGCACACTCAAACTAAGAGAATGCCTATGTGTATAAGAGTGGTATATACAAGGTAATAATAGTTTAACAAACTACCAAACAACATTGCAGACTATGGTTAGGCTGATCAACTGATGAAACAAATATTAAAATAAAAGAACAAGACTGAACATATATATATTTATTAAATAAAATAAAGCTAAACACGTTTTCACTCAAGCTTCTTCAGGTTCGATTTTAGAAAAGTAAAACTTCCACACTCCTCTCATTTTATAATTTGTATTCAAGTCACATGACTTTACATCTTTATCTTCTTAAAGAGACATTATAATTAATCTGTCCAGTACCTACACAATAATAGAACTTCTAAACATCTATTTCACACTTATAATTAATGATGTAAACCTTATTGTTTTAATACTGGTTTAAGAGGAATTCTGTCATTTAAACCCAATCCATTTGTAGCATTTACTTGTATGATCCATTTTCTTTCAGATAAAAGTAGCACCAGCTCTGCCATTTAGGTAAAGCTCCAAAAGAATATCTAGAACACCGGACTGTTTTATTCTTATTTTATTAAACCACAGCGAAACCAGGTGAAGCGCTTTCATCTTCTATATTACAGGACTTCATCAGAACCTGTTAGTACATATAAAAACACACTTATGTATGCCTGAAAATTGAACAAATTAATTGAATAATTAAATAATCAAACTGACTTCCATTTAGTTAAAGAAAAACAGTATCAATCTGATTTAGACCCACTAAGTCACTAAGTGCTACAAAATTATAATTATAAAACCATAAAAATGAAACCATTGTGAATTAGAAGGACCTATAAAATAAATAAACATTTAAATTTTAGATAAAAAATGAATGCAAATGCAATGTAAGATACAATACATTTTCCTTCAACCACCTCAGTCCATTTTTTATGTCTCCACCTTTTTATTTTCTACTACCTGGAACTAGTTCTCTACTCATTTTCATAACATAGCATGAAAGTGCATTATTTGTAACATTCTTTTTCAGTGTTTTTCAGATGTTCGTAAATCCTTTCATTGTCAATTGTAAATCCTTTCATTGAGTTGCCAGTTATTTTTTCTGATGTAAAATGCTTTACATAGTTTGCACTGAGCAGCAGCATAGAACAGGCTACTGGATTTGCAGTCAGCATAATGTTTAAAATTGAACATTTCCCATGTTCAGGATGTACAAAGCAATTAGCACTATTAATAAATATCAATAGTTGCAGTTCTACATTGTTGTGTACCTGTTCTTTTTGACAACAGCTTATTACCAATACCATTACAAGTCCTACCATATCAAAGTTGTTATTTCAAATTCATCTTATTTTTAAAAATAAATTTAGGTGTTTCCCCTACCAGATCATTTGGTTTATAATCTGATTTTAAAGTATTCCAATTCCTTTTAAAAATATCATAAAATTCTAGTATCTTGTGTAAATCTCATAGGATCTTTCAAAATTAGACACAAGGAGTTATGTTCCTTCTTTTTCCCCTGATTTAAGAATCTGTCATGTTTGTACCATCATTATTTTCTATTATGTTCTGTGTTAGTTGCTCTTTCCATCAAGACATCCTTATTTATAACCTTGACTTGTTCTTTATCATAACCTCTAGGCATGAATGAAGTCTGGAGTCGATGTAAAGAGTGATGTAGCTTATTTTCATCACTAGTACATCTTGAATACCATAACATTTGTCCTTCAACAATATTCTTAAATATAGGTGAGGGGTGCATGCTACTCTTGTGTAAATACTGATCTTTCTTATATTTTTCTGAAGACTCATCTACTTCTATACAAACATATAGAAAATTTATATTATTATGAGAGTCATTTATATCAAATCTAAGTAAATTAGTAGTTGTTTCTAAATAATTCTTAAGCCATCTTAAAAGTTGAATGTAGTCACACTCTTTAAAATTCCATTTAAGAAAACTGTCATCTACAAAATATCTATAGAACAGAATATATTTCTTAAATAAATTTCTCACATTAAAAAAATGTATCCCTCTCAGAACCACATTCTTTCTTATATAAATCTCAAATGATAGACTTTGCCATTGCAGACTTTTAAATTTAAACATTGTCTTTTCCAGGTCAGTTATTAATTTCAGCACGTTATCAGTAGACTGATCTACATTATCAAGCAACTGATTCTCATCCCATCCAGTATTAACATTCCTATGAATACTGACATTCTGCAAAAAAGAGATGGGATGTTGTCCAGTTCACGAACATAGTTTTCTGTCATGTCCAGCTGCCGTAATTGTCACTAAACTCTTAAAAACAAACATACAAATGAAATGCCAGATACTGTAAGGGTAAAAAAATTAGCACTATTAATATATTTACAATATTTGCAGTTCCTACATTGTAGTGTACCTGATCTTTCCAACAAGAGCTTATTACCAATACTATTACAAATCCTATTCATCTGTTGCCATTGGTCCAGTTATTAAGGTTCACATACTGAAAGTGTTACAATTTTCAGTAATTCATCTGTTGCCATTGGTCCAGTTGTTAATGTTCACGTACTGAAAGTGTTACAATTTTCAATTATTCATCTGTTGCCATTGGTACAGTTATTAATATTCACATAGTAAGAGTGTTACAGTTATCAGTAAGTCCTCTGTTGTCATTGGTATAGTTTTTAATGTTCACATACTGACAGTTTTACAGTTACCAATAATTCATGTCACCATTAGTACTGTTATGAATGTTCACACGCTGACAGTGTTATAGCTGTCAGTAAATCATCTCTTGCCATTGGTACAGTTGTAAATGTTCACATGCTGATAGCATTACATTTATCAGTAAGTCATCTGTTGTGATTGGCACAGTTATTAATGTTTAGATAGTGACAGCATCACAGTTATCAGAAATTCATTTGTTGCCTTTGGTATAGTTAGTTATGTTCACATACTGACAGTGTCCCAATTATCAGAAATTCATCTGTTGCCATTGATGCAGTTATTATTGTTGACTTACTGATGGTGTTACAGTTAGCAGTAATTCATCTTTAGACCATTGGTAATTCAAGTGTTGTTGTTGTTACAGTGAATAATGTTCACACACTGACAGTGTTACAGTTATCTGAAATTCATCTGTTGCCATTGGAACAGTTATTAACATTCACATGCTGATGGTGTTACAGTTATTATTAATTTATCTGTTGACATTGATCCAGTTATTAATGTTTACATTCTGACAGTGTCACTGTTACCAGAAATTCATCTCTTGCCAATGGTACAGGTATTAATGTTAGTACTAGGCTAGCTGCCATTGCACATTGTTCAGAAACTGACAGTGTTACACTTATCAGTAATTCATCTGTTGTCATTGGCACAGTTATTAATCTTTAGATAGTGACAGCGTCACCGTTATCAGAAATTCATCTGTTGCTGGTGGTACAGTTATTAATGTTCACATTCTAACAGTGCTACAGTTATCAGTAAGTTCCCTATTGCCATTGATGCAGTTATGTTCACACACTGACAGTGTTACATTTATCAGTAATTCATTGTTTGCTGTTGATACAGTAATTATTGTTCACACACTTGATAGTGTTGCAGTTATCAGTATATCATATTTTGTCATTGGTCCAGTTATTAATGTTAACATTCTGTCAGTGTCCCAGTTATCAGAAATGTATTTGTTGCCATTTTTGCAGTTATTGATGTTCACATCCTGATGGTGTTACAGTTATCAGTGATTCATCTTTGGACTACTGGTAATTAATGTCTTGCTGTTGTAACAGTGATTAATGTTCACATACAGACAGTGTTGCAGTGATCAGTAATTCATCTCTTGTTGTTGGTACAGTTATTACTGTTCACACACTGACAATGTTACAGTTATCAGTAAATCATCTGTTGTCATTGTTACAGTTATTAAAGTTTACATTCTGTCAGTGTCCCATTTATCTGAAATTCATCTGCTGCCATTGGAACAGTTATTAAAGTTCACATTGTGTCAGTGTCCCAGTTATCAGAAACTCATCTGTTGCTATTGGTCCAGTTATTAATGTTGACATACGGATGGTGTTACAGTTATCAGAAATTCATCTGTTGCCACTGGAACAGTTATTAACGACATGCTGATTGTGTTACAGTTATCATTAATTCATCTGCTGTCATTGGTATTTATGAATGTTCACATACTGACAGTGTTATAGTTATCACTAATTAATTGTTGACGCTGGTACAGTTACTTATGTTCACATACTGACAGTGTTACAGTTATCAGTAATTCATTGTTGTCACTGGTACAATTATTAATGTTCACATACTGACAGTGTTAGGGATATCAGTAATTCATTGTTGTCACTGGTACAATTATTAATGTTCACATACTTGACAGTGTTTCAGTTATCATTGATTCATTGTTGTCACTGGTACAGTTACTTATGTTTACATACTGACAGTGTTATAGTTATCAGTAATTCATTGTTGTCACTGGTACAATTATTAATGTTCACATACTGACAGTGTTAGAGATATCAGTAATTCATTGTTGTCACTGGTACAGTTAATTATGTTCACATACTGACAGTGTTACAGTTATCATTGATTCATTGTTGTCACTGGTACAGTTACATATGTTTACATACTGACAGTGTTACAGTTATCAGTAATTCACTGTTGTCACTGGTACAGTTAATTATGTTCACATACTGACATGACAGTGTTACAGTTATCAGTAATTTGTTTTTGTCACTGGTACATTTACTTCTTCACATACTAACAGTGTTACAGTTAGTAATTTGTTTTTGTTACTGGTACAGTTACTTATGTTCACATACTGACAGTGTTACAGTTATCAGTAATTCATTGTTGTCACTGGTACAATTATTAATGCTGACATACTGACAGTGTTTCAGTTATCAGTAATGCTTCTGTTGGCATTGGCATAGTTATGAATGTGCACATATTAACAGTGTTACAGTTAACAGTAATTCATCTGTTGCCATTGGCAATTTTTCTGCTGCCTTTGCAACAGTTAATGTTCTCATACTGACAGTGTTACATTTAGCAATTATTTTCCTATGTATACAGTTATTAATATTGACACACTGAAGTGTTAACGTTATTTATAATTCATCTGTTGTCTTTGGTGCAGTTATTAATGTTCACATACTGACAGTGTTACAGTTATCAGTAATTCATTGCTTCCATTTATACAATTATTAACATTCACACTCTGACAGTGTTACAGTTATCAGTATTTTATCTTTTGCCACTGGTAATTTATGTGTTGCCTTTGGTACAGTTATTAATGTTGACATGCTGACAGTGTTGCAGCCATCAGTAGTTCATTGTTTCCATTGGTACAATTATTAATATTCAGACACTGACAATGTTACAGTTATCAGTAATTCATCTGTTACCGTTGGTACAGTTTTTAATTTATTTATTTATTTTTATTTTACATTTGTTGACCGGGCTAGTCCAACTGGATATATTTCCATTTTCAGTAGAGGCCCGGGGAGAAAAGCTCCAGCATAGCACAAAATGAAATATCAAATTGTATAACACATAAAATAATAAGTATTTAAAATAAAGAAGAAGGTTATTAAAAAGTACAATACTAAAAAGGTGAGTATAAAGTCATATCAGTCATGTAATCGTATGATATGTGAAGATACACTACAGTTCATTGTAGTTAACTTAAACGCTTGTGGTTATATAAGTTTTACAATGACCAGATTTAGCATACAGAGGGGTATATAGAGTATGATTATATATCCATAGGCAGTAAGAAGATAAAAATAGGATAGGTAGTAGATTAATCTGGGTTAGTGCAGGGGCATAACCAGAGTGATTTTAGGTGATGTTTGAGTTTTTGCTTAAAGAGTGACAGTGAAGGTAGTAGTGTTAGGTCGGTAGGTAGAAGGTTCCAGTGTTTCCCAGCAGTATTGGAGAATAGGATGTCGCCTGACAAGTTATTGGACTTACTTATGCTAGCACGTAGTTTGCTAGAAGAGCATAGGAAATTTAGATTATTATAAGGGGTAATGAGATTAGCAAGTATTGGAGTATTATTTGGTTGGTAAAATATTTTATGAACAATGGTGAGTTGGGAATAAGTTAGCATGTTAGGGAGTTCAAGCCAGTCTAGCTGCTTTAGGTTCAGACAGTGGTGTGTTCAAAATGCATTTCTAGTGGCAAATCTGGCAATATTGTTATAGGAGTTAGACAGTTTGAGAAGATTATTTTTCTTTAGATTAGTATAAATAGGAGAAGCATAGAGAAGAGTTGAGACTAAGTGAGAGTGGGCAATAGTGGTTCTAGCTATGGGAGTTAAGAAGGGTTTAATTCGATATAAGGAGCCCATTTTTCTGTTCACTGTTTGAATGGTGTTATTTATATGGTTATCAAAGTTGAGGTTGTTGTCAATTGTAACTCCTAATAATTTGGTAGTAGGATCGGGAAAGATGAGGGTACCATTGTTAGATTTAATAGAGAAGTTTATGGGAGAGGACCTATTGGTAGGTGTGAAGAGTAGAAGCTTGGTTTTTTTGGCGTTTAAAAGGAGACAGCGTTTCAGGAACCAGTCTTCTACTGAGTTGAATACTTTTTGAGTTAGAGAGTGTAGATCAGAAGTGGAGTTGGCAGAACATATAAGTGTGGAATCATCAGCATATTGAATACAGGTAGCTTCAGGGACTGCTATATGAAGGTCGTTGATGAATAGTGAGAAAAGAAGAGGTCCTAAAATGGAGCCCTGGGGAACTCCAAGGGTGACTGGTAGGTGGGATGAAAGTTTGTTTTCCTAGAGAACTGTCTGTTGCCTATTGTTAAGGTAAGACTTGAACCATTGTATAGCTGGGGTATCTACAGCAAGAAGTTCAAGAGTATTTATAAGCAGTGGGTGATTAACCATATCAAAAGCCTTTGAAAGGTCGATGAAGAGAGCAGAGGAGAGGATGTTGTTATTACGATTCCTATAAATGGAGTCAGTGAAAGAGAGTAGAGCGGTGGTAGTGCTATGAAATGGCCTAAAGCCATGCTGGCACTTAGCCAGTATGTCATGTTTAGTTAGGTGGTCTAGTAGCTGGTGGTGAATGCACTTTTCCATGATTTTAGCTAGAGGTGATAGCAGAGCTATTGGTCTATAATTAGAGTAATCATAGGATTTACCACCTTTATGTAGGGGGATGATGTGGGAGATTTTCCAGATGTCTGGAATACTTCCTTCATTAATGGTTCTGTTAAATAGGATGGATATGGGGAAGGCAATAACTTTGGCTGCTTTTTGTAAATATTCAGAAGGCAATTGGTCGGCTGAAGGAGTGCAAGGCTTAAGTTTTAGTAAGATTTTATAGATGAAAGTGGTTGAGATAGGCTGAAATTAAAATGTTGGTAATGATCCAGCTAAGGAAGATGGGATCCTTGTGTTATCAGTTGAAAGCTGGCAAGCTAGGGATTGTATAGTTTCTGTAAAGTAGGTGTTGAAGTTGTTGGCTATTTGATTTGGGGTATTTTGATCAGCATCATGAGGGGCTGGTGTGCTAGAGTGACCAGGGTTGAGGAGCCTATTAATGTTAGTCCAAAATTTTTGAGGATTGTTCTGGTGTGTTTGTTGTAGCTTACAATAGTAGTTCTTTTTGTCAGAGAGTATAGCTTTTTTAGTTATGTTTCTTAGCTGTCTAAAAGTTTGTTGTTCAGGGGAAGTTCTGTTAGTTCTCCATTTAGCCCAAGCTTTGTTTCTAAGTAGAATTTTTTGTCTAGTCTCTTTTGTAAGCCAGGGGGCTGGTTTGGATTTTATTCTAATAGATCGTTTAGGTGCATGCACATCTAGGATTGCAAGAAATTTAGAGTTAAAACATTTGGCAGCCTCCTCTAGTGGGAGTATTTTTAGAGGTTTCCAGTCACATGCATTGAGTTCATTTTGGAATAGTACATGGTTAAACTGTTTCTTTGTTCGTGAAATCCTGTAGGTAGGGGTGTTACAGATGTCATTCCTTTGTCTTATTATATAAGTTAGAGTATGATCGCTTAGATCATCTGGTAAGGTTCCTACTTTATAAGTATGGGGTTGTTTATTTATAAGTATCCAGTCTAAGGTGCTCTCTTTTTTGGTTGGTTTTTGATTCTGGTAGTTGAGTTGATAGTTTGAATAAAGCCATGGAGATTAATATGTGCGGGAGGGTTATTAGTGTTGAAGGTTTTCCAGTCTGTGTTAAAGTCACCTAGTATTATAGTTTCTTGTGGGTAAGTTGAGGACACCCAGATAAGAATATCTTCTATTATAGTGTTGTTATTACCAGGGGGTAGGTAGATACAGATCACATAGAGGGATTTGTTAGGATTGATTTGAAGTTTGGAGATAAGGACTTCAGCCTTACTGTCCAAAGGTGGGCTATCATTTATAGAGGAGATCTGTAGGCCACTTTTATAGAGGAGTGCTACTCCCCCACCCTTACATTTTATTCGGTCTTGTCTCAATATGTTATAGCCAGGGGGGATAATTTCATTATCCTTAGTTCCAGGTTTTAACCATGTTTCTGTTAGGCAGAAAATGTCGAAGGCGTGAATATGAAGGAGAGCATGAAGGTGGGCAATTTTGTTATTGATACTGCGGATATTGAGATGTGCTATAAGTAGAGAGTTGGAGAATTTGGTTAAGGTTGGTAGGTTAGGGGAAGTCATGCAGTGAATATTTCCTATAGATGCATTAGTTGGGCCAGGATTAGGGTGTATGTCCCCATCCTTTAAGGTAGGGCTTTGTGTTTTAGATATTGGGTTATGTGAGTAGTTAATTAGAAGTTTCCATTTTTTTATTAATAGGTTGTTATACTTATTGTGTGCATATCGATGGTATTGAGGTGATGTATAGCAGGGAGTAGAGATTATGTTAATATGTGTGAGTGAGAAATATCAAGAGTGGTTGTTTGTTTTGGAGGGAGATTGTTGAGGGAGAGATTGGACTTTTCAAAATAGGTTAGGAGATAGGCTGAGGTCAGGACATGTAAATATATGGTTAAGAGTATTAAGTAGGTTAGGATAACTTTTCCAGTAGTATGCATATTGTAATATATAAGTATACTGATATAAATATATATATATATATATATATATATATATATATATATATATATATATATACACGTATACAAATACAAAGGAAGTGGAGAGAGATAAGATAATAAGGACTGGTAGGAATAGCAGAGACTTAGGTAGAGGGAGGAGTAGTGCTATTTGGGAAATAGTACTATAAGTAGAGATAGTAGAGAGGAGGGTGTGGTTAGGTGAAGATAATTGTTTGGAGTGATTAATTGGTTAGAGGAGTGAGGGGGTGTGGTGTAGGAAGTATAAGATTAGGATCACTGGGGGGTGGGTGGGAATTGGGGGTAGGGTAGGGGAGCGGAGTGAGCCCGCAGGGCGAACGGAGCGGGTTCAGACACAGACAGGTTCACATGCTGACAGTGTTACAGTTATCAGTAACTCATTGTTGTCACTGGTACAATTATTAATGTTCACATACTGCCAGTGTTACAGTTATCAGTAACTCATTGTTGTCACTGGTACATTTACTTATGTTCACATACTGACATGACAGTGTTACAGTTATCAGTAATTTGTTTTTGTCACTGGTACATTTACTTCTTCACATACTAACAGTGTTACAGTTAGTAATTTGTTTTTGTTACTGGTACAGTTACTTATGTTTACATACTGACAGTGTTACAGTTATCAGTAATTCATTGTTGTCACTGGTACAATTATTAATATTCAAACACTGTGTTACAGTTATCAGTGTTGCATTGTCACTGGTAGAGTTATTAATGTTCACACACTGACAGTGTTACTGTTATCAGTTATTCATTGTTGTCATTGGTACAGTTACTTCTATTCATATACTAACAGTGTTAAAGTTATCGGTAATTTGTTGTTGTCACTGGTACAGTTACTTATGTTCACATGCTGACAAAGTTACAGTTATCAGTAATTCATTGTTGTCACTGGTACATTTATTTATGTTCACATACTGACAGTGTTACAGTTATCAGTAATCCATTGTTGTCACTGGTACAGTTACTTATGTTCACATACTGACAGTGTTACAGTTATCAGTAATTCATTGTTGTCACTGTTACATTTATTTATGTTCACATACTGACAGTGTTACAGTTATCAGTAATTTATTGTTGTCACTGGTACAGTTACTTATATTTACATACTAACAGTTTTACAGTTATCAGTAATTCATGTGTTGCCATTGGTACAGTTACTTATGTTCACATACTAACACAGTGTTACAGTTATCAGTACTTGTCACTGGCACAGTTACTTATGTTCACATACTGACAGTGTTACAGTTATTAGTAATTCATTGTTGTCACTGGTGCATTTATTTATGTTCACATACTGACAGTGTTACAGTTATCAGTAACTCATTGTTGTCACTGGTACAGTTACTTATGTTCACATACTGACAGTGTTACAGTTATCAGTAATTCATTGTTGTCACTGGTACAGTTACTTATATTTACATACTAACAGTGTTACAGTTATCAGTAATTCATATGTTGCCATTGGTACAGTTACTTATGTTCACATACTGACACAGTGTTACAGTTATCAGTAATTGTCACTGGCACAGTTACTTATGTTCACATACTAACAGTGTTAGAGTTATCAATAATTCATCTGTTGCCATTGGTACAGTTACTTATGTTCACATACTGACACAGTGTTACAGTTATCAGTAATTGTCACTGGCACAGTTACTTGTGTTCACATACTGACAGTGTTACAGTTATCAGTAATTCATTGTTGTCACTGGTACATTTACTTATGTTCACATACTGACAGTGTTACAGTTATCAGTAATTCATTGTTGTCATTGGTACAGTTACTTATGTTCATATAATGACAGTGTTACAGTTATCAGTAATTCATTTTTGTCACTGGTACAGTTACTTATGTTCACATACTGACAGTGTTACAGTTATCAGTAATTCATTGTTGTCACTGGTACATTTATTTATGTTCACATACTGACAGTGTTACAGTTATCAGTAATTTATTGTTGTCACTGGTACAGTTACTTATATTTACATACTAACAGTGTTACAGTTATCAGTAATTCACCTGTTGCCATTGGTACAGTTATTTATGTTCAAGTACTGACACAGTGTTACAGTTATCAGTACTTGTCACTGGCACAGTTACTTATGTTCACATACTGACAGTGTTACAGTTATCAGTAATTCATTGTTGTCACTGGTACAATTATTAATATTCAGACACTGACTGTGTTACAGTTATCAGTAATTAATTGTTGTCACTGGTACAGTTACTTATGTTCACATACTGACAGTGTTACAGTTATCAGTAATTTATTGTTGTCACTGGTACAGTTACTTATATTTACATACTAACAGTGTTACAGTTATCAGTAATTCATCTGTTGCCATTGGTACAGTTACTTATGTTCACATACTGAGACAGTGTTACAGTTATCAGTAATTGTCACTGGCACAGTTACTTATGTTCACATACTGACAGTGTTACAGTTATCAGGGAATTTCTGGTTAAAGGCTTATAGTGCCTGCATATTCTAACTGTTTCTTACTGAAATTGGTACACCTTGTTTGCTGTAGCATAGACTAGATCCAGGCCTGCTGAATCTAGCTTTGTTTGTATGCTTGTTGTTTGTTTATTTCCCTGAAACGCTAATTCCACCTAAAACGCCGCCTTTTAGCACTTCTGTGGATCCCTAGTGATATCTGCATTGCTTACTGTACTTATTTCCTTGTTTCACTTGAAAGAAAGTTACTGTTTGTCGTTTTTGCATTTAAGTTACCTGTAACACATTGCATTTAAGTTACCTGGCACTTGCTCACTAAAGCAATTATATAAGTCAGCTCTAAAAAATTAAAAGCACTACACCCTCACAAACTCCCCTTGAGTACCTTGTTCCCCATTGGCCCTTTTTTCAATTATAAAGGAATTCCCAATACTATTCTAGCATGTCCAAAGGTCAGTTGTCAATCTCCACTCCGGTCCAGCTGGTGAATCTGGGAATCTTGAGGCAATGTTACAACTGCCTCATGTACACAGACAACCCTCTCCTCCTCCCAACAAATTCCAACACATGTGAGAGATGCAACCATATAGCCAAACTGTAGGCTAAGCTCTCTCAACTCAGTACTGGCGTAACCAGTCAGGAGGAGAAGGAAACCACACTCACTACAATTCCAGTCTCACATAGACCTACCACGACAACAAACCAAACACATAAACACACAAAAACATACTTGGAGGCTGTAAATAAAAATCTGCCTAAGCAGCAGAGACCTCCAAAGCAGACACCCAAGCAACCGCTACCCCAAAACAAAACACGTGCAACACATAGCTCACAAAGCCAGTGTGCCAAACAGTCACAGCCCTTAAGGCTAAACAACACACCCGATACACTTGTAATAGGTGACTCTATCATCAGGCACACTGACGTCCCGCTCACCAGGCTGAACAAGGAGATGGTCACGGTGAGCTGCCTGTCAGGCGCTAGGATCCGCCACATAACACAAGCACTCAGGTCACTCCAAGGCAAGTACAAATATGACTCAGTCATTGTCCATGCTGGTGTGAATGACCTGAGACGTACCTCCCTGGACTACATGAAAAGAGACATAGAGGAGCTCTCTGAGCATATAGCCCAGGCCGGTATGACCCTGACCTTGAGTAAAATCTTACCCTCACCAAGAATGATGCCACAATATGAAGACAAGATGATCAATTTCAACAACTGGCTTAAGTGTTAGTGTCATTCAAAGGGGATCCAATGCCTGTCAGCCTGGGATGACATGCTCGACAAGCCACGATGCTTCGCTAGGGACGGCTTGCACCTGTCACCCCTGGGCTTTCGGATATTGGCAAAGGCTATTGCTACCCCCATAGTGCCTTTTTTAGGCAAGGCTCAAAAGACAAACCCACCTCCATAGGTATCACAAGGGATAAGAAACTAAGAGTAATGCTACTCAACGCCAGAAGTCTAAACCTCAAGTTGCACGCACTCAAAACTCTCCTTAGCATGGAGAACATCGATATCTGTGCAGTAACAGAAACCTGGTTCAAGGCTCCCGAGAGCACCCCAGCACTACCAGGTTATACCTCATACCATGCTTTTCGGCCCCAAAACTTGGACCGAACCACAAAAGGAGGGGGAGTATCAATATTCGTCAAAGATACCCACACCTCCAAGTTGGTGGCACAGCACGAAGCATCAGAGACTATCCATGTGCAACTAACTGTGGGTAACTAACTGTGGGTAAAACTGCCTTCCAGTTTATAGCCTGCTACAGACCACCCTCCCAAACACAGGAACCCCACTCGGCCTTCCTGAGAATACTGGAAAATATGAAGGTCTCTCCAAACACCATTATATTGGGCGACTTCAACTACCCAAACATAGACTGGGAGCATTACTCTAGCTCCAACACCCTAGCCCAAAGGTTCCTAGAATTTATAAACTCAAATGCTATGGAACAACTTGTTACCACTCCCACAAGAGGGGAAAACATACTGGACCTGATCATCACCAACATGGGGACACTATGCTCCAGACCAGAAGTGTATCCCTCACTGGTAAGATCAGACCATAAACTAATCTCACTGGATATTCACATCCCGACCCCACCCCCTGCCCAGAAAACCACAGTGAAAAACTTCTTTAAAGCAAATTTCGCACGCCTCAAAACCGAGGCGAAATCCTTCAAAGCCCCCAGGCCTGTGGAAAACACGGCCCAGACCGCAGGATCCTTTATAAACGCATTCTATGAACACCTTCAAGAATGCATGGATCATGCAATCCCAAATAAAACCAAGACCCAATCCTCCAAAGGCAGACGTCCTGTCTGGTGGACCCTAGCCATAAACAAACTATACAATAGAAGGAGGAAGCTACTACATGATAGAGCAAAATCCCAAAAAGGGAAGGCATCTCTGATCAGTATAAGCAAAAAACTACGGGCACTCACAGCTTCGAGAGAAAAATTGCACAGGACACTAAGGATAATCACAAGGCTTTCTTTAGTTATGTTAGGAACCTGGGTGGGAATTCCCAGATATACTCAGAATTAGTCCAAAATGACAAAAAATACACCGAGCCCACAGACATTGCCAGCATCCTAGCTGACATGTTCAGTGCAAACTTCTCCCCCTCCTCCCCACCAAAAGGGCAAATATCTATCCCAACAGAGTGCTGCCCCCCTGACATCTCAGATGCTCAGGTAAGAGCCGCCCTCTCCAAAGCAAAAAACACAGCATCAATGGGACCAGATGGTGTCCCGGGCTGCGTCCTACATGAACTCCATGAAGAGCTAAACCCAAACATAAAACTACTGTTCAATCTTAGCCTTACTATAGGATATGTACCCAAAGAATGGCGTACAGCAACAGTGGTCCCTCTCCACAAAGGTGGTGCCTCAACGGATCCTGGAAACTATCGCCCCATAAGCCTGACTAGCTTGGTCTGCAAAGCTATGGAAAGGATCATCATGGACCTCATAAATAAAGATATTGGGGACCTACAGACACTGGATCCTACCCAGTTTGGCTTTGTTAAGGGCAGATCCTGCCTCTTAAACCTGGTCGATTTCTTTGAAACAGTCACCAAGGCCATTGACGAGGGGAAGGTGGTCCACACAGCCTACCTGGACCTCGCAAAAGCCTTCGATACAATACCCCACTTGGGCATTATAGATAAGCTCACCAGCTTAAATATAAACACCTATGTCACTAGATGGGTTGCAAACTGGCTCAAGGACAGAACCCACATGGTTAGAATTGCTGGAGCCATGTCAGACTCCAAACCAGTTACAAGTGGCATCCCACAAGGCTCAGTCCTGGGACCTCTTTTGTTCGGTATATATTTCTCGGCGGTACAGGCCAACACGGAAGGACTGTGGCTGACCAAGTTCGCAGATGACTGCAAACTGAGTGCCATAATCAACTCTCCAGCCGACACAAGCATCCTCCAAAAGGGCCTCATAGAAACAGACAACTGGTGCCAGAGCCATGGCCTCAAGCTAAACGCCAAAAAGTGTATAGTCATCCCCTTTGGCAAAAACAAAGTGCCCACAAATTACCACAAAGGTGGTAATCCATTAAGTACAGAAGAAGTCATTAGGGACCTGGGGACCCAAGTTGATAGCAATCTCTCATTTGGCAACCACGTGGCCAAAGTGGTTAGAAAAACATTTTATATAGCCCACCTAATCATGAAGGGGTTCACATCTAGATCAGGGGAGGTCATCGTGCCTCTTTACTCATCCCTCATCAGGCCCATAATTGAGTACAATGCCCCTTTTGGGATGTACCTTACCAGACACCTGCAGCAACTGGAAAGACCCCAAAAGTACCTCACCAAGAGGATCAAAGGGCTCAAACAGATGCCATATGCTGCCCGGTTAAAGAAACTCCAGCTCTACTCAGTGGCATACCGCCTGCTCAGAGGCGATCTGTGCCTGATGTATAAAGCCATGTCCAACCCGGAATTAATGGACATGCTGCACCTCAGAAAATCCAAATCCCATCGAGCTACACGCTCGAGAGACTTGAACCTCAGCACTGAAATAAATAGGACATGCTGGAGGGACAGATTCATAACCCAGAGGCTCCCTTCACTCTGGAATAAAATGCCAGTCCAGGTTAGACAGAGTCCCACATTGACTCTCTTCAAGAGGAATCTTGATGAGTGGATGGGAGATCATAGGTTTACCCCGGCTATCACCACTGTTAGACAGAGGCACAGTATACTAACCTCAAAAAAAGGCATAGCAAAATTAATTTAAAATGGGTGGCGAAAGCCAAACACACTCTGGCTAGGCTTATAAATGCCCTAGGGCAGATAGTCTAGTATGAACCTATGAACCTATGAACCTATCAGTAATTCATTGTTGTCATTGGTACAGTTACTTATGTTCATATACTGACAGTGTTACAGTTATCAGTAATTTGTTGCTGTCACTGGTACAGTTACTTATGTTCACATACTGACAGTGTTACAGTTATCAGTAATTCATCTTTTGCCATTTGCAGTCTTACAGTTCTTAGTGTTTAATGAGTTAGCAGTTGTAGTGCTGCAGTTACCAGAGATTTACATCTTTACAGCGATACCGGTATCCACTTTTCACAACTAATAATTTACCAGTCTGCAATGGTACAGCTGTTAATATCTGACATATTTTCAATTATATAATTAGTCATATTTCAAATGTTGCAGTTGTTAGTATTTTCTCTATTGCCAGCTTTACAGTTATTAATTTTTGAATGCTGGCGATGTTATAGTTTCTTGCAATTCATCTCCCAGCACTGGTGTAGTTATTATGTTTTTCTCCTTTTGGCAGTGGTACAGTTATTTAATGGTGCACGTTTGCACTGGTAAAATTATTTAAGTTCACATACTGGCAGTGTTTCTATTATTAACAATTAACCCATTAGTTGAGGTGTAGTTATTAATATTTCACATGCTGGAAGATGTATCTTTGCACACTTTTCATCTACTGTAATGTTATTAATATTACAGTTATGAGCATTTCCCCTGTTGGTAGTGGTACAATTATTATTTTTTCACTTTGGTACAGTTATTCATTTTTCATATGCTACAGTTAGTGTTTTGCTTGTTGTCAATGGTACAGTTATTAATATTACACTTATGAACATTTCTTCTATTGGTACTGATGCAGTTATTAGTGTTTCTTATTGGTACAGTTATTCAGATTTCATATGTTACATTTAATGTTTTGCCTGTTGTCAGTGGTACAGCTTTTAATATTACAGTTATAAACATTTCCCCTGTTGTTAGTGGTACAGTTATTAGTAATTCACATTGGTGGATTTATATATTTTTCATATGCTATAGTTAGTGTTTCATTTGATGCCTGTGCCACAGTTATTAATGTTCACATGCTAATAATGCTATTGTTATGAACATTCAGTCTTTTAGCAGTGGCACAGAGATTATTAGTGTTTTTCTTGTTGTAGTGATACATTTTTGTAATGTTTTGCATATCTGCTTTGATGCAATTATTAATGTTCACATATTGGCAGTGTTATATTTAACAGCTATTCACCTTTTGGCGGTGACACATTTATTAGGGTTTCACACATTTGCAATGGTACAATTATTAATTCTTCTCCTTTTGGTAATGGTACAGTTCTTAGCATTTCACACACTAATACTTCACTTGTAGCAGTGATGTAATTCTTAGTGTGTTACCATTTGGCAGTGACACAGTTGTCAGTAATTCACCTTTTTTGCAATTATGTAACCATTTGTGTTTGACATTTGTAGTTGCAGTGTTGTTCTGCCTGCTGCTAGTGTTATAATGTTTCTCATCTTGTCCATGGTACTGTTATTAATGTTCTACCTTTTGGCAGGGGCACAGTTAGCAGAGATTCACCTGTTGGCAGAGGTGCTCCTCTTAACCTTTCCTTTGTTTCCAATGTGTTAGTAATATTTCACATGCTAGTAAAGCTATAGTTAGTGTAGCACCTTTATGAGCAGGAGTGATAGCAGTGGTTGTTGCTGGTGCTAACAGCGTGGGGTAGAGGTGACAGGGGCAACTGGGGACACTGCTGCCTGTGGCATTGCGGGTAATTATGTAGTAATCACTGCTGCTGGGGGCAGCAGGCCTAGATGGTGACAGGGACAGTTGGTCTAGATGCTGCAGCATATAAATCTAAAATAAATGGAAATAAACAAAATAAAAAATGTTTATAAATGGAACAGATAGCAAGAAAGGGAATTGGGACAGGAAAGTACAAATACAGTGAAAAAATAATCCATCCATCTGCAACCCCTTTTCCCATTTTCCACACATGGGGTTGAGGTGTCACTTCAACAGTGAAAATCATTTACAGCCAAGGTTCACATCATTGGAGGGCTAGCCAACTTCACCTGTGCTATAATTTGGATGTCATGAAACAATCTCCCCACTGTAACAGTGATGTGCCAGTAATCAAGACCTAAGGACTTGAACCCAAAACTGTGATCAGTTGTAACCTCACGTGGCACTTAGTAATCTGTGCTATATCAGGAGTCTGAAAAAAAAAACCCTGCAATGAAATACAATTTAATGGTTTATGTCACATGTTTGCTTATGTCACATGTTTGCAATATCTAACCACTAGGGGACTTGAACCTACAACCATCATCACCTATAACCTCCAAGACATTGCAGGAGTGCCTTCTGTGTGGAGTCTGCATGTCCTCCCCGCGGTCGAGTGGCCTCCGAAAGACATTCGTGAATGGGCGTGCCTTCGCTGAAGGTTGGGCATCGAGCTGGCAACTCAGCACCATAAAAATCGACTGCCAATCATTAGCCGACCGGAGTTCCGCTGTGGCAACCCCTAACTGGGAAAAGCCGAAAAGACAAACAGTAATCTGAGAGAAACCTGTAGGGAAACAGGTTTGCGTCACACACTTGAAGAATGAAAGAGGCAGCAATAAACAACTAGTATGGGAATTACATCCACAACACTCATCACCTGCAGCCTGAAAGCTGTTTCATTTATATGATGATCTGCATCAGAAGTGTAAGAGCACCCTTCAAAGAAACACACACTAATTCTTTTATCACACACTTGCAGAACAAAAACGCTAGGAAGAGGGAACCAAACCCACTGCCAGTATTAAAGCAGTACAGTCTTAGTACGTGGAAACCCAAGAACCACTGATGTCTATGCAATCAGCTCTGTACTGCTGTCATTCAATAGTTAGCATGTGATGGCAATAGCATATTTAGCAATGTGTAACACCTCTCTTTCTTTTTGCTGAATACTCCCTGTATGTGTAGTTATATTTGCTAACATACGTGTTGCACTTGCAGTAAACTATTAATGTAGTATTTTAACTAATGTAGCATTGTAGGCTATATCCTTAACAATTTTACAGTGTGCAATATAACTTGCTTGGATGGATATAATTTTTGTAGGGTCTATGACACTGTTGACAACTCATACATATGTAACATATAAGTACTACTATGTACATTTGATGATATGACAACCATGGACAGAACATATACCGATCCTGAATATTGGTATAATAATAGACTGTTTTGCTAACATGTCAAGCTACAGTAACTGTAATAGATATACTCACCACAGTGGTACCTGAGGCACTCTATCCCCTTCCGGTGGAACTGCACATTTTGTTCAATCTGTTCACAGGCTGTGGAGAAAGAAGTGGGAGTCCATTACACATTGCATGGCAATTAGTGGCAAACTGCATAAGGAGGTTTAAGCAGTGGCATATTGACAATACATAGGTGGCAGCTGCTCCCTCACCTCAGCCTTCCATCAACCCTGGTGGTCGGAATGTCTATGATTTAGACTGCCATACTGGTGGGGGCATTGCCCACCATTACAAGATATACCTGTAGCACATGTAACATCTTGTGCCAGGCTGCTACAGGCCACTACCTTATCTTATGGACCTTGGTACTGCTCATCAAGGAGCTTTAGCCTCTAAAGTTGGTGGAGGAGGTACAGGAATATTTTTTAATTCTTCAGGACACTACCTTTGGGATCTCAACTCCTTTTCCAAAGCCACATTTGACAGTGAAGTATTTTACAAAGAAAAATATTTGAAAACTTGTGGTCTCACCCATGGTCAACTGTGCCAGTTGCTGTTCAACCATGCATGGCTTATTTACATAAATCATGTTGGAAAAGTCGAGTATAAGTAGTGTGTATGATATTATTTGTGTATAACAGTTGGAGGTGTGAACTATGGCACCCTAGTCTCTTTCTATATGGTGAGCAGTAGCATTGCTCAGCAGTTGTACATGTGCATCAACGGTGCTCTGCACAATAACTTGCTTGCATTAGAAAGCAAGGAAAAGTGATATGGAAGTTTTAATTGCCCCTGTGTGAAGTATATTTGTCTATTTTTTTACCAGATTAAACTGTAGAAATGGGAGTATAAGAAAGATATGGAAAAGGGAAATAAGCAGAGGTTGGAACATAAGGTAAAAAAACTAAGGCATGAGCAGAATGGAGATGGGGAAAATGGTGTAAATATTTTTTGAAGGACAGGTGCCCAGTTTTCATGCATAAAGAGAAGATAAGTTGGGAAAGGAAGTAAGGAAAGTAAGAGGAAGGTAAGAGGGATAAGGTGGGTAGCAGGGGAATACATGCAAGACTAAAAGGGGTTGTGATAACACAATGAGGGATGGATAGCACAATGGTGGAGAAGACAGACAAAGGAAGACAATGGTGAGGACAAGACTGTACAGCAGACAAGATGGGTGTATTCACAAAAGGAAGGGGAAAATATGGAGTTCCGCAAAGGCAGTTCTGGCAGCTACGGCCAGTGGGAATTTACTCATCACATTGGGTACTGTCACCATTGAGCACTGTCTGAGATGACGGGAATAGTGCTGGACAGGGACACAACTCAGGGAGTCACCAGTAGAGATTTTCTATATGGCTCCTTTGAGCAAGTAATGTTCTGTTGATTATTGTCCCAGCAATACCTGCAAGCTGCTGATGGGTGACAATGGTGTCATCTCCACTGGCAGTGCTACTGATGGGTACAGCAGTCTCAGCATATGGTGCAAGGTTACTGGTAGTGGGTGTGGTAGGTAGGACATAACAGGAAATTCATCCTGGTTTGGCACTTCTGTCTCTAATGGAGACAGGCAACCTGTAAATGATTCATCTCTTAGGCTCCTGCTTGTAAATGTTTCATCTGCCAAGCCCCTGCTTACACTTATCAAGGGCACCAGAACTAGTCAGAGGTTTGGGATGCATGGCTAGGCCTAAAAAGGACCTTGTGGTAGTTAGCCTAGTACATACCTATGAACCTATAAGGTATGGAGGTGACTGTGGCAGGCTGGAACCCAAATGTTGTGGATGCTTCTGGTGGTGGTGGTGGCACTGCTATTGCCATCTGTGTGTGGGGGGGAGGGTGCTGACAGGCCTTGCCTGAGGGAAGGGTATAGGTCTGATTGTTCCTGCTGCATATAATAGTAAAATAAATGGTGAGAAACAAAATAAACAAAATAACTGTATATGGTAGAAAGGATGGTGACAAAGCAGGTAGGGGAGACATAAGTACAAATACAGTAAAAAAAATGAAGCTCTTATTCATTTTTTGCAATGATAAATTTAAATGTACTCCATTTGAGTGAGCAACATATTTCATAATTTACCCAGGAATTTCCATACTACAAAAGTGAGAGGCAGTATTGAATCCCTAGCCATCATCCCCTGCATTCTGAAAGGCAAATCATTAACATGTTGAGTGACATGGGGAACCCAAAAGGGGTCTGCAGTCCTCCAACATCATGTAATATGATGTCTGAGACAACTGTATTTATACAAAGAAACATGCTATTCAGACATGCATTTTCCCTCACTCCCCTCACAGCTACTGTAATCCAATGTAACAAGTATAGTGACAAAAATTGTCTGTGACGCAAATGTAAAAACAAAATAATTTAGCTCGTACCTATTTTTCATTTCTAATCATGAAGGTAGTACACTAAAACAGACACCTCAAGATAAAAATTATATCACAGCATCAATGGGGGTGGGGGGGCTTTGAATCTACAGACATTACCATAAAGTGAGAGCACAGACTTAACATCTAGAGCCACTTGTCTTTGTATGTATGTTAGGATGCGCGTACACACACACACACACACACACACACACACACACACACACACGCACACGCACACGCACGCACACACACACACACACACACACACACACACACACTAATAAAATTCAAAAGTCACACTGCTACCTTTGACCTATATCAATTATCACAGATTTGTCAGTGAGTTATAAAAGCTATAAACTTATATGAAATTACAGCTATACTACCTTTAATATTAAAACCTTTATCTTATGAAGTATGTATACCCATCTCAGTACTATCTTAGGCACTCTAATCTCCTATGCAGCTACCTATTCTCTGCAATCACTTCAGGGACTATGGAGAGAAGAACAGCAGTGTGTAAAATCTGTGTATGGGTGCACACTGTCTTTTTATGTATGTAGCTAAGGCTACTTTCAATACATAGGTGGTGCCTACTCTGTAACCTCATCCTTCTGTTGTCACAGAAGTACTGCACTCACAATGGATGATTTGGATCGGCTAATAGCACCCCTTAACACCTTGCACAGGGATAGCTGCCCCCTTCATCCCACCTAAACTATGCTTCTACCAATTTCAATTAAAAAAAACTTTATATACATACATGCCATTTGCAAAACCTAAAAACAGGGACAGTAGAAAAATATAACTGCAGACAACCTCAGTATGAAACAGTATGCTGCAAAATAAGTGCTGTTGAACTAAGGTGCCTAGCTTGCAATGGAAGGTAAGTCAACAGGTGGTCGGCCATCAAGTGAACTACCTCTCATGGAGACAGAGGGGTTGCTGGTCTCTGTCAGAAGTGACATCTCCACATGGTCCCATAGAGTGGTGCTGGATGTTGAGGCAGAGCTTGATTGGCCCACAAGACAATCTATGGGGGATGCCCCAGTTATGTAGACCTCATTCTGTTTAAGACCACCTGTAAGTCCTCCTAAACCCTTATTCGTTATACATATTATTAAAGCTGTATGATTTATGGCACACAGGAACATCAGGGATTCCCCATACATGGTCATCTGCACCACGTTTTCATTCTGGTGCCGGGTCCTGTTTACACAGGATATTGTGCTTTGGTGTATTGACATGCCATTCTTTATTTGGCACCAGCACTGTGGACCTGACACCACCTGATACTTGAGGATCTGCCAAACCTCTGATGATGATGATGAGCTGGCGCAGCCGGGGAGTACAAAGTATGTGTTGGACACGGGGAATGTGACCACTGCATCCACTGTATAAATTATAGATGCAGCCTCTAAGCCATTGAACACCCAGGTGACACACCCACCATACAGAGAATAGATATTGGAGACACTAGCAGTCAGAGAAACATGCTACCCCCTAGCAGTTACATGTCATAATCTTCCCTAGCATTCATGGGTGTAGAGGTACATGTGGAGGGAGGGTGACTGTGCTCACTGGAGATATGGTTACCTCCCTTCTCCCAGAAGTTGATGTGTCAGTTGTATGTGGAGACATAGGCTGGTACCACTGCAGCAGACTTAGTGAAGGCAATGCAGAGTATGAGAGTTGACTTATGTGAGTGTATGTCCCATTATTTGTGGGTTTTTTTGATAGACTTGATCACATACTGTAATGTACTATGTCCTCACAAATCACCTTCCAGGGATGAGATTTTGACAAAACATTCCATTGCTACCTCCACATATGGTAGCTATTGTATCCATGAATGACTTAGATCATGCTCCCACAGCACTAGCACTTCCAGGGCTACATCTGTTGTGGTGGTATCTGTACCCAATAGAAGGCATCTCCATGTTTGTGGCAGTCACGGCAGTGGCACATCTCATAGCAGGCATCGCTTACTGTCACAAAGCATGCCAGCACTAAATGGGGTCATGGTACAACCAGTGTAAATCCTTTTAGAGTCAGCTGTCATGGATGGGTATGTGTCAACTCACCACTGAACCAGTAATCAAGAAGCATCAATCCTCACCACTGGCACCTGTGGGGGAACATACCCTGGGAGCATAACAGGTACACACACATTATTTCCAAATGCAGCTCTCAGCATCAAGTGCAATTTCCTTTAAGAGCACACAGAGACCATAGTCAGTGCAGGGCTGGTTTCTCCCTCTTTCTCAAGATCCCCAATAAGACTCCCCACTAACACAGCTATATAGTTGATCCTTAGCCAGGGATCAAAGCCAAGTCCTCCAACACTCTTTCTGTCCAACCAGTTCTTCTTGTCCTTGCCAAGTAGCTGACATACATACTCTTATAGATTTGTTTTACACACACACACACACACACACACACACACACACACACACACACACACACACACACACACACACACACACACAGCTGGGAAAGGCTGGCACAAGTTTACTAGTTATGCCCTCTTCTGCCCAGATTCTAAGGTAGTTACCACTGCCACCAGAACCCCTAACCAGCTACTTTAAGGCCCTTAACAAAGGGTATCCAATTTTACTCCACACTCACACCACCACAGCCCCCAGTACATCACAAACTTAATTGTGGATACTAATACAAATGGTAGTTTGACCAAGAGCAAGGCTATTAGGAGTGGCCCACACAGTGTCACCAAATAAATATGCAAGTACTCTCAAAACTTAAATATCTCTACAAAGATCAGCCACAATGAAAGGTTTAAATATATTTAATAATAATAAAAGAACAAGACAATACTAAATATATATTCACAGTAACATCAGAGTTCAAATCACAGGAAACATTTAAAATAACATTGCAGGACAGGCTCAGACAAATAAAGAAAAACAGTATCTGAACTAAGCTTCACTATATTCCTGACTAAATCTAAGAGAATTACTATACCCTAATAACTTACTTAATAGAGCAAGGCAGATAATATGGTGAATGGTCCTTCTTGTTGTTGTCAGGTCCAAGACAGAGTACAGAATGCTCTGCTCTGTCTCACTAAGAGACTTCTCAAAATAATATCTAAAATATTACTGCTGGGATAGCTTGCAGAATGACATCACTTCTTGTCATCTGATTTCTAGCTCCCATGCATAACCCCCATTGCTGGAAGCTGGCAGGCCTTAGCACCTGCCTGTAAAAATACACACACAAGGGCTTTTGCTCAGATCTTTGGCAGGTGCTGGAAGTCATAAAACAATTGCATTCCTCCACACTTCCACAGTAGTAATTAGTTCACCCCAAAGACAATACAGAAAGCTTTCTAGTAGAGAATGTGTGTCTCTGGCTGCCTAGAAACCTATGAGCTGGCATCTTTATGGCCTAGTCTATAAAGTGATTTAATTTCAGATACTTTTCTAAAGTTTGCTGGACTTAGGTTAAGTTTCCTCTGTTAATACATATACATTTAAACAGTTACAATAATACATGTACATTTCTGTTCTCTCCAGTAAGGCACATTGTGGATATATTTCAAACCCAAGCACTTTACTAATGCCTTTTCAACACAAACGTCTGTACATATCAGTTTGATATAGACATGACATACAGTTCTAACACATTTGTAACACCAGCATCTTGTATGAATCTGTTTGATATTCACAAATGACATATAATTATTTACAAAATTCCAGCTAGCTGTGCTGGCAAGCACCTCCTTTCATCACAAGGTGCATGCATTGGACTGCTCAAACCTCTGCCATGCATACCCTGCTCTTCTCTAGTACATTGAGCTGCCGTTCTGCAACTACTACCGAAGCTGTGTCCCAGTAGATCCACACTCACACCACCACACTGCTCAGTACATCAGACACAAACCTCCACTGACATAAAACCTTTTACAATAATCTCATCACACACACATACACACACATGCACACACTGAAAGTCAATAGACACAACAGCACATTTTACTTTAATAAGACTCAGCATTTGCACATTTCCTTGGGGAAGACACATACACATGTGCCCCATCCCCATCTGTGCAAATAATGATAAATATGCCCTGTTCTTTGTATATTGTTACTTGATTGCCTGTGTCTGATGCTCAGTGTGACCAGGCGGTGTATGGGTAAGCACAGTCTAGTGCTGGTCTTGCATGCATCACTTACTGCAATGTATCTGCTTTATTCTTGCTTAATATGTTCTTAAGCTATGCGCAAGCCACTGCCTCTTTTACAGTGCCACAGCATACTGCATCTGTGTGCATCCAACATTATTATCCCCAGCTGCTAATTGCTCCACTGATTCCTTGTCTGACTTCACCACCACTTACTGGTGTGCTGGGGTTTTCTGCTCCTGCAAGTGGCCACCATGCTGCAACTGCCTCTTAAGAATGATATTGTGTAACACTTTATGCAACACTGCACACACTGATACTGGCCTCTTGAGTATGATATTGTGTAACATTGCAGATGCTGATAACTGCCTCCTACATATGGCATTGTGTAACATTGCACACGCTGATAACTGCCTCCTAAGGATGATATTGTGTAACACTGCACACACTGATAACTGCCTCCTGTGTATGACATTGTGTAACACTGCACACACACTAATACCTGCCTCCTGAGGATGATATTGTGTAACACTGCACACACTGATAACTGCCTCCTATGTATGACATTGTGTAACACTGCACACACTAACTGCCTCTTAAGTATGACATTGTGTAATGGTGCACACACTGGTGATAACTGTGTCCTCTGAATCTGGCCCAATGAATATCAAAAGGGTGGGGTAATGTGAGTACCTGAACTGAAGTGTTCTGATATGCTAAAAGATTTAACCAGCTGTGACATACTATTAAGAAAAGTAACAATTACAGATTTTGAGCTGCTTATTTAGCTTATAATTGGAGAAATTATTTAAACTTATTTTTGTGTTCTTGTTGTTCCATAAAAAGTTCAAAATTCATTTATTAAAAGTTTGGAATGCATGAAATCGAATTGTTACAAAAATAATATTATTACAAAAAATAGAATATCATGTGGAAAACATTAACTCTGTTGAAATACTCTTCTAATGATATTAAATATAAACCTATTCCAATTATCTAGGTCAGCCTTTATTTTTTTTCTAACTCCAGACTGAAATTTATCCAAATAAATGAACTTGCATCAGATTTATATTTAACTCCCAGACATTTAAGTTCATTAATTGAAATATTGATACTAGCCACCAAAAAGCATTTATCTTGTTTATAGCATGTAGAGAAAAAAAAGTTAATTTGTCAAGATTCAATCTATAATTTGAAGCTTTATTGTATTCCTCTTATGCTTGTAATAAATGAAGAATGGAGTTTACCAAATTCTGGAAATACAAAAGGATTTTGTCTGTGAATTATAACTATTATTAAAAGATCCTGTAAAATTCTCAAGGTTCAAAAGAATGAGGGAGGACAGGGTGACAGAGGACACCACTGGCTAGTTCCTATAGAAATCCTTCTGGATGAAAAAGTTGTGCTATTAACTGCAATACAGGTGCAAGATGATTTATGTAACATTTTTACAGCTTGAGTATAATTATCAGGATAAGTGAATTTCTTGGGAACGTCTAACAATGGATGACATGAATATGTAGAAATGTTTTGTATGTATCCAGTACAAATACTTCTTGTTGCCAATTTGAATGTGTATTGTGCTATAGAATTAGTTATAATATTATTTTGTTTTCCTGATTTGCGTTGATTCCAGAAATCCTGAATGAAATTGTGAGATGATGTGACTTACCAGTAATCAAAATATTTTGGCAGGTATCATGAATGCATTTTCATGTTAAGGCTGATAAGCAACATAGGACAGAAGTTTTTAATAAAAGAGGATCTGAATTTGGCTTAAGAATAGAAACTGTCTATGACTTAAGTACCTAACCAACTCCTACTCCTACCTAAATCCATGAACATTCATCTTTCCCATTCTCTTCCATATCCCATCTTAACCAACCTCATTACCACAATCAACAGAACATGCTGGAGGGACAGGTTCATAACCCGGAGACTGCACATGCTCTGGAATAGACTTCCCATACATGTCAAGCAGAGCAACTCACTAGCCCTCTTCAAGAGAAGTATTGATGAGTGGATGGGAAATAAGGTCACCCCAGGGATCACTCTAGTGGGTCTGCTTGATAGAGGCACTGGGAACTAACGATGGGTGGCACAATGCCAGGGCACTTCTATGGGCTAGGCTTGTAAAGGCCCCAGGGCCATTAGAATAGTACACACCTATGAACCTATGAACATATGAAATATGCATATACATATACACATACCTTACAGCAATCTGTATGACTCTATCTTCAACATATTCTACTCCTAGAGGTATTTTAAATGTTTACTTGTGGCCATTTACTCCTAAGGCAGTCATTCATGTGACTCCAACACCAACCAGTCATCAATAACCTGTTAGTACCATACTATTCCATCCAAATGCATCCAACTTCACTTTCATGTACCTGCCTTGCCTTCCTTCTCCACCCTCTTCCCACTTTCTACTAAAACCCTACCATCTACCTATTTCATCAGCTAATTTTGTATTCTAACACTGAAATGACAAAATAACAGAGAAAGGGCATATTCTCCAACACCAGTAATGTAGTTATTCCACGCACCTACCAACCATCCGTTTAGTTAATACACAGGTTTAAAGTGTAAATACAAAAAGCAACTAAAGAAAAAAAGAATGTCAGTGCCAATTTATTAGTCTAAAACAATTCATCTGTACTTTTGTCTTAAAATACAAAAAAAAATTTAGAACTGTTCAAATTGCATTTACAAAGAAATAGTTACATTTGCAAAAATAATCCCAAGATCAGTAACTATCAGTTGCTTATTTGATGTGATGCATTAAAGGAATAACAGTGTAATGACAATACTGCAATGAAAAACATTGTTCACATATATTTTTGAACATAGTAATTTAATGACCCTATAGTTGGAATGAAGCATTCATAAGAATATATGTATATTAAAGACTCACCAGGACTGAATAACACCTACACTAAATGTACATCATTCTGAGTGAACAGACAACACAGACATATCTCACACCTTCTTCCTCCTAATTTTAGTTTTCCTACTAATATTCTTGCAGCTTTAAATATTGGTAGGGATTCATAAAGGTTACCACAAAGTGTAGACTACATGTACACTTACTGTAATCTTTCTGAGTGACTAGAAAGGACAAAAAATGTGATAAGAATGTTCTTCAATGCATATTGTGAACACTTAGTGTAGGCTTTATTGACTCTGGTCCAATATCTTAGAACCTTTCTGCTTTTAATTTTAATACACTAGTAATGGATGTAATTTCATTAATAACTCATGGCAAAACTGCATTTAATAGCAACTGCTACTGGAGTTATTTATATTCTATGATAGTTTCCTACTTTCCACCTCTGGGTGACTTAATAAATTTGTCAGTCATAAAAAAAATGAAAATTTTAAATTCCTGCATGTTATTGAGTGCGTAAATAAAGCATTATTGCTATCTTCGCATTTTAATAGTGTATATATTCTGAAAAATTATTTGGCTGAGATGCCTATATAGAAACTATCACAGAAGAGGCAGTTCACAAAAAAAAAAAAAAAAAAAAAAAAAAAACTTTTATTTTGAAAATGCACCTGCCTGGACACAGTGCTGCAATACCAGGAAATTAATGAACACCTAAATATCAAATGAGTTTTGAACTGGTGTAAATAGGAAGTGATGTCAGTATATAATATTATTATTTAATTAATTAGTTGTTTTATTTGACTGGTTTAATGAATTAAGTTGAGAGTATTTATTTCTGATGAAGTTCTGAGATTAACGGAATGAAAGTGCTAAAATTATTTTTTTGGGCTGACTGGACTGGTTCTTTTCATATCACAAAGTTCTGTTTTTTTACATAATCATAATTGCTATAAACTGTTTTAATTTAAAGTCCATGAATTTGTTAAAAGCTTCTGTCCTGCATTGCAAGGCAGAGAAATATGGCATAGTGGAGTTCAAATAAGTCCTTATGAATTCTCTGGCATACCAAAAAATTTGGGAATTATTGGTAAATTAACTTACAATTAACTAGATATCTTGTAGAAATACATATATATATATATATATATAGACACACACACACACACACACACACACACATATATATATATATATATATATATATAGAGAGAGAGAGAGACACACACACTATATCAGATAAAGTATGTTGTTTCTTCATTAATATGATGATTCATTATTTTCCTCACAATCAACCTTATAAACATTTATTCATGTGTTTACCTTTTGGGGACAGAAGTTAGGATGCTTGTTGTATTTGTGTGTCTATTTGTCTATCTATATATAAAACTGGTTCTTCATGAGCAACAAAGTTTCTGGCCGAGACTCCTTAAAAATAAAAATATGAACTGTAGACAAATTCAGCTTAGATTTTTAAAGTATTCAGCCACATATAACTTGTTTAAAAACTGATGCTTATTCATTCAAACATAAAATATATTAACCAGATGAGTGTTTTTGCCATTAACCAGTCTTCTTCACTTTCTTCAGGGCTTTACTGGAAAAAAACTCACTCAGACTCTGACACAGATTGCTGTGAGGGAAAGATTAGTTTGTTTTTGCTTTATTGTATTTTGTATTGCTTCATTGCCTTCTTCTGTTTTATATATTGGGCTTTACTTTCTTTACATTATGTTTTACTTGTACTCTGCTTTTAATTGCATATTTAAACTAGGAAAACTACCACAGCTGTGTCTCTTGTGAGTCACACAGAAATTAAATGTTCCCACACCCTGGTGCTGTTGTGTTTTTAAACTCCACTTTCCTTCTAGTTACCTGCCCCTTACATTAATTTGACCACTTATCCCCTTCCCTGTCCTCTTTTATTAGCTGTTGTGAGTAAGCTCAAAATTATCATTTTGTGAAATCACTCCCCTTCAGCTATTTAAATTTATTGGTCATCCTACTGTATTCCATAAAGCCAGAATACAAAGTGCCCACCCCCTTCCAAGCTATCTTGCTCTTTTAAAATGAGTGGCTCCCCAGTTAGATAGCTAACTCTTAGGATAGTAACTAATTTTTGTCATCTTACATTTAAAATCTGCAACATCTGCTCCAAGACCACCAGTTATTGCAGAGCCCATGTTCTGCCTATCAGCAGTCATCTTAGGATTAGTGCTTGTGTTATGCTCCTGATGAGAGAAGGAGCATAGGGACATTATTTTTTGGAGACTGCTGATCACCAGAAAGCCTAATAACTGCTTCATAGGTACCATATTGGAATTTTGGCTTATTATTCTGCTCCTGGTGAGAGAAGAAGCAGAGTGCATTGATTCCTAACTGTTTCTGATTGGGCATTGAATGTCTGTGTTCGGTGTTCCTGATTGGTCTGGTTGCTATTCAAGGCTTCTACCAGGAAAAGCCTACAACAACCCTACAGACCCTTGAATAATCTGGGACAAAGCTGTTGATCACCAAAGAGCCTGTGGCCTGCTTCTCATCTTGCAATTGGTGCTAGTATTTTGCTTCTGGTGAGAGAAGAAGCAAAGGAGCATTGTATCCCAGTAGTGTGAACCTGAGTTGAGACCAGCATTAGTAGTAACTAGGCAGTAGCCATTCAGGCTGATCCACTCATTTAATCATTCTTGACAAAGCTAATTCTTTCTTTTCATTAGTACTGCTTTGTTTGTTATGTCTAACAGAACTTCAGAATACCTCCCTAAATACTTCATCCACAAATCATCAGTATCTACTTATCAGTTTCTCCTCAGGTATTTGGCAGTGCCCTGTAGAGACACAGACATGACAAGTTGACATTCTTGCCATAAAAGTACCCTTAAAATTTCACAAATACCTAGTTGCACACAGGGCAACAAGTTTGCAGTGACAAGCACTGCTTCCATAGTTGCAAGCCAGATATTCCTGACGTTACTTTATATTCACACTCCAACCACCTAATAAATAAAAAAGGACCTGTTGCCATAGATATGAACTTTTCCACCGTGTGCTACCAGCTTGGTGGATATGGGCATCCCAATGCAATTTAGAAATTGCCTCATGTTAACTGAAAAACAGTTAATTCTCAAACAAGCTGATAAATTATGTGAGAGATGTATTTACACAATGTCACTGGAGGCAAAGTTCTGACAAAAAAGCACTCAATGTCAATCAGATTGCCAGTAGCACACATGCTGCAACCACCACACACAGTCCAAAGCTGACACATATGCCCACATATGGTGAGGCACTTAAATGTAACATTCCTAAACTCCAAACACTTCCTAAATGAAGTACACATAACAAATACACTCAGCAGCCCAGAATGCACTTTTTCAAAACAACACCCACATCAACACATACAGCCACATCTCATGGAGTCTCTACTTCTAAGCCCATGAGGTAAACCACCATGCAATCCAACATTCTGGTCATTGGAGACTCATTTGTGAGATACACTGATGTCCCCCTCATCAGGCTAAGGAGAAAGTCACAGTCAGTTGCTTACCAGGGGCTTGGATCCAATACATTATGCACTTGTTCAGGTCATTGGACCACAGGTACCAGTATGACTCAGTCATTGTTCATGTAGGTGTAAATGACATGAGACATACCTCGTTAGACCATATGAAGTTAGGCATCATGGAGCTATATGTCCCAGACTGGTATGAATCTATCATTGAGCAGCATTTTACCTTCTCCAAGGATCATGCCACAATACAAACAGAAGATGACTTTAATAATTGGCTTAGTTTTTGTATCATTCTAAGGGGGTGCAGTAATTGTCAGCGTGGAAGGAGATGGTCAACAGACCAATGTGCTTTACCACTGCAACTCTCCCTTCTAGGCTTTTGAATATTCATTAAAACATTGTCCTCCCCATAGTGCCTTTTTTAGGCAATGTCAAACTGAAAGTACTTTTGACATAGTAAATCAAAGAAAATCTAAAAGCATTACTGATCAATGCTATGAGTCTAAACAAAAAACTCCACTCCCTACTAGCTCTCATCACTTAAGAGCGTGCTGATGTATGTGCGGTCACTGATACATGGTTTAAAGCTGTGGAGAACACACCAGCATTGCAAGGCTATAATGCCTTCTAAACATTTAGACTAGCTACTACACAGACAGGGACTAAAAGTGAAGGTGTCTTGATTTACATTAAAAATAAACATACTTCAAAACTGGTTAAACAGGACAATTCACTGAGCTTCTCCAAGTTCAAATCACCATAGGCAAAATCCCATACAATTTCCTTACAAGCTATAGGTCCCCCATGACCCAGGAAGCCCATGACCTCCAGACACTGAACCCAACCCAGTGTGATTTTGTCAAGCCTACTTAGCCTGGTGGACTTCTTTGAGAAGGTCACCAAAACAATGGATGAGGCGAAAATGGTTCATATTTCCTACCTTTACCTAGCCAAGGCATTTGACATAATACCCCAACCCAGGGACTGTTGACAAACTCAAGAGGTTAGGTATAAACCCTTATGTCAACAGAAAGTTAGAATGAGGGGAGTCTGCCACTACAAAGAGGCCAGTCACAAGTGGAGTCCCTCAGGGATTGATCCTGGGATCACTCCTTTTTGGCATTTACTTATGGCTGACTAAGTTTGCAGATGATTGCAAATAAGGAACAGTCATAGACTCCCCTTTAATACAAATGTTCTCCAGGAAGGGCTGACACAGACAATAACTGGTGTCAGAGTCATTGACTAAATCTAAATGTCAAGAAATGCATAATAGTATCCTTCCAGAAGTAATCCACCCCTGGTAACTATCATATTGATAATACACCCCTAAAAGGTGACCCTTTAGTCAGGGACGTGGGGACACACATAGTAGTCTAGCCTTTGATCATCATGTGTCTACAGCAGTGAGAAAATCATTCTATGTTGTGCAACTTATAAACGAAGATATGCCATCTAGGTCCAAGGAAGTCATTGTTCCACTGTGTTTGGCATTCATCAAACCTGTCATTAAGTACAATGTCCCTGTTTTTATATACCTAACTAGGCACATCCAACAATTGGAACATCTGCAGAGGTTCCTCGCTAAAAAAATATAGGGCAAAGTAACATGTCCTTTGCAGACCACCTCAAGGCCCCATCCCTGTATTCTGTCTCCTACAGGCTGTTGAGGAGAGATCTATGACTGGCATAAACAATATTGTCAGACCCTCCCTGAAGGACTTCCTGCATATCCACAAAACAAACAGCAACAGAATTATTCATACTACAGACTTAAACCTTACCTGTGATATAAACAGGACCTGCTGGAGAGACTGATATGCATCCCAAAAGGTACCCCTTCTCTGGAGCAGGCTCCCCATATGTGTGAAGCAGAGTATCTCCCTAACCCAATTCAAATGTAACTTGGACAACTGGGTGGGAAACAGGAAATTCATCCCTGGTTTGGTACCTATGTTTTTAATGGACACAGGGAGCCTGTAAATTGTTCATTTCTCAGGCCCCTGCTTGTCAATGTTTCATCTCCCAAGCTTCTGCTTACACTTATCAAAGAGTACAAGAACTTGTCAGAGATTTGGGATGGATGGCTAGGCTTCAAAATGCCCTAGTGATTGTTAGCCTAGTAAAAACTTATGAACCTTCAGATTGAGATCTAGTTTACATGATATGCAGTATTCATAAATGTTAGTCTGCAGGTCTAAATCTGGTGGTCAGCAGTTACTTCACTCGTTGTATGATGTTTACTTGTGTGACAATGTGAGGTATTGCTAGCTATGCCAGGAGAAGCAGGGCAATGCATGCATAACTTATTCCAGCACAGCTAGCTGGAATTTTGTAAAGAATTATATGTCATTTGTATATCAAACTGATTTGTACAGATGCTTGTGTTGAAAAATGTATTTGTAAAGCTGCTTTTGTTAAAAATGTACCAAAAGTGTGCCCTGCTGGGCAGAAAAAGAAATATACATGCATTATTGTAATTGTTTAAATGTATATGTTTTAACAGAGGATACTGAAAGAGAAGAGGTTAATCTCAAACTTTGAAAATAGTTTTAAATTAAATTACCTTGCCTAGGCCATAAAGATTGTATCTTACAGTTATGATTGCAGCCAGAGACAAAAATGTCTGGAAAACGGAACTATTAGGAAGCCTTCTGTATGCTTTTTAGCAGGGAACTAATTGCTACTCTGGAAGAGTAGAAATCTGAAATTGTTTTATGACTTCCGGAAGCTCCATCAGATCATGGCAAGCTATGTGTGTGTGTATTATTGGCACATACATGCTAAACCCTCCAGTGTTTAGCAATGGGGTGTTGCATGGGAACCAGAAGTCAGATGTATGCGATGCTGTCCTGTAATCCATTACTAAAAATAATGTTTAATACAAGGTTAGACTGAAGTCTCAGAGAACTCTGTTTTTGTAACCTGACAAAGAAAGAAGACCACTGACCCACTTCATCTTGCCTTGCTCTAGTAAGTGACCAGGGAATAGTAATTATTTAGATCAGTCAGGAAATATAGTGAGATTAGGTAAATACTGTTTTTCTGTATCTGTGTGAATCTGTCTGTGCTATTTTAATATTTCCTGTGATTGAAACTTGGTGTTTATTGTAACTAGATATTTAGTATCTTCGTGTTATTTTCTTATTTATTATTAAATATATTTAAACTTTTCATTGTGGCTGGTCTTTTAGAGAATATTTTAATCTCTGAAAGTACTTATATTTGGTGACAGCTCTGGCCACTCCTGAAAACCTTGCTGTTGGTTAAACTACCATTGGCATTAATATTAATTTCACTTAGTATAATTGTGTAGGCTTGCAAGAGCCTTACAGTAGCTGGCTTTGGAGTGTCTGGTGGCAATGTAACTAACTTATAGTCTGGGCAGAAGGGGGCACAGCTAGTAAATATGTGCCAGCCTTTCCCAGGAGGGTGTGTGTGTGTGTGTGTGTGTGTGTGTGTGTGTGTGTGTGTGTGTGTGTGTGTGTGTGAAAATTAAATCTCAATGAGTGTGTGTGTCAGCTACTTGGAGCAGGGACATAAAGCACTGGTTTCACAGAGAAAGTTCTGGAGGACATGGCTTGGACACTCGGCTGAGGACTCAACCCTACAGCTGTGCCTGTGGGGAGTCTTATTTGAGAACTGGAGCTGGAGAAATCCAGACTCTGGACTGAGTGTGTTCCAAGTGAATGCTCCTCTCCAGTGTCAGGGGTGAGGATTTAGGCTCCTTGATTACTGGCCCAGAGTGGGGATGTCACAACTTAGTCTTGCTTTTCCATAACTTCCTTAAACCAATAATCCTCACATTCTCTTTGTTGGTGTTGTGTTCTCTAAATATTCCTGTTTACTCAGCAACAACTCTGTTTCTTTTTAGGGCTCCCAGCTCACCCTCCTTTTCTCTAAAATAGGATTCCAGCACATTAATTACTGCATCTAGTTTGGTCCACTGCACTACTGAAACACTCCATCCCTTCTCAGTGTTGGAAATTTCTGTCTCAAGTTCCTATTGTCTTGAGTAATAGTGTCCAGCTTTCTGATAGTAATCTGATATTTCTTTTTCTTCTCAATTTTTACGCCAAACAGCATGGAAGTCCATGATGCCCACAATTTTCATAAGCAATAGATCATAAAAATGTACTACACATCTATTTACCACATAAAAACTTAAACTAACGATGAACTACAACTTTTTTTTTACATTTGAAGATAGATTATTACTTTATTAAAAGATGAAGATGTTATTAACAAAAAATATTTGATTTTATTAAAATAAAACTTTAATCATCCCTTAAACCCAACTGAAGAAAATTGCTTAAAAACATATTTAAACATTGGATAATGGATAATGGAGGTCTAGTATTTCTGGATAAAAAAGCTAATATTATAGATACTAGTTTTACAATTATTATATATTAGCTAAACAGTGAATCTGAGGCTAATTAAAAAATTACATTTATTGCTGTGACGTTAATAAATCTAGAATAACCAAGTTAAATGAAGAAATTATATTTAATAAATTTTGGTTATTAATATCAAATTGCTTTCAGTACAAATTACCAATGTATTTGACTGAAATGTTTACAAAAATATACTAAAATTATTAAAAAAATGCATGTACAAATGTATTAATTTAAATAGTTGGTTATTATACTGCAACTGAGAATAACTATAGGTTTCTTCAAAACAGTAAAAAAAAAGCATAATGTTATATCCAAGAGAAGAGAAATTCATAGCTTGGAATAATTGCATGGAATGGGTTAATGTTAAAACAATTAAGAAAATAGTAGAGGAATGTGATATATCAAAGAGAAGCTAATTAACTCTACAAGCCATAAGAGAAAATATATTTTTAAGGGAACTCAAACCATTTCAGAATCCACATTAAATGAATACTCATAATTATTAGAGTACGTAAATGAGGTAACTTATACAGGCATTAATAATCATTTCTGTTATCTAAATTGCATAAAATTATAAGAGAATAAGATTCATATTCAATTGATTATTAAACACATATACTTAAAACTGAAACATGGAATTTACTTAAAAACATTAATGTTGAGATCTATTAAGTGTACTACATCTTTATTTTTGAAAATATGTAAATGGAGATTTTTAAACATAACAGTTTATAAGCCACAAGAAATTGTTAGAGTCACAAAAAGTAAAAGCAGTTTTATATATGGAGATAAAATATTAATACAGGCTGCAAGAATATTTTTATTGAATGTAAAAAATTTGGAAGTTATTGGGATCAAATTTAAAAATTTGGCCAAGCATTATAGGCAGGCAATTTTAAGATTACAAAAATTTGATTTTAAATAATATTCCAAAAGCAGCAGTTGTAAATGCTAATAATGACTCCTTTTTGGACTATATTAAGTACAACAAGAAAAAGAAGTTATGTCTTACCATAACGTTCCATCTGTATTGTTGATCCTCATTCAGTCATTACGCATGGGTATCAATTTCTACCTCGGAACTGAGCCGGCCATTTTCCAAGCTCGCGTCAGCTTCAAACTCTCGAACTAAACTCTTACCCACAATCCCCCTCTCCCTGTTACCTCAGATTGAGTTTGCAGTTCAAAGAAGGTAGAGGCTATCTTTGGTCAAATAACATAAGAGAACCAGATGGTGAGATCCACCAGAAACCACAGGAGGGGGAAGGAGGGAGGGTCGTAATGACTGAACGAGGATCAACAATACAGATGGAACGTTATGGTAAGACATAACTTCTTTATCTGATATTTTTAATCCTTGTTCATTCCTTACACATGGGACAGAGTCCCCAGCTACCTCTATTCCTGGGAGGCTCTCATGGAAGGACATTCCTGAGCAGCATAGAACCAAAAGATGCCCTTCCCCTGGAGGCCAAGTCCAATTTGTAATGAGTGATGAAGGTATGAGGCGTAGCCCAAGTTGCAGCTGCACAGATGTCATGTAAGGAAGCTCTGGCTTGGAAGGCAGCAGAAGTTGCCACCAACCTTGTTGAATGAGCTTTCATGGTAGTAGGCAACGAGATATTGCGTTGTGTATAAATGAAGGTCACACAGTTCTTCATCCATCTAGCTAATGTGACCTTAGCAACAGCAGATCCTAATCTAGGTTTAGAAAAAGCCAAAAATTACTGGTCAGATTTACAAAAGGGCCTAGTCCTGTTTAAGTAAAAATGAATTTGCCTGTGGATATCTAGGGTATGTAGGCAATACTCTCCTCTGTTTGAATGATTGGGAAAGAAAACTGGCAATTCAAAGGCTTGATTAATGGACATTTCAGAGATCACTTTAGGCAGAAAAGATGGATTAGTTCTCAGAGACACTCTATCTCTATGAAAACTCAAGTATGGACTCTTGATACATAGAGTTTGAAGCTCAGAAATACATCTGGCAGAAGTAATAGCAACCAAAAACAAGGTTTTCCATGACAAATACTTAAGGTCGCAAGAAGAGGCAGGTTCAAAAGGTGGCATTGTCAGAGCTTGTAGAACTAATGATAAATCCCATGGTTGAATAGGTTCTCTAAAAGGTGGCTTCAGATGATTCACACCTTTTATGTAGGTCTTGCACAATTTGTGGGACATAAGAGAGGAATCTTGGACACCCTCATGAAAATTAGAAATTGCAGCCAAATTAACTCTAATGGTAGAGGCCGATAGACCCGATTGAAAGAGGTTGGCCAGATAGTCTAGTACTATCGACACTGGTGCTCAGAAGGGATCTACTCTATCTTTCAGCCAACAGGTAAATCTTTTCCACTTGCTCAGATAAGTAATTCTGGTGGAAGACTTATGAGATGCAATGAGAATATCACGTACTGGTAAAGAAAGATCATTCTGTCTGGCAATCAAGGGAATTGGAGTAGCCAAGCCATGAACTTCAGGCTGTTCAAGTTGGGATGAATCAGGTTCTGTGGATGTGAGATTAACTCTGGGGTTGGATGGAGAATCCATGGTCGATCTAGTAGGTGAGGCCAAAGGAAGGGGAACCAAATCTGTCGAGGCCAATATGGTGCTATGAGGATCACCTTGCTCTTCAACCGATGGGCTTTCTTCAGAAACTGAGGAATGAGTGGAAAGGGTGGAAATGCGTAAAGAAGACCCGAGGGCTAATCATGGACTAGAGCGTCCCTGGGTGACTGTCCCGGAGGTGGAATCAGGGTGAAGTAGTTGCTGCATTTGTAGTTGGTTGGGGATGCAAAGATGTCACAGCAAGGACGGCCCCAGCGGTGGAAGATCTCCGCCGCTATCAAGGGATTCAGGGATCACTCATGAGGTTGAAGAATGCACCTGCTGAGTCTGTCTGCTATCACGTTGGTACTCCCGGGAATGTGTGTTGCTAGAAGAAAATGGTTGGTAGCCATCGCCCATTGCCATATCCTCATGGCCTCTCGACAAAGGGGGTAAAATTTGGTTCCACCTTGCTTGTTGATGTACCAGACCACCGCCATGTTGTTTGATTGAATCGTAATTGTACCAGATGGCAGCAGGGGATGGAATGCTTGCAACACCAGAATCACCGTCCTCAGCTCTAGAACATTTATATGCAGATGGGCCTCCAGTTCGGACCAAGTGCCTTGGACTGTCTGACCCTGACATAGCCCCCCCCCACCCCGTCAGGGAGGCGTCTGTGGTCACTGTGGCCTTGGGTTGCTGGGGGGAGAAGGGGAAAGACCATTGTCACAGATTGTGTGTTATCCATCAATTTAAATCCTGTTTGCACCTGTGGGTTACTCGAATCATGGCTGAAAGAGGATGCTGAAAAGGATACCATTGGGTAAGCAGTAGTCATTGTAGAAGCCTCATGTGAAACCTGGCCAGGGGAACAATGGTGATGGAGGCTGCCATGGAACCCAACAGCTGTAGGACCGAGTGAGCCATGGATTTCTATCTTGAAAGGATTGGAATCAGTTGTTGCTTTATCCTTAGAATTCTGTGCTCTGGAATAGCAGCTCTGCAGTTCTTTGTGTCCAAGATAACCCCTATGAATTCTGTCGACTGAGATGGGATGAGATTGGATTTTTGCCAGTTTATGGTTATGCCGAACCTTTGAGCAGTGAGGAGAGAGTATGCCAGGGCTTGTTCCAGTAGATGTCTGGTGGGGAAAGAAATGAGCCAGTCATCTAGGTATGGAAACACCTGGAATCCTTGAAGTCACAAGTGAGCTGAGACAACTGCCATGCACTTTGTGAACACTCTGGGGGCTGTAGAGAGTCTGAAGGGCAGTACTCTGAACTGGTAGTGACTGGCTCCCGCATGGAAGTGCAGAAATCTTCTTGATGGCCTGTCCACTTTTATGTGGCAGTACGCATCTTGAAGATCTATTGAGCACATCCAATTGTATTTTTCCAAAAGCGGGAGGATAGACTGTATTGTGACCATCCGGTATTTTTGTACTCTCACAAACTTGATCAGTACACTGAGATCCAAAATTGGTCTCCAGTCCCCAGTTTTCTTTGGCACCAAAAATAGTCTTGAGTAGAATCCAGATCCTGTCTGGTCTGGAGGGACTATTTGGATGACTCTCTTTCTTAGCAGCTTTTCTATCTCTAGTGCTGCTTTTTCCCTTTGACTGGGTGGAACATCGGGAAGTTTTTTTGAAGGGGCATGACAAAGATCAAAAGGGATATGATAACCTCTGGTTATAATCCTTTGTACCCAAGAATCTGTGGTGATGGTTAGCCAGGCAGAAGGGTACAAGGAGAAACGTCCCCCAACCACCTCCAGAGGAAAGGAGTTGGGCCGCTCTTCAGGAGTGCTGGTAGTATTGACCAGGGAAAGAATCCCTGGAACCCTGGTTACACGGACCCCCTCTGCCCTAAAAGGAGCGTCTTCCCTGTGAGTTTCCTCCTCTGCCTGTAGGGGAGAACTCGGCCTGTGTGTCACGGAAAGGACCCTGAGATTTCTTGAACCATATCTTCCCACTCTTTTGGTTCAGGAGGAAGCACGTTGAGGGGAAGAATAATGGACACCTATGGCAGAAAGGGTCTTACAGTCCTGTTCACATCTGGCCAGTGTGCTTTTAACTTTGGGTCCAAACAACGAAGAGGCTTCAATGGGAGCATTAAAAAGGAAGCCTTAAAGGGTTCCGCGAAATTGCACAAGCACATCCAGGCTTGTCGTCTCAAGACCACAGTTGAACCTGCCACTCTAGCTGCTCCTTCTGATGCATGAGATATCAGTCACATAGAGGAATTAGATATTGATTCAGTGGTGGCCAGCTGAGAGGCCACTTTGTCATGGACCTCATCAGACACGGCACCAGCCAAGGTTTCAGAGAGCTCAGAAATCAGATCCTTTGAAGCCTGGTAAAGTGTGCCATACAATTCAGGGACCTGATAGCAAAGGTCACTGAAGCAAAGGTGCGCTTCCCTATCCTGTCCAGGGCCCGGGACTCTTTGTTAGGTGGATGGACAGTCTGGCTTTCTTCTTCTGCCAGATCCTTTTTTGTTGCGGCCGCCACCACCAAAGCAACCACAGGAAGACCTTTGGACCAAAGGGGATCCGAAGCAGGAGGGAACAAAATCTTATCTGGCCTCCGGGGAATAGCTTTGACGGTATCAGGAGCCTTCCAAGCACGCTGCACGATAAGCCGGACAAGTTAATCGGCAGGTGGAGTAACCCAGGAGGTAGCAGGCCAGGGGCGAAAGGCCTGCAGGAACACAAATTCCTCAGAGGTTGGATTAGAAGGCTGCCAGTAACCTCTCTGTTTCAGGATTTCGAGGATATCACCAAAGGATACCTCAGAGGGTGACCGGGGGGATCCTTCCCCCTCATCAAAATCTGTGTCTTCAGTGAGGCACTCCTATGTGGAGTCCATGTGCTTCCTCTTACACAAACTTTTCCGGTGGATCTCCTCAGTGAGAGAAGCTGGAGAAGACAGCGGAAAAGGGGATTCCTGTGGAATAAGTCCTGAGGCCCTTGCACTCGGTGTCTACTAGGTGCGACTTGAGAAACCAGTGTACCAGAGGAGGGTGGAGGTATAGACAGTCCAGTATTGTCAGCAGCAAAAGCCTTCTCCATCAGTTGGAAGGCTGGTCCACCTGAAGAGGAGTGCATGTCTAGGACAGGGGTCACCCCTCCCCTAAGTGGCTTAGTCTGCCAACCCGGACTCCCTGGATGGCTGTGGAGCAGCAAACTATGCGTGTCACAACTGACATCCTGGGTTGTAGCAAAACTTTCCTGCCATGAAGGCAACTGCAGTTCCTTAATAAGATCCATAAAGGGAACCGCAGAAGGAGAAGACTGTGCTATATCCATGGACTTCAAAGGCAATGAAGGAGGAGAATAAGAAGGGGTCTTTGAAGACGGGTGATCACCTCCCAAGGAAGGGTAGTTCCTGAGGGGTGGGATACTTCTGGCCAAGAGCACCCGATCCACAAGATGCAACACATCGTGTTCAGAAAGGCTTGTAGTGGACCTCACAGAGACTGAGGGAGAAACAGGCCTGTCCACAGAAGAGGCAAACTCAGTGCCCATCTCACCCATCTGCACCGAGGACAACGGTGCCGAGAGCGAGTGGACTACGGATGTCTGCACCGAAGAAGTCATCGGTGCCGAGGTCATGGTCTGCATCGACACAGGTATCGGTGCGGAAGTGGTTGTCAGTACCAAAGCTGGAACCGACAAGACTGGAGTCAACAATAAAGGTGTCGGTTCCGAGGAAGATCTCGGTACTGACGTGGTCATGGTCTGTGCCAACTGAATGGTTGGTGCTGATACAGTGGTAATAGTCTGAACCGAGGAGCCCCTCGGTGCCGATATAGTAAAGGCTGCAGGAGAAGACGGAGCTGAGATCACTAATGGAGCCAAAGGCCTCGGTGCCAAAGGTCTAGGCACCGAAAGCACTGGGGCTGACTGAGTGAGCTCCGAAGCCGAAACTTTAGCCTTTTTAGGTTTTGGTTTGCATGAGTCCCCAGCAGGGGACGAAGGCAAAGATTTAGCCTTGGTAGAAACATCCAAGATTTTCTTATGGGCTGTAGGAGGGGTTGAGTCCTGTGACCCAGAAATAGCCTCTGAAAAGGGAGATTTAAGAAGTAGCACAAACAACGAACACAGTATCCACCAAAACTTTTAATAAAATCTCTGACGTCTCGGCCAAAGCCTTCAAGGAGAATAAAATATGTACAAACACCAAGTCTTATATAGCAGAATAATTATACAATCGAACAATTAAATAATTAATTAATTAAGCAATGCCCTCCAATTGAACTCCTCATTGAGCCCATAAGGAGACATAGTCTTATACTTTAAAATGAATAAAGCTTCTTTCTGTAATAAAACAGTTTTTATGTCCATATGACAATAAGAAGACAACTTAACTTGTTCTAAAACAGTACCTCTTAAACCCACACTACTTTTATTATGAAATTGTGCAAAATGCAGAGCTACAGGACTTTCCATATTTTGGAGATTTAAGAAGTCCCTTCAGTAACAGCTTGTTTTTCCTTTCCATCAAGGTTCTATTTGAAAAGTTCTCACAAATAGTACAGGGTGGGTCAACAGAGAAGTGGGACGCCCCCAAACAATAAACGCACAAAGAGTGTGCATCAGACGTAGGTAGTTTGTGTCCACAATCAGAACACCGCTTAAACCCCGGACTACCTTTCTTATCTGCCATGACAGCAAATTAATTAATAGAAAAAGGTACCAGCAATGGTACAAAGGAATACCCAAAGGTATGAGAAAAAAGGGAAGGATTACCAGCGATGGCAAAGAGAGAATACCTCACGGTAAAAAGGTAGAGAAAGGAGCAGAAATACCTGAAGAAAATATGTACGCTAGATGCGATAGGGTAAGAGACAATGAAATATAAACTTTTCTGACAGAAAAATAATATGAAAGATTATTAAACAACAAATAACTGTACTTAGCTCAAGAGAGGTAGCTTGACACGACCGAATGGCAACGCGGCAAACAAAATCTGAGGTAACAGGGAGAGGGGGGTTGTGGGTAAGAGTTTAGCTCGAGAGTTTGAAGCTGACACGAGCTTGGAAAATGGCCGTCTCGGTTCCGAGGTTGGAACCGATACCCATGCATAAGGAATGAACGAGGATTAACAATAGCAGATCAATACTATCAGGAAACTGGTAAAAATACAAGCCTCAGAGACTGCCCTTTCTTTGGAAGAGGCATCCTATTCACATTAAGCAGAGCCCCTCCCTGGCCTTCTAAAAACAAAGTTTGGATCAATGGATGGGGAATCGCAAATTCACACCTGGGGTTGTGCCTGATGGGGAATCGCAAATTCACACCTGGGATAGTGCCCATGTCCATTATAGACATTGGCAATCTGTAAGATACTCAATACACAGGCACAAATCCATGCCATCCTCTTGCCCCTAGAGGCCATATATTGTGTAAAAGTGGCTAGGCTTGTAAAGGCCCTTAAGCTGTTAGCTTAGCACTCTCCTAGGAACCTATGAAGAAACAGAAGCTAAAATCATAGAATTTCTTTTTTCTCCTTTAGAAAGTGCACAATAAATAAACTACAATAATAAATTGCCAAAATAAAAAAACTTAAATACTTGGCAATCATAACAGCAGTTTTGGAAATCTATAACAGTGGTGCCACATGAAATGAATGAATTAAAAGTTTTATGTAAAATAAGTACTATGTTCATGGATAACGTGCATATTGTAAATAATTATTTAGTAGTTAAATAGTAAAATTATTTTATGTATTACACTCAAGTTACAAACAGCACCATGAATTGTACAAGGTTCCCTGATTTGATTCTCAGCTGAGGTGCCTTCTGTGTTGAGTCTGAATGTCTGTCTGTATTTGCATGGGTTTCCTCTGGGTGCTCCAGCTTCCTTCCACATTCCAAAGACAAGCAGTAGGTAGACTGGATACTCTAAATTGACCATAGGAGTGAGTGTGCATATGAGTGTGTGGTGTAGAAGAACTACCGTGACAAGGCTAGCCACCTGGTGGTGTAAACCTTGGCTCTAGATGATTGTCACCATTGAAGTGACTCCCTGACCCCATTTCTATAAATGGGAAAAAGGTGTTGTGGATAGATGGATGTATAATGTTTGCTGTTCTGATTTTTGTTTTGACTTTTGATGTTGCAACCAACAAAAATGTTAAAAAAATAAAAATAATCTGACCAGCACTGCTTATTCAGACCACATAGTTGAAGCTGCTGACTTAAATCTGGCACTACAGTGCTGAACTCTTCAATACTGGAGCAAGATAATGGTTTCCACTCTGCTTTCTCCTAGCACAGGCACAACAAAATCTTCCTGCAAGCTTCTAGTCATTATTACACATTTACGCCTTTTTGTTTTTGCTTGAAGTAGCTGCAACAGAGTTGTTTTGAAATCAGCATGTGTTTTTTCTGAAGTTCTTAGTAAAATTTGATTCTATTTGGAGTGAGGATTCATCAGTCTAAAACAACTCCAAATCATCAGCATATGTATGACTTGCTTATTTATTTATTTACATTGTTGGCCTTACTGGGAAAAGTGGCTTTTGATAAGAACATCTAAGCTCCTTATTTGGTTCATGCCCAATAATTTGTCCAGCTAAGGCTGTCATTAGTACTGATGTTGTATTTTGTGAGTGAACATTGGCTGTTGATATAGCATTCTATTTTTGAAGATCATCCAGGTTATCTTGTCTAGGACAATACAGTGGTGTGAATATGAGGGTGAGTGTGCTGTATATCTGAACCAATATTGTTGCTTTGCTAATAGGTGGTGGCAAAATCCACACTTGGTGCACAGAGCATAGCTGAAGAGAACAGAGTGCGGAAGCTTGTAGACTACATGAAAGTGATGCTGATCAGATGACATCAAGGGAAATGAGGACAATCCAGAGGCATAGAAAGCTTAAGTGTCCATATGTGGTAATAACAGGTGTGCTTGAAGGCTTGGGTGTAACATTTTCTTGTTTATGGCTTTGATTTAGCAGATAGTGCATCACTGTTTCTAGATTCATAGAGTTTAATGGCAGAGTCAGTCCATGAACCATAATCACATTACCAGTACTCAACCTCAAAAGGTACCCCCTGTTCCAAGAGGACAAAAATTAGGCACAGGTTGAATTTAGAGGAGTCCATCCAATTGTCAAGGTCTGCCTTAAAGGAAACAAAGGTATCACTTTGTTTGATATAGAATGAAGATTATTCCAGAGATGGGGAAGGCAATGAGTAATAAAACCATCCCTTTAGCATATCATATTTACTTGCTGATGAAGATTCAAGTCTTATGTTTGAGAGTTTATGAAGACGTTTGTTTTGTCAAAGTGTAAAAGATTAAGGAGGGTTGGGATGTTAAAAGCAAAGACTGTTAGACATACGTGACTGGGCAGGAGTCTATAAGAGACAAAGTACAGAGGTAGAACGTCAAGCCTGTCTTGGCAAATGAGGGTCTTTTGTCCAGTGATATTTATAGTTAGGAATCTCTGAGGTCCTTCTAGTTGTATTACGTGTTTAGATAGATACATAATGAAATGCACATTGCCTTCTATAATTGCCATGATTATGTCTAACTATAGATGAATGCTAATGTCTTTAACATGGATGAGGTACCTTTAACTATTAATTGGGATAGATAGAAGGATTTCCTGACTACTATTGCTGCAGTGCGGACAAGGGATGTGGAGCTGTCTAAAATAATGCTAAGATCTCTCATGATTAAACAATCTGGCATGGGATACTTTCTATTTTATAAACTGTTATCAATAATTGCCACTGTTATCAATGCTTTATTTCTTTGCATTTAATTTAAACCTGTTTCTAATGCCTAGCCCTTGCTGTAGTAACATGGTATCATATGCTGAGCAAATGACAACAACCAGTTGGTAGTCATCAACAACATTAGTTAGAAACATGTTTGGGTTAGTGGCTTGGAGGTCTGAGGATAAAATGTTAAACAGAAGAGATATCAGTACTGACCCCAGAAAATGCCAGTAGTCACCATTTGTTTTCTGAGGTGGCACCTGCTACCTTTAAGTATGTGGATTCTAACTGTTGTCTAGTTTGCTGGCCATTTTACAACACAAAAATCTACATTTAGTCCTCTGATCTTATTTGCAATAACAGCATGATGAAGAGAGTCAAAGGCCTCTGCAACAATCAGATTTGTTGTATGAACTGCACTGCTACTTTCTACAACTTCAGCGACTTTCTCAAAAAAAAAGGTTGATGAATTAAATAATATGATCACCCTTCGACAAAACTGTATTATTGTAAGTATAGAGCAGTAAGTTTTTTATCAGAACTTATGAAACCAGATGTAGGATGTTCCATGGCTTTGCAAATTCAGCTTGTTAGGATGATGGGTCTATACTTCCTGGGATCCAAGATGGGGCCCACATTATGGGCAGGCATAATGATTACTGTTTCCCATACATCAGAACCATACTTTGTGGCTATGCTTAGGGTGAATAGTTTTTGGATACCTATACATGAGGCAGAGGTCACCTCTTAGCCTGTGTGATACTAAGAAGAGGGACAAAGCACTCTGAAATGGCCTGCCTCATTTTTATGATTTCGGCCTTTGATCATTTTAGTGAGAAAGCACTGTGGTCATTCCAGTCAAAGGGCCCATATCTGTACAGGAAGAATGCAGAGTCCCTGTAATCACATCTATGCAGGTAAAAGCTGCACTCTCTAAAACCAAAAACACAGCATCCATGGGACCGGACAACATCCCAGGCTGCGTTTTACATGAACTTCAGAATGAACTGGCTCCCCACCTAAGCACCATGTTCAGTCATAGTCTCACGTCAGGCTTTGTGCCCACTTAATAGCACACAGCAACAGTTATCCCACTCCACAAAGGGGAGTCACCACTGATCTTGGGAACTATCACCCTATTAGCCTGACGAGCCTGGTCTGCAAGGCCATGGAACGTATCATCATAGAACTCATAAACAAAGGCATTGGTAACCTGCAAACTCTAGACCCCACCCAGTTCGGGTTTGTGAAAGGCAGATCATGCCTTCTGAACCTGATTGACTTCTTTGAGGCAGTCACTAAAGCCGTAGATGAGAGTAAGGTGGTTCCCACAGCCTATCTTGACCTCGCCAAGGCTTTTGACACCATCCCCCATTCTGGAATTATAGCTAAACTCACTAAACTATGTATAAATCCCTACGTCACAAGATGGGTTGCCAACTGGCTCACTGACAGAACCCACACTGTAAAAGTTGCAGACTCCAAATCTGACTTCAAATCAGTGACAAGTGAGGTACCACAGGGTTCCATGCTGGGACCTCCTGTTTTGTATCTGCTTCTCTGAAGTACAGGCTAACATAGAAGGCCTCTGGCTAATGAAGTTTGCAGATGACTGCAAACTAGGAGCTATAGTCGAGTCCCCAAATGATGTGGACATCCTACAGAAGGGCCTCACTAAGACAGATGCCTGGTGTCAGAGGCATGGCCTCAAGCTCAATGCCAAAAAGTTCATTGCCATCTCCTTTGGTAATAACTCTGTACCCATGAACTACCACATAATCGGCAGTCTAGTTAACGCCAAATGTGTGATAAGAGATCTTGGGACCGAGGTGGACAGTAGTCTCTCCTTTGATAATCACATCGCCATAATAGTCAGGAAATCCTTCTATGTGGCACACCTCATCACAAAAGGGTTCTCATCCAGGAAAAAAGAGGTAATTGTTTTCCTCTACTCGGCACTCATTAGACCCATTATAGAGTACAACGCCCCTTTTGGAATGTACCTCACAAGACATCTGCACCAGCTGGAAAGGCCACAGAAGTACATCACAAAGAAGATTACTGTTCTCAAACAGATGCCGTACACTGACCATCTCAAAAAAACTCCAGCTTTACTTTGTAGCATATTGTCTACTCCGAGGAAATCTCTGCCTAACATATAAAGCTATATTAAATTCAGAACTGTTGGACATGCTACACCTAAAGAAATCCCAATCCCTCCGAGCTACATGCTCTAGGGACCTAAACCTTGTCACCCCAATAAACAGGACATGCTGGAGGGATAGATTCCTGTCCCAGAGACTTCCTATACTCTGGAACAAGCTACCCATCTATGTCAAGCAAAGTTCCTCATTAACACACTTCAAGAAAAATCCTGATGAGTGGGTGGGAAATAGGAAATACATCCCGGGGATCACTTCTGTGGCTCTTTTCAACAGGGGCACAGGAAATTAACTTTCTTGGGTGGGGTAAGCCAGGGAACCTTGTTGGCCAGGCTTACTTGGGCTGATAGCCTAGTACCTACCTATGAATCTAAGTGTTTGGAAAGATGCATACCTATAGGGGTATTATATTCAATAACTGGCCTAATGAGAGCCGAGTATTATTAATTAATTCATTTATTTTATTTATTTTACATTTGTTTACCAAGAAAGTCCAACTGGACAGAGATTGCCGGTTTTCAGCTGAGGCCAGGAGAGAAAAGCTCCACATACATTATGATACAGTAACATTCAATACAGAAAGGTATGCAACATCATCATAGTACAAACAATTTACAAAAAAAATTCTGTATGAAGTGCAATGATTACTTCCCTGGACCTGAATGGATATAAGCTGTGGAAACAAAAAGGACTTCCTTACAACTGTGGATATGTTGTGATCAAAAGATGTTCATTGTCAACCTAGGTTTCCAGATCCCTGACTAAGTAATCAACATTTCTTAGCAGTTAGTTTTAGTCCATGGTTTTGACATCAGCTATTTGTTTGGAAAAGTTCGAATTGGAGGAGCTTGGTGTCCTTTGAGGAGTTTCTGATGACACCAAGTATATAGTAATCTGCAGCCTTAGTCAGCCATAAACCCATAACATTTGCTTTGACCTCTGAGAAGTAAATACCAAAGAGGAATGATCCAAGGGGATCTATATTAGAACACTGAGTGTTCTAAACAGCGAACACTCACATGAGTGAAAATGCAGGACCTCAAAGTTTGTTTTTTTTTGCAGTACATTGAAGATCAGAATATTTGCCCTTTCCTCACTGTAGTGCAATCTTGGGAGTTGGAATATATATATTTAGTGGGGGGTGGGGGGTGTAGCCCCCCACAATAACGTTTTCAAGGTCCTGCATTTTCACTCATGTGAGCGTTCACTATTTAGAACATTTGATGTTTTAATATAGACCCAATCCAAGGACTGAATACAGGAGTACACCTCTACTGACAGTTTTTTTTTGAGGAGGTAGAGCCACCTACTGTAATTTTCTGGGTTCTATTTTTGAACCAATTTTCTATTCAATGAGTTAAAAAAGGGTTTACATTTAACTGGGAGAGTTTACTTATAATGCCTTTATATGGGATGGTGCTGAATGCCTTTGTGAGTTCTAGATATGTGATATGTACTGATTTACCCTCAATCATTACTTCAGTAACCTTTTCGAAGAGGTCAATCAAATTAAATATGCTGAATCTTCCATTAATGAATCCAGACTGGCTTGGCAAAAGAGTTTGTAGGTAATTATTTATCAATTCCTTAATTATCCTTTCCATAGCCTTACAAATAAGTTTGGTCAGACTTATAGATCTATATCATCTTTGGTCAGTTGACATCCCACCTTTGAGTAAGAAGATGACTGTTGCTTTCCTCCATTTATCTGGCATGAAGCCTGTTGGAAGCTAATACTGAGCAGCCTCTGTAGGGGGTCTGACAAGTCTTGTTTCAGACTGTCCAGTAGGTAGCCTGGTATGTTATCTAACCCCATGGAAGTAGTGCTTTTGGCCTTGAATAGTACCTTGTGGTCTTGTTCTTGGTAGAAGTGAGGAGGAGATGCAGATGTAGGTGTATGATTTGGGAATATAGGACGAGAGAGGGGGTGACATTTAAGGTTTATATTTAAATTACTGAGGGAAGTTTCGGCAACCATGAGTTGTCAAATGACATTTGGCCGACCCGTGTTGCTGATCCTTCCCTTGTGCGAGTTCCATTTTAGTGAATGCTCAGTGCATTTGCAAAGATGAGGTCGGTCATTGAACTAGAGATTGTGGTACAGTGGGGATCGGGAAATGTACCCTTTTCCCCACTGTAGCGTGATCTCAGAGTGTAGCTGGTGCAAGGGGGCTTGCCCCCCTGCAAAATCCTCACGTTACGTCTGGTGCAGTGTAGGACTGCATTCTACTAATGTCAAGTAAGGTCAAATTCACATATTAGTATGCGGATTCAACATTTTGTATGTCGATACACTCCATTTTCAGTTTTCTAAGTCGATATTACCACATTTCAGCCAGCTGCATTTCATACTTATGATAGTAAACTGACATTTAAGCTATATTTGTCTGCTAGCAGATTGGACATGTCCTCTGAATCTGAGCATGTAATATAATTTACTTTTAGCTCTGTACAGTATTGTGCCTGGTTTCTGAGGTTACTAACATAGGTAAAGCTGGCTTTGTGGTTATTCTCCTCCTGGGTTTTTTTTTTACTTCATGTCTGTCTTTGGTTGATTTGATCAGGGTCTGGAGCTCCCTGTTAAGTATAGCAAGACTGGTTTTAGCAACTTGATTGAGGGTTACATTTATTTTTGCATGCAATGAGTTTTTTTCCTTTTATTATAGAGCCTGTTTATATCTGCATTCCACCATTAAGATTTACACTTAAATTTGCATTGTATTTACTTTGGAGAGGGATAGATGCACCTGTGCAGCTGTTTACATGTGCATAGAACTTGATAGTAAAGAATTCTGCGTAAGCACTGGGGTCATCAGGTTGGAAGGGGATTTTGAATTTAGTCAAGTCATCATCCAGTTTTAGTAGATTACCCTATATATAATCTCTGAATACCATAGTACTGAAGAATGCTTCTTGACTCAGGCTTAAGGTGAATATAACTAATTTGTGTTTCAGTTTGACTAAGGAAGAAGTGACACCTGGAGGGGAGCAAAGCTGTCCCATATCGATAAGGACCAAGTCCATGATTTTGTGATTCCTTGTTGGAGTCTAGACTCACTTATCCAGAGAGAGATTGTACTGATGAAGTCTAGACATCTAACCTCAAACATGCATGCCCAGAAATAAGTCTTCCAATTAATGGAGAAGCAGTTGAAGTCTCTTAAGAGAATGGTGTTTTGCTTAATGCATAGGGACTCCATACCAGTTAGTTAGGCGGTACGGGCTATGGGGCACGGAGAGGTGGTCCTATTGTTAGTTATGATATCATATGATATGACAAGGGATTTTGTTAATAGCAACTTGGATATGGAGCGGTTCCAGGTCATTATCTTTTCTAACAAGCTTAGAGTTGAAATGTTTTCTTAAGAGTATGGCAACACCACCACCTTTAGTACCTTCAACTAGTGTGGTGGTCCTGAATGTGTGGCAGGCATGGAAGCCTTGCACTGATAGGGTACTCCACTTGGTCTTGAACCAGGAAACTGTCAATGCAGTGATAGTGCAGCATGCTGCCTGGATGGAGTCTGTATTAATTCTAAGTCAAACAGTCACACTTTTTTTTAATAAGGTTTGTGTACTTAGTTTCCTCTCCAGACTTCTAGAAGAACAGAGATAGTGTGGTATTTTAGAGGGATGCCTTGCTTGGTAAATGGAATGTCATCCTTCTTTTTCACAGTAAGGGAAGTAACTGCATTTTTAAGGCAAGACTGAATCGATATATTACTTGCCTGGAAATGCAAGGACTTGAGAATGTGGCATACATTCTTTCCACTCCAATGACCCCCTAAACATCAGGATGTTGCTGGAGTTATTTGAGCACCTCTTATTTTCCATATGACTTAAAGCATATGTGTAGAACTGCAAAATAGGTGGGTAATCATTTCAGGAGGACTGTTTTGATGAAAAGTTAAGCTACCAACCTGGTGAATTCTTTGGGGTGCTTTTTAAAATGTCTCTTCATATAAGAAATGCCTAGGAGCTGTTGTTATCTTCTCCCTGTTGAAATGTTGTGATTTTAATACTGACCCCTGAAATGCCAAAAAAAAAAAAAAAAAAAAAAAAAAAAACATACCAAAAACACAGTAGAACAGCAAATGTTGAACAACACTTAACTCTTTTAAATTTTTCTACAGGGAGCAGGCCCCCCTGCATCCCCAAATGTGGGAGATATTAAACTTATATATACCAACCCTAAGATCGCCATACCTTGGGAAAAAGGGAATATTCTAAGGAATTGCAATCTCAGACCTAGTATGAGTATATGTAAGTCTGCATTTTCAGTCATTCAGTCATATATCCTGGGATTCACACATGAGTCTTAGCATTTTAAATGGTTACCCTGTGTATTTCTTGCCAAAAGTGCCTAGGTCTGTCATTGTCTTGGTCTTGTGTTTACTGTAGGTGGACACCCTTTAATCTTCTGATTTCCTTCCCGTACAAAATGCCCAGAGTGATACAACATTCCCTCTTGTTCTAATGAGTCTCCATCTTCCTCTTTTCTCAAGCCTTTATTCAGTTCGGTATCATTTATTATCTTTATTTATTTACATTTACTTACCAGAAAAATTTTGCTGGGAGGTCCTCATATTCAGTGAAGTATGAGGAAACAAAATCTACTGAAACATTGAAGTCTATAAAGTCAATAAACATCAAGTAGATGTTTGAGGGGAACATGTCAAATAGGTGAAGTTAGTGTTGACAAAGTCTGCCTGTATCTCCACTGTTGTGCAACTGTTGAGTTAGTATGAAGGGTATGCAAAAAATCATGTCTTGTGTTCACTGAAGGAAGTTTTGTTGAGAAGTTTTTGATTTTTTTTTTTACCTTTGCCAAAACTACCTTTGGCGAGTTGACATGATTCCGTCTATGAGACATATTATGATAGCATACAATTTTCTTCAGAGAAGTGCAAACATAGATTGTAATATGCATCATACTGGCACAGTAAATACTAATTTCATACAATTTGGGCTTAGAAATTAGTGAAGAACATAAAAATGAGATCTATGCATATCTGTCACATGATAGTTAAAATAAAGTCAGCAAAGTATATAAAAATTGGGGTCTATATTAAATTAACGAATGTTTAGAAAAGCGAATGCTAATTCATCAACCCTTTTTAAGCGAAAGCTTAAAGTCTTGAACACCCAGAACAGCGAATATTTTCCCTGGGAAAAAATTTGCTGTTCCAAGAAACACACACACAACACAAGCACACCAAAAAAAAACAGCAATCCTCACACATACACTTAAAATCCTACATCTACCCTACACTAAACTGTACATACACTACTATCTATCTACTTACCTTAACCCAAACTCTAGCCCTAAGTTCCGTCACTATCGCACACTCACCTGAACCGCGCCCTAACCCTAACTCACCTACCCCGCCCTAACCCTAATGTCTGTCACTATCGCACACTCACCTCACCCGTGCCCTAACCCTAACTCACCTAACCCTCACCCTAACCCTAACGTCCGCACAATCGCACACTTACCTGAACCTGACCCGTAACTGTCCACCACAGTGCTGAAAATAGCAAAACCACAGAAACGGCCAACCAAATTCTTTCCCTAGGAAAGAATTCAGTGTTCTGCAGCTTCGCTATTTTCAGCGTTCGCTGCTTTAGGGTCGATAATAGAACATTCTAAGTTTTAAAACTTCGATGTTCTAATATAGACCCTAAAAATTGCACCCTATTCAATGGCTTTTCATAGAATAAATGACTATAAGCAGGACTTACATATCTAGCACATATGCTGCAGCAATGTATAGAGATGTCCAAATGATATTTCAAAGAGTATCATAGTGGTGGTGCTGCGGTAGCATTGTCACTCACAGTAAGCCGTTGTCCTGTTCAATTCTCACCTAGAGCGTTTTCTGTGTTGAGACATGCATGAAAGGGCGTACCTTCGTTGAAGGTTGTGCGTCAGGGCTGGCAACTTGGCACGTAAAAATCTACTGCCAATCATTAGCGGACCAGAGTTCCGCTGTGGCGACCCCTAATCGGGAAAAGCTGAAAGACACAACAAGATCGTATATCAACAGTATATTTAGTATATAAACTTCAGATGTCTGCAGCAATTAATAGAGAACGTTTTCTACAGTAAGATAAAAGATTACATTTGTATCACTGAAAATAAGCTATTGCAGGTATTTTGTAAAGTTATACCACAATAAAATTATTTTGTACCTGAAGATAAGGGATATTCTGAAAACATGACGTAACTTGTTCTAGTTTTCCATCATGGATTGGATAGTTAGAATCTCCATATTTAGAACTTTGATTTTTGGATTTGTACTAACTGGGTTCAGGCATCTAGGCAGTGAGACATTTCCCTGTGGTACATTTGGTTGGGGACACACAGCTGAAATGACATTCAGCTGCAGAGAAATATGGCTGTTGTGAATTCCCTGTGGGCAAAGTGAAGAATGCGGTGCCATGCCCACAACTTCAATAACCAAATGCACAGGGGGAAAATAATGTCCATGGTCTCCAAAGCAACATGAGACAGCAGGCAGTATGGTAGGCATCAGCAACAGCCTGGCCAATGGGCATGTCAGTGGCAGTAAAAATGCAATGCACAATAGGCAGTGCCTTTATAATTGGTGTGTGTGTACCACTATCCTCTTTCACAGTATCTACAGAACATTACCTAAAATGTATACTGGAGCCTAAATGAGACTACAGTAGCATGCAGGATATTCTCCATGCTTTAGCACACGTCGACATGTTGTAGTTGCTAAGCATGTAGTGTACACTGAGCACAACAATCATTAGTTCTTCTGCCCACATGCGCTTGGTTATTAAAGCTGTAGGCAAGGCAGTGTGTGCTTCTGTGTGCCCACAGGGTATTTACAAAAAACACATTTCTCTGCAGCTAAATGTCACTTCAGCCATGTGTCCTCAACAAAATGTACCACAGGGAAATGTCTCGCTGCCTCGATGCCTGAACCCCTAACTGGGTTCAGGCATCTAGGCAGTGAGACATTTCCCTGTGGTACATTTGGTTGGGGACACACAGCTGAAACGACATTCAGCTGCAGAGAAATATGGCTGTTGTGAATTCCCTGTGGGCAAAGTGAAGAATGCGGTGCCATGCCCACAGCTTCAATAACCAAATGCACAGGGGGAAAATAATGTCCATGGTCTCCAAAGCAACATGAGACAGCAGGCAGTATGGTAGGCATCAGCAACAGCCTGGCCAATGGGCATGTCAGTGGCAGTAAAAATGCAATGCACAATAGGCAGTGCCTTTATAATTGGTGTGTGTGAACCACTATCCCCTTTCACAGTATCTACAGAACATTACCTAAAATGTATACTGGAGCCTAAATGAGACTACAGTAGCATGCAGGATATTCTCCATGCTTTAGCACACATCGACATGTTGTAGTTGCTAAGCATGTAGTGTACACTGAGCACAACACTCATTAATTCTTCTGCCCGCATGCGCTTGGTTATTAAACCTGTGGGCAAGGCAGTGTGTGCTTCTGTGTGCCCACAGGGTATTTACAAAAAACACATTTCTCTGCAGCTAAATATCACTTCAGCCATGTGTCCTCAACAAAATGTACCACAGGGAAATGTCTCGCTGCCTCGATGCCTGAACCCTTGTACTAACTGTTCAGGAGAACTTTTAAATAATGTCTGTGTGGTGTGCTGCAGTAGAGAATTACCTAAAGCAGGAGACTTGGGAGTAAATGGGAATCTGTGTGCAAACAGTTGAAGTAAAGGCTGCTGGTGGGTCACTCCAACCATTTGAAGTCACAGATCCATGAAGATCCACAAGCAGATGATGCATTTACCTTTTTTCCTTAAAATCAAGGCAGTACCTATCTTAGACATTCAGAAGCACATGTATCAGAATGCATATACATTTACAGTTGTGTTTAGGAGTGTAGAAAAAGCTCAGGACATAATTTTCAACATCGAGCAACAAGTCTTTAATAAGAGCTATAAAACAACTTGGAAAGATGACCCAGGGTATGGTTGTCATCCTTTTCCCAGATCCTCTAAAGCTGATGGAAACATGATGACTCAAGTATGTCAGAGAGAATGATAAGTGTTATGTCTGGATGTGCTAAAAGCAGTTTCTAACTAATTGTACCATGTAAATGACTGAAGTAAGATCCTCTGAAAAGCAGTTAAGGGTATCTACAAAATGATCTATCTCAGTGCCACTATATATTTCAGGTTTTCCTTTGCAAGTTTGTTGCAGTTAACATCCTAGAGGAAGTGAGTCTTACCAAGACATGTGCTGACTTGGAATACAGCAGTCTTGAAGTCTCCCTGACGAAAACTTAATTTAAAGGTCTCTTAAATATTTTTAAGTTACTCATATGAACAATTATAGATATTCATTTATATGCAAAAAGAATAATCAGAAAAAAATAAGAGTCAAATGTTTATGTTTTGTTTAAAAGCAATTTTCTGCCTTTTTATAGCAATGTTTTTGTTTTTTTTTTAAATTTATTTATTTATTTTTATTTTTTATTGCTAGAGTTAAACTATAAAAATGTTAAAACACTTGAGACACGTTTCTGATTTTTTTCTAAAAGCTACCGACGGAGTCTATATAACTAAGGGCCACTGACAGCACAGTACACTTTGTGGTATCACTGCAGAAGTATTATATTTATATCTTAAAGCTTGTGCTGAAAATAGAAGCAACGTGGCAGTTGTAAAATGTTTCATGAAAATAGATTTCTTGTACAGGAAACAATTGTTTCTTTGCAGGACAAATTCCCATTTGATTTTAAATTGTGGTTTTAATTGAGATGAATGATTCTTATACAGCTTAAATGAGCCATTTTTTTACCTAAGCACTGTGTAGTATGGATCCATGCTGCAGTCATATCTGATGCATACCTAACATCCAATTAGGTTAATGAAAATGACTGCATGATAAATGATTAATGAGTATGGTTTCTCAGGTCTACTATAGGCACTAAAAGCTTATGGAATCAGAGACCTAAGTGGATTGTCCCTAGGGGAACCTAAAGAAGTCACACTAAAGACATGCAGACAAACAATTGTACTAATATCTAAGATATAAGCTCTGTGACAAACACAGAGGGCAGCGATTTGTACAGCTTAGCTAATTGTTGCAATACTTATTTTGTTTTGAGAGACTTTTTCACCTTTTTTTTTTTTTACTTCATACAGAATGGCATCATTGTTTCGTAGCAGTTTGCTAATAATGACTTTGGTCATTTGCAGTGAATTTCTCAGGCCACAGGACATCCCTGACATTTAAATGTTTTAACCTATTTTTCTTCTTGACCATCATTATTTCTGGTGGTTTGTCCTAGGAATAATCATACCCTGCAGCATTTTGAAAACACATTTTAAATTATGTAACTTATTAGAGTCTGTACACTTTGCAGATCTCAAAGCAACTCAGACCTCTTCTTTTACACTAAAATGAATACCACAATCCAAAAATCACATTACAACTACATTAAAGCTTAGTCTTACAAACTAATCAGTAAAAACCTCCAAAAATACACCACTACATACACATAAAGATGACCGTATACATTACTGTTATAGTCAAAATCCTTATGTGTCTACAGACTTGCATGAACAATATGAATAGAACAATACAGAGGATAAGACCAATGCTATGTTAATATGCTAATAATGAAAACATTTCTTGTTCATGAAACCAACTAATGTACTAGCATAAAGCTAATCTTAATATTGTGGTGGAGATCTCAGCACCTCTTTACCTTTTCTGGGAGCCTTGTCTCTTACATTAACTAGACTAGATTCCTTACTTTCCTAATGTATGGGACACGGGGGCTGTTATGAGCTCCATACATCCTCTTCTACATAAAACAAATGTAACCAATAGGCACAAGTGTGAGCTAACCCGTCTCTGTTGCTTCCTTAAGATGGATGTACAAATATACAAGTGGTAGTTGTGTGTTCAAGAACTATTGTACCAAAAAAAGCCCTGTGGAATGTATATCCATCAATTACTTTACCATATCTTCACGTATATAGATGGACAAGCTGTATACTCAATATGTATAAAGCTAACCAAGCTCTCTGTTAACATCTCTTCTATCTATACACCAGTTCAACCCAGATGTCCATCTGAGAGATCGCCTACCCCCTACAGCTTAGCAGTAGCTCATGGAATGCACAAAGTGCAGCTGGGTGCTGATAAAATCACAATTGCATTTTATTTATTTGTTTGTTTGTTTGTTAATAATGTGAGTGGGCTGATACAAGGCCTTTTTCAGCTACAACATGGGCAAGATGGCCTATACCATGTGCAGTAAGTATACATGGCTATATCATTATAACAATGTACAAAAGCAGAAATGGACATATCAAAGACATTAATATGCACATCATAATTATCATAGGCAGACATACATAGGATCAGTCACTCACCTTGTTGCTGGTTGCAACACACTAATGCCAGAAGGACTGTATACTGAAAGGCATAATAATGTGTCGAGACTGTTGCACTGGGGATTGTGCAAAAATTATGGTATTGAAGGAGCTGAAAAACACTGAAAACATGAGCCACAAAGCATCATAGAAAATGATTACATTCATATCACATGGGATCACCCATTACCAACAGTCCAAAAGATAGATGCTAGAAAACCCGATATAGTGGTCCAAGAAAAGAAGACAAAAGTAGCATTGATCATTGAAATTGCCACACCTAGTGACTACAGTGTCTTGCGTACAGAGAGAGATACAAAGTAATAAAATATCAGGATCTGCAGGCAGAAATGACAGCAATGTGGAAGAAAGATACCCAGACAGTTCCAATAGTAGTAGGAACAATGAGTCTTATAAATAAAGAATTTACAATCGTATTTGGATATGTTACCAATACATGTAACTCCATACGAACTGCAGAAGGAGTGATTACTGGGCACATTGCGGGTGCTGCAAAGAGCACTACTGGCTGACAGCAAAGATTGAAACAATACTAATTTCATGAAATTTAATCATACTTTGACTTAGGAATGGAGTTCATTCCTGTCATGGTATTAGAAACTCAAAAGACTTGGAGAAATTAAAAAGGGCGTAACCAAAAAAAGAACTGCAAATATCATACAGTAGTAACAGAGAGTATTCTTTCTTCTCCAATTATTCTTAGTAGTGAGAAAACATATAATGCAAAATAATATTAACCAAGCTCTTTCTTTTCTATTTAAACATACAGACTTAGATGAGAGCTGGACCTTCTCTTTTCTTTACCGATAGCTATATGGTATATAGGTGGTGACCGTGAGTTTATAGGTTAGTACTAGGCTATCAGCCCTAGGGCCTATACAAGCCTAGCCAAACAATTCCCCGGATATTTCTTCCCACAATATTTATTTCCCTGGACCCCTGTCTAGCAGGGCGACTGACGTGATCCCCAGGGTGAATTTCCTATCTCCCATCCAATCGTCAAGGTTCCTTTTGAAGAGGGCCAAGGAGGTGCTCTGCTTGACATGTATGGGCAGTCTATTCCAGAGTATGGGGAGTCTCTGGGTCAGGAACCTATCCCTCCAGCAAGGCTTGTTTGTTGTGATGACAAGGTTTAGATCCCTGGATCATGTGGCTCTGTGGGATTGGGATTTCTTTAAGTGGAGCATGTCCAACAGTTCAGGTTTTGACATTGCCTTGTATGTTAAGCAGAGATCGCCTCTGAGTAGACGATATGCCATAGAGTATAGCTGGAGTTTTTTTAGACGGTCAGCATAGGGCATCTGATTTAGGCCTGTGATTCTGAAGTATTTCTGCGGCCTTTCCAGCTGTTGCAGATGTCTTGTGAGGTACATGCCAAATGGGGCATTGTACTCTATAATGGGTCTAATGAGGGATGAGTGCAGTGGGACAATGGCCTCCTTTTTTCTGGATGAAAAGCCCTTAGTGATGAAGTGTGCCACATAGAAAGATTTCCTGACTTTTGTGGCGATGTTGTTATCGAAGGTGAGACCACTGTCCACCTGTGTCCCTAAGTCTCTCATCACACTTTCAGTGTTTAGTGTACTGCCAGCTATGTGGTAATTAATGGGTACATTTCTTTTTCCAAAGGGGATAACTATACATTTCTTGACATTAAGCTTGAGCACATGGCTCTGGCACCAAGCATCTGTTTCTGTAAGGCCCTTTTGTAGAATATCCACATCATTTGGGGATTCAGTAATGGCTCCCAGTTTGCAGTCATCTGCGAACTTTGTTAGCCAGAGTCCCTTAGTGCTGGCCTGTACTTCAGAGAAGTTGATGCCAGAAAAGAGCGGTCCCAGGACTGAACCCTGAGGTACTCCACTTGTCTGGAGCTGGATTTGGAGTTGGCTACTTTTACAGTCTGGGTTATGTCAGTAAGCCAGTTGGCAACCCATCAAGTGACATAGGGATTTATGCCCAACTTAGTAAGTTTATCTATGATTCCAGAGTGGGGGATGGTGTTGAAGGCCTTGGCGAGGTCCAGATAGGGTGTGTGGACCGCCTTACCCACGTCCACAGCTCTGGAGACTGATTCAAAGAAGTCAATCAGGTTCAGGAGACAAGATCGGCCCTCCACGAACCCAAACTGGGTGGGGTCCAGTGTTTGAAGGTCGCCAATGTCTTTGATTATAAGTTCCATGATAATGCGTTCCATGCCCTTGCAGATCAGGCTCGTCAGACTGATGGGACGGCAGTTCTTGGGATTCAAGGTGAATCCCCCCTTGTGGAGTGGGATAACTGTAGCAGTGCACCACTCAGTGGGCACAAAGCCTGAGATGAGGCTATGGTTAAACATGACACTTAGGTGAGGTGCCAATTCATTTTGTAGTTCATGTAGTACACAGTCAGGGATGTCATCTGGTCCCGTGGATGCTGTATTCTTAGCTTTGGAGAGTGAGGTTTCTACCTGTGTGGCCATGATTACCAGAATTTGGCAATTTTTTGGTATTGAGATGGGCCCTTTAGGGGGTGAGAGGGGGGTGAAGTTGGCACTAAATCGATCTGACAGGATATTGGCAATATCCTTGGGATCAGTATATTTAATGCCATTCTGTTGTAGCTCAGAGCACATCTGAGCATTGCCATTTAGATTCTTGACATAACTATAGAATGCCTTGTGGTTCTTTGGAATCTTTGGCAATTTTATTTTTGTAACTAGCTTTGGAGGATTTTAAGAGGGATCTCAGCTTCTTACTGAGGCTGGTATGGGAGTTTTTTGCATCCTGGGATTTTCCTTTTTTCTGCAATGGTTTCTTCCTTCTGTTGTATAGTTTGTTTATGGCAGGGGACCACCAGATTGGCTTCCTTTTTTTGGAGGAGAGCGTCTTGGTTCTATTTGGGATGGCACGATTCATGCACGAGTGGATGTGCTCGTACAGTACCTTAGTGTAGGATTCAGCTGTCGAACATTCAGCTCCAGTCTGCATGGGTTCCATGAAGTTTGTCAATTCTGACTTAAGTAGCATGAAGTTGGCTTTGGAGAAGTTTTTTACAGAGCTTTCCTTACTGGGGGGTGGTGGTGAGATGTGGATGTCAAGGGTGATTTGCTTGTGGTCAGACCTGACCAATGAAGGGGCGACCACTGGTGTGGAGCATCTATCTCCCATGTTGGTAATGACCAGGTCTAGGATACTGGAGCCCCTGGTGGGACAATGGATTAGGTGATCCAGGGCAATGGAATTTATGAATTCCAAGAACCGTTGGGAAAAGGTGTTGGTACCCGAGTAGTTTTCCCAGTTAATGGCAGGGCAGTTGAAATCACCCAGTATTAGGGTGTTTGGTTGTATCTTAATATTTGCCAGTATGTTTAGAAAGGTGTAGTGAGAATCTTGGTGCATGGTGGGGGATCTGTATTAAGCAACAATTTGGATTGCAGTCTTACCTAGTGTTAGTTTCACCTGAAGAATTTCAGATGCATTGTGTTGGGCAACTAGCCTGGAGGTGTGAATATCCTTGGTGAATATGGACACTCCTCCTCCTTTAGTGTTTCGGTCTTGGTTTGGTGGCCGAAAAGTGTGGTAAGAGTTGTAGCCTGGTATTGCAGGAGTGCTCTCTGGAGTCTTGAACCAGGTCTCAGTTACTGCACACATATCGATGTTCTCCATTTTTAGGAGTGCCTTGAGAGAGTGCATTTTGAGGTTTAGACTTCTAGCATTGAGTAGCAGTACCTTCAGATTTTGCATGCTTGTATCTGTTATGGTGGTGGTTTTGTCCTTTGAACCTTGCCTAAAAAAGGCACTATAGGGGTGGCAAGAGCTTTAGCCAGTAACCTGAATCCCAGGGGTGACAGGTGCAGACCATCTCTGGCAAAGCATCGTGGTTTGTCGATCATGTCATCCCAGGCACACAGATACTGGATCCCCTTTGAATGACACCAGAAACTTAACCAATTGTTGAAGTCAGTCATTTTGCCCTTATACTGTGGTATCATTCTGGGTGAAGGCAGGATGCTACTCAGGGTTAGGGTCATACCTGCCTGGGCCACATGATCTGAGAGCTCTTCCATGTCTCTTTTCGTGTAGTCCAGGAAGGTATGTCTCAAGTCATTCACTCCAACATGGACAATGACAAAGTTGTATTTATACTTGTTGTGGAGTGACTTGAGTGCATGCATTATGTGGTGGATCCTGGCACCCGACAGGCAGCTGACTGTAATTTTCTCCGTGCTCAGCCTGGTGAGTGGGACATCAGTGTGCCTGACTATAGAGTCACCTATGACTAAAGTGTTGGGTACATTGTCTTGCCTTAGGGGCTGTTGTTGGGTGGCACACTGGTGTTGTGAGCTATGTGTCACTTTGGTTGTGACTGGTGTTTGTTTGCGTTTTAGCTTTTGAGGTCCTTGTTGCTTGGGCAGGTTAATGTTAAGGGCCTCCGCATATGTGGGTTTAGTATTGCTGTGTGTGGGTGTTGATGGTGCGGATTTTGAAGAGCTATTTGTTGCTTGTGTTGTAGTGCAGGTGTTAACCTTCTCCTCTTGACTGTCTAGCACAGTCTTGGTTGGAGAGATCTTTGCTTCCAGTTTGGCTATGTAAGTGCATCTCTCACAGGTTGTAATGTTGGGTGGTAGGAGGAGAGGGTTGACCGTGTACATGAGGCCGTTGCAGCATTGCCCCAGCATGCCCGGATTTACCAGGTGGACAGGAGAAATCACCAGAAGCTGACCCTTGGACATGCCAGTTTAGGTGCTTTTTTTGTAACTTACAAGAGCTGTTTTCCCTTACCTTTGCAAGTACTTTGAAATTATAGGCTGTTTAGTGCCTACGATTAATTTCTCCTTATTAACAAGGAGGATTGAGTGCTTGTATCAGTTTAAGGCTTCCTAGTGCTTTCCAGCAGGTTCTAGAGCAAGTGTTAGTCACAGGGGTTCAGATTTTAGTGCTACTACTGAGAAGCCAACTAGTTCTAAGGGAAAATTTGAAGAGCAGCATTTCGGGCACCTGGAATAGTTTAACCGTAGCCCCGCTGTGCTGCACGATGGAAAAAATGCACAAACACACACGTTTTTAGGGCAGAAAGTTGAAAGGGATAGAAATCAGCCCAAAATGGCTAATAAAAATTACAATTTCAAACCTGGAAACCACTCCTCTAGTGTTAGATAGGCAGTACAATGCTCACCACTCCCACTGATAAGCAGTAGGACTTCCCTCTACCACAGCAAGGTTGGATAGCTCTGAACACAGATAATAAAGTCCTGAAACCAGCAAAGCCTGGGATCTGGACTATACTAGCTAGGAAAGTTGGGAAACAAGCAAACAAGACAGTATTTTCTGGGGGGGGGGGGTTGTTTTTTTTTTGGTTAAAACAGGCTAAACATTGCAATAATACAGTGAATCTGCATGGTTTCTAAACAAGTAATAAAAGCAGCTACTTTACTAATAACTGATCTAAATTTCAGTGTCTACCTCTTCTCTCATTCTTATTTTTCCCCTTTAAATGAAAATATATAAAATACAAAGGAATATCTGCCATTTGATGTATGGCAACTCATGGAAGGCAATCTTCCTGAGTCCAACACATGCATCAAAAAACAAATTTTCTAGAACATATAGGAGCACTGCTATGATGTCACAGCTGTGACAGCTATTTTTCATACTATGTATTTTCTCATTTTCTAGATGTTATATAATCATGGAGTTATTATATGCAAAATAAGGGGAATGTGGCTAGGACACCCTTAATACAACTTAAAGGGGTCCTGATTCAATGTGCAAAAAATGCCTTTCATTGAGGTGTCACCCCGCTTTAACAGGTATATCCTTTGATGACTTTGACTCATTCAGATTATTACCAGAGAGTTTCACATTGAAGACTTCTAGTAGATCCAATTATAAACCATAAACATTGCAAAGTGTAGATAAAACGCCCTCTGATACTCCACACACAACTAAAACATGTAATCTCATGTGTATAAAGAAAAAGTCAAGCAACAGAAACAGTTGCAAATAAATTGTAGAAGTACTCGTCCTCAGTACTTTTACTGTTGTTATTTCTCCAAATCATTGATATTTAGTACATCAAAGTCAGCAGCCCAAGAATAAAATGCACCATTATAAATACGTCAGAATTCTATTAATGATCCCAGTATTAGACCTGACTACTCCTCACTAATATCCCCAGCTAAATTGTGGCAGAAAGTAATAGAGCTGGAACCCACCTTCACAAACCCAACACACACCTACTAAATTCTCATTATCCTCAAGAGGAAATAAACTTAAAAGAATATTGTCATACCTCTGCCTTACCACCATAAAAATAACTACTGACAAAGATTAGCCTAAACCATAGGCCAACAGATATATATTTAACCTGCATTAATAATCTATCATTTCAGAGAAGCAACTCTAACACCTGACCAAGAATCAAGTCTAGTGGGTATTATGTTGTTAGCTCATTACAACCGAATGCGCCTCCCGGTGTTTTTGCAGTTAACTCCTAGTGACACCTGTAGGTGTCAAATATTTCTTGTTCATATTTGCAATAATAATTCCAAAACTATGCTACAAACAAGGTATCAGAAGATTTCATCTTAAAGCATACATGATGACAAACATAATTGTATTTATATTTGCCCCCTGTCTAATGCAGCTAAAGAGATAATGACTATTAAGTGCATACTGTTTATTTGTATTGTAATAATTTTCATATTTCTCTAAATATCCCAACATTCAGATAACACAGACAAAACTGTATAGTCTCATATAAAAGCTCTCAGCTCCAAGAAGAAAATCCTGCTGGCAGCATGTGTCTTGCTTGAATAGCTACTGAGATATCATAAGCTGTTTATAAAATATTACAAAATGAATATTTACTGCCTTTATTTAGACTTGTAAAATCCAGTTTAAATCATCAAACTTAATGAATGCCACCAATATAAAGATTAATTTACAGGAATAGGTGAGCAATTTAACATATGAAGAATCTTTTGCAATTAGGCAGCTGCAAGAAGAAAATATTTTGTCCATACGACCTGCCGACAAAGGAGGAACTGTAGTGGTTACAGACACAGACTTTACACTAAAACTATGCTTATGGTCTTGTCTGACAACAGCACATATACTGTCATCTCACGCATGGACGTTCACAGGATCATTAGCAGAGTATACAATGATTTGCTTGATTACTTCTTGAGCAAATGTATTAAACAAGAGTTATGACTATCTGTACATTGAGTCTCCATTTGTTCCTCTGATATATGGACTGCTTAAAGTTCATAAAGATTATGTTAGACTGCCAATGGCACTCATTGTGTCGGGGAGAGGGAGGCTGACAGAATCAATGTCTATATATGTTGAAAAGTCAATTAGACCAATTCTAGAAACAGTGCCCACTGTTCTTAAAGACACTAAATATTTCTTACCAATCTCTTTTGAGGTTGCACGGTAGTTATCAAATGTTCAAGATGTGTTATGGTAACTCTAGATGTTATATCAATTTTCACTATGATACCAAATTAGGTTGGTTTACAGTATGTGAAAAACTTTTTGCATGTGAACAGGGATTTCTCAAATGATCGCATTCATCTTCTTTGTATGTTTTTAGAATTGATTTTAGAGAACAATCTAATTTTATTTGGAGATAATTATTACTGGCAAAGATCTGGTGTAGCTATGGGCACTCCTTGTGCCAACAGCTATGTCAACATGGATGTCCTTCAAGGATGCATCTGCAGTCATAACATATGGGTTGTCCTGCCTCAGGCAGCCCTTCAGTCGGCCGGATTCCAAAGTCTGGGTCTGGCCTCGGCTGATGTCGCACTTTCCCCGACGTCAGAGTGCCTGGGGTATAAAAGCATCAGCCGACGCCATTTTCCCCAGTCTTTCTTGCCACGCGGTGCCCGAAGCAGAAGCTGTTCGCAAGTGCCGGTCGGTCAGATCCAGAGATTTCAGCTACCGAAGACTTCGAAAAAAGCTAAGTACCCCGTTGGGGACTCTTTCTTGCCTCAGCCGATGTCAGACAAAGTAAATAATTGTTTAACTTGTGGGAAACAAATACCTCATAAGGATTTCCATTCTTACTGCCTTCCTTGCTTAGGCCCAGACCACAACGTATCAGCTTGTTTAGCCTGTGCCTCCTTCAACCGACGGACTCTTAGACGTCGGTCGGAGTTTGCAGAGGAGTTTTTTGGAACCACTTTTGCTTATAAAATGCCGTCGGAGACTCCGACTTCGCATATGGTCAAAAAATGCAAGGAAAAGGACCGACACTCGCGGCCCGCGGTTTTGGCTGAAACCACGGCTAGGCCTACCGCGAGTGTCTCGGTTTCGGCTGAAACCGAGTCCACGGCTATTCCTACTACCGAAACCATACCTCCGACCACCGAGGCCAGAGGCCCGGCTGAGTCGGCTTCAGAACTCCCTACCGAAGCTAGTGTTCAGGATTTGTCCGACACCATACCCTTGGACATTTCTACCCCTGCACGTGGGGCAGCTAGGCCCCCAGCTTTGATGTCTATTAAGGCCTTCTCCAGGGCTAAAGCTGCCAAACTTTCAAAAGCTTTGCCTGCCAAATCTACTTCCCAGAGGCCTTCCTCTAGCTCTCAGATCCTCAGTCTTGCTGAGGACCTTATCTCCTTAATTAGGGGTTCCCAACCTCACCCAGACAGGGCCTCCCAACCTCCTCCAGACAAAAGGCCCAGGACTGACCCCTCTGAACCTCACTCCTCAGATTACTCCACGGATGGATCTGATTTGTCAGACCACCAGGAAGGGGCCTACTCGCCTTATGAGGATTCAGATGCAGAAGAATCTATCCCTTCGGCCTCCCTCCCTGAAGAATTTTCCTTTGGGGAGACTTTACACTCCATGAGAGAACACTTTCAATGGCAGGGTCAGGATTTCTCTGATTCTAGAAAAAGATTAAGGACCTTTTTGCATTTGCCCCAGCACAGGCCCTTAGCTATACCTCCGGTTCTAACTGTAATTGATGATGTGTACAATGATGTCAGTACTGCACCTGATTCACTTCCTCCAGCCCCCGCCAAACCTGACAGATATTACAGGGTCCCGGATTCTCACTTCCACCTGTATAAAGCCCATGCTGCAGACCCAGAAATTATTTCTCAGGGCCCTAAAGGGGTTGCAGCCGCTACTGCAAAAAATCCCCTACCCTCTGAAAGAGAGTCTAGAGCATTAGAGATGGGGAAAAAGGTTTATACATCTGCTACTCTTTCTGCCAGGGCATTAAACTGTCAATTCCATATGATACAGTACCAAGAATTTTTGTTAGATCAGCTAAATAAGAAACTTTCTTCACCTGAACCCTTAGACCGTAAATCCCTTCAGGATTTGGTACACAACTCACAACAGGTCAGTAATCATTTCTTAAAATGTGGCTATGATGCACTGGAGGCTTCATTTAGATCAGCTATGACTGGGGCAGTAATTCGTAGGCATGCCTGGCTGAAGGAGCAATCTTTGCCAGACCATGTCAAGGCTAAACTCCTCGATGCTCCAATGGAGAAACAACATTTATTTGGCTCCCCTGCACAGGAGATTCTAAAGAAGGTTGAAGAAAAAGCAAAATCTGTGCAAACAGTTAAAGATTTCCTGCAAGTTCAACCTCCGAGTTTCAGCAGAAACTGGCCTACAAAGAATTGGTCCTTTCCAGACTCCTCCAGAGCACAGAGAGGCAGAAACAGGCGCCCTAGAGGCAGAGGTCAATCCAAGGGCCCCTACAGAGGCCGTCAGTGGCAGCCTGCCAACCAGAGTAGTGCAACAGCTACAACTACTACCACTACTACAGGACAGACCCAATGACTTGACTCTGATTCCGCCTACCAGGGATCAACTGGAAGCACCCTTGGGTGGAAAGCTGGCTTTATTCTCGAAAAACTGTCATTGCATTACAAAGGATACATGGACATTGCAAATAATAGCCAAAGGATACAGGTTTCACTTCCATACTTTGCCAAAAAGAGGCGGAATGCCAAACCTTCCACCAAACCAGAAGGCAGAGGCTTTAAGACAAATCAGCAAGTTACTTCAGATGAAAGCTATAGAAAGGGTACCATCTACAGAACAAGGCCAAGGATTTTACTCCAGACTATTCCTTGTGCCAAGAAAAGAAAACCAATGGAGGCCTATACTCGACCTGTCCGCACTGAACACTTATCTCATTGTACCAAAATTCAAAATGCTGACCCTACAGCAACTTCTTCCCATGTTGGGCAAGGAGTCTTGGCTGGTGACTCTAGATCTCAAGGAGGCATACCTGCACGTCCATATCCGACCAGATTGCAGAAGACACCTCAGATTTCTTGCAGGATCAGAGCATTATTAATTCTCAGCATTGCCCTTTGGCTTATCTACTGCGCACAGAGTATTCACGAAATGCCTGGCATCAGTAATTGCACACTGCAGACTTCAGGGAATTCAAATTTATCCATACCTGGACGACTGCCTAATACAAGCGGACAACAAGAAAAAATTGTTAAAGGACTTGGCCTATGCCATACACCTGCTACAAGCCTTGGGATACACAGTCAACATCCAAAAGTCAAGACTAGTACCATCCCAAAGGATAACCTTTTTGGGTGCGGATCTGGACACAATCACTCAGATGGCTTTTTTCACAGAAGAAAAACAAAAACAACTTCCAAATTACTTCATGACTCTGACAAGACAAACTCAGTTTACTGCAAGGAAAGTCCTGCAGGCCCTGGGTTACATGGCATCCTGCATAATTTTAATTCCACATGCCAGGTTGCATATGAGGAAATTACAATGGTACCTAAGGAATGTATGGTCTCAACACAGTCACAGTCTAGAAACCATGATACAAATCATTCCATGCCTTCAAAAGGAATTCCTGTGGTGGGCTCAGGCCTGCCAGTCCAACAGAGGGTTGCCTTTCAACAAACCAAAACCAAGGCAGACCATCACCATGGACGCCTCAGACCGAGGATGGGGAGCACACATGGAGGACAAACATATCCAAGGCCTATGGCCTCAAGGGCAGCTAAGCATGCACATAAACCAAAAGGAAATGCTGGCAGTAAGGCATGCAATCGAGGCATTCAGACCCTTCCTCCAGCAAGGGCATTTGCTAATATGGACAGACAACACCACGGTCATGTGGTACATAAACAAACAGGGAGGCACACATTCCTACTCTCTATGCCGGATGGCTATGAATCTGTGGAACCTATGCCTGAATCTCAATATCCAGCTGCAGGCCAAATTCGTACCAGGAAAAGAGAATACACTAGCAGACAGCTTAAGCAGAACTACCATGGATGCACACGAATGGATGCTGCATCCAGACATCTTCAAACTCATAACAAAGAAATGGGGAATCCCAGAGATAGATCTGTTCGCCTCCCCACTCAACCACCAACTGAAGAAATTTTGCTCAAGGACATACCACCCACAAGCCTGGAGGGTGGACTCTCTCTCTTTCAGCTGGAATGCCCTAACAGTATATGCCTTTCCACCTCTCCCATTGATGTACACGGTTCTACTGAAGATCAGGGAGGAACAGCCAAAAGTCATACTAATAGCTCCGGACTGGCCAAGACAACATTGGTACCCGCTATTGAGAAGCATGTCTCAGGCAAACTCATGGCCTCTTCCCCTATGGCCTCTTCTTCTAACGCAGAACAATTTCAAGACCCTGCATCCCAACTTGAAAACATTACAGCTAACTGCCTGGAAGATTCCTTAAAGCCCAACCAAACCGTTTTATCTCAGAGGGTGAAGGACATTATCCTGGAGGCTCGCAGACTTTCCACAAGAAAGACATACTCAGCTAAATGGAAGAGATTTCTCATTTGGAGCGCATCAAAGGGCACAGATGTCAGTGGCAAACCTAGCACACATCCTAGAATACTTAGCAGAATTGTTCCACAATGGCCTGTCTTATTCATCCATTAAGATTCATGCTTCAGTAATTTCAGCAGAATACAATATGGATCCACCTATCTTCTCACACCCACTTCTCAGACAATTTTTGAGAGGGATCAAAAATGTTAAACCTCCAAGAAGACCCCCCCTACCTGCATGGGATCTCAATTTTGTGCTGGAAAAACTGACACTACCTCCTTTTGAACCAGCAGCATCAGCAGACCTCCAGTTTTTATCTTGGAAAACTGCATTCCTTCTGGCAATCACTTCAGCAAGAAGAGTATCTGAGTTACAGGCATTAATGGCAGTGCAGCCTTTTCTTATTTTTCACCAGGATAGAGTGTCACTGAGAACCAATCCTACTTTCATGCCAAAGGTGGTATCTAGGGTATCCTTGAACCAAGCTATTCACTTGCCTACGTTCTTCCCTAACCCACAGAACAAAGGGGAAAAACTTTTGCACACCTTGGATATACACAGACAACTACGCTACTATTTGGACAGAACTAAAACTAACAGAAAAACTGACCAACTTTTTGTAGCATATGCAACTGGGGTGCAAGGAAAAGTAATTTCCAAACAGACAATTTCTAAATGGATAGGAAATTGCATTCGTTTTTGCTACTCCTTTCATGGAAAGACAGTTCCTGAAAATATCAGGCCTCACTCCACAAGGGCCACAGCCACCACTACAGCTTTCCTGAGGGTGGCTACCAAGGACATTTTAGAAGCTGCTACTTGGAGCTCCGTGCATACATTTGCCAAGCATTACAATCTACCTTTATACTCCAGATCCCGAGCAGGCTTTGCAACTGCAGTACTGCAGGGGATCTTAACTACACCATAATTCTCTTAGGACCTCCTCCCCCAGATTGGCTATGGTATTCTACCCATATGTTATGACTGCAGATGCATCCTTGAAGGACATAGTACAGTTTTGTACCTACCATAAATGTAGATGTCCGATAGGTATGCATCTGCAGTCAGGATTACCCACCCTCCTTCCCCTCAGTGGTATTCCTAGGGTGCTTACCCCTCTTTCAGCTAGCTGGGGGAATCTATTATGGTGTATTTGTTTGTTTGTTTATATATGTATATAATTTGCAAATGTTTGGAACTTTTCAGCCTTTATCCAAATTTAGCCTTCCTAGAGGGCACCTGGCACCTGGGGCAACAAACACTGAGGAAAATGGCGTCGGCTGATGCTTTTATACGCCAGGCACTCTGACGTCAGGGAAAGTGCGACATCAGCCGAGGCCAGACCCAGACTTTGGAATCCGGCCGACCGAAGGGCTGCCTGAGGCAGGACAACCCATATGTTATGACTGCAGATGCATACCTATCGGACATCTACATTTATGGTAGGTACAAAACTGTACTTTTTGGCATTTTGGGAAATTAATTATGTTTTGATGGGCAATTATTTTTCCATGTTTATATTTTACTACAAACGATTTGTTAATGATGTTTTTATTTTAGGGCATGGCCAACACTCTGAATGGTTACAGTTTATAGAGTTTATGAATTTCTGTATGAGTTTTTTTTTACATTTTACTATGCATTTATCTGCTACCAACACACATTTTCTAGATGTTACCAATACCAGAGGACAGGAGGGATAGTTTTCTTCAAGCTTGTTCAAGAAAACATGTAAAAAGAATAATTTTTTACATAGAAGAAGCATGCACCCTGCCCATATATACCGTAATATTGTTAAAGGGCAAGGTATGAGGCTTTCAAGGTTAAATTGCAGTGACACCGACTTTGATGCAGCTATAGATGATTTTAAAACTGATTTGTTAACTCATGGTTATTCTATCCAAGAGATCAACAGATGTCTGGGTTCAAATAAGATAGATAGGAAAGGTATAGCTAAGCCTTACTTCTCTGAGAAGTTGGCAGCTTCGTCACACAATAATGACAGAGCTATCTCCGAACATGTGGGTATTACTGTGTCCTTCTCCTCTGATGTCAGCTCCATATGTGATATCTTTACTAAGAACTGGTCAATATTAACTGCTGAGGAGGAAATTAGAGATATTGTGGGACCTAAACCAAGATTCCTTTTCAAAAATAAAAAAAATTGCTGAAATGTATGCTTTGTTACAAGAATCAGTCACAGGGGATCAGTAAGGTTCCCCGGATGCAACAATTAGGCACTCATAGATGTGAAGGTTGTAGCATTTGCTCCTACATTGACAGCAGTAATCTTTTTATTCACTCGTATAATGGGAAGGAGTTCAGATTTAATGTACACGCCGACTGCAATAGTTGACAGTTAGTCTATTTAGCGAAATGCTAGCACTTCATTTTATACAGCAAAATGGACTGCACACTAAGAGAGCTGGTCTGTGAACTTGTAAGCATCAGGAGGTTTGATAAGATGACTGTACTAGTTAGACATGCTACAGCAGGAGGGCCAGCACATTTGTTTACTTTTATGGTTGGACATATGATTCATGGTAATTTTAGAATGGGTAACGTAAAGAATAGGGTGGAACGAGCAGAACTTAGATGGATCATATTTCTACAAGCAGACAGAGGGGATGGGTTCAATGAAGCGGTTTTCTTGAAGCCTCATTTAAAATCACGAGGTTTGAATAGGTAATAAGATTGGTTGGTTTGTATTTTACAATGTTATTATAACACACCAAAGGATAATAAAACCTGAAACTGTATAACAGCAACCGTCACACTACATACGACTAAATGTCGCCATAGTCTACATATGCCTCCTCCATCTAGTTCAAAACTTTTTAAACAAAATTTACAAGAAATTAATGGGAATACCTACAGGTTAAACCTGATTATACTAGGTGGCCTTAATTGTAATGAAGTAATAAATAGCAGATAGATTTACAGCTATAATTAACTTAAACAACCTAATGCAAATAGTTTAAACATTTTTAAGACCCAGCCCAAAAAAGTAATAACTGTGTCTTATACTTTTGTGATATAAACAGACCACACAAATGTATAAGCTTCTACTATGCAGAACAAACTCATTCATAGTATCCCTTTAAGAAAACAGGATTCTTGCAGAAATTGTCACAAGATCCATCTCAGTGGATAGACAAAAATCTCTTGTATACCAAAATTTATTTTATTCATAAGACACCATTACATCAACAAGACAACTCCAATACTCTGGAAATATTAAACTCCTTAATAGATACTACCAGTGACAACAATTGTTTCCTTTACCAAAAGGAGAGTAAAGGGTGAAAGCTGCCCTTGTTTCGTCTCAAAAATAAGAAAAGCTATGAAATAAAGAGAGAAACACTTGTAGAAATGGAAAAATTACAAATAGCTTTGAAGAGCACAATTCCATCCTTAACCTGGAATGCCATTTAAAAAACACAAGGCAGCTAAAACCTAGTACAGCTCACTAATATCACATCCACGTTCTAGCCAAGATACAACCTGCCCCTGAAATGTTCTTGGATCTAACCAAATGAAGACAAGAATTACATTAACAAAATTAACAGAATAGCGCAAAAGGACATTCCAGTCTAAGTACACAATAACTTAATTTATTTAAAAAAGTCTTTAGCACCAGTGCTAGTGCCACTTTTTATACTTTTTCTGGTATCTGTTCTTATTAACTCTCATACTTCCTACAAAACTACCTAGCATATCAAATGCTCTGTAATGGCACTGCACTTAAACTGAATGGTTTGAGTATATACGTATATTTTGTTCTTTATTTACTCAGAGCAGAGGCTGGAAATGGTCCGATAAGATCCCTACCTTAGTTAACAAATTACGATAAAAAACAAAATAAAACTAGACAATTAGGGCTAGTTTTGGTAATAAAGTTAGAGCCCAGCCCCTGCTTCTTCATACTGTATACCTTCCTCCATTTCTTCTGCTCGTTGATTTACTCCTGGATACTTTCCTAGCAGATGGTAATAAATCCTAATAAACCTTAATTTCTACTTCTTTCCATTCAGTTCTGCCTCAAGTTTCCTTTCAAAAAACAAGCTTTCCAACTCACTTTGCTGGATAAGTAACTTCACATTTTCTGGTAACCTTTTCATGTTACCACATATGACTCTTTCATATCACTCTTTTCTGTTCTTCCATAAACTTCATCCTTTCAGAGAGAGCAAGATACTGTCCTTCTTTGCTCCATTCCTGCGTGTAACATATAGCTAAACCCAGATCTATCCGATAATTGTTTTTTCAAAACCTGATACCTTAAATGGTATAAATGCATTTGGAAGGAGCATAGCAAATAAAGGCTGAAACTTTTTTTTAAAATTTCCTTGACACCATAGATGCCGTAAAATTGTGGTATAAATCTGATTCTGTCTTTTCTCCTGAAATCCAAAAAAAGTTATCATGTTTCATTCCATGAGACCACCTAAAATAATATGGCATGGGCCACTGATGCAGAAAAAGAAGAGCTTATAAGGCAAATTATTGCTAAAAGGGGAGGCACTGTGCAATGCACTGATAACTCTTTCAACTAGATTGACCATAACCCCAACAGCCTTGTTGTGAGATGTACAGTCAATGGTCATTTTAGGATGCACACTGCAACTGATTTCTGTCCCTAACTCACTTCTACTTCAATATCCATAATGTTAAATGCATTTGACAAATATACAAGGTTTAACAATTATATCTTTTGCTCGGTCACTTTGAACTTCATTGGTCATTCCACTTTGATAATGTCACAAAACATACCAACAAAGTTGTTCTACAACAGGTAATAAACCACCATGTACGACCAGTCCAGTCACAGAAGAATATGCCAGGACCTTCTTTCTTCCATCGTACCAGGATTACTAATGTTTCCATTCAGACTCTAAAAGTTAGTGACTCCTGCTCCATGAACTTTAATTTCTCAGTGAAAAGAAAACAGGCACAGGGTAAAACTGTTTCACCCAGTGCCCTCATATAATAAACTTCCACTATCCACTTCTTGTTGAATTGTATAATACTCTTTTGAAACAGGTATTTTGGCAAAAAGACTGCATTTCATCATTTAGACTGCTTTTTTTACATCATTCTGCTGAAGTATTTCTTATAATCTGAGAACAGGATTAAAAAATGTACCCATTTAGCTTACAACTAAAATTAGTAATAAAACCTGGTCAAAGAAGCATTACTACAGACCTGGAGTAATTTTTGTAGGCCTTAGGAATAAAACATGTTAAACTGACAAAGAAAACTAAGGCTACCCGCTATGTCTCTCACCATAATAAGTTTTTAAATACTATTGTCAGAAGAGCTAGACCATAATAAGTTTTTAAATACTATTGTCAGAAGAGCTAGTCCTGCCTTTTCATTTTCATTTTTTTATTACAGGTAGCAGTTCAGACATTGTTACCTCCTTAATTACCAGCCTGTTATTGTTTAAAACCACATACATTTCTAAGTTTAACTAACAGATATATTTCTCTGTTTGCTTCAAAATTTCTTTAGTTTTCAGCCTTATTCTTTCATTACAACTGCCACCATTCAAACTATCAAACTACATCCCACAGCAGATGTCTAGTTCACAAATTTCTAGAAGCCTGCAGCTGCTTTATCTGTGTCCCTAATGCAGTTGTCTCCTTATATCACTTTCTGGGAGTTTGGAAAAAAGCATGTCGTTTGTCAAGCTATGGATTATGTCTTTTCACCACTTTCAAAATTGTTAGAATTATTTTTATCAAGGCAATTGCACATATTCATTTTCTCCTGTTGTACTTTTTAGCATCATCATTTTGTGTTTTTATAAGGGACACAACACAATGAATGTTTTATTGAGTATTTAAAATTGTATCTGTAGATTAAGGTGAACTTGTAAGCTTGGATTTTGTTAAAGAATTTGACTTATTTTCCTACCCTCTCCTCAGTGATTTTATATATATATATATATACACACACACACACACACACACACACACACACACACACACATATATATATATATATATATATATACACACACACACACACACACACACATATATATATATATATATATATATATATATATATATATATATATATATATATATATATATATATATATACACACACACACACATATATACACACACACACATACACACACACACACACATCTATATATATATATATATATATATATATGTATGGATTCCTATTACAAGAATGAAAGTTCACTACTTCGAACTTGTAATAGGAAGCCTCACTTCTGCGAAAGTTCACTTTAACGAAAGTGAACTTTTGCATAAGTGCACTTCACCGAAAACACCGTAGCACAGTGGAGAACATAAAAAACAAGCAATGTCCTCCACTATGGTGCGATAGTCATGGACCTTAGGGTTAGGGCATGGGTAAGGGTAAGGGGGTTAGTGGCTATTCCTTACCCTAACCCATGCCCTAACCCTAAGGTTCGTGACTATCGCACCATAGTGGAGGACATTGCTATGCCCTTCACTGCGCTGCAGTCATCACGGACCTTAGGGTTAGGGCACGGGTCATGGTAAGGGGATATCTAACCCTAAGGTCCATGAGTACTGCACGGAAGTTCAGTACAATACCCGTTTGTTGTAATGAACTTCACGTAAGTGCACTTTCGATTAAGTGCACTTTCACTGCAGTGAGCATTCCATGCACTATTTCGAATTAGTGAAAATTCGATTTACTGTATGGAACCCATATATATATATATATATATATATATATATATATATATATATATATATATATAGATACACACACACACACACGCACACACACACACACACACACACACACACACACACACACACACACACACACACACATATGTATGTATTTTTTTTTCATTAGGATTCCGATGGCACTGTACTAGGCTATTCAAAAACTATTTCAGTAATGGAATCTTTAGGGTAGCTGTCAAGGATACCTTAACATCTGTCTCCATTTATTTTTCTACAGGGTGCCTCTAAAATTTGTACTGTTAACATTACTATTTTCATATATCAAATTTGATTTACACATTAAAATTTGAGCTCAGTTCTTGCTCACTTTTGTGCTGCTGACCTTGCAGTCTTCAGTTCCAACCCCTGCACCATCCTCTGTATCTAGAGGACTTTCAGTGGCCACTCAGATAATACATGACTGGCTCTCATCATCAGAACTGTCAAATAACATTTTCTAAAGCAAAAAACATGCTTTTCACAGTAACACAGACTTCAAATGTTTACTATGTTGTAACATGAAAAAGACTACACTACATTCTTATTAAACATGCTCGTACAACTTTGTAATATAACCATATGGTGTGACATTTCTTATGGACATATGGAGTGACACTTCAAGGTCTTTCACACTGCAGGAATATAAGAAACTATATGTTGTCACAGGTCACAGTGTTAAAATAGTTTTACCTCTGCTAAAAATGCAACCCCAGAGCCTAGGTAAAGCAACTTTTTATTTTACTACTTGAATATCTAAAATATGTTCTTATATGCATTACCATTCACTTCATTACTGACACTAAAATATGCAAATTTTGTTAAGTTAAACTAAATCTTTGAAGTCCATAAACACCAACTCTGGGCTTCTATATCATCGTATTGCACTTCCACTCATGAAATACCTTTCCATTGCTGAAAAGGGTATCATAATGTATTGGGCATTAATTTTTAAGCACCTTGTACTCAATCATTGTTCTTCACCTCATACCTCATTGTCCTTCTGTAAGCTTAGCAGCTGTCTACAGCGCCCATAAACACATCCCTCAGACTGAATTCAGACTCAAAAACTAAACTTAAGCATTTGCTTGAGTTGTACTATGTGTGATAGTAAAGCATCTTCAAATATGGGACCTAACCTCTGCTATTCTCTTACATTTTCCATTGCATCCTTAAACTCTTTCCTTCTCCTTCACCTTACTGTCAAGAAGTTTCTATTTGAAAAAGTAAGATAACTGGGAAAAAATGTATTAATTAATTTCTTCTACTGTCTGCCCCTTTCAGTAGCACTATGCAATGCTGTTTAACTTTTAATTGCAGGTTACAATATTCTTGACTGAAGGATATCGCAAGAGTGGAGTCCTTTGGAAAGGATTCCACTGCATTTTAAAATGTGAGGATGGAAACAGAGTATTCCCGAAGCAGATTTTATACAAAATTATTTACTTTGACTATACTTGGCTGACCAAAACAGCTAAGAAAAATATAATACTGATATATGTAAAGCAATTTAGACCTTAGATTGTGTCCTTACAACTGACATGGAGATTGTGAACTGTTGATTAGTGTTTATGGTCTGGAGGTGCTGAACTAGCCTTCTTATGTGAAGACAGAGAGACATGATATTATTTATGTTTAGGTTAGTCCCACTAGGCTTGAGAACTCTTTAGTGGAGGCCCGAGGTGATATTTTTCCTGAATAGATGGAACTTGGCTAGGATACAATGGATATTTTCTCTGTTGCTTTTGACACGTGCTGTGGGATCTTTTACATCCATCTGAGCTGAAACCAGCTAAGGCAAACGGGGCCTTGGTTTATCATCACATCCAAATGATGCCTCATTTCAAAATTCTACCATTTTAAATTCAAAGAGACTTTGATAAAAATGGATGATATGTGAGAAAGAAAAGCTGTATGGGAGTGTTAACTTCACAGTTTATGGTATTGATTTAGCCATGAGTAAGAACTATTTATATGTGCACTCCGAACAGGCACCAGCCTGGCTAACAACAGGAAAAGCAATGCTCCTAGTTGAGTGAACCTGCAAGCTACCATAAAAATTATAGACCAAGAACTTGCCTTCCAATGATGTATAAACTATACACTGGAACTGATGCCGATAGAGTTTATAGTAATTTAGAAGAAACCTCAATTATACCAATAGAACAAAAGGGTAATAAAAGAAATTCATATGGAACAAAGGATCGTTTGTTAGTAAATAAAGTCATAGGTTCATAGGTTGGTACTAGGCTATCTGCCCGAAGGCATTTATAAGCCTAGCCAGAATGTGTTGGCTTTCGCCACCCCATTAGATTAGTTCCCTGTGCCTCTGTCCAGCAAAGCCACTGAAGTGATCCCCGAGGTAAACTTTCTGTTTCCCATCCACTCGTCAAGGTTTCTTTTGAAGAGTGTTAGCGAGGAGCTCTGCCTAATGTAGATTGGGATCTTGTTCCAAAGCATGGGAAGTCTCTGGGACAGGAATCTATCCCTCCAGCATGTCCTATTTATTGTTGTGGTGAGGTTTAGATCCCAAGAGCGTGTGGCTCGAGGGGATAAGGTTTTCTTTAGGTGGAGCATGTCCATCAATTCTGGGTTGGACATGGCCTTGTATGTCAGGCAGAGATCACCTCTGAGTAGGCGGTATGCAACCGAGTACAACTGGAGTTTCTTCAGTCGAGCTGCATAGGGCATCTGTTTGAGGCCAGTGATCCTCTTGGTGAGGTACTTCTGTGGTCTTTCCAGCTGTTGCAGGTGTCTTGTAAGGTACATCCCAAATGGGGCATTGTACTCTATGATGGGTCTGATGAGTGATGAGTAGAGGGACACAATGACCTCTTTTGATCTGGATGCGAACCCTTTTGTGATTAGGTGGGCCACATAGAAGGATTTTCTAACCACTTTGGCAATGTGATTATCAAAGGTGAGATTACTATCTACTTGGGTCCCCAGATCCCTTATTACATCTTCTGTATTTAGGGGATTACCACCTATGTGGTAGTTTGTGGGTACTTTGTTTTTTTCAAAGGGGATGACTATGCACTTTTTGGCATTTAGCTTGAGGCCATGATTTTGACACCAGGTATCTGTCTCAGTGAGACCCTTTTGAAGGATGTCTGTGTCAGCCAGAGAGTCAATTATAGCCCATAGTTTGCAGTCATCTGTGAACTTGGTCAGCCATAGTCCTCCTGTGCTTGCCTGTACCTCTGAGAAGTGCATGCCGAACAGGAGGGGTCCTAGGACTGAGTCCTGGGAAACGCCACTTGTAACCAGTTTAGAGTCGGACCTAGCTCCCATAACTCTCACCATGTGGGTTCTGTCCGTGAGCCAGTTGGCAACCTATCTTGTGACATAGGGGTTTATATTCAGGCTGGTGAGCTTGTCTATAATACCAGAATGGGGAATGGTGTCAAAGGCCTTAGCGAGGTCTAGGTAAGCTGTGTGTACCACCTTTCCCTCATCTTTAGCCTTGGTAACTGGTTTAGGAGGCATGATCTGCCCTTAACAAAGCCAAACTGGGTAGGGTCCAGTGTTTGGAGGTTCCCAATGTCTCTGTTAATGAGTTACATGATGATGCGTTCTATAGCCTTGCAGACCAAGCTAGTCAGGCTTATAAGGCAATAGTTCCCAGGGTCTGTTGTGGCTCCACTTTTGTGGAGTGGAATAACCGTTGCTGTGTGCCACTCAATGGTATGTAGCCTGTGGAGAGGCTGAGTTTGAATAATGTGTTTAGGTGAGGGGTTAGTTCGTCTTTGAGCTCGTGTAGGACGCAGCCTGGGACACCGTCCAGTCCCATTGATGCTGTGTTTTTGGCTTTGGAGAGGGCTGTTTTAACCCGAGTGTCTGTAATTTCAGGGACTCTACATTCTTCTGGTATGGTTATGGGCCCTTTTTGGAGGTGAGAGGGGGGGGGTGAAGTTTGCGCTGAGCCTGTCTGCCAGGATGTTGGTGATATTGGTCGGTTCAGTGTATTTTGTGCCATTCTGCACTAACTCCGAGCAGATCTGAGCATTGCCACTTAGATTCTTGACATAGCTAAAGAATGCCTTGTGGTTATCTTTGGAGTCCTTGGCAATTTTTCTTTCAAAGTTTGCCTTGGATGATTTTATGAGGGATCGTAGTTTCTTGCTGATACTGATCAGGGATGTCTTCCCTTCTTGGGATTTTACTCTTTTCTGGACTAGTTTCCTCCTTCTATTGTATAGCTTGTTTATGGCAGGAGTCCACCAAACTGATTTCCTTTTCTTGGAGGAGTGAGTCTTGGTTTTGTTTGGAATTGCACGATCCATGCATTCTTGCAGCTGCCCATAGAATGCATTAGTAAAGGATTTTGCAGCTTGGACAGTGTTATCCTTCAGCATGGGGGCTTTGAAACTTTCCACCTTGGTCTTAAGTAACATGAAGTTTGCTTTTAAAACATTTTTCATGGTGGTTTTCTTGTCCAGGGGTCGGGGTGGAATATGGATATCCAAAGTGATTTGTTTATGGTCAGATCTAACCAGCGAGGGGTTGACCTCAATTGTGGAACACCGGTCACCCATGTTGGTGATGACCAGGTCCAATATGTTGTCACCTCTGGTGGGAGTGTTGACCAGTTGAACCAGGGTGTTTGAGTTTATAAATTCTAGGAATAATTGGGCAAGGGAGTTAGTACTTGAGTAGTTCTCCCAGTTAATGTTTGGGTAATTGAAATCACCCAATATTAGGGTGTTTGGTAGGACCTTTATGTTTCCCAGTGTTTCCAGAAACACGGAATGCGGGTCCTGGGACATGGTGGATGATCTGTAGCAAGCTACAATTTGAGTTGCAGTTTTGCCCATTGTTAGTTGCATGTGGATAATCTCTGAAGCATCGTGCTGTGCCACTAATCTGGAGGTGTGGGTATCCTTGATGAATATGGATACGCCCCCACCTTTTGTATTTCGGTTTGGGTTCTGTGGCTGAAATGTATGGTATGAGTTGTAGCCTGGTAGTGCTGGGGTGCTCTCTGGAGCCTTAAACCAGGTTTCTGTTACTGCACATATATAGATTTTCTCCATACTGAGGAGTGCCTCGAGTGCATGCATTTTGAGGTTTAGACTTCTGGCATTGAATAGCATTACCCTCAGTTTTTTTGTTACTTGTGCTATTTACGGCGGTGGGTTTGTCTTTTGAGCCTTGCCTAAAAAAGGCACTATGGGGGTGGCAAGAGCCTTGGTCAGTATTTGAAAGCCTAAGGGTGACAAGTACAAGCCATCTCTAGTGAAGCAGCATGGCTTGTCGAGCGTGTCATCCCAGGTGGACAGACACTGGATCCCCTTTGAATGACACCAGAAACTTAGCCAATTGTTGAAATCGAGAATTTTTTCTTTATACCGTGGTATCATTCTTGGTGAGGGCAGGATGCTACTCAGGGTCAGGGTCATACCGGCCTGGGCTACATGATCAGAGAGCTCTTCCATGTCTCTCTTCATGTAGTCCAGGGAGGTATGGCTCAGGTCATTCACACCAACATGGACATTGACAGAGTCATATTTGTACTTGTTCTGGAGTGACCTGAGTGCTTCTGTTATGTGGCGGATCCTGGCACCCGACAGGCAGCTAACAGTAACCTTCTCCTTATTCAGCCTAGTGAGTGGGACGTCAGTGTGCCTGACTATAGAGTCACCTATTACTAGTATGTTGGGTATGTTATTTTGCCTTAAAGGCTGTGATTGCATGGCACACTGGTTTTGTGAAGTATGTGTTTCATACTGGAGAACTGTACAAAGGAGAAGAATCTAAGAGTGGCACGGATAGATTACAAAAAAGCATTTGACACTATCCCACATTCTTGGATAAAAGAGTGCTTAAAAATGTATAAAATACATCCTACACTGATAAACTACATCACAGTGACCATGAAACAGTGGCAAACCACTTTGCAGTTAAGCCATGATAAAGGACACAAATGGTACTTATGTATTATTGCAACCACATTTTTAACCTGCAATAATTCATAACGTGATCGCAAAATGAGTTCATCTTCAAGTAAAAGGGTGTGTGTAAACTCCTAATTAGTTTTGTATGACATTGGATCTGAAACAGGAACAGGATTAACGGAAAAATTTGTCTTCCTGGATACTGTATTTTCCCGACGTAAATTAACTTAAATTAACTTAGTAAAATCACAGTAGTAATTTGCATAGGTTTTGCACTATTAAAAGATTAGTGAAACTAAAATATGCAGTTGGTGATGCAGCTGATAACTGAAAGTAGTTGTTGGAAATAATACAAAGGTACTTGTGTCTTAAAATTAAATGCTTACTCTGAAGCATGCATACCTCAGATTGATCCTCTCCAGACTGAGATTTCGATTAACGGCACATGAAAAGAGGTGGTGCTGGCACTACGCCCCATAACCCCAGCTAGCTAGATGTAATCAGGGAAAGAGAGAATATAGGTACAGTTCTCCTTGCAAACAACATATAGGGAAATACAGCCTTGATTACTATGCTGTGTGCATTTTAATTTTGGTCAGGGAACGTACAGTATGTAGAAAAAGAATGACTCAATATTATAATTAACGTGGTTATGGTAATACGTCATATGGCTATTCATTTCATGATTTTACACAGTAATCTTATGCTAAGAGGGATTTTGTTTGCATGATTATTCCTCTGCTAGGTTGCGTACACTGTAGAGCATGGAAGGAATAAATAATACAAACAAGGTGCTGGCGAGAAAGCGTGGTTGTGACTACTGAGAAATGTGGTTGCGGTAATACGCAAGTACTGGAAATATTATTATTCTAGTGATAAAAATCCAAAGGAGGATATTCCAGAGTGACTCTTTATTACCACTGCTCTTTTGCCTTGCCCTTAACCCATTAAGCTGTCTGTTTAATATATTAGGTCATGGCTGTAATTTGACTCCCAGAAAGCAACAAAGTATAAAGACTTGTCATCTTTTCTTTGTCGATGATTTAAAACTGTATAGCTCATTAGATGAAGAACTGAGAGCACAACTGCAAGTAGTCAAAACTTTTCAGATGATATAAGAATGTCATTTGGTATTGATAAATGTGTAAAAGCAACCTTTAAAGCAGGAAAGCTGCAGCACCAAAAAAACCCCATCAGTTTGGGACAAGATTGTGATATAAAAGAACTTGAGCAAGATGGAGTGCATAAATATTTGGGAATTGATGAAGGATCACCAATAAGACATGAACAAATGCGAATAAAACTCAGTAAGGAATATCTTAGAAGGCTTAAATTAATCCTGGAAACAGCATTGACATCTAGGAATAAAGTTCAAGCTATAAAGCAATTTGCTCTTCCTGTCCTAACTTACAGTTTTGGAGTGATTGACTGGCTACAAAAGTTGTTGGATAGATTAGACAGGAAAACAAGAATGATGCTTTATGCTCATCAAATTATTTATAAAAATCAGTGCATACCAAGATTATATATTCCCCCACTCTGAAGGAAGTATGGGCCTCCTTGAAATTGATTTCATGTATAGATCTGGAATCGTGGGACTGTATACATATCTGATGACCTCACAAGATCCAAACATAGTGAAAGTTTTCAAACATGAGGAGAATAAATCTAAGATGACTTCCCTTCTTAGTCTAGCAGAAGCATATTGGGGTGAAGCGGAATGGAAATCAAACCAGAAGCAGATAAAAATCAGGCAGCAACTGAATGTGCTACAAAACAAAAGAAAGAATATAAGGTGAAGGATCAGATGAGAAGGCAAGAAATGTGGAAAATGCATAAATATAGTTGCAAGTTTAGAAAACTCTTGGAACAACCTTATGTTGATCAGGATCAAACACAGGAATGGTTAAGGAGAGGCGAATTCAAACCAAAAGATGAAAGGTTAATATTGGTGGTGCAAGATAGTAGGCTATGTACACTTTGGTTTACAAAGTCCATTGAACATGTGGGAGAAACAGACAAATGTAGGTTTTGTACAACAGAATTGGAAACAATTGCACACCTTGTTGCTGGTTATGACACACTAATGGTAGAAAGACTGTGTACTGAAAGGCATTAACAATGTGGCAAGACTGTTGCACAGGGAAAAGTAGCTGAAAAACACTGGAAACATAAGCCACAAAGCATCATAGAAAATGATGAAGTCCACATCACATGGGATCACCCCCTTTGCCAATATTTCAAAAGATAGATGCGAGAAAACCAGACATAGTGGTCCATGAAACAAACACAAAGGTAGCATTGATAATTGAAATCGCTACACCTAGTGACTACAGTGTCCTGCGTACAAAGAGACACAAAGTCATAAAATATCAGAATTTGCAGGCAGAAATGAAAGCAATGTGAAAGAAAGATACACAAGCAGTTCCAACAGTAGCAGGAGCATTTGGTCTTATAAAAAATAATCTACAATCGTACTAGATATGTTACCGATACATGTAACTCTGTACAAATTGCAGAAGGAGTCATTACTGGGTACATTGCGTGTGCTGCGAAGAGCACTTCTGGCTGACATCAAAGACTGAAACAATACTAATTTCATGAAATTTAAAAATACTTTAACTTAGGACTGGGGTCTATTCCTGTCATGGTATTAGAAATAGAAAAAATTTGAAGAAATTAAAAAGGCCTTGGTTTATCATCTCATACGAATGATGCCTTACTTCAAAATTCTACCCTTTTAAATTCAAAGAGACTTTGATAAAATGGATGATATGTGAGAAAGAAAAGCTGTATGGGAGTGTTAACTTCACAGTTTATAGTGTTTAATTCCTCACAGGTACTGCACAGCCTGACTTTATGAGATAATGAGAGTCCTGATTTGCCTTTTGGGAAGGACTGGTGATTTATGTTGAAGATGGGTCCACTTCACATGACTGAATCTCAAAATACTGAATTTCATTTGACTGAGACCACAACACCTAATTTTCAAAATACTGAAACTCATTTGACTAAATCACATTATACTGAAAGCTTACAATCCTGAATTTCAGAATACTGAATTTTAAACTATAACCATTAAAGTCATCTCCATCTATTAAATCATTCATGATATCAGAATTACTTGAAAAAAAAGCTATCCTCTGAACTACTATTCATATCAGTAGCCTGTACACCAATATTAAGCCTGATCATGGTCTAGAAGCAGTTCATTATTTTATTGGTGATAACCCCAGGGGGAATTATATAATGGAACTGCTTCTTTTTTGTCTTGAAAATAATTATTTCACAGTAATGATGTCATCTTCCATCAATGTCAAGGTACAGCCATAGGGGCTCCTTTTGCCCCCATGTATGCGAACCTTGCTATGGGTTTATATGAATTGGAGTATTTGTATCACTCTGAATTTTTCAATAATCATGTAACGTATTATTACAGATTTATTGATGACCTCATTTTTATATGTCAAGGAGGTTGTGAAGAAGTTAATAAATTTGTTAGCGGGTTACATCAGAATAGGTTTGGTTTTTGCTTTAATGGTTTGCAAGTTGCTAGGGCTGTAACTTTCTTAGATATTGCACTTACTATTAATAATGATGAATTGATTACATCAGTTCATAGGAAATTTGAAGATGGAAGTCGGTATTTATTTGGTAGTAGCCCATACTATTTCTTCCCTTCCTTATGGGGAATACCTTAGAATTAGAAGACTATGCAATAATGAGGTGGATTTTAATAGAGAAATTGATAGACTATATCATATGTTTATTTCTAGGGGATACCATCCGGATAATGTATCTACTGCTATCAATAGGGTTATAGAGGGAGGCAGTACTAAATATAGACCCCAGAATCATGTTCAAAATCATGTTGATATGTATGAAAATAGGACAGATAAAAAGAGAAAAATATATTTTATTACTACTTATGGTTTATTTAGTTCTATACTTATTGATACAGTAAAATATTATTGGCATTATTTATTCAAATACAATGAACTAGCCAATATTTTGTGCCCTTGTATAGGTGTTTCATACAAGAAAGGTAGAAACCTTAGGGACATCTTAGTACATAATAATTTTATTTTTCCAGTTGATCCTATTACTATTGTTGATATACCCTTAGGTACTTATTCATGTGGACATTGCAATGTTTGTATATATATGGTCAGAATATTTGATTTTATTAATGGACACAGGTTTTCTCCATCAGAAATATTTAATTGTGAAACACAAGAGGTTATGTATGCCCTACAGTGCTCATATTGCCTTGTATACATTGGAGAAATAAAAAGAAAGTTTAAATGTAGGCTACAGGAACATATTAGGAATATAATAAACAATAAGACTGAAAGACCTATGGTCAAACATGTTTTAGAATGTCATAATTCCAATGTACATGATTTAAAGGCTAGCATTCTTGAAATATTACCTGTAGGATTTTGTTTAGATGAAGTATATAAAAGGAAACTAATGTATAAAGAGAGTCTGTATATTTTAAAGTTTAATACTATGTCCCCTTTGGGATTGAATCTTGAATGTAATTGGAAAGTTTTGATCTAATTGATTGTTTTTAATTGTATAATTGATGTGTAGGTGCATATATATACACACATATATATATATATATATATATATATATATATATATATATGTCTTTTTATAGTTTTTGTGTACTCCTTGAAGGCTTGTGCCGAAGCGCTGGAGAGAGAATAAATTCCGTTGACTGGTCCTGGTTTCTGGTTGTTGTATTCTACATTGAAAACAATGTTTAGAATGGCTCGTTCACCCTAACAATTATAATCATTTGAAAGTCTGTTGCTTCTGGGGATGTGCACAATATTGTCATGAAAGTGAACACTGTCAATTAATGTATGATTTGTTCCAAGTGTGTGTTCCAATATACATGACCATTATAAAACTGACCAGCACCACAGTTTCACCTTCAGCACTCGTATGCAGTACCCTATATGCACATCTTTTCTTTTTAACTTCCCTATTTCCCAAGACTTATCTTCTTTTATTCCATTTTGTTCCTTCTTTTGAGAGTCCCTATAGTCACCATAATGAACATTTGCAAGCTGTCTGCATCCTTCATTTTCTCCCAATCCCTTATGTTGTTTTTCAGGATATTCTGTAACTCACCATAGCCAGATTAGTGTCAAAACTAAACCTTTTATCCAGCCTACGCCTTCTTCCAGAAATTCTAAACCATATCATTGCATTTTCCTTTACCTTTATGTCCAAATCTTCAGTCCTTTTAAAGAAAACTAAATGCAATATATTTTTACCACTTGTAGTCTTAACTATATAATCTGTAGTGATACCTGTTATGATGTTTGCTACATTTTTCTCTCTTTTAACCTGTGAAGAACACTTCTCACAATAAACCGTAGGCAGGTTGAAGTTTTTTTATCTCAATCACACTGCTTTTATCCAATTCTGCAAATACATTTAAATGCTCTCATTTATATATATCATATTATTATTATTACAGAAGTTCATATAAAATATCACAACCTTGATAACAAAGCATGACAAAACTATATGCAATGATACATATGCTTTATTAGTACCACACAAATAAACTCATTAAACTAGATATTGAAGTAAATACTTTTGCGCAAAAAAAAGAAAGAAAAGAAAAATAACCTGATAAATAAGAAAAAATAGTTTCGAAAATTAGAGGACGACAGGGATGATACATCTCTTTTTGAATATACTTCAGTGTTTTCATGATATATTACAAGATCAAGTTGGCCATGGTTTTAGTATGCAGACTTGCTCCAAATGGAGATTTTACATGCCTTGCAAAATAATCATGTTTTTCAGCATATACTGTATTGTTCCCTATTCAATAAAACTGGATCACAAGGAATCCATGGTAAAAATGGATGTAAAATATTGAAACTGTGACGGGCCATTATCAAGTTTTGTGGACCCAGGTTCATACTTTGTCAGTTTTGACTCTATATCCTATATTTATAACACAAGTAAACATTTCATTTCTGCACCTTGTTCATCCTTCTCAAATACAAGAAACTGCATGTTTGCACCTCAAAAAAAAAAGTTTTGTAGTCTATACAGAAAATCAGATTTCAGGCAAAACAAGCCTACTCTTTCAGTTGGTTCTACTACAAGGACTCAAGTCTCAAGTGTTTGAAAAGCACTGACACAAAGCCAGGTGCTTGTCTGCATTTTAGCTTGTTTAGGCTGCTGCTTGTGCTTGAACTTAAATATGTATTCAGACAAGCAGCTGCCACAGCTTACCTGTACATATCTGAGTCCGAGAAAGGTAAGTGCAATAACTATGTGAAGGGAGCAAAAGGGGATCTTAGGGTTAGGGAATAGGAAGGAGATTTTAGGGTTAGGGAGCAGGGAGTTTAGGTTTAGGGAACAGGTGTGGAGTTTTTGCGTTAGGGAGCATTTGGGGAATTTAGCTTTAGAAACAGGTAGTTGAAGCTTTAGGTTTAGGGAGTGGCTGGGGACTTTGGGGTTAGGAAGGGTGAATAGAGTTTTAGGATAAGGAGTGATGACTTGGTTTGGGAATTAGGTGGAAGTTTTAGGGTTAGAGTTAGCGTTCTGGTAGAGCTGTAGAGCTTATAGGGTTGGGTGTTGGGAGGGTTATAAAGAAATGGGAAATTGGGTTAGTGGGAGTTCAAGCACTCACTTTTTCAAGCAAGTGGCTATAACTAAGTGTGCTGTAAGCTGTTTACACTCAAAGACCTGTAGTAGTCCCCATTGACTGTATACTGGGAACATTAGAATTATGTGTTGAACAAATGGCATAAAATGTCTGTGGCACAGCTAGTAGCACATTTGCATTTGGTGCAGAAGGCTGTGAGTTTGTTGTTGGCACTACATTGCAGCATAAGGGACGTGCTGCACTCCCTAGTATGTCATCTTTCAGATTAGACATCACACTAAGACAACATCTTCTTGGGTTTCTGGTAGCTCAGGTGGATGTAAAAGATCCCATGACACCTATTGAAAAGAGTAGGGGAAGTTCCTTGATGCCCTGAGCAAATTTCCCCTAGTAGTATAAAGTACCACCATGGATGTCCCCTGAAAAGAAGCCATTAACCTAGAGGAGCTAACCTAATTAACAAAGCATAAATAAATAAATAAATAAATACATAAATAAAACATCAGTTCAATGAGTATAGAAATGCTTCTTATTTTACCCAACATGTTCAGTTTATTCATTTCTATACAAGAATTTATTACTGAGACAAAATGTGATGCTCAAGCCCAGGGATGATACCTTGTGCCACAAGTCTGCATGGCAATAGATAAAATTAATAATATATATTTTTTAAAATTATGAATAAACAAATGAGCAAAACTCAATGTGGTACTACAAACCTATTTTGCATTAACATACAGAGGTACATAAAAAGATTGTCATGACTTACATTACATTTGTGAAATTTTCTTTTAATTGCTGTGCTTTGTAGGGTGGCTCCTATACATGCCTCATAAATGGTGTTAGATAATAAGTGTTGCTTATATATGATAAACCAATTGACACTGTTTATTGCTAAAAATAACAGGGATTTCATCATAATAAGGGTACCACATGATACTTGTTTCATACCCATGACAAGTATCAGGCGATTTGTTAGTCTACACAAGGGTGTTCAACAATTTTTCCTGCTCAGGGAAAAGCACTTGGTAATTTTGCCATTCATAACAGTCAGACTTGGAAGCGCATGCTATATAAATGAAATAAAGATGAAAACTAGTGTCTGTTTTTTAGTCATCAGCTGGGTATGAGGAATTGATTGCTAGCTAAAACTAGAATTACGCTGCTTGTGATTTTTGGATGTTCTTGTGAAGTAAACTTATCCTTTGAATCTCTCTCTTTTTCTTCCCTCCATCACTGTCATGGCTGTCTCACTCTTCCCCCTCCCTGTCTCTCTCATTATCTGTCTCTTTTTCTCTGTTTGTTTCTGTGTCATTACCAGATTTCTGTAAACAGCAATAATAATAAATAAATAAATGATAAAAATATTTCTAGGACACTGCTGGTGGAAGACAGTGGCACTGGGAAAAAAAATAATAATAATAATTGTAGAGAGTCAATTTCTGTCTGCCAGTATAGTCCAAGTCTTTATGTTTGAAAATCACATCACTACTCACTAGTAAAAATTAGATAAATTATGACAAGTGAGGGTTTTATAAGGAAAACTGTGCAAAAGCAATAATCTGTTCTTTTCTGTTTAGACAACTATGCAGCCTGGACAAGCATTTAAATTTACAGTGTTGGAGACCTGTGACCGGATCAAGGAGGAATTTCAGTTCCTGCAGGCACAATATCACAGGTAGGAAAATGTACAGCACATGGTTTGCAACATATTGGTCTCCACAATAGTAACTTTGCATAACATAGGTGGACAAGTTCTGATTAGAGGTCTGTTGAGTCATGGCAGTTCATTATTTAAACACATAGATTCAAATGACTTACCAAGTCAAGTCTCATTCAGCACAGAGTGTGGACAGAGTTTCTGGCACCAGTTTGACAGTATTTAAAATCAGTGAATTTAAGCAAAAAGGCACTTAAACATACAACTGATCACAGAATGCAGACAGAGTCCAATGAGCTGTAATGTTAAAATGCAAAGATCCTAAATAGGAAAAAATGGGATCACTGCAGCATGTGCAGATACTGAGAGTAATCTGCAGAGGGGCTGTGGCTTCACTCCATACTGAAAGTAGTGTGGAGAGCGGCCATGCCTGACTCTATACTGAGAGTAATCTGCAGAGGGGCTGTGGTCTCACTCCATACTGAGAGTAGTGCAGAGAGCGGCCATGCCTGACTCTATACTGAGAATAATCTGCAGAGGGGCTGTGGCCTCACTCCATACTGAGAGTAGTGTGGAGAGCGGCCATGCCTGGCTCTATACTGAGAGTAATCTGCAGAGAGGCCGTGGCCTCACTCCATACTGAGAGTAGTGTGGAGAGCGGCCATGCCTGACTCTATACTGAGAGTAATCTGCAGAGGAGCTGTGGCCTCACTCCATACTGAGAGTAGTGTGGAGAGCGGCCATGCCTGACTCTATACTGAGAGTAATCTGCAGAGGGGCTGTGGCCTCACTCCATACTGAGAGTAGTGTGGAGAGCAGCCATGCCTGACTCTATACTGAGAGTAATCTGAAGAGAGGCCATGGCCTCACTCCATACTGAGAGTAGTGTGGAGAGCGGCCATGCCTGACTCTATACTGAGAGCAATCTGTAGAGGGGCTGTGGCCTCACTCCATACTGAGTGTAGTGTGGAGAGCGGCCATGCCTGACTCTATACTGAGAGTAATCTGCAGAGGGACTGTGGCCTCACTCCATACTGAGAGTAGTGTGGAGAGCGGCCATGACTGACTCTATACTGAGAGTAATCTGCAGAGGGGCTGTGGCCTCACTCCATACTGAGAGTAGTGTGGAGAGCAGCCATGCCTGACTCTATACTGAGAGCAATCTGCAGAGGGGCTGTGGCCTCATTCCATACTGAGAGTAGTGTGGAGAGTGGCCATGCCTGACTCAATACTGAGAGTAATCTGCAGAGGGGCTGTGGCCTCATTCCATACTGAGAGTAGTGTGGAGAGCGGCCATGCCTGACTCTATACTGAGAGTAATCTGCAGAGGGGCTGTGGCCTCACTCCATACTGAGAGTAGTGTGGAGAGCGGCCATGCCTGACTCTATACTGAGAGTAATCTGCAGAGGGGCTGTGGCCTCACTCCTTACTGAGTGCAGTGTGGACAGCGGCCATAAATGACTCTATACTGAGAGTAATCTGCAGAGGGGCTGTGGCCTCACTCCATACTGAGACTAGCGTGGAGAGTGGCCATGCCTGACTCTATACTGAGAGTAATCTGCAGAGAGGCTGTGGCCTCACTCCATACTGAGAGTAGTGTGGAGAGTGGCCATGCCTGACTCTGTACTGAGAGTAAGCTGCAGAGGGGCTGTGGCCTCACTCCATACTGAGAGTAGTGTGGAGAGCGGCCATGCCTGACTCTATACTGAGAGTAATCTGCAGAGGGGCCATGGCTTCAGTCCATACTGAGAGTAGTGTGGAGAGCGGCCATGCCTGACTCTATACTGAGAGTAATCTGCAGAGAGGCTGTGGCCTCACTCCATACTGAGAGTAGTGTGGATAGCGGCCATGCCTGACTCTATAATGAGAGTAATCTGCAGAGGGGCCATGGCCTCACTCCATACTGAGAGTAGTGTGGAGAGCGGCCATACCTGACTCTATACTGAGAGTAATCTGCAGAGGGGCTGTGGCCTCACACCATACTGAGAGTAGTGTGGAGAGCAGCCATGCCTGACTGCATACTGAGAGTAATCTGCAGAGAGGCCATGGCCTCACTCCATACTGAGAATAGTGCGGAGAGTGGCCATGCCTGACTCTATACTGAGAGTAATCTGTAGAGGGGCTGTGGCCTCACTCCATACTGAGAGTAGTGTGGAGAGCAGCCATACCTGACTCTATACTGAGAGTAATCTGCAGAGGGGCTGTGACCTCACTCCATACTGAGAGTAGTGTGGAGAGAGGCCATGCCTGACTCTATACTGAGAGTAATCTGCAGAGGGCTATGGCCTCATTCCATACTGAGAGTAGTGTGGAGAGCGGCCATGCCTGACTCTATACTAAAAGTAATCTGCAGAGGGGCTGTGGCCTCATTCCATACTGAGAGTAGTGTGGAGAGTGGCCATGCCTGACTCTATACTGAGAGTAATCTGCAGAGGGGCTGTGGTCTCCTTCCATACTGAGAGTAGTGTGGAGAGGGGCTGTGGTCTCGCTCCATACTGAGAGTAGTGTGGAGAGTGGCCATGCCTGACTCTATACTGAGAGTAATCTCCAGAGGGGCTGTGGCCTCACTCCATACTGACAGTAGTGTGGAGAGCGGCCATGCCTGACTCTATACTGAGAGTAATCTGCAGAGGGGCTGTGGCCTCACTGCATACTGAGCGTAGTGTGGAGAGCGGCCATGCCTGACTCTATACTGAGAGTAAGCTGCAGAGGGGCTGTGGCCTCACTCCATACTGAGAGTAGTGTGGAGAGCGGCCATGCCTGACTCTATACTGAGAGTAATCTGAAGAGAGGCCATGGCCTCACTCCATACTGAGAGTAGTGTGGAGAGCGGCCATGCCTGACTCTATACTGAGAGCAATCTGCAGAGGGGCTGTGGCCTCATTCCATACTGAGAGTAGTGTGGAGAGTGGCCATGCCTGACTCAATACTGAGAGTAATCTGCAGAGGGGCTGTGGCCTCATTCCATACTGAGAGTAGTGTGGAGAGCGGCCATGCCTGACTCTATACTGAGAGTAATCTGCAGAGGGGCTGTGGCCTCACTCCATACTGAGAGTAGTGTGGAGAGCGGCCATGCCTGACTCTATACTGAGAGTAATCTGCAGAGGGGCTGTGGCCTCACTCCTTACTGAGTGCAGTGTGGACAGCGGCCATAAATGACTCTATACTGAGAGTAATCTGCAGAGGGGCTGTGGCCTCACCCATACTGAGACTAGTGTGGAGAGTGGCCATGCCTGACTCTATACTGAGAGTAATCTGCAGAGAGGCTGTGGCCTCACCCATACTGAGAGTAGTGTGGAGAGTGGCCATGCCTGACTCTGTACTGAGAGTAAGCTGCAGAGGGGCTGTGGCCTCACTCCATACTGAGAGTAGTGTGGAGAGCGGCCATGCCTGACTCTATACTGAGAGTAATCTGCAGAGGGGCCATGGCTTCAGTCCATACTGAGAGTAGTGTGGAGAGCGGCCATGCCTGACTCTATACTGAGAGTAATCTGCAGAGAGGCTGTGGCCTCACTCCATACTGAGAGTAGTGTGGATAGCGGCCATGCCTGACTCTATAATGAGAGTAATCTGCAGAGGGGCCATGGCCTCACTCCATACTGAGAGTAGTGTGGAGAGCGGCCATACCTGACTCTATACTGAGAGTAATCTGCAGAGGGGCTGTGGCCTCACTCCATACTGAGAGTAGTGTGGAGAGCAGCCATGCCTGACTGCATACTGAGAGTAATCTGCAGAGAGGCCATGGCCTCACTCCATACTGAGAATAGTGTGGAGAGTGGCCATGCCTGACTCTATACTGAGAGTAATCTGTAGAGGGGCTGTGGCCTCACTCCATACTGAGAGTAGTGTGGAGAGCAGCCATACCTGACTCTATACTGAGAGTAATCTGCAGAGGGGCTGTGACCTCACTCCATACTGAGAGTAGTGTGGAGAGAGGCCATGCCTGACTCTATACTGAGAGTAATCTGCAGAGAGGCTGTGGCCTCACTCCATACTGAGAGTAGTGTGGATAGCGGCCATGCCTGACTCTATAATGAGAGTAATCTGCAGAGGGGCCATGGCCTCACTCCATACTGAGAGTAGTGTGGAGAGCGGCCATACCTGACTCTATACTGAGAGTAATCTGCAGAGGGGCTGTGGCCTCACTCCATACTGAGAGTAGTGTGGAGAGCAGCCATGCCTGACTGCATACTGAGAGTAATCTGCAGAGAGGCCATGGCCTCACTCCATACTGAGAATAGTGCGGAGAGTGGCCATGCCTGACTCTATACTGAGAGTAATCTGTAGAGGGGCTGTGGCCTCACTCCATACTGAGAGTAGTGTGGAGAGCAGCCATACCTGACTCTATACTGAGAGTAATCTGCAGAGGGGCTGTGACCTCACTCCATACTGAGAGTAGTGTGGAGAGAGGCCATGCCTGACTCTATACTGAGAGTAATCTGCAGAGGGGCTATGGCCTCATTCCATACTGAGAGTAGTGTGGAGAGCGGCCATGCCTGACTCTATACTAAAAGTAATCTGCAGAGGGGCTGTGGCCTCATTCCATACTGAGAGTAGTGTGGAGAGTGGCCATGCCTGACTCTATACTGAGAGTAATCTGCAGAGGGGCTGTGGTCTCCTTCCATACTGAGAGTAGTGTGGAGAGGGGCTGTGGTCTCGCTCCATACTGAGAGTAGTGTGGAGAGTGGCCATGCCTGACTCTATACTGAGAGTAATCTCCAGAGGGGCTGTGGCCTCACTCCATACTGACAGTAGTGTGGAGAGCGGCCATGCCTGACTCTATACTGAGAGTAATCTGCAGAGGGGCTGTGGCCTCACTGCATACTGAGCGTAGTGTGGAGAGCGGCCATGCCTGACTCTATACTGAGAGTAAGCTGCAGAGGGGCTGTGGCCTCACCCATACTGAGAGTAGTGTGGAGAGCGGCCATGCCTGACTCTATACTGAGAGTAATCTGAAGAGAGGCCATGGCCTCACTCCATACTGAGAGTAGTGTGGAGAGCGGCCATGCCTGACTCTATACTGAGAGCAACCTGCAGAGGGCTGTGGCCTCATTCCATACTGAGAGTAGTGTGGAGAGTGGCCATGCCTGACTCAATACTGAGAGTAATCTGCAGAGGGGCTGTGGCCTCATTCCATACTGAGAGTAGTGTGGAGAGCGGCCATGCCTGACTCTATACTGAGAGTAATCTGCAGAGGGGCTGTGGCCTCACTCCATACTGAGAGTAGTGTGGAGAGCGGCCATGCCTGACTCTATACTGAGAGTAATCTGCAGAGGGGCTGTGGCCTCACTCCTTACTGAGTGCAGTGTGGACAGCGGCCATAAATGACTCTATACTGAGAGTAATCTGCAGAGGGGCTGTGGCCTCACTCCATACTGAGACTAGTGTGGAGAGTGGCCATGCCTGACTCTATACTGAGAGTAATCTGCAGAGAGGCTGTGGCCTCACTCCATACTGAGAGTAGTGTGGAGAGTGGCCATGCCTGACTCTGTACTGAGAGTAAGCTGCAGAGGGGCTGTGGCCTCACTCCATACTGAGAGTAGTGTGGAGAGCGGCCATGCCTGACTCTATACTGAGAGTAATCTGCAGAGGGGCCATGGCTTCAGTCCATACTGAGAGTAGTGTGGAGAGCGGCCATGCCTGACTCTATACTGAGAGTAATCTGCAGAGAGGCTGTGGCCTCACTCCATACTGAGAGTAGTGTGGATAGCGGCCATGCCTGACTCTATAATGAGAGTAATCTGCAGAGGGGCCATGGCCTCACTCCATACTGAGAGTAGTGTGGAGAGCGGCCATACCTGACTCTATACTGAGAGTAATCTGCAGAGGGGCTGTGGCCTCACTCCATACTGAGAGTAGTGTGGAGAGCAGCCATGCCTGACTGCATACTGAGAGTAATCTGCAGAGAGGCCATGGCCTCACTCCATACTGAGAATAGTGTGGAGAGTGGCCATGCCTGACTCTATACTGAGAGTAATCTGTAGAGGGGCTGTGGCCTCACTCCATACTGAGAGTAGTGTGGAGAGCAGCCATACCTGACTCTATACTGAGAGTAATCTGCAGAGGGGCTGTGACCTCACTCCATACTGAGAGTAGTGTGGAGAGAGGCCATGCCTGACTCTATACTGAGAGTAATCTGCAGAGGGGCTATGGCCTCATTCCATACTGAGAGTAGTGTGGAGAGCGGCCATGCCTGACTCTATACTAAAAGTAATCTGCAGAGGGGCTGTGGCCTCATTCCATACTGAGAGTAGTGTGGAGAGAGGCCATGCCTGACTCTATACTGAGAGTAATCTGCAGAGGGGCAATGGCCTCATTCCATACTGAGAGTAGTGTGGAGAGCGGCCATGCCTGACTCTATACTAAAAGTAATCTGCAGAGGGGCTGTGGCCTCATTCCATACTGAGAGTAGTGTGGAGAGTGGCCATGCCTGACTCTATACTGAGAGTAATCTGCAGAGGGGCTGTGGTCTCCTTCCATACTGAGAGTAGTGTGGAGAGGGGCTGTGGTCTCACTCCATACTGAGAGTAGTGTGGAGAGTGGCCATGCCTGACTCTATACTGAGAGTAATCTCCAGAGGGGCTGTGGCCTCACTCCATACTGACAGTAGTGTGGAGAGCGGCCATGCCTGACTCTATACTGAGAGTAATCTGCAGAGGGGCTGTGGCCTCACTGCATACTGAGCGTAGTGTGGAGAGCGGCCATGCCTGACTCTATACTGAGAGTAAGCTGCAGAGGGGCTGTGGCCTCACTCCATACTGAGAGTAGTGTGGAGAGCGGCCATGCCTGACTATATACTGAGAGTAATCTGCAGAGGGGCCGTGGCCTCACTCCATACTGAGAGTAGTGTGGAGAGCGGCCATGCCTGACTCTATACTGAGAGTAATCTGCAGAGAGGCTGTGGCCTCACTCCATACTGAGAGTAGTGTGGATAGCGGCCATGCCTGACTCTATACTGAGAGTAATCTGCAGAGGGGCTGTAGCCTCATTCCATACTGAGAGTAGCGGGGAGAGCGGCCATGCCTGACTCTATACTGAGAGTAATCTGCAGAGAGGCTGTAGCCTCACTCCATACTGAGAGTAGTCTGGAGAGCGGCCATGCCTGACTCTATATTGAGAGTAATCTGCAGAGAGGCTGTGGCCTCACTCCATACTGAGAGTAGTGTGGAGAGCGGCCATGCCTGACTCTATACTGAGAGTAATCTGCAGAGAGGCCATGGCCTCACTGCATACCGAGAGTATTGTGGAGAGCGGCCATGCCTGACTTTATACTGAGAGTAATCTGCAGAGAGGCTGTGGCCTCACTCCATACTGAGAGTAGTGTGGAGAGCGGCCATGCCTGACTCTATACTGAGAGTAATCTGCAGAGGGGCTGTGGCCTCATTCCATACTGAGAGTAGTCTGGAGAGCGGCCATGTCTGACTCGATACTGAGAGTAATCTGAAGAGAGGCCATGGCCTCACTCCATACTGAGAGTAGTGTGGAGAGCGGCCATGCCTGACTCTATACTGAGAGTAATCTGAAGAGAGGCCATGGCCTCACTCCATACTGAGAGTAGTGTGGAGAGCGGCCATGCCTGACTCTATACTGAGAGTAATCTGAAGAGAGGCCATGGCCTCACTCCATACTGAGAATAGTGTGGAGAGCGGCTATGCCTGACTCTGTACTGAGAGTAATCTGCAGAGGGGCTGTGGCCTCACTCCATACTGAGAATAGTGTGGAGAGCGGCCATGCCTCACTCTATACTGAGAGTAATCTGAAGAGAGGCCATGGCCTTACTCCATACTGAGAGTAGTGTGTAGAGCGGCCATGCCTGACTCTATACTGAGAGAAATCTGAAGAGAGGCCATGGCCTCACTCCATACTGAGAGTAGTGTGAGAGCGCCATGCCTGACTCTATACTGAGAGTAATCTGAAGAGAGGCCATGGCCTCACTCCTTACTGATAGTAGTGTGGAAAGCAGCCATGCCTGACTCTATACTGAGAGTAATCTGCAGAGGGGCTGTGGCCTCATTCCATACTGAGTGTAGTGTGCAGAGCGGCCATGCCTGACTCTATATTGAGAGTAATCTGAAGAGAGGCCATGGCCTCATTCTATACTGAGAGTAGTGTGGAGAGCGGCCATGCCTGACTCTATACTGAGAGTAATCTGCAGAGGGGCTGTGGTCTCACTCCAAACTGAGAGTAGTGTGGAGAACAGCTATGCCTGAGTCTATACTGAGAGTAATCTGAAGAGAGGCCATGGCCTCACTCCATACTGAGAATAGTGTGGAGAGCGGCTATGCCTGACTCTGTACTGAGAGTAATCTGCAGAGGGGCTGTGGCCTCACTCCATACTGAGAATAGTGTGGAGAGCGGCCATGCCTCACTCTATACTGAGAGTAATCTGAAGAGAGGCCATGGCCTTACTCCATACTGAGAGTAGTGTGTAGAGCGGCCATGCCTGACTCTATACTGAGAGAAATCTGAAGAGAGGCCATGGCCTCACTCCATACTGAGAGTAGTGTGGAGAGCGGCCATGCCTGACTCTATACTGAGAGTAATCTGAAGAGAGGCCATGGCCTCACTCCTTACTGATAGTAGTGTGGAAAGCAGCCATGCCTGACTCTATACTGAGAGTAATCTGCAGAGGGGCTGTGGCCTCATTCCATACTGAGTGTAGTGTGCAGAGCGGCCATGCCTGACTCTATATTGAGAGTAATCTGAAGAGAGGCCATGGCCTCATTCTATACTGAGAGTAGTGTGGAGAGCGGCCATGCCTGACTCTATACTGAGAGTAATCTGCAGAGGGGCTGTGGTCTCACTCCAAACTGAGAGTAGTGTGGAGAACAGCTATGCCTGAGTCTATACTGAGAGTAATCTGAAGAGAGGCCATGGCCTCACTCCATACTGAGAGTGGTGTGGAGAGCGGCCAAGCCTGACTCTATACTGAGTGTAAACTGCAGAGAGGCCATGGCCTCACTCCATACTCAGAGTAACCTGGAGAGTGACAATGGCCTCACTGTATACTGAGAGTAATCTAAAGAGTGGCAATGGCCTCACTCCATACTGAGAGTAATCTGGAGAGGAGCTATGGCTTTACTCCATATTGAAAGTGAGAATCCAAGAACAAGGTGTAAAACAATTCTATGGTGAAAAGCAACAGGACTTTATTAACAAAGCTCAAGTTAAGTGCTTTTATCTGTAACAATGAAATACTTATTCAGAAATACATATCTGGGGGTAGATACACTTAAATAACAAACAGTTACATGACTTAATCAAAGTCAGTTAAAAATTTAAAGACGCATATGTCATAGTTGCATAAAACAAATATTTGTACATAAATTTAAACAAGTTTAAATTCAGCTTAGTTGCATGTGGCTTAAATAAAGTAGTGAATGAAACATTTTCATTTATTCCTGGTTTGGCAGTAACTCAGCATAATCATGCTTCTCAACTCAGTGACCACCCATAGGGCATCTATCAACCTTTTTCTTAAACAGTAAATAAAAATTCCTTAAAACAAACACAGACAATTGGATGTTTGTATAATACATTTTTTAAATAATCTCTTCTAATGTCATATACATCTTCATTTATTTGTTCTCAAAGGGTTCTTTCAGTCTTTCCCACAAAAAAGCTTGTGCATGTCTGTCACAGTGCAGCATATATCATATCCTATAACCTTTAGCTCTAAATTTGTAATTGCCCAGTGTACAGACTTCACTATTTAATATGTACTTCATACATTACAGGACTGACATTTAAATGCACCCATCATGTTATGTGGGGGAAAATCTTTTTTCGTATACTACACAAGATTTTTTAAATTAGGCCACTGTTTAAAAATAAAAGACAGGGAACATTCTGTTTTATTTTTTATAGAATGATCTACCTGTTGTAAAGACCAGTTCCTCCTAATGCTGGCAGTAATAGCATGGCAGTTATTGTTGCATATTAATACCATATTCCTGGAAAAATCACATCTGTTAGAATCAGTACAAGCAGTACCATTTTCTGTTACTCCCAAAATCATGGTAATAATGCCATTATTTCATTTTAAAATATTTCACTATGCAATTCATTGAGCATAGAACTAGGATATGCTCTTTCTAAAAACATCTTTTTGAGTTTAAATAATTATTTTAAAAAGATGTTTTCATCCGTAGCCATACAGACCAGTCTTACCATCTGGCCCTTAACAAGGCCTATCTTCTGGTGGTAAGGGTGACAGCTGTTGTAACAGAAGAAGGAATCGGAATATATTAGTTTACAATAAATATTTATTTGTAAACATTCACTTTTCTTATATAGACTGATGTCCAAATAATTTACACTTGAATAGTTAACAAGAAAAGTACACGTTAAAAAATCAGTTGTTGAATTATATGTAATAAACTCATCCATTAGTTCTACAGGACCCTTTCAAAAAATACATATGTCATCCAAAAACCTGTCTAGTATTTCCAGTACCTGGCATATATAGAATTAATGATATACTCTTTCTCCCAGAACCAAATAACTATACTGAAAAACATGAGGGCACATGATGCCCCCATGGGCGACACCTGGATTGAATTTTGGGGATAGTTTTTGCCTTCAGAATAAATAAAATTATTGTTTAAAACTAATTCCAAAAATAATGTAATCGACTTAATATCTGTGCTTGTTAAACTTTCCTTACATAATAAAACTTCAGTGAAACAAGATAAACTTAGATTGTGAGGTATCACTGTAAACAAGTCAATAACATTAACTGTTGAAAATACTAAGTCAGGTGAATACAGTTCAGGTGTAACACAATGCAAGAATGCCATGAATCCTTAAGTAAATATGTATATTTGGAACAAAGACGTTTAATCTCCTATCTATGTAGATTGCTGAAGGTTGGGTCTTAGAGCCCCCCTGTGTCCACAGTAGGGCATGAAGAGGATCAATTATGTAGTTTTGCTTAGTGTTACACTGGAATTATATTCTATTGTACTGATTTTTTTAATTTTCCTTTCCATTTAACTTTTCAAGTGTAAATTATTTGGACATCACTCTATATAAGGATAATGCATTTTTTTACAATCTAATTTTTATTGTGAACCAACTTATTCCAAATCATTCTATATTACAACAACTGTTATCCTTTCCACTAGAAGAGAGACCTTGTTAAGGGCCAGATGGTAAAACTGGCCCATATGGTTATGGATGAAAATGTGTTTTTGAAAGAACTATACAAACTCAAAAATATGTTTGTAGAAAAAGCATATCCAGGTTATATGCTCAATGAATTACAAAATTAAATTGTTTTAAAATGTAACCATAGCATTATTACACTGATTCTTTTAGTAATAGATGTGCCTTTTCCAGAAATATGATATTAATGATTAGCAATGACTGGCATGCTACTACTGCCAGTATTAGGAAGACTTGGCCTTTACTACAGGTAGATTATTTTATTAAAAATAAGATGGTATGTTCCCCGTCTTTTACTTTTAAATGGGGGCCTAATTTAAAAAGTTGTGTGCAGTATAAGAAGAAAATGTTTGCCCCCCCCCCCCATAATAATATAGTTACATTTAAATGCCAGTCCTGTAGTATATGTAAGTACATAATAAGCAGTGATGTCTGTTCACTGGGCAGTTACAAATTTAGAGCTAAAGTTTATTATAATTTTCCTATAAAGGGTGTGATACATGTTGCAGTGTGTTAGACTTGCATGAGCTTTTAAATAGAAAAGACTTAAAGGATCCTTCAAGAGTGTATTACAGAACATTTGTATGACATTAGAAGGGTTTGTTTGAAAAAATGCACTGTGCAAACATTCAGTTGTCTATATTGATTTTAAGGAATTTTTATTTATGGTTTAAATAAAGGTTGATAGACACCCTAGGAGTGACCATTGGGGTGAGAAGCTTGAATATGCTCAGTTGTTATGGCAGTTAAAATTGATGGTAAACTTAGACTAATGTGGAGAGGGGCCCTGGTCTCACATTATCATTATTTCCCAGGCTAGAAGTTAGTCATGTGTCTTGTAGTCATTTAAATTTATTATGCAGACAGATTATGGAGATTTGGTCCTAGGAGTATGTTTGCCTTGCTCAGAGTTGACCCAGAGCCTATAGAATTACTGTAGATCAGTATGGACATAGGTGCATTGAGTCACTGTTGTTAAATGTAAAAAGGTTACAGAATAAACCAAATGCACTAGTGCAGCAGGACAGACAATGTAAGAAAGGCAAAGGGAATAAAAGAATAACTTTGGAAAAGAAACATTTAGATGAAGTATGGCAACAGAAACAGGACTGTGGAGGTGCTGGCAGGATTTCTCATTGCATTACTAGTGATTTGAGTTCATAAATGGATACAGAATTCTTGTTCTTCCAGGGAGGTGATCAGAATATTTGATCAACTGCTACTGTGTAAGGAAGTTCTAGTAGGTACTACAGACCTCCAACACAGGACAGCATGGTGTTAAGATAAATATCCACTGACCCTGCAACCTCCATATGCATAGCAGTTTAGAAGAATTGTAAGAATGTTGTGTAAAGGACCATGAGGAGGACAGATCTCCGGCATGTGACATGTCAGACTCATACTGTGATAGTGATTCACTGTTTGGCAGTAATTTAGGGACACGAACTCTGCACTCAAAGAATAAGCTGTAAACGTTAGATGAGATTTCCTGAGAAGGGTGAGCAACCTGCAATCAGGAAGTGGGGAAACATAAATACTGAAATACATTTGGGAGCTCTGATTCCTCCTTTACTAATTTGTGAATTTCTCTCTACAGCCTGAAGTTAGAATGTGAGAAACTAGCCGGTGAAAAGACAGAGATGCAACGACACTATGTTATGGTAAGGATGAACTCTTTAAGGACTCCTGTTTAATTCAAAACAGAAATAATATACTGCCATGTATTGCATGTAGGGTATATATTTGGGTTACACTTTATCATGATGTATTTTGTGCTGTTACAGTCTGCCATTCTTATATTCCCCAGCGTTCTGTGTGCATAAGTTAGTACATTCTCTTAATATCTCCCTTTATACAATCATCTCTCTCATTCTTCACCTCCAGCTTGTCTGATGGTACTACAAGTTTTCTGTTTAAAGCTGACATAATACCTTTATTTAGGACTGGCATCATTTTTTCTTATTTTCGGCCTGGAATGCTGAATGTGCATTAATGCTGACAAATAAGTTCACTGGGAATGCTGAATGTGCATTAATGCAGACAAATAAGTTGGTTTCCCTACTGTCCTCTCCCTGCCTATTCACACCTAGTACACATCTCAGGTAACAGAAGCAACCTAAATGAGTTGAAAGGCACTGGTTTCCCAGCATCACTGGAAAATCTAGTTCTGTCCAGACATTTTGTTCTGTACAGCTTGGCAAATTGTTTCTCCTCTGCTACTAAAATCTGCATTTTAAGGAGCACTCCCTTACAGGTAATGGTCACAACGTCATGTGTGCTACAACTGCAGAAGTACCCAACAAGTGGGAAAGCACCTTTACTTTATACTGAAGGATCAACTTTTTAACCACACAAAGGTGCCCAGTACAGCTATGCACCCCAACATGGTCAGTTTTAGGTATACATCTTCTGACATGCATGGTCTTCTGACATGATGCTACAACTGTTTTGTGCAATTCCTAGGGTTTCAGTGAATTTTTTTAATTATTAAATACATCATTGTGTCATTCTGTATCTCAAGTCCCCATCTGTATGTGTCAAAGTGATATATATAGAAGCTTACTTACAATAGGGCTCGTGCTTTGCTACCCCTGACTCAGCTCTGATTACGTGAACACTATAACTGTGTCAGACCTGTTGTTACCTTGGAGACTGATCATACAGAGTAAGGGACAATTAATCCTTAAATGTAACAGGAAACAATTTTCATTTGTGTGTGCACAAATGTGAGTATGACTGAATACTAAACTCCTTTTCAGAGCTCTTCATTTTCTCAGCCTCTAAGTGCTTTTTGTTCAATTATTTATGACAGATGTTGGGAAAACAGAAGGCAGATCAACATATTGTTGTTTTTCACTTGTCTGCACTATTTACAGATTTCTTTTGTGCGCATTCTCTGCTGTCAGTTTCTTCATTCAATGCTGCTCATTCAGCAGAGGAACTGATGTCATTAAGCATCTTGGGAACATGGAAACATTATGTACAAAACAGTGAAAAGAGGCTGTAAAAGAAGAAGGCTCCATGAAAGTACTGAGCAAGTAATTAACAATACCCAGTTGCAAAGCCCTACACCTGGTACTTGCAGGTTATTAGGCACGAGTTCATAATCTGAAAAGAAAATTTACTATTTTTAACTCTGGAAACATGGGCTCTTTTCCAAAACTGGTTAAGGATGAGAGGGAATTTCATACCTCTCAACTGTCCAGATTTCCGCAGAATGTCCATATTTTTGCATGATATATTTGGTTTGTTTGACATAAAATTTGTAATTTTCTATCAAATCACTAAGGACTGAAGTTACTAAATTATGATATACATTTGAGTATCAGACTTCATATCCTTCAAGTAAATGCATGCTGGCACAATCCTTCTTATTCTAGCAACTTTCTAAGTCTATGCAATATTTAAAATCTGTCCCTATTTTGGGGACTCTCTCCCCTGTTATTATTATCATTATTACATCTGTAAATATGTTTTGTTAATTTATGTGATCCTATTCACCCGAGCTGTGCTTGCAGATGGTCCAATGAGATCGGTGTACTATCTCGGTAAACAAATACAAATAAATAAATGATCTTAGGCTTTCTCCAGATTTCTTATGCTAAGATGCCGAGAGGTATGCTTGTCATCCAAAGCAGACTTCCATATGCCTGACAGGAAAAGTTCATGTTGGCAATTAGAATATAACCCCTGGGGGCAGCCATACATTCAGCTATAGAAGGCTGGTGAAATGGACAGAAAATTGCTGTCTTCTTACAAGGAGTCATTGTTAACAGCTAGTGGTAACTATGGAGTTAGCACTGTTCAGAGAAAGCAAAACTACTCCAGAGAGACAGGAGAAGTTACATGCTTTCAGACCCCACCCGTATGTCAAACTTCTCTTTAGTACTATGTTAAGTGACAATGGTTGAAATATCATGACATAGACATAGCCAAGATTTTTGGAATTGTATGCCCATTTAGCTAACCAGGCATTTTGGGAAAACAAGCAATTTAACATGGTATATAGCTATAAACCATGATACATATACCAAATTTAAAAAATTTAATTCTAGCACATCTCACTACACAAACAAACAAAAAGACATATTTCAAAGACAGTTTATGACATACATAAGCACCAAACAGAGATGGGGAGAAGAACAACAAAAAGCAGTGGAATAGCAAATGCATAAAACCTGGATATCAGAGAGGCTGCCAAGAAAAAGAACGAGGAAACAATCTGAGAGTGTTTTTAGTTATATTTAAACAAGAACATTTCCAAGTCAGGTTTAAAATGCATAGTCATTGTTTGCTGTTAGTATTCATTGACTTTGTGCCTTCTTTACCATTATACATGTGACATTCTCTATTTAAAAATGTATATTTCCATGACTGAACATATAGAAGTGGTTGAAACAGAAATGACTTTAGCCTATTTCTTCACAGCATATACTTTCAAGGTACTGTTCTCCAATAAGAACATAACCTTGGCATACACACAAAACCTTTTTCTTTAGGTTGCTGTGCCTGTGATATCCCAGTCACCTACGGTAAATGTTTAACTCCAAGAAGGCTGCCTTTGTAAAAGAACAAGTGTTGACAAGCCAGGAGCACTGTCTCTTTAAGTGGCATAATCAGCACTCCTGCATGAATAATGAAGAGACCACAAGTTGGACTGCTGTGTGATGTTCTTCACCATGTTAACCACCTAGATCAAACTGTGTTTCAGGGAAAACAACTGTTTTATAGAAGCGGGCATCTTAGAGTACACAACAGTGTCTCAAGAAACAGTCTTTCACAGCATGAAAGGCTGGTTGGGATATGAGATTTAAAAACTTTTGTCGATGAATATAGGGATACCAGCCTATTAACACATAAGGCTGTCATGCAGGGCACTCCTGAATGTGCTATCAGCAGACTAAGCTTGAGCTGTACTATATTGAACGAAAAATGCAGTGAGCAAGTTAAGCGTTTTAAGTGTTTAATAAACTTTTCAATCCACAAATTTATGGTGCTCCTGGTGTCTAATTCTGTTGTTGGTGTTGTATTACAGATATGACATAATCACTAGACTCCAGAACTGGAAATAGGAAAGTGTGCTGGAAATATGCCAGTTTGGTATCAAGACTGTGGATGTGTAGATGCTCCCATATACATATATATATATATATATATATATATATATATATATATATATATATATATATATACCCTATATATTCATCACATCCTCTATGACTACTACAGGAACAATATGAATTAAGGACGGGCTATATGTCTTATTTCTAGAAACATTGCTATGATGTTCCTGTAGAACTTCAAAAGGAAATTTCACCTATCAAAAAGCTGTTATGAGTTTTCACCTAAATTTTCACATACTGAAGTCAATAGCAATTAAAGTTAGGCTGAGCAAGCTCATATTATATAGCACATGTTCTTAAGGTTCCTCGGAAAATGAGAAAAAAGAAACAAAGATTATCGTTAAGGTTGGGTATAAAAATCTATTCTAAAGTTTGTCTGCAAATGAAAATAAACACACCAGAGTGACTGTGCGTTGGTCAGTAACATGGTGTTGTATCCAGCACTCAGCTTTTGGATGTGTTTTCTGTTCTGCAGAGTTTGTTGCATGGCAACTTCCCTTACCCAAAGTGCAGCACTCATTGACTCATTTGATTAAATCAGCAAAAATGGTGCAGAAGGCAACATTTCCAGCATGGGGTTGGGGGGGGGGGGGGTGAAGGAAAGCAGATTTTAATTTTGTTGAAAACATTTGATGCTCATTTGCATGTGGAATTTGAAAAAAAAATGTAATTCTTATGACATGGGCTCTGCTGCCTGTTTCTAGTAGGCCAAAGAGTAGAAAACTTCACTTTGGACAACGTACAGAAGATGAATAAGCTGCTTTTGCTTAATAGTTTTAGTACTACTGCATCCTCAATTTCTGCTGCTATTTTGTGTAACATTAAAGTTGCTGTTTTACTTCAAATGCTGATCTATCCTGAAATTATTTACATCGCGTATAAAGATAATTGGGAAAACAAAGATGCGCATTGTGACACAGATGTGCTACCAACCACCCTCTTACAGAAGGCTTCACTCCCTAGATTCCCTTATTTAAATATACTAACACTACATTCACACAAAAATAAGACAAATACCATTAAATGACATATTCTGACCTAGTACATTCACTACAACCAATAAACTAATACAAAAAAACACAACCTGTCATTTATAACAATTGACACTTCCCAACAAAACCCTTAGAATATGTTTAATTCATTGAAGACATAATTTGCTGTGCACAATTCACAGAAATTACTTTCATTACAGTATTCTGGCCATAACTCCCAACCAATCAGGGACAAATTTCAACAGACTCAGCAACAATCAGGGACACTTTTAAAATATTAGCGCTATTAGCTTCAGGCATTGACAGAATCAGAGCATATGAATTAGTACACATTTTCTGAAGTAAAAGAAGTCTATTTCTATTAATTATTGTCATTATTCATTAAGTGTAATTCACCATATTTCCTTCAAAAGTCACTAATTTTAAGAGGGAGTAAGAGGGACAGAGTTAAAAATTGAGCCAAAATCAGGGACATTCCTGAAAATCAAAGACAGTTGAGAGGTATGATTCTGGCCTGCATTACAACATTACCCTTATTTACATTCTGGCACATATTTTTCAGCACTGTGTGGCTAAAGGAATAGCTTATAAATGCAAAATACAAATAAATGGTGACAAATAGATGCAATTTAAAAAGGATGGGTAAATTTGAATGTATGGAGGGTGAGAGTTGTTCATGTATAATATCATATTGCATGGTGTTTGCTACTGATAATGTCAGTACTGGATTCACCACTTATGAGATAACTCAGTAGCATAACACTATAGTTATTTTCCATATATGACAGTGATCCACACACACACACACACACACACACACACACACACACACACACACACACACACACACACACACACACATGCCAATAGTCTCATAGGTTCATAGATTCTTACTAGGCTATTGATCTGTGAGGATCTTCAGAAGCCTAGCCTTACATTCCCATGGTAGATTTTAGCCCTTATATTTTCTGTATGAATAACCCAGAGGCAAGCAGAGTAGGAATATGTTAGGATGCTTACTTGTACAAAGTTTAATCAAGCATAGGTTAAGTACGAAGGAATAAAAGAAGTGAGGAGTAATAAGTAAATGGCAAGACAGTATGGGGCTAGTAGTCTGCACTTATGGGCAACGTTATCTATATACCATTTTCCATTATTAACTGTGAATGCCTGTTCTCCTGTACCAACAATTTACACAATGTCCTACCATTGTAATCTGTAGTTTTCATGCTCTAATGTATACTTCACATCTGTTCGAAGGAAGTGCAGTGTGAATGTCTATTTTCCTGAGCACATACTGTAGACTTGTGAGATTTTGAACACCATGTAAGCTTTTCATTTTCAGCAGCCTTGCAACACTGATTCTCATTCTTTGTTTTTGGTTTCAAAAATGTAATCATAAACTTGTGATTTTTCTCCTGGTGCTCCAGTTTCCTCCCACATTTCAAAGTCATACAGTAGGTGGATTGGACACACTAAACTGACCATTGGTGTGTGTGTGTGTGTGTGTGTGTGTGTGTGTGTGTGTGTGTGTGTGTGTGTGTGTGTGTGTGTGTGTGTGTGTGTGTGTGCGCGTGTGTGTGTGTGTGTGTGTGTGTGTGTGTGTGTGTGTGTGTGTGTGTGTGTGTGTGTGTGTGTGTGTGTGTGTGCGCGTGCGTGTGTGTGTGTGTGTGTGTGTGTGTGTGTGTGTGTGTGTGTGTGTGTGTGTGTGTGTGTGTGTATTATTGAAAAACATCCACTGCAGGGCTAGCCACCTGGCGCTGTAATCATTGGCTCTAGATGATTGTTGTAGATCAGAGTGTATGTGATGGGTCTTTAAGAAATGTATCAAGGACTGAGCGTGCACATATAAATACCAGGCATGTGCTATCCCATTTTGAGAGTGCAGCCAGAGAGTGAGCATGTATAATTGCAGTAGTCAGCTTGCATATAAGTTAAAGTCAGTAAACTTCTATCGTGATGTGTTTGTATATAATAAAGCTGCTTGAACAGAACCCAAGAAGACTCTTCTATTGTGTCCAAAGTAGGAGAGTGACATGGTGTCAGAACTGGGATCGCAGAGAATAATATTCGGAGCCATTAGGTGTACAGATGACAGTGAAGGTAAACTAAGAGAAATGAGCACGAAAAAGGGCCAGAAAAGAATCAAAGGTAATGAGAATTTGCACAAACTGATTATTTTATAAAAAGATAAAACAGAGCATTACAAGGGCACAAACCCCATTATTAAACAAGCGGGAGGTGTGAAAGGTTTATTAACTACTGGAAATGTTTAAAATTAAGATATCTGACAAAATGATATCAGAAAAGTAAAATGAGCATGTTTAAAACAAAACAAGTTTGTTTAAGGCAAAATGAGCATGTTTAAGACAAAATGGGCATGTTTAGAGTAAAACGAGCACAAGAAAAGTACAATGGGCATGAAAAGAAATGAAACAAGCAAAACTAATATAATAAGGCCAAAAAGGGCACATTAAGCATAAATAAAACAAGGTGACTGCATGTTTTGACATAACTACGACTTTGTACTGTATCAAGGGCATAAAAAGAAGTTATGTACTTACCATAACGTTCCATGTGAGTTGTTCATCTCGCCTTCATTCTTTACTGATGGGTTCAGAGCCGATCCCTCGGCTCTGAGTCGGCACCTACTGCAAAGCTCGAGGATTTCTTGTAGCTTGAGGCCAAGTCCCTATCCCATGATGCATCCTGAGTTACCTCAGATCTTGTTTGCTGCGTAAAATAATACCATATGTCATTCTATAACTCCATAAGAGAGAAAGTATAGAACGGTTGAGTGACCAGGAAGAATCTGGCATCTCAGTGTTCTGAAAGCCCAGGAGGGGGTAGGAGGGAGGGACATAAGAATGAAGGCGAGATGAACAACTCACATGGAACGTTATGGTAAGTACATAACTTCTTTATGTGAAGTTGTTCTATCTCACCGTTCATTCTTTACTGATAGGTAGTGTCCCAAGCACCATCAACCTCGGGTGGCTCATGGGAGTATATTTCTTAGGACTGTGGATCCAAAAGAGGCCCTGTCAACTTTGTAATGAGTGATAAAGGTATGAGTTTTGACCAAGTGGCTGCTGCGCAAGTGTTATCAATAGGAAGTCTGGCAGAAAAAGCAGATGATGTAGAAACTGCACTCGTTGATTGAGCTTTAATTTTATGCTGCAAGGGCATATTGGCAGCTGAATAAGCAAAGGTGATACAATCAGATAACCATTTAGACAGAGTTGTTTTAGCCACTGGCATACCCTTCCTGGAATCTGAGAATGAAACAAAAAGCTGGTCTGATTTCCTGAAATCTTTTGTTTTATCCAAATAAAATCTGAGCTGTCTGTGAATATCAAGTTTGTGCAGATTGTACTCTAAATTGTTGCAATGGTTAGGGAAGAAAACTGGCAAATCAATAATTTGGTTGAGATTAGTTTCAGTGCAAACTTTGGGTAAGAAAGGGGGGTTTGTTCGAAGTGAGACTGTCAGCATGAAAAATCAAATAAGGAGGCTTGATGGATAAGGCCTGAAGCTCTGACACTCTGCGGGCAGAAGTAATAGCCACTAAAAAGATGGTTTTCCATGACAAAAATTTGAGGTCACATGAGGAAGCTGGTTTAAATGGAGGAAGAATTATACGGGAAAGCATAAAATTTAGATTCCATGGAAAATAGGGAGATTTCACAGGTGGTCTGATACGAAAAGTTCCTTTGAGAAAGGCTTTGGATAATTTGTGTGACATAATATTCAATCCTTCAAATCCCAGATGAAAGTTAGAAATGGCAGCAAGATGAACACAGACTGTAGCTGCTGCAGCTCCTTTATAAAATATCATGGTTAAGAATTCTAGAATAGAGGCCATAGGGGCTTGGTAAGGATCAATATTGTTTTTAGAGGCCCATATAGAACATTTTTTGCATTTGCTGAGGTACAGCTTCCTCGTAGAGGATTTGTGAGAGGATAGGAGAATTTGCTTCGTCTCAATGGAAAGGTTATGGAACCTGGCTATGATGGGAATTGGAGCAGCCACGCTGTCAGCTTCAGGGACTGCAGAGAGGGATGAAGTTTCCCCTGACGAGTGCATCAGAAGGTCTGGAACTGGATCCAGAATCCAGGGGTCCTCCAAAAGATAAAGTCGAAAGAAGGGGAACCAAATCTGATGAGGTCAATAGGGAGCTACTAGAATGATGGTCCTTCCCAGGGCTTTGGCTTTCTGTAATACTTTGGGTATCAACGGGATTGGTGGGAATACATAGAGGAGACCCTGGGGCCAGTTGTGAATGAGTGAGTCCCCCTTGGGGCTTCTCTTGAAGTGGTATCAGGGTGAAATAGCTTCTGCATTTGGTGTTCATGTGACTGGGAAAAAGGTCACAGCAAGGCTGGCCCCCACCTGCGGAATATCCTGTCCGCTATTTCCGTCTTGAGGGACCACTTGTGGGGCAACAAAATTGCTCTGCTCAACTTGTCTGCTATCATGTTGGATTTCCCTGGGATGTGCATTGCTAACAGAAAGCGCTGGGTAGAAATAGCCCACTGCCATACTCTGAGGGCCTCGCGACAAAGGGGGTATGATCTGGTTCCTCCTTTTTTGTTCAAATACCAGACCACTGACATGTTGTTCATCTGAATTGCAATCGTACCTAGAGGAAGAGAGTCCTGGAAGTACTGCAACACCAAAAGTACTGTTCTCATCTCTAGGACATTGATATGCAGATGTGTCTCTTGATCGATCCATGTGCCTTGGGCTGTCTTTCCCTGAAAATGCCCCCCCCCCACACTATCAGGGAAGTGTCAGTGGTCACTGTGGCCGCTGGAGGAGGTAGCACAAATGGGCATCCTATCATAACATGAAGTGAGGTCAACCACCACTGAAGATCCTTATTGCAGGAATTTGTGATCATTATCATGTGAGACATAGGGAGCTCTTCATAAAACCATTGAGTGAACAACAGCCATTGTAGTATCCACATGTGCATACGACCCAGTGGTGTAGCTAGAAATGCTGCTGCCATCAACTCTAACAATTTCAGAACTTCTGATGCTGGTGCTTTGTTTTTGAATATTAGAATGCGGATATGCTGGTGGAAACGTAAGACTCTTTCTGCTGGAAGTCTTAGCATTGGTGTCCAGTTCTGCTCCGATAAAGACGATATGCTGCGATGGCGACAAGGCAGATTTTTCTGAGCTTATTGTAATGTCCAGCTGATTGTAGAGTGAGAGAGTGGACTGCCTGGCCTGAATGAGTTGATGCCTGGTGGTGGCGGTAAGGAGCCAATTGTCTAGGTACGGAAACACCTGGAATCCTAAACGTCTCAGGTGAGCCATGACCACTGCTTTGCATTTGATGAACACTCTGGGGGCTGTAGTAAAACCAAAGGGCAGGGCTCAAAACTGGTAATGATTGACTCCCAGCCGGAAGCGCAGATGATCCCTGGATGGCCTGGCAATTTTTATGTGGTAGTACGCATCCCGGAGATCTATTGAGCACATCCAATTGTCTTTCCCTAAAAAGGGAAGTATTGACTGAGGCATGACCATCCAAAACTTCTCTTTCTTTACATATTTGTTTAGTCTGCTAAGGTCCAATATAGGTCTCCAGTCCTCTGTCTTCTTTGGAACTAAAAAGAATCTTGAGTAAGTTCCGGATCCTGTGTGGTCTGCTGGGACTGGTTGGATGACTCTTTCTCTTAGTCTGGGCCTCTACTGTTGCTTGTTCCCTGTAACTGGGTGGAACATCTGGGATTTTCCTTGTTTGTGGAGGGGGTGTGGCGAATGGGATGAAGTAGCCTCTGGAAATGATACTTTGTACCCAGTTGTCATTTGTTATTTTGAGCCAGGCATCTGGGTGTAAAAATAAGCGATCCCCGACTGCCTCCACAGCAGGACAGTCGGGCCTCCTTTCAGGAGCGCTGGTAGGGCTTCCAAAAGAAGTGATCTCTGTTGCCCTGGTGTTGAGGACACCCTCTGCCGTGAGGTCTTCCATTATTGCCCCTTCCTCTACCCCTGGAGGGGGGTTCACCACGTGTGTCCTGAAAGACTCCTTGGGCTTTTTGGAACAAAATTGTCCATCCCCTTTGACCCTTGGAGTAGGGTCTGGTAGGGGTGGAAAAATAGACCCCAATGGCAGACAAGAGTCTTTCCATCCTGCTCACAGCTGGTTAAGGTTTCCTTGACTTTAGGCCCGAAAAGGGATGAGCCATCAACAGGGGTATTCACGAAGGATGACTTGAAGGGCTCCGCGAAGGAACACAAGCGCATCCAGGAGTGTCTACTAAGAGCAATTCCTGTACCCGCTGCCCTACTCATTCCATCAACTGCATATGAAATGAGGCACATGGATGAGTTCACTATAGAATTGAGGGTAACAAGCTGGGTGGCAACTTTGTCTGTAGCTCCTGCAGCTACTGTACCCTGAAGAGTATCTTCCAGCTCTTTAAGGATATCTCTTTGTAGTCTGGTAAAATGGGTTAAATAGTTAAGCGAACGAAGAGCAAAAGTCTCTGAACTAAACATGCACTTCCCATATCTGATCCTGGAGTCTCTGTTAGGAGGATGGATAGATGAGGAAGTTTCAGACATTTCCTTTTTGGTGGCTGCCACCACCACCATGGCATCAACTGGCACACCTTTTGTCAAGAAGGATTTATCGGGGGGGGGCAGATATGAACTTATTAGGCCTTCTAGGGACAGGCTCCATAGTATCCAGAGACTCCCATGCCCTTCGTGAGACCAGCTGCATAAGCTCATCGAAGGGTGGGACACCCAAGAGGTGGAGGACTGAGACCCAAAAGCCTTCAGGAAGACTGACTCATCCTCAGTATGATTGGTGGACTGCAAGTCACCCCTCTGCCTAAGGATGTCCAGTATCTCAGCAAATGATATATCCTCAGAGGGGGACCGTGGGGACCCTTCTTATTCATCCAAGTCAGTGTCAGATGTTAATGACTCCTGAGGGGAGTCCAAATGTTTCCTCTTACACACTCTCTTCCTGGGAACCTCATCAGTGGGAGCTTCTGGGGAGGTCTTGGAAGAGCATGGACCACCCAATGGGGCTTCCTGAGGCTCTGGGTCTCTGCACTTAGCAAGGATCTGTGAGGCAGAAGCAGACACAGACACTTTAGGGGATGAAGAAGCCAGACCCAAAGTTGAGGATGTCTTGGGAGACATAACTCTCCTCATGGCTTCGAAGACACCTCTGCTCCGATGCGAAGGGACAGATGGATCCAAGGAAACCGTCAATACCCCCGGCACTGGGACAGTGGGCTCCGAGCCCGAGGTAGGAGCTGAGCTCATCCGAGCCGAATCCCTGAGAGGCAAAGTCGGAACCAACAAGTCAGTTCGACTATCCTCCCCGGACCTGACCAGAGAGTGTCGGCTCCTAGAGTCCTCAATCGGCATTGAGGACATCAGAGTGAACAGTGCCAAAGACACTGGAGCAGCATTGGCTCCGAAGGCTCCACAATCAGCAGGTCTGACTCCTCCAGCTTTGAAGGACCGGTATGGCGAGGAAGAGATAAAGCTGGCATAAGGGCCTTCCGCTCCGAAGCCACCTGGGTCAGAGCTGATAATTGGGCAAAAGCCGGTGCCTGTAAAAGCTTCTGCACCACCTAATCCACATCCAAATCAGATAGGCTTACAGAAGATCAAGATGACTGGACTGATGGTACCGACTGGAGTAGAGGCGATTTAAGAGCTTTGGATACCGGTTCCAAGACCGGGTACCGGCTCCGAAAAGAAAAGACAGTCGGATCAGGGACCTGTGGAGCCGATGTCATAGACTCTTTGGATTTTTGTGATTGTCCAGAAGTCTTGGAGGACTTTGATGACTTATTAGATCCATCCTGGTCACTCAAAGCCTTCTGGAAAAAAGGTTTCAACAAACCCCTATCAATAAGCTTCCTTTTTCTCTCTTGGAGGACTCTAGAGGAAAAAGAATGACATATAGAACATGTTTCTTGTAAGTGCAAGGCACCCAAGCAGTAGACACAATCCACATGGCAGTCAGTAACCAACATCTTTTGCCCATGTTTAGGGCATTTTTTAAACCCTGACTTAGGGTGTTTGTCCTTGTCATCAGCCATGAAAGAAGTGGACACACCCAACAACAGCAAGTATAAATTAGGCTTCTAATAAAAAACAGGCTAACTATCAGCATGCGTGCACACACACACACACACACACACACACACACACACACACACACACACACACACACACACAAGCCTTTAACTAAGGCTAACTACTCAAAAGCCTTCTAATAAAAAACAGGCTAAAGATAAGCACACAAGCCTAAAATTAAGGCTAACAAGCACACACACAAAATGATTAAACAGATAATCTGAACAGCAAGTAAACTGTAATAAACTGTAATAAAATACTATGCTGTTGAAAAAATGTGACAAAAGGTCACTGAATAAACATTTACTATACACTAAGTAATCACACTGTACTATGCTAATAAGAAAAGGGGCAAAAGGTCACTGAACAAGCAGTTTTTTAGTCAGAAATTTTAAATAGGCCTATCAGAAAAAACAAGGCCAAATATAAAGCTAAGAAAGGCACACAGGGAAGGGAACACTACAGAAAAGGCTTTAAGAGCCCATCTATCTTAATATCTAACTATTTTAATGATAATCCAACAATAAAATTTGAAAATAGAAATGTAATAAAGTTTTTACTGGCCCGAGCTAGCATGAACCTCCGATCAGTTGCAGCGGCAAACTAGATCTGGGGTAACTCATGGTGCATCATGGGATAAGGACTTGGCCTCGAGCTACTAGAAATCCTCGAGCTTTGCAGTAGGTGCCGATTCGGAGCCAAGAGATCGGCTCCAAATCCATCAGTAAAGAATGAACAGCAAGATAGAACAACTTCACATCTAGAATTATTTGAAGTATCTCAAAGTGTGTAGAATTTATTTATTTTATTTTGTTTTACATCTGATAACCGGGAAAGTCTGACTGGACACAGGTCCATTTTCAGCGGAGGCCCAGGGAGAAAAGCTCCAAGAACATACATTCACAACATCATACAGATTTTGAATTAACTTTTTCTTAGAGGTAAAACTAACATTCCAATGAAATGACAGCATATTGCACACACTCAAAGTAAGTAAGAACATCATTAGGTAGGACATTACATTGCACATTCCAAATATGACAAGCTATACATAGCCATCCTGTGGTTATTGGACTTGTTGGAAATGTAGCTGGTAGTGATTTTTGGGAGTTAAAGGCATTTCATTGCCTTTGGTCATGATTGGACTGTGGACAGGGTGAGAGAATAAAAATTATTATTGTGGTGTATGGGAGTTAGTTGTAATCAAAGTTTTTTATCCTGGGGTGAGACAGGAGCATAGCCTGTTGTTCAAGAAATGAACTTTAAGGAGTTGCTTAAATTGAGTGGTAGTATTGTTGGTTATTAGGTGGGTAGAGAGGGAGTTCCAGATTTTAGAGACTGAGTAGCTGTAGACAGCTTTTCCTGGCTCATTGTTAAATTTGGTGACCTCTAGGTGATTTTGGGTGCTAGAGATCAGGGTTCTAGTTGTGGTGTGAGGATGTATAAGATGTTGAAGAGCTGGCATTTTGTCTGAGTGGTTTAATATTTTGTGTGCTAGTAAAAGTTGATTTAATTGCAGTAATAGAGGGAGTTCTAACCAGTTAAGCTTGTTGAGAGATTCACAGTGATTTGTTTTGTAAGGTGATTCTGTGGCAAATCTAGCTATCTTATTATTGCAGGTTTCAAGTTTGCTTAGATCTGTTTTAAGAAGGTTTGTGAGCACAGGGGAAGCGTAAAGCAAGGTAGATAGCAGATGTGTCCTGGCTATTGTGTTTTAGATCGCTTTGAGAGATATTGTTTGTTACGGTAGAGCAGTCCAAGTTTTTTGTGAATTTTTTTTATGGTTTGGGCAATGTGCAAATCAAATCTGAGGTGGTTTGTCTATTTCTACACCTAGCAGTTTGGTGTGGGTGGATGGGGCAGTAATAATTTTGTTGTTGGAGGTGATGGCAAAGTTGTTAGGGATAAGGATCTATGAGAGCTGAAGAGTAATTTTGTTTTAGTTGGATTAAGAATGAGCTGGTGATTGGTAAACCATAAAAGTGCTTACAGTGTGTGCTTGTTACTGTGTATGTATTCCGAAGAGTTTATTTGTGAGCAAAGTGCAACTATTTCATGAAGTATAGCTGTTTCGAAAAGTTTCTTGTGCTGGGTGTATCTATTCGCAAAGTGCCACCATTACAGAGTGTTTCTTGCACTGTAAAGAATAGCCTAGCACGATGCTGTCATTTTGGGGAAATCGCAGTGTGGTGTGTACAGTTTATTCACAAAGTGCTATTACTTCAAAATTTTATTGACTCTGAGCTTCTCTTGCCCAGTTCATTCACATCATGCAGTTATTTGAAATGTTTCTTAAAAATGATGATAAATTACTTTTGCAATACAGTAATTTCAAGAGTATTGCAGTGCCTGAGAGACTTCACACAGTTCAGTTACACAGAGGCTTGTTGTGCTATTGGGCAAAGTTACAAATACTGGCATAAATTTTTGGCATATGTATGTGTAAGTGTTCATGTTTATTTGCAAAACCCTTCACTGGTATGTGTTAATATGGCAGATGGATTTTGAAAGCCATTAACACTTGTATTTGGTCAGAATATTGCAGAGAATTGGAGAATATTTGAGCAAGAGTACAATATTTTTATGCAAACAGCATATCCAGATAAAAATGCATGCACCAGGACATTCATTTTGCTAAACTTAGCTGTGTCAGAGGCCATAGAAAGACAGCCTTCATTTGTGTATGCACCAGCAGTATATGAGGGAACAGGTGAAAATCATATTGTTGTACAGGCTGAATCAAGGGAAGACCCCGAGTGTTTAAAGCGCAAGTTCAGAGAAATGTGCAACTCCCAGACAAGTATTACATTAGAGAGGTATTTGTTTTATACAAGAGATCAGAAACCAGGGGAAACATTTGCAGCTTATATAACTGATCTGAGAAACAAAGCCAAAATGTGTTGGTTTGGTGACTTAAAAGATGAGTTAATAAAGGACAGGCTTGTGTGTGGTATTAATAATGCTGCTGTGAGAAAGAGTTTGCTTTGTGACAGTGATTTAACGTTGAGTAAAGCCATTGAGATCTGTCAAATCCATGAAGTTACAGAGAAACACACAAGTATGCTTGCAAGTGACAAGAGCATGGTTTCAGCAGGCTCCAGAGCAAATGTAGAAACAGAAGTAGGTCTAAGCATATGGCAGCCACAGCCCATGCTGGCTTACCAGGGAAACACAGTGGCTTTCTAGAAAGTCTAAGAAAGGAGCATGCTCTGTACAGCAGAGGGGTGAATCAGCAAGATGCTCAGTGCAGTTCAAGCGTGAATCAGCAAAACCCAAGTCCACCTTTATTGTTAACTGTCATAATTGTGGTGCAAATCATGAATCTAAAAGAGGAAAATGCTTAGCATTTGGTCAGAAATGTCACAAGTGTAAAAAATGGAACCATTTTCAAAAGTTTTGCAACTCAAGTAAACCACACACAGTTGTAAAGAAAGGTCACACAAAAAAGCAAGTTGATCAAGTACAGCTGCAGCAGCCAACTTTCTATGTAGATGGTGTATCAGTAATTGGTGAGAGAATTGATGCAGTGAATTTATTGGCAAAGAGCGAAGTGTTTTGTACAGTCCAGATCAATGGTAAATCCACAGAGTTTAAAGTAGACACTGGTTCAAAGTTTAATGTTATATCAGCAGACACATTTGTTAGAGTGAGAACTAATGAACAACTCAATTTGGCCAGTAGTGCAAAACTTGTTGCATATGGAGTTGAAGAAATTCATACGGAAGGCTCAGTGATGCTTTCATGTTGTTTGGCCAGGAACTGTTAACAACTTGTTATTCTATGCAGTCCAAAGACCAGTAAAAGTCTTTATTGGGTCTCAAAGACAGTTTGAGAATGAATCTGCTTTCTTTTACAAAAGAAGTTCATCACATAAGTGCATATCCTAGTTCCAATTTTTCTGAAGCCATTTTCTCAGAGTATGCTGATGTTTTCTATAACAAGTTGGGCAAACTTCCAGTTGTGTATTCTATGAAGTTAGGCCCAGAGGTCACTCCACTGGTCAGACCAGCAAGAAGAGTTCCGATAACTATGCAGGATAAAGTTAAGGCTCAGTTGGATAAAATGGTACTGCAAGGTGTAATTTGTCCAGTTACAGAACCGAGATCGGCATCGCTGCGTTTTGAAAATTTCAGTTGGCTATTTATTTCAGCTAATTTGCATCCAACATAGGAATTGGACTTTAAAGTAATTAGTGGGCGTTTTACCAACAAGTGTAAGCTATTGGTTATACATATGCAAAATAGATGGAATGATTTTAAAGGCAATAGGTTCAACTTATTCCTATTGCTTTTGGATTGGTTGGTGAATTTCTATTTAAGTTAACAGTAGTCCCATGTTTTACTACGATCTGAGAAAGATTTTATCGAAAGCACTTATCGTTTGTTAAGAAAGGGACTTTTTTTGTACTGCTTTTAACTTGTTCTCATTAAGTTCATTTTAAAGAAAGTTTCTTGTTTACAAACTTTTCCTGAGGTATACCAGCACCTTCTAAGGACATCAGCCTTGGTGAATTTGCTGCCGTTGTTTCTGTTGAACCAACTGAATGGGTGTCGTCTATTGTAGCAGCTCACAAGAAAGGCTCAGACGAAATCAGAATATATATTGACCCAAAAGATTTGAACAAGGCTTTGAAAAGACCATATCATCCAATGCAACTGTTTTTTCTGTCTTGGATGCAAAAAGTTCATTTTGGCAAGTGATGATCACAAATCATCAGTACCAACCACTTTTGGTACCCCATTTGGGAGATACAGATTCCTAAGGATGCCATTTGGAATACATTCTGCAAGTAAAGTCTTCTAGTGTGCAACAGAGCAATTTTTTTTGCGTTATCCTTGTGCCATAATAGATGATTTATTGGTTGGAGGCAATGGTGAAGCAGAGCATGACAGAAACCTAAAGAGAGTTCTAGACAGATCATGTGAAGTAAACTTGAAGCTCAAGCCTCTGAAGTGCAAATTCAGACTACCCTAAAGTTACATATGTAGGTCATTTATTTACCAGTACTGGCTTGAGACCAGACCTGACCAAGGAAGCAGCTTTTCTTGAGATGTCAGCACCATACAATATTAAAGCTCTGCAGCGTTTCCTAGGCATGATCAACTATTTAGGCAAGTTTATACCAGACTTCAGTGAGTTGGCAGCACCTTTAAGAGAGCTGACGTACAAAAATATTGCATGGTCATGGTTAAACAGCACCAGATGGAATTTGAAGACTTTAAGCAGAAAATTGCCACCCCACCTACATTAAGATACTATGATGTGAATAAACCAGTCACTCTTTCCTGTGATGCTTCAAAATTTGGTCTTGGCATATTATACTTCAAGAGGGCAGACCAGAAGCCTATGCATCTAGAATACTTACCCAAACTGAAATGCAGTATACTCAAACTGAGAAAGAACTTTTGGCAATAGTACTTGCATGTTCCAAGTTTCATGATTATATTTAAAGTCGAGTTATTCAGATTGAAACTGACCACCAACCTCTAGCCGCTATTCTACAGAAACTTATGCATTCAGCTCCAGAGTGATTACAAAGAATGATGCTCAAATTGCAAAAATACAACTTCAAAATGGTCTATACGAAAGACAAACTGCTCTATCTGGCTGGTACTTTACCCAGGTCACCCAGAAATATGATCCAACAGCTTGACGCAGAGAATTTTGACTTTGACGTGATGGCAATGCCTAATTTTTGTACCACTAGGCTTGATGAGTTAAGAGATCACACACAGATTGATCCAATTTTGCAAAAGCTCAATTACTACATTAATGGATGGCCATCAAAGCAATCTACTGTACAACCTGAAGTGCAAACCTATTTTCTTTACAGAGATGAAATGCTGATGGAAGGTGGCTTTATAAGATCCTAAAATTATTTTAACTGCTTCCCTACAACAAGAATATATCCAGATTTTGCATTGCAGTCACCCAGGTTCCACATCCACTAAGAGAAGAGCAAGACAATTAGTATTTTGGCATTCATTACTGAAAGACACTGATAAAGTACTTTCTTCTTGTTCAGTATGCAATAGTACTAGACCGCATTTGCAAAGAGAACCAGTTCAGCTAAGTTAAATTCCTGAACTACCTTGGTCAACAGTAGCCACTGATATCTTCGAGTGGGGTAATTAACACTACTTAGTATTGGTAGACTCTTATTCGAATTGGTTTGAGATTGACTTACTACCTAACCTAACATCCACTACTGTTATTACTAAGTTGAAACATCATTTCCCAGTCCATGGTAGCCCATAAAAAGTTATTTCTGACAATGGTACTCAATTTACTAGTTAGTTGTTTCAGAAATTTGCAAAAGAATGGGACTTTGTACATGTTGCTAGCAATCCTGAATATCCACAGTCAAATGGACTAGCTGAACGTGCAGTGCAGAGTGCAAAGCAATTACTTGAAAGGTCAAAGCATAACAATATCGATGTCTTTTTTGAATTTACTTAATCTCAGAAACACACCCCATTACGATATTTTTGGCTTACCTGCTCAAAGACTTCTATGCAGACAAACCAGAATGATGCTACTTATTAGTTCCAGTTTATTGAGGCCTAAAGCTAAGGAGAACAGAACTGTCAAGGCTCAATTATTCAAGAAGTGTTCTATCCAGAAGTCCAGTTATGATAAATCAAGCAGATGTCTTTGTCCGTTGAGGGAAGGAGAGACAGTGAGAATACAAATGGAGAAAGGTTTCAACTGGATTGGTCAAGTTACAGGTACAGTGAATATAAAAAGTGTACACACCCCTGTTAAAATGCCAGGTTTTTGTGATATTAAAAAAATGAGACCACAATAAATCATTTCAAAACTTTTCCAATCTTTAATGTGAGCTATAACCTGTACAATTCAATTGAAAAATAAACAAATATGTTAGGGAAATAAATACAATAAGTTGGTTGTATAAATGTGCACACCCTTAAACTAATACTTTGTTGATGTACCTTTTGATTTAATTACAGCATTCAGTCTTCTTGGGTAGGAGTCTGTCAACATGGCACATCTTGACTTGGCAATATTTGCCCACTCTTCTTTGCAAAAGCGCTCTAAATCTGTCAGATTGCGAGGGCATCTCTTGTGCACAACCCTCTTCAGGTCATCCCACAGATTTTCTGTTGGATTTAGGTCTGGGCTCAGGCTGGGCCATTCAAAAACTTTAATTTTCTTCTAGTGAAGCCATTCTTTTGTTTATTTGGATGTGTGCTTGGGGTCATTGTCACATTGAAAGGTGAAATTCCACTTCATCTTCAGCTTTCTCGAAGATACCTGGAGGTTTTGGGCCAAAAGTGACTGGTATTTGGAACTGTTCATAATTCCCTCCACTTTGACTAAAGCCCCAGTTCCAGCTGAAGAAAAGCAACTCCAAAGCATGATACTGCCACCACCATGCTTCACCGTGGGGATGGTGTTCTTTTGGTGATGCAAAGTGTTGCTTTTGTGCCATATGTACCTTTTGGAATTGTGAACAAAAAGTTCAGCCTTGGTCTCATCAGACCATAACACATTTTCCCTCATGCTTTTGGGAGACTTGATATATTATTTTGCAAATTTTAGCCGGGCCTGGGTGTCTTTCTGTGTAAAAAAAGGCTTCCATCTTGCAACCCTACCCCATAGTCCAGAAATATGGAGAATATGGGAGATTGTTGTCACATGTAGTACACAACCAGTACTTTCCAGAAATTCCTGCAGCATTGCTGTAGGTCTCTTGGCAGCCACCCTGACCAGTTTTCATCTTGTCTTTTCATCAATTTTGGAGGGACATCTATTTCTTTGCAACGTCAATGTTGTCTCATATTTTCTCCACTTTTTGATGACTGTCTTCACTGTGTTCCATGTTATATCCAATGCTGTGGAAATTTTTTGTACCCTTCTCCTGACTGATACCTTTCAAGAATGAGATCCCTTTGATGCTTTGTAAGCTCTCTGCGAACCATGACTTTTGCTGTAGCTGGCAACTGAGTAAATGTCAGGAAAATCCTACTAGGACAGCTGAACTTTATTTGGGGTTAATCAGAGTCTCTTTAATTGATGGCAGGTGTGTACCCAAGAAGACTGAATGTTGTAATTAAATCAAAAGGTGCTTCCATAAAGTATTAGTTTAATGGTGTGCACACTTATGCAACCAGCTTATTGTACGTTTTTTATTTTTTCCCCTAACAGATTTGTTTGTTTTTCAATTGGTACAGGTTACAGGTCACATTAAAGGTGGGAAAAGTTTTGAAATAATTTATTGTGGTCTCATTTTTTTTATATCACAAAACCTTGGCATTTTAACAGGGGTGTGTACACTTTTTATATCCACTGTATATCTATATATATATATATATATATATATATATATATATATATATATATATATATCTGCCGAGTCAAGATCCTACCTTGTAGAATCTGAGGGTGTGGAGTACAGGAGAAATCGCAGGCATCTTCTTCCTGTACCAGAATCATCACAGCAGCATTGTTCCTGTGATACAGACTCTAGATCTCAGAGTGAACCAAACATTGTTCCCATCCCAGAGTGTGTTTCAACCTCTAATTCCATTCCTGAAGATGTTCCAAATACTTTCAACGTTGAACATCCTGTAGAGATAGCTCCAGTTGCTAACCCAATTCCCAGTTTTATGTCACACGATATGGTCGAATATCCAGGCCCAGTGTGAAATATGCAGTAAAATGGACATAACTGTCTATATGTATCTAGTCTTGTATAATTGCATGACAAAGAACTACCTGTGAAATCTGCATGCCAAATAGATTCATAACGTTGCACGATCTATTTCTCAAAGAGGGAGGATGTAGATCGGAGTGTATGTGATGTGTCTTTAAGATGCATATCATGGACTGAGTGTGCACATATAAATAACAGGCACATGCTATTCCCAGTGCCATTTTGAGAGTGCAGCCTGAGAGCGAGCATGTATGATTGCAGTAGTTAGTTTGTATATAAGTTACTTAAGTTAAAGTCAGTAAACATCTAGCATGATGTGTTTGTATATAATAAAGCTGCTTGAACAGAACCTATGAAGACTCTTCTATTGTGTCCAAAGTAGGAGAGCAACATTTGTCACTTTTGATGCGACTCACTCACCCTATATGCAAAGATGGGAATAAGGGATTGTGGATGGATGGATCTTTGCAAAGAGAAGAAATGGTAAAGCATGAGTGTAACAACAGATGTTCTTCGTGTTTCACTGTTGTAGTCATCACACTTGTGTTATCTGCCTGCAAGTAGCCCTCAGTCAGCCCGAATACCAGAGACTTAGTATTTCTGCGTCGGATGCTGTCGCTCCAGGACTGACGTCAGGTTGTCAAGGGTATAAAAACATTCAGCCGACACCATTACATCAGTCTTTCTTGCCGAGGAGCCAGAAGCAGAAGCAGTTTGCAAGTGCCGGTCAGCTGCTACCTGAATTTTCGTATAAGAATTTAATAATCCTGAAGTCTTCTAAAGCCAAGTACCCCGTTGGGGATCCTTTTTTCTTGCTCTAACCGATGTCAAAAAAATTAACAGTTGTCTTGCCTGTGGAAAGCAAATACCTCACAGAGATTTTCATTCTTACTGCATCACCTGTTTAGGCCCAGACCACGATGTCCCTCACTGTCGGTTTTCTGCCTTATTTAATGCCCGAACCACTCATCATCTGGCTCTCTTTGTCGCTAAATTCTTTCGCTCTCGATCTCTGAAATGGCTTTGGTAAGCCACCTGACTACTGATATTCTGAAAAAAAGTAAAGATAAAGACAGAGACAGACCACATAGGTCCAAAACTGCCGAAGTCGCTTCCGTTAAGCTAGTTGCCAGTCCACCGGTACTTAGTGAGGTGCTTTTGCAGCCCCAGATGCCCACTTCAATGGATTCGTTGGCCTCTACTGAGACCCATTCGGAGTCCAGTATGCCATGAGACTCTTCTTCGACTATGGAACCTGTGGATGTCTCTACCTTGGATAGGTCTGGAGCCGCTGAGCAAGCACCGGCTTCTGAGGCAGTTATTCGCTCAACCGATGTTCGAATCAAATCAACGACTTCTTTTTTAACCAAAACTACTGAGTTTCTTAGGCCCAGAGTACACACTACACCTAGAAGCCTGACGACCAAAGCGCATGCACCTGCTCCCATGCCACAAAAACAAATGCTTAGAATGGCTGAAGACCTTATTACGCTGATTAGGGGAAGTCAGCCTTCCTCTGCTAAGAGACAAAGAGTCCAGTCCCCTTCAGCTTCTTCAGACCAGGAGTCCGATGACTTTGAAATTTTTGATTATGAAGACATGCCCTTATCTGCTTATGAGGATTCAGATGCAGAGGAATCCATTCACTCTGCCTCACCTCCAGAGGATTTTTCTTTTGGTGAAATCTTGCATACCTTACAAGAACATTTCCATTGGGAATGCCAAGACTATCCTCAGTCCAAAAAGAAACTCAGAGAATTTCTAGAGTTGCCTCAACACAGGCCCTTAGCAGTACCCCCTGTCCTGGATGTTGTGGATGATGGTTTTATGAAATCCAGTCTTATTCCTGACACTTTACCTCCTGCCCCTAGGAAACCAGACAGGTACTACAGAGTACCTGACACTCATACATTTCTTTGCAAGAATCCTACTGCTGACCCAGGTTAGTACTAGGCTAATTGCCCTTGGGGGCCATTTTAAGCCTAGCCAGTTACCCCATGTGAGAATCAAACCCTGCACCTTATGTCTGTAAGGTGAACACCTTAACCATTCTGCCATCCTCCCATCATTTCCCAGGGGCCTAAAGGTATCAGGGCTACTACAGCCAAGAATCCCATTCCTTCAGACAAGGATTCCAGAGCTTTGGACAGATGGGGTAAGAAGGTATATACCTCTGCAACTCTTGCTATTAGGGCATTGAATTGTCAATTTCACATGCTGAAGTACCAGCAACATATTATGGAATTTATTAAACAAAAAGTGGCAACATTTTCAGACTTTGCAGAAAATAAAGAATTACAGGAGCGTATGCACTCTGCAAGCCAAGTCAGCAAGCATACTTTGCAGTGTGGCTTTGACGCCCAAGAAGCATCTTGTCAGGCAGCTGTCACTGGCTCTGTACTGAGAAGACATGCTTGACTGAAGGAGCAGACCTTGCCAGATCATGTCAAATCAAAGTTACTAGATGCTCCTTTGAATAAGGACTGTTTGTTTGGCACCAAAGCAGAAGAAGTTCTTAAAAAGACGGAAGAAAAAGCTAAGTCTATGCAGACTGTTAAAGAATTCTTACAAGTGCATCCCCCTAGATTCAGTAGGCATTGCCCTTCCAAACACTGGTCCTTTCCAGCCCCTTCCAGGTCTTCTCAAACCAGACCAGGGGAAATAGACCACCCAGACTACAATCTCAGAGTATGCAGAGATCTAAGTAATGGAGTGCCCCCACCCTTAAAGCAGGGAGTGGTAAGCCACCTCCTTATGGAAAAAGCTCACAATGACTTATTTACTCCACTCCCCAACCCTGCCCAATTGCTTGTGCCCCTAGGAGGAAAACTTGCCCTTCATGCAAAAAACTGAATGTCCATCACTCAGGACTGGTGGGTCCTCAAAATTGTATCCCAGGGGTACAAATGTTACTTCCATTCACTGCCAAACCCAAGCAGGTTTCCAGACCTTCTTCCAAACCAGTGGGCAGAGGCTCAAAACCAAGTACTTTCCCTACTCAATATCAGAGCTATTCAGCCGGTTCCTGTAGAACAGAGGTGTCAAGGATTCTACTCCAGACTCTCCCTGGTACCTAGGAAAGAGGGCTCTTGGTACCCAATCCTGGATCTTTCCATTCTCAACAACTTCTTGGTGGTACCAAAATTTAAAATGCTTACCCTGCAACAACTTCTTCCTAAGCTAGCCAAGGATGCCTAGTTATTCACCCTAGACTTAAAGGAAGCCTATCTGCATATCCCCATAAGGGAATCATGCAGGAAATATCTACGTTTCAGGACAGGGTCTATGCATTATCAGTTCTCTGCACTTCCCTTTGGCTTATCTGCTGTGCCCAGAGTATTCACAAAATGCCTGGCTCCAACCATCGCATACTGCAGGCAGAGAAATTTCCAAATTTACCCGTAGTTGGACGACTGCCTGATTCAGGCGGACAGTCAGGAATTGCTGCTGAAGCACCTGACATTTTTAAAAAAAACCTTCTCACCTCCTTGGGGTACACCATCAACAAAAAGAAATCAAAACTGGTACCCAGTCAAAAGATTGTATTCTTGGGAGCAAGCTCAGACACAACTTCCCAGATGGCATTCCTCACCTCAGAAAAACAAGTCTATCTGACAGACTACTTCAAACAAATGGCCACCATAACCCAGCTATCTGCAAGAAAAATACTGCAAGCCCTAGGGTTCATGGCCTCATGTATACTGCTGATTCCATATGCAAGACTGCGTATGAGGAAACTCCAATGGTACTTAAAAAGTCTTTGGTGCCAACATTCTCAGGACCTGGAAACAGTCATTCTTATCATACCCTGTCTAAGGACAGAGTTCCTCTGGTGAGCAGAAGCATGCAACCACAACAAGGGACTGCCATTTACTCAACCCCAAGCCACCCAAACCCTAACCACAGATACATCAGACTATGCCTGGGGGGCACACATGGATGGAAAATGTATTCAGGGCCACTGGAGCCCAAGTCAAATTCATCGGCACATCAACCAAAAAGAGATGCTAGCTATACAGAATGCCCTGACAGCTTTCAGATCCCTAAACTTTCCAGGACAACTGCTAATAAAAACAGACAACACCACAGTTATGTGGTACATCAACAAGCATGGGGGAACCCATTCCTACCCACTCTGCAGGCTAGCCATGGCCCTGTGGAACATGGCCTTAGACATTCAAGTCCATCTGCAAGCTCAATTCCTGCCAGGCAAACAAAACTTACTGGCAGATGACTTGAGCAGAAATCTCCTAGACCCACACGAGTGGCAACTGGAACACAGCACCTTCAACCTTCTGATTCAGAAATGGGGGACCCCAGAGGTGGATCTCTTTGCCTCCCCCTACAACCACTAGCTAATCAAATTCTGCACCAGGAATCCTCACAGCAGGGCCTGGAAAGTGGATGCCCTATCTTTTCAGTGGGTAAATGTCTCAATCTATGCCTTTCCCCCTCTGCCTCTCCTTTCAAGAGTATTACTCAAGATAAAGCAGGACAGACCAAGGACAATTCTGATTGCCCTGGACTGGCCATGCCAGCACTTGTACCCATTCCTGCGCAGCCTGACATCGGTGGCACCCTGGCACCTACACCAGAATCCAACCCTCCTCTCTCAGCAGGAGGGACAGATTCTGCATCCACAACTGCAAACCCTAAATCTTGCAGCCTGGCTTATTCCTTGAATTCTCCCCCACCAACCTTAAGCAAACAGGTGCTGTCCGTCATTCTTGAAGTCAGAAGACCCAGTACAAGAAAATCCTATGCTGATAAGTGGAAAAGGTTCTGCTCATGGATTCAATCTAAAGGAGAGAACACAACACTGCCCTCTCTGCCTCTTATCCTGGATTATCTAGCAAATCTACTCCACAAAGGCCTGTCCTTCTCCATTAAGATACATGTCTCAGCCATTTCTGCTCATTACAACACTGAGCCACCTCTCTTCTCGCACGCTGCTATCAAACAGTTCCTGAGAGGGGCAAACAACTTAAGGCCACCAAGGAGAGCACCCACCCCTGCTTAGGACCTTAACTTTGTACTGGAAAAGCTCATGATTCACCCCTTTGAACCTGCTGCATCAGCAGAGTTAAAATTCCTCTCTTGGAAAACAGCCTTGCTTCTAGCCATCACTTCAGCTAGATGAGTGTCTGAGCTACACGCACTCATGGCTGTGGAACCCTTCATTATTTTCCATGCTGACAGGGTTTCCCTCAGGACTAACACTTCCTTTATGCCCAAAGTGGTGTCCAGTGTGGCTCTCAATTAATCCATCCATTTGCCAACCTTTTTCCCTAATCCTCAAAATAAAGGGGAAAGGATCCTGCACTCCTTGGACATGCACAGACAGCTCAGATTCTACCTTGATAGGACTAAGCCCTTCAGAAAATCTGACCAGTTACTAGTCAGCTTTGCAAGAAGGGCAGAGGGCAAGTCCATTTCAAAACAAACCATTTCCAAATGGATAGCACACTGCATCCATTTCTGCTACAAGCACCATGGGAAACCAACCCCTCAGGGGGTCAGAACACATTCCACTACGGCAATATCTACCTCTACAGCATTTCTTAGGGGAGTCCCTACCAGGGATATCCTGGAGGCTGCTACCTGGAGTTCTGTACACACCTTCACCAAGCATTACCACCTGCTTATCTTTTCCAAATCCAGGGCAGGATTTGCTACAGCAGTCCTGCAAGGCATACTAGCCAGCCCTAACTCTTCTTGACTGCCTCCACCCTTCTTCAGCTTTGGGAATCCACCCAAGATTGATAACTGCAACAGTGAAACACGAAAAACATAGTACAGTTGTGTACACTTACCATAAATGTAGATGTTCAAGTGTATTCACTGTTGCAGTCCTGGTTTCCTTCCCTCCAGCCCCCTAGCTTTCTCTCTCCTATCTATGGCTATTACTAACACCTTCTGAGTTATTGGTATTTACTTTTTACTGGTGATGTGTTCCCCACCATAACGTAGCTCCCTATTTGGGGGGCTCCTGACATTTGGGGCAAGAAAAACTGATGTAATGGCATTGGCTGCCTATTTTTATACCCTTGACGACCTGACATCAGTCCTGGAGCGACAGCATCTGACGCAGAAATACTAAGTCTCTGTTACTCGGGCCGACTGAGGGCTACCTGCAGCAGATAACCCAAGTGTGATGACTGCAACAGTGAATACACTCGAACATCTACATTTGTGGTAAGTGTACACAACTGTACTTTTTACTATTTGTGTTTCTCTCTTGCAGTACTACGAAATGTCATACGGATTGAACATTGAAATGCACAAACAGGTGGGCACTAAGAAAAAGTAGGTATTTTGTTTGTCAATCCCTTCCCTGCATTTAAATCTGAAGTAATGACATTTGCTGTTTGACTGACAAGCTGACAGTCTCATTGATTGACTGATTTATTGATAATTGGTTGACACTATCTTGTATAATTTGTTAAGAACCACTAAGCACACAAGCTGGATAGGGACCGGTTTAAATGTGCTCCCAAAGGATATGTATGCTGGTTATGCGAAAACAAAATTAAATTTTATACTGGATGCAGCAGTTTAAATTATAGCTTTTAATTCTAATTTTCTGGCAACACTGGAAAGCCTAAAGTCTCTCATAAGTAATGAGGTGGCACCTTGTACTGTATCTCTTTCTCTCTCTCTAAGTTTGAGGATCACACGATCACTAGAATGCCCTTCATCAACACTTCACTTGTGGGATGTAGGTCAGTGGACACACCAACTAATTCTTTCAGGTATTGTAATCACCTGTAATGTAACTGTTGGGGAACCAGAATCAATGTATTTCACTGGATTGGATAAAACATGAAGCTAATTCTTGCAATAATAAGGTGAGTTTGAAGTCATCTTTAATTATGTGACTGATGGAGGGGGTGGTGGTTGCTTTTTATCCTATGAGTGTTGTAAGCAACAGGACTTAGCTGTTACCATAGTAACTGATGGGCAGACTAGAATCAGCTGATATACCTTCATGGGGTTGGCGTTAGCTATCACAAAATTTCTGATGGGTGGATATGCAGCAAGCTTCATTTATATAAAGCAGGGGGGGAATTAATTTGACTCATCACAGTGAGGCTTGATTTTGATGTTATCATATTGTTGGTGCATTGATTTCAGTTAGTTGTCATCATATGTATACCTCTCAATTTTCCACATTTTAGCAGAATGTCCAGATTTTTGCATCATACCTTTGGTTTATTCCTCATAAAATTTGTGGTTTTCTGGCAAATCACTGGGATGATCTGAAGATTGAAGCCACTAAATAATGACACATACATTTGAGTTTCAGCCTTCAAATCCTTCAGAAAATGTATGCTAATGCAAACACTGTTACTCTAGCAACTTTTGAAGTTTATGAGAGCAACACTTAAAATGTCATTTTTAGGCCTATGTCTCCCCATTTTGTCAGGCTTTGTCTAGATTTCTTGCACTAAGAGGTTGAGAGATATGACCATACAATTGCTGAGGAAGGTTAGACTCTGTTTGCACTGTGACTACTGAATAAATAAAAGGCAGTGCCCTGACAGGCCGAAGTGAGGGAAGTTGAAAAGCAGACTGGCTTTACTGTACAAGTATTGGAAATCACTTAGCATACATCAAGCTACAGACGTAACAATAGTAGTGATATTAACAAGAGTGAAAATGCGCTGATCCTAGGTGATACAATACTTTGTTCTCTGAAACAAGTCCAGTATCACAATGAAAATATTAAAATTCACAGCCCCCACTTACTCACCCAGCAAGTTGTTTTGTCTGTTTTGAATCCACTAGTATTATCTTTCTGTTACCGGTTTGTAACTCATTGAAATTAGAACTTTTGGTTTTTCATTTTCAGGTTTTCTGACTTCAGTCTAACTAAATCTAGGTTTCTGATTTCTACCTGGACTGTATCAGATATATATATATATATATATATATATATATATATATATAAATAAAAATGTAAATGTTCGTTTGTTCAAAATCTTAAATCTCCGAAAGTTCTTCACCGATTGCTTTGAAATTTTCACACAATGTTGCATTCGAATACTCGCGTATTTTTATATACCTACTATTATATAGATGTCACACGTTGCATTCGAATACGCGTGTGTTTTTATATACCTACTATGGATTCTATATATTTGTATACAAATATGCAATTTTATATGTTTTTGTTATAACTTTCTTACTTCTTTTTCAGTGCAATCGATCTGCTTTAGTTCATCCAAATAATGCCTCGCAGAAGATCAAACTTACATCGTCGTACTCGCAGAGCGGAAGCAGTGCGATGACTAATTGCAAATCAAACTGAGGAAGAACGGGCATCAGTGAATGAGCGAAACAGACAAAGAATGGCTCAAATACGTGCCGAGGAAGCAGCAGAGCGACGTGCAGCCAGACTTGAGGATGCACAGTTGCGAGCATGGCAATTGCGTTCTGCAGCTTCATATCTGCTTCATTCTCCTCGATCGACACCAACGGACAAAATAAGTGCTTGCCTGAAATACTCTACTTTGTGGTGACACATAAAGACGTTAAAATTAACTACAAATACGCGTGTCCAGCTGCAAAACGATCGATCAGCTGAGATATTCTCACATCATTTGCTGGAAATTGGGAACGGAAAGGTGCCGGTTGATCTGACCTCAGGACGAATTTCATTGCCTCATAACTTCTGCAATTTAGTGACGTCAAAAGAAGAATTGGTTGAAAAAGTATTTCCCAATATTCAAACCAATTATAAGAATCACGATTGGCTGACTGAACGAGCTATTCTTGCTGCCAAGAACAAAGACGTCTACGAACTTAACAATACTATTCAGTCTAACATTCAAAGCGAGGCAGTCACATACAAGTCCGTCGACACTGTTGTGGAAGTAGATGAAGCAGTTAATTATCCAACAGAATTTCTGAATTCACTCGATCTGCCAGGGATGCCACCACACGTACTGCAATTGAAAATTGGCGTGCCAATTATCATGTTGCGAAATATCAACCAGCCAAAGCTTTGCAACGGCACGCGGCTTGCAGTAAAAAAATTAATGAGCAACGTCATAGAAACAACTATCTTGACAGGACCTTTCAAAGGTGAAGATGTCCTCATTCCTCGCATTCCTATGATTCCAACAGATATGCCATTTCAATTTAAGAGATTGCAATTCTCAATTCGATTGGCATTTGCAATCACCATCAACAAAGCTCAGGGCCAGTCTTTAGAATTGTGCAGTTTAGATCTACACATAGATTGCTTCTCACATGGACAATTATATGTTGTGTGTTCTACAGTCGGCAAACCAGACAATCTCTATATCTGCACAGACAATGGAACAACAAAAAATATTGTATACCCACAAGCATTGTGAAATTAAACATATTAGAAACATGCGCTTTCTGTTTTCTTTCTTTTCCATTTAACCAGACTGAGCCACAGCAACACGTGGCGGGTACAGCTAGTATATATATATATATATATATATATATATATATATATATATATATACTGTTGCTGTGTAGACTTAAAACAGATAGTATTACCTTATTGGTGAACTGAAGTTATCCACCTTCATAAGAAATTGTACAAAATAGGCCTAGTTAATATTTTATTATCAGCGGGGAACAAAAGCCATATGTCATCATAAGAAAATGTTAGTAAGCAATCCATCTTAATCCCTTGAGCTGTGAATGGACCATGATCAGCCCCGTTGTTCATGAATAATAATGAAACAGACCCCATTGGTGGAATCCTCACCTAAACGGGGTATATAATAAAAGATGACTCATGGCCAAAAATCAGAAAGAGCAACTCCCTCAAAGACAAGTGCTCTGTTATACAACTAAACAAGAAACTAAGAGGTCTAAGTCCAACAAGGCCAGTTACTAGGTCAGGATAGCCTAGCCTAAGGATAATTAGAAGGCCTTCTTCAGCTATGTCCAGAGCCTTAGAGGTAACCCACAGCAGTGTGCTGAACAGGTGGTGAAACAGTACCACCTTCAATGATTACGGTGACGTAGCAGATCTATTGGCTGACAAATTTAGCTCAATTGGCACTCCCCAACCCCATCCAGAACCAACAGATAGAATCGCCTCCAACACCCCCCCCCAGATATCAGTAGGGAGCAGGTTTTGGCAGCACTCATTAAAGCCAAGAATGTCACCTCCATGGGTCCTAACAACATACCCTGAACAGTTTAAAATATGACCTACCAGCACAACTTTATGCACTCTTTAACTATGGCCTTGAAACAGGAGGACTGTAATAGTTATTCTACCCCACAAGGGTAGACCATTATCTGACCCAGGGAACTACAGACCCATCAGTCCAGCAAGCCTAATATGCAATGCTATGGAATTAATTGTCATGGAAATGATAAATAAGAATATTGACAACTTACAGAAATGGGACCCATCCCAATTTGGCATTGTTAAAGGAAGGCCATGCCTACTTAAACTGGTAAACTTCTTTGAAAGGGTCATCAAGGCAAAGGACAAGGGTAAAACAGTTCATATTGCTTATCTTATCCTGGCTAAGACATTCATTACAATACCCCACTCAGGCATTGTCGACAAGATTCTGAGCTAGGTGTAAATGCTTACATAACTTGCTGGATTGCCAAATGGCTCATAGACAGGACCCAAGAAGTCAGGATCAGTGAGACCACCTTCACCATGAGACTTGTTACCAGTGGAGTACCCCAGGGCTCTGTGCTGAGCCCGCTCCTGTTTGGCATTTACTTCTCAGAAGTCAAGGCTAATGCTGAAGGCCTTTAGCTTACTAAGTTCACAGATGACTGTAAATTGGGAGCTATTATTGATTCCCCCCAAGATACCAACATATTTTGAGTGGGTTTAACATAGATAAATGACTAGTGCCAAAGGCATAGCCTACAACTCAATGCCAATAAATGCATTATAATACCCTTTTGGAAACTGTCAACCCAAGTTAATTACTCCATCAATAAAATGCCCCTAAGAGTAGTAAGGGATCTGGGAGCATATGTAGACAGTACTCTGGCCTTCGACCAACACAGTGCCAAGAAATCATTCTATGTCACCCAACTTATATGTTAGGGTAGGGCATCCAGGTCCAAGGAAATTACAATATCACTCTACTCTGTCACTGTCAGATCTATTATTGAATACAATGACCCCTTTGTCATGTATCTAACTAGACACTTGCAACATTTGGAACGCCCACAAAACTTTCTCGCCAGGAAAATTCAAGGCATGAATACCCTGTCCTACACTGATTGCCTAAAGGCTTTGTCTCTGTAGTCAATTTTTTACAGGCTGCAGAGAGGGGATCTTTGCCTGGCTTTCAGGGCTTCCTCAGATCTGGGCCCAATGCGGGTCCGAGGAATGTCTGTAATGAATGTCTGTTGCACTTGCTCAAAACAAACAGCACCAGAAACTCTAGAGCCAGGGATCAAAACTTCATCTGTGACATAAACATCCAAGGAAGTTATAGTACCACTGTACTCGGCCATGATCAGACCTGTCATTGAATACAATACCCCTCTGGTATGTATCTAACCAGACACTTGCAACAGTTGAAACACCCACAAAGGTTTCTCACCAAGACAATTTAAGGCATAAATACCCTGTCCTACACTGTCATCTAAAGGCTCTGTCTCTGTATTCAGTCTCCTACAGGCTGCTGATAGGGAATCTTTGATTGGCTTTCAGAGCTTCAGACCCAGCCCTGATGGATCTATTGCACATGCTCAAAACAAACAGCACTAGAAACACTACCTCCAGGGATCTCTACTTCACTTATGATATAAACAGAATGTGCTGCAGAGACGGATATGTGTCTCAAAGATCCCTGCACTATGGAATAGGCTCTCCATGCATGTAAAACAGAGTTCATCTCTGAACCTATTCAAATGAAACTTTGAAAATTGAATGGGAAATAATACCCTCCCACACACAAATCCTTAATTATCTCCCTACAAACATGCCTCCCCTAAGTACAGATGCCCATAATACTAAAGACCCAAATGATATGGGGTGCGTGGATAGGCTTGGAAGGGCCCTAGTGGTCATTAGCCTATTAACAAACTATGAACTTGTGACACAGAATTATGTCCCATGATGTGAATCACATCTTTATCATGTGATCATCTGAAAGGCTGGAGCTGAACGTGTAATTGTACATCATATTTGATGAAGTCATCTTGTGTTTCTTTTCATCATTAAATGCACCAAGTTGCTATAAGTTTTTCTTTTCAGAACTGACCAAACGTGTGAATAAACGAGTAAATATGTGGAAGAAAACTAATTATCTGCTTGTCCATGAAGCTTAGGGGATCTAAACTCTACATGAATCTAACCTGTACAATATGATGTGTGCATGCAAGAAGAGAGAGGTAAGGTTGTTCCAAAGTTAATTAGCATTTTGGCTATTTCACTGTCTGTTTGTCTGTCTATCCATCTCTTTTTCTCTCTTCATTCATCCTCACTACAAATCCTGCCCCAGGAGAAACCTAAGAGCTGACAATATTAACACGATTTGTAATATTTGGAATGTCTTCCCTAGTCAGTGGCGAATGGTACCTCCTATACCGAACCAACAGATATTGCCAATATACTGGCCGACAGATTCATTGCCAACTTTACACCTCTCTCCCCTCTCAAAGGACCTATCATATTAATAGTAGATTGCCAGGCACCCAGCATTACTGCTGCACAGGTTAAAACAGCATTGTCCAAGGCCAAGAATACAGCTTCTATGGGACCTGACAACATCCCTGGCTGTGTTATACATGAACTACAGAGTGAACTGGCACCTCACCTGTGTGCCCTGTTCAATCACAGCCTCACCTCAGGCTTTGCCCCTACTGAATGGCACACTGCTACAATCATCCCTCTCCACAAAGGAGGAGCGACTACATACCCTTGGAACTATCGTCCCATTAGCCTAACGAATCTGATATGCAAAGCTATAGAACACATCATCATGGACCTAATAAACAAGGATATAGGAAATCTGCAAACTCTGTATCCCACACAGTTTGGTTTTGTGAAGGGTAGATCATGCCTGCTCAACTTGGTCGACTTCTTTGAGTCAGTCACCAGAGCTGTGGATGAAGGCAAGGTGGTTCACACAGCCTACCTTGATCTGGCCAAGGCCTTTGATACCATTCCCCACTCAGGAGTCACAGAAAAATTCAGTAAGCTAGGCATCATCCCCTATATCACTAGGTGGGTTGCAAACTGGCTCACAGATAGAACCCACAGTGTGAAAGTAGCTGACTCCAAGCCAGAATGCCGACCAGTCATGAGTGGAATCCCACAGGGTTCAGTCCTGGGTCCTCTCCTGGTTGGTATATACTTCTCTCAAGTCCAGACCAACACGAAGGGACTCTGGCTGACAAAGTTTGCAGACGATTGCAAGTTAACTCCCCAGGTGATGTTGACATCCTACAGAAAGGCCTCACTGAGACCAATGACTGGTGTCAGAACCATTGCCTTAAGTTCAATGCCAAAAAATGTGACGTCATCTCCTTTGGTAAAAAACTGGTTACCATGAATTACCACATCGATTTTAGTCCACTGAACGTAGAAGGTGTTGAAGAGATGTAGGAACACAGGTTGACAGCGACCTCTCATTCGACTACTACATTGCCACTGTGGTCAGAAAGTCCTTCTATGTGGCACATCTCATTACTAAGGGTTTTGCATCCAGGAAGAAAGAGGTCATTGTGTTCCTCTAGTCTTCCCCTCTTCCCTCATTAGGCCAATCATTGAGTACAATGCCCCATTTAGCATGTACCTCACTAGACACTTGCAACAACAACCTGCAAAAGTACCTCACAAAGAGGATTCTAGCAAAAAAAACTCCAACTATACAAAGCCATGTCTGACCCAGCTCTGTTAGAAATGGTACATCTAAAGAAATCCCAATCCCTCCGCACCACATGCTCCAGAGACCTCAACCTCATTACCACAATCAACGGAACGTGCTAGAGGGACAGGTTCATAATCCAGAGACTGCCTATGCTATGGAACAGACTCCCCATACATGTCAAACAGAGAACCTCACTGGCCCTCTTCAAGAGAAATCTTGATGAGTGGATGGGAAAGAGAAAATTCACCCTGGGGATCACTCCAGTGTCTCTACTTGACAGAAGGCACTGGGAACTAAGGTCGGGTGGCACAATGCCAGGGTAATCCTATGGGCTAGGCTTGTAAAGGCTCCAGAGCCATTAGCCTAGTACACACCTATGAACCTATGTGAAATCCCATCTTGGGTATGCCCTTTCCTTGCTGTCCATTACAGTATATTATCAGAATATCTTTCCCTGTGAAATACTAAAAATAGACAAGTAGCTTACTAAATGAATAAATAAATGACACGGGAGAATGTTTTATTTCAGAAAGACCACCTGTCACTCCGTTCTTAAGCCTGCATCTTTTCTTCCATTTCAGCAACAGCTCAAGACATTTTTGTGGAATAAGGGTCACAGTGCTTAGTAACCACTTAAGCAAAGCATACAAAGTTAAAGCAAGAATCATGCACACACACAAATGCTACTAAGCATTGTATCATTGTATTACTTTCATATAGTAGATATTGTAATTCTTTTTCATTAAACTAGTGGTTTGGTATGGTTTTAACACCAGATATGGGGACATTGAAGAATTGGCAGCTGGGGTTGAGTGCTAATTGGTTTTCTGGATTAAATAAAGTTATATCTGTGAAGCCAGAATTTAAAGCTATATAAAAAAAAAAAAATCAGAGGTATAGCTAACAATTTTTGCACCAGGTACAATTCCCTGATCCAGTGCCCCCATCAACTTCATGAGCTGCGGAGCAAACCTCTTGCTGTTTTACTACCAGGTGAAGAGCTGCAGTGCTTCAGGTCTAACTGCAGATGCAATGCCAGCATTTCTAACTGTCAGTCTGCATTGAAGACCACTCAGGATCTGCCAATCACTCCCCATAACAATTTGCGCACATGGTGTCTTCCCCTTTGTCGTTCCCTACCTACATTACCGAGTGAAATATAGATATCACAGTCATTTTAAATGAGGAATAATATGTGGATACTGTTTTGCGTAACTGTAAAATAAATACTCACTTTTTTGTTTTTTGACCTTAGTGTGCAGGCTTTTTTACCATCATCCAATTTAGTTGGAACAATGAGTGTTAGCAAAGTATTATTTGATATTTACAAAGTGTCATATAAATAAATAAATGTAAACATTTCTCTCTATATATATATACATGTGTGTTTATATATATATATATATATATATATATATGTACACATACATATGTGTGTATATATATACATATATGTGTATATATATATATATATATATATATATATATATATATATATATATATATATATATACACATATATATATATACACACATGTGCATATATATATATATATGTGTGTGTGTGTGTGTGTGTATATATATATATATATATATATATATATAGATGTATACACACATACACATATGTATATGTGCATGTGTGTGCACATGACATACCGCTGTGAAGTACCTGAAGTATACTATTGCCAATAGTCATAAACTGAGGGTTCCTGTTGAAAGTGTGAGGGTTATAGTTGTAGTCCTTGAAACACTAAGAATAATCATGTAAAAAGGTGTGCTTTTGTACAGTTGTGTATGTTTGTGTGTGTATATACATACAGATATATGTATATGTGTATGAAATATTATATATATCTCCCCCCCAACACACCTTTTCACGTGATTATTTTCACCGTTCCAATGACTGCAACAGGAAAGACGAAGAGTGACTGAAGAATAACTGTATCTTTGCAAACTAATGTTCATGGCATAGTTATTCCAAGGTCTGAGAAATAATGGTGCTACAGTACTCAAAAGCGTGTCAGGCAATATTCGGCCAGCATATACATTTTGTATAACCAAAATCTTGTGACCTTCAGAACAAGATCTTTTGTCGTACTCCGTTTTTGGCCAGGAAGGCTGGAACCCTTCTCATATATTGTATCCCCCCACAACAACTTTCACTTTGACAAACAGCATTTTAAGAAGTCAGTGGTTTTCTTCTGCAACGGTTGTGGTGAGTGGTGCTTCATGATATTTTGTATTGCTAGACTAGATTTACAGTTAGCGGTTACTCTCACAGCGCTTTCTGGCCTAGCAGTAGATTTCCACTTGTTTTAACTTCAAAAAAAAAAAAAAAAAAGAGCGAGATGAAGCTGGCTTCAAAGTTGGAATCCGGTGCTACTTGGTTTGTCGGCCAGTGCAGGGTTTTGTTTGTTCTTTGGAGCTAACCGTCATGATTTGGTATCTTCTGTAGCTTTTTTTTTATTTTGAAAGTAAAAATTCACACCAATGGGGGGCTGTCATGAAGTCCGAAGTAAACGGTCTTCTTGAGACATTCATGGAATAGTGAGTGCTCAGTCCTGCTCGCTACGGTGTTCTTGCTGTTGTGTTTTTCACCTTGGCCGTCAAACAGTTAAAAAAAAGAGGGACAAGCTAACGGGTCAGGTCAGTCATTTTAATTTCTCTCCAGGTATCGCGCACAGAATCATCATGGTATCGATTGGATAGGCTGTTTTTCCTATGTTCTCTGCTGCGATTGCTGTTTCTAGTCCCTCCAATGTTTCTTTTGCCCCAACTTGGCCAGAACAGATGATGGACCTCCACAGGTACAGGGTTCAAATTCCTAACAGAAGTATACCAACGTAGTAAATTAAGTCATAATATTTATTATTGTAACTCCTCCCTCATTTTAGAATCTGTAGTAAAACAACAGTAAAAATTTAGCTTTTCAGCAGTTTATTTTGGTAATAGCATTAGCATTTAGCACCGTACTCTTCACATCAGCTTTAGTATTAAAAAATAAACAAATAGGACACAGTCTGCAAACACGCCAGGTTCACTTTCTAACTGAGCCTGGTGGATATAATCAAACACACGCACATAAATAAATTGGTCGATATTTTTTTCAAATTACACACCCTAACTAAACACAACAAGCAACAAATCAATATTTGCACAACTCATCTAAGCCACACCCCAACCAGTCCAGTTCAGCAACAAATTTTCTCAGCTTAAAAAAAATAATAATAATGAGAAGTGCAGTGTACACACTATTAAGTGCAAGAGGTCAACCAAATTAACTAAATTATACTTGAGAAAGTGTCATTGAATTTATTAATGCTTCATTTTTCTTTTTGGACACTCACTATTGCTTTACTGAAAGATATTAAACAAAAATGGAACTGAATTTCAGAAGAAACCAGGCTGCTTTTTGAGGAGTTTTCAGCTGGAGAGAATGTTCAAATGACAGAACCTCTACAGGAGAATATGAAGAGGTCATTTAGTCAAGTCACCAAGCTAGATAATGCCATCATCAAACAGTGCAGGAATTTGGCGGTTTTCAGTAGTGTTCGTTTTGTGGCCAAGCTAGATAATGCAGAAGAAGATACAGCTCCCAAAAGACTAAGAGGGAAGAACAGGAAAGGAGATAATAGGTTTGGATCCCAAGATCAGCTCTCGGCATATTTCGGCCGGTATGGAGACATTAGGAGTGTCTGTTAAAAAGGGGAAGTTCGGGTGGGAAAAATATATGAATATTTAGGTGTTTTAATTGAAGCACTTAATGAGGAAGGCAGGTTTAGATTAGCTCAAATAGTATGCAGAACAATAACAGCCCCTTGCATCTAAGGCTTTCCGATGAAGAGAGAGATCCGGAATCCAGCACAACACAAGCAATTCTGTGGAATATTCCACCATTTTGAATAGTACCATTGGAGGCTGCAGATCAAAGAACAGCTTTGTAAGTTTTTGTCCATAACAACATTAACACTAACAAGGATAGTTATCCTGAAAATAATCCAGATGGCTCAGGTATCCCTGTGTGCATTTCCCAATCTGTAAAGGAAAAGATTTGGAAAGGAGCGTTCATAGATATTTTTGATCTAGTAGATGCTGAAGGTTTACAGAGAATTATTGACACTGACCTTACGAGTTCCAAAGATCATGTAGAAGCCCTTGTGGTTTGGGGTAGATGGCGACCTAAAAATGTCAAGTCTTGTGACAACTGGGTAGTAGAGGTCATACATTACATGACTAGTTATAAAAAAGGAACTTTCTATGGCTACCTCCTTGCTACATTATTTCCTTATTGTAAGGGAAGCCTATGTTTTAAAAGGGGGAATGTCTTAGTACCACTATGTCCAAAGGTCCAGGAAACTAAAAGCAAAAGACAGTCACTTAAAACAGGAAACCAGGCATGCCGACACATGGCTCAGTGACATGGTGGACTAACAAAAAAAAGTGAACCAGATCAATAAGAGGAACACTTGACCACCAAAAGCAAATCTTGTTCGACTTTTAAGTCCAACAGTTGTGTCTAACCTGCATGTAGATTCCCTCACATTTGTAATGTTTGCAGGGGGAGACATCCTGCCATGAAATGTTGGCACAAAGATTCCAAAGGTTTAACAAGTTCATTTCAGTTTCAAAACAGAATTTAATTAAATTCAGAATCAACATCAGACAAGGGCAAGACATATTTTTGTGGCTTCAAAAGAGCCTGCTATTTTTGCAGACTCGGATTAGTCAGCTTGGAACCATTCCCCAATTAATACAGCAGACCTCAACGCATTTTTAAAGGATTCCAAATCACCAAAGATAAAACCAAGAACAGCTGCTGTGAAACAAACTCCAGGAGGTCAGCAACCAGTCACTTCAAAGTATTTTATTCGACAAATATTAGAAACAGTTGTTAAATGTTTTCGTTAGACCTTCATCAGAACATCATTTAATCAAAAACGTTAACAATATATACCCCTCCTAACTCAGTCACATGATATACGTAATCATTTAAAGTAAAAAAATCATAAATTACCACCACTTAATGATACAAAAAACATCTATAAAACCCAAATAAAATCATTTTATACTATAAGACAATAATTGTAATAGGGGGGTAATAGAACAACTGTCATTTAGTCCATGATAATTACAGGCATCCAATAATGTCTGCCATCTCAATTCATGTTTATCTAAAGGTCGTTCATTACCCACCCTTGTAAATCTTTCCTTATTTGTTCGATGATTAAAAAGTCAAAATTCCAAACGGATCCAAAATCAAAACATGAGAAAGCGGCTTCCCTCGTAGAGACAACAGGATACCAGGGATGCACATTTCAAACAAGGGGCCCGACTGAAACAAACAGTTATTACAAGTGATAACTGGATGGCCCGGAGTCTTCCCCCTTCAATATGAATCTTTCTTTTTGGATGAGGGAGAAACCTCAGAGGCCCTTGTGGAACAGAGTGAGTTGTTGGACTTGGATGATATTGAAACTGTAAGTAATGTTATGCCACTGAATTTGAACATTATTGAGAACACTTTGGGTGATTTTAAAATATACAATTATTCAACTAAAGTTCTTAATACTGGACATGCCGATATTTTATCAAAAGGTTTTACCTTTGTAAAGCCTGTTGGGCAAATGTAGTTGATGCAAAATGTGATTTGACGTTATTTACAAGAAAATTGAATTTAAAAATATTATTTAAAAATGAGTCATGCATCAAGAAAAATTCATTATACCAGCCTAGTGTATTCAACCCACCCCTAGTTAACCCTATTTTAACTTTTGAAAAAATGTGTGAATATGATATTCGTAATATTATACACAAGAATGAATCTAATTTTTCAAATGTAACTGATTGAGAATGTTTTGCTTCATGAATTCATTGATGATTATAATATTAGGCTGATGAAACCCGACAAAGGGGGGGGGTGGTTGTTATGAATACTGCTGATTATCAGAATAAGATTAATGCCCTGCTTTTTACTGAAAAATATTGTGAAGTTTCACGTAATGAAATTAATGTGGCATTCCGTAGGATTGATCTACTTCTACATGATATGCTTTTGCAAGGTGAGATTAATAAGGACAATTATGATTTTATAGTAAATCAAAAACCTGCCTTAGCCAGTATTTTTGGTATACCAAAAATACTTAAATGTCTTGAGCACCCACCGTTTAGACCAATAGTTGATGGGTGTAGATCAAAGACATATTATATTGCAAAGTGGATTGATAGTAAGATAAAGAATGGTATATCAAATAATATTAATATATTGAAAGATTCATGGCAGTTTTTGGAAAAATTAAACAGTGTGCCTTATAGTGAAACTGGATTTTTCGTGACCATGGATGTTCATGATTTATTTTCTGTTATACCTCATTAAATGGGTTTAACTTGGTTTGAACAGGAATTATATTCCATAGGAATATTGAGTAATACTACTGTGAATGCATGTACAACCCTTATGGAGGTGATTCTGAAAAATAATTTTATTTACTTTGAAGGCCAGACCTATAAGCAGATAACTGGTGTGGCGATGGGAGCGACATGTGCCCCCAGTTTTGCAAATTATGTTATGGCCCATAGTGAATATTCCAACTGTTGGTTCATATATCTTAGATTTTTGGATGATGTATTTATATATTGGATTGATACGGAGGAAAAACTGAATTTTTAGTTTATATAGATAACACTGTTGATTTTTTGAGATTTTCCTTCAATTACCATTCAGAAACAATTTCCTTTTTAGATGTTGAGGTTGGAAAGGATTTCGAAAATCATTGATTTTATTCTAATTTGTATAGGAAACCAACTTTTTTCAACACATACTTACATTATTCCGGCTGGCACCCTGAATATCAAAAGAAGGCATTAGTAAAGGGGCAGCTTGTATGGGTGGCCAAAATGGTTATCAGTAATGATCAGTTTATTAGGGAAGTTAACAAAGTAGTGGACGTGTTTCGTAAAAGGGGCTATCCAGATGTTTTATTAAATAGTGTATATAATGAAGTTATTACTAAAAGGGGAAATAGTACATATTTATCCATATTGGGACACCAATTGATTGATAGGGATGGCAATGTTAATCCATTGGCCACGGAGAATAAATATGCACTTAGTTTTATTACAACATTTAATTTGGACAGTGATCTGATTTTCAGTAGTATTCGTAAAAATTAGTTTGTAATGTTTAAAAACAATGATTTGGTGGAAAAGTTGGGGCCGATGCCAACAGTGGTTTATAAAAAGGATAGGTCTTTAAAAGTTAGATTAGAAAGATAACACAGATGGGAGACAAGTTCAACTTGGTACAAAAAAATGTGGCTGTTAGTCTGTATGTCCTTACATAAATACTATGGATAGTTTCTGTATTAGGAATAGGCAATATAAGGTAAAAGGACATTTTTCATGTAATACATCCAACGTGGTTTATCTTGTACAATGTAATCAATGTTCAACTTTTTATATTGGAACAACCAGTAGACCTTTTAAAAAGCGGATATATGAACATGTTTTAAATATTAAAAACAAAAAATCCACTAATGCACTTTATAGGCATGTGGAAAGTTTTGGTAACCATAATTTTAACTTTTTAATCATCGAACAAATAAGGAAAGATTTACAAGGGTGGGTAATGAACGAACATTTAGATAAACATGAATTGAGATGGCAGATATTATTGGATGCCTGTAATTATCCTGGACTAAATGACAGTTGTTCTATTACCCTCCCCTATTAAAATTGTCTTATAGCAAGACGTTGTCCCGTTCGAGTCTCAGTTAGAGCGTTTTCTGTGTGGAGGCATACGTGAATGGGGCATGCCTTCATTGAAGGTTGTGCATCAGGGCTGGTAACCCGGTACGTAAAAATCCACTACCAATCATTAGCGGACCGGAGTTCTGCTGTGGTGACCCCTAACCGGGAAAAGCCGAAAGACGCAAACAAACAAAGTAAAAAATGATTTTATTTGGATTTTAGAGATTTTTTTGTATCATTAAGTGGTGGTAATTTATGATTTTTTTACTTTAAATGATTAAGTATATCATTTGACTGAGTTAGGAGGGGTATATATTAACATTTTTGATTAAATGATGTTCTGATGAAGGTCTTACGAAAGCGCTTAACTGTTTCCAATATTTGTCGAATAAAATACTTTGAAGTGACTGGTTACTGACCTCCTGGAGTTTGTTTCACAACTTTTAAAGGATTACCTAGACCAAACGTTGGCTGATTTTATTATTGAAGGCTTTATCAATAGTTTCTCCATAAGATCCAATACTCAGAACATATACTCATGGTGTAAAAAATTAACATCAGTAAATGGGAAGCAACAAATAGTTCATTACCTCATTTTTAAGGAATTCCAGCATGGCTTCATTAAGAGACTATTTTGGATACTCCCATTCGAGCCATTTGGTGTTTCCCCTCTAAGTTTGGACCCGAGAAGAAACCAGGCAGTTGTCATCTAATACATCATTTGTCACATCCAGAAGGGCCATCAGTCAGATATAGCATAGAGAAAAAAATGACTCTAGACCTCATTACTCATATTTTGAAAATACAGTAGTCATAAAAGGAATTAAAGATCCATGGATTGCAAAAGTAGACATATGATCTGCCTTCTATCTCTTACCTATCCGTTAACAGGAGTGGCATTTGCTGGGCATGGAATTCAGTGGCATGTATTTTTATGACACAGCTATGCCATCGGGGTGGTCAATGGCTTGCTCTGTGTTTGACTGTTTTAGTAAGATTCTGCCCAAACCCAGCCTATGCTGGGGTTCAATACCTTTATGATTTTTTTACTCATAGGCAATGGTGAGAGACAAACTAGGAAGAGTCTCCAGGCCTTCACTGAGTAATGTAGTTCACTAGGTGTGCCCCTAGCTAAGGATAAACTAGAACAACTTAAGGTGTTAACATTTTTGGATATTGAGATCAGTGCAGTACAAGGTTGCTTTCATTTACCAAAGCAAACGTTAATGAAATCAACAATGCTGTGAGCAACTTCCATAAGTTAAAAAGGGTGACCTTAAGACAGGTCATGGAGTTCTTGGATCTCATCAACTTTGCATGCAGAGCCATAGTGCCTGGCAGAACATCCATCAGGCTGACAGCAGACCTTCTTTGTGGAGGTTGCAAAAAACACCCCAGGGTAAGAATTGACAAGAGATTCTGAGAAGATCTCAGGTTGTGGTCCAGTTTCCTCCTAGAATATAGTTTTTTTCTCATTTTGTAAAGAATATCGGGTAACCAATGAAAATCTCTCAACTGTTCAGTGATGCTTCTGATAAATTTGGCATGGGGTGTTACTTCAATGGAGACAGGTTTTCAGAGCCATCACCAAAAAAATGGTCTCAGGAAAGGAGACAGGACATTACAGTTTTAGAGATTTTCCCAATATAGGTTTCAATTCGGGGCAAGATCAATTAAAAAAAAAAAACATTTAATATTCAGATCATACAATAAAACTGTAGTAGAGGTACTCACTAAAAAGTCATCCAAAAATGTTTAGGTTATTTTTAAGACTGTTAGTGCTTCTTTCTTTGAAGATTAACATATCTTTCACTGCAAAACACATTAAGGGATCTAAGAACCAAGTAGCTTGATGCACTCTCTTGACAGCAGGTTCAGCTATTGAAAATATTGGCTCCACAAGCAGAATACACTTCCTGCCCCGATACTGGAAAGAATCTGGATGACTGCAGAAGGACAGCAACATCTTCGTTCTGGAATTAATGGGAAAACATCTCGAAGAGAACATACACCTCTTCAGTCAAACATTTTTTAAATTTTTTTCTGCAACTTAGAAATCCAGGACCATAAATGGTTAGTTTGCATTATCCTTCGGTATCTGCATCACTGCAATCAAATAAGCCTTGGTCTGCATTTGGTTAGAATCAACCTAATCGCATTAAGCTTATTTGCTAAGCTGTTTGTGGTTATCACTAAACATTGTACAGTTACCACAGGTTGTTCACAGAAACAAGTTGCAGCCCGGACAAGACTTCCCATAGGTTCAGCACTATTGAAATCTATTTTTTATAGCCTACATTCTGCATTTGATTCTTTGTACAGTTACCACCTGTGGACCACTTTATTGTGCTGGTTATACTTTAGTGCTTTCAGAGTCAATGAATTGATTGTCAGGCTTAAATGAGCAAACATAACATGTTGGAGGGATATATTCCTGTCTCAGAGACTTCCCATACTCTGGAACAAACTACCTATCTATATCAAACTAACCTCCTCAGTAGCACTCTTCAAGAAAAATCTTGATGATTGGATAGGAGATAGGAAATTTACCCTGGGGATCACTTCTGTGGCTCTGCTTGACAGAGGCACAGGAAAATAATTTTCTTGGGTCGCAAAAGCCAGGGTACCGTTTGGTTAGGCTTATATAGGCCCTAGGGCCAATAGCCTAGTACCTACCTGTGAACCTAAATATAGTTCTGGTCACCTGACTCTGGTACAATACACACCCAGAGCTTTGCTAAGATCTGTTGCAGCATCTGAAAGCTACAAAACAATTTCAAAAACTTGCACCCCCTCCAGGGTAGCAATTAGTTCACCCCTAAGGAGAATACAGTAAGATTCGTCGTGGTTTTCTCAGACATTTTTGTCTCCGACTGCAATCAGACTTGTACGATAAAAATCTTTATGGCCTAAACCAACCCATTAATTTTCAACCTATTTTTCAAAATTAGCTGGACTGAGATTAACCTTTTCCCTTCTAGAAATCTCTGTTAAAACATGTATATTTAATCAGTTATAAATGCATGTCAGACAGTATTATTATATCTCTTTTATGTCCAGCAGAACTCACTGTTGATACATTTTTAACACAAGTGTCTGTACAAATCAGTGTGATAATCAAATGACTTAAAATTCTTTATAAAACTCCAGCTAGCTATGCTGGCATATGTTACACATGCACTGCCCTACTCTCCCTGGCACAGATGGCAATAACTCATATCATCATATCTCTCCCTCCCTTTGAAGACTCAAGCTAGTTTTTCAAGTGACCCTGGAAAAATGTTGCTTGAGAGAAATGGGCCTGTCTGGGAACACAACCTATACCCTGTCTTGAGAGCCCGTCTGCATTGGCACTGCTGACCCCACTATGGTGCTGCACCTTCATGTCATATGCCTGCAACTGTAGGCTCCATCTTAATAACTTTGCATTTTGCTGGCTGGCACAATGTAGCCATGTTAAGGGATTGTGATCTGTAACCACAATGAATTTCCTTCTGTACAGATAGAGATGAAGTTTCTGCAGTGCCCATACTATGGCTAGACATTCAATTTCCACAGCTGCATAACATTCCTCCCTGGGTTGGAGTGTACGACTGATATATACAACTGGGTGCTGTTCTTGGCTGAGTACAATCCCCACCTCATGGTCTGAAGCATCCACCCGCTCAACAAATTCTGTGCTGTAATCTGGACTGGCTAACACAGGGGGTCCTCCCAAAGCCCCTTTTTAGCTTTTGTAATGCCTGCCATCCACTGCAAATACTCACCACCAGAGCCTCCCTATCATGGTAAGGCTTCGTCATATTAACATGGTATAATTTGTGCCACTGCCTCCTGCCTAGCAGGTTTACCATGTAATTAAAATCACTGACCTTCCTTACCACTTCAAAGGGTCCCTCCCAAGCTGCCTGCAGGTTATGGTGTCTGACAAGAATGAGCACCATAATCGCAACATACTCTCAGGCTCAAACATTACTGTCATACCAGACCTTTTTCTGATGTTGGGCTCCTGCCAGGTTCTCCAGGGCCAAGCACATGAGCTTCCTAAGCCTTGTCCTAAGGTTTAGGACATATGCCACAACAGACCCCTTGTGGGATTCACACTCACTCTCCCACTCATCACAAATGAAATCTAAAGTCCCCCTCACCCTGTGCCCATACAGCAACTCAAAGGGTGAAAAAACTGTGGATTCCTGGGGTACCTCTTTGTATGCAAACAGCAGATGGGGCAGATATTTGTCACATACTCTATTAATGCTCATATCATGATCTGTAGTGTAGAGTTTAACCTCTCTACAAGACCATTAATATGGGGGTGGTAGGAGTGGTCTTTAGGTGCTTCACTCCACTGTGCTTCCACAGACAAGCAGGCAGGACTGATATGAAATTGACACCTCTGCCAGTCCGTGTTTCTCTTGGGAAGCCTACCCTGCTGAAAATTTCAAAATATTTGCTTCCTTCTCTGCCTTAATGGAGGAAAGAGCCATCGTCATAAGGTATCTAGTAGTATAATCTACTACCACCAGGATATACTACTTCTCTGTGGAACTTGGGGTACTCAGAGGCCCCACAATATCCATAGTTACCCTCTGAAATGGCTATTCAGCCACAGGCAGAGGCATCAAAGGAGCTTTGATCTTGTCTGCTGCTTTGCCTACCTTTTGGCGCTACTCACAGGTCCTGCAGTACCTTGTTACATCCTTTGCAGTCCCAGGCCAATAAAAGTTGTGCACAATACGTTTCTTGATATGTCTTATGCCCATATGTCCTGCAAAAAGGAATGTCGTGGGCTATGGCTAGAAGGGCCAGATGGTAGGATCTGGGCACTACCAACTGCTGTATTACCTCACCATGTAGCGCTCCTTCAGGGGTCCACTCTCTGTACAGTAACCCTTTGTTCCAGTATGCAGACTCCCCTTTTCCTTGATAATCCATTACCTCCTTAGCTACTGCCCTCAAGCCTCTTAAGGTAGGGTCCGAAAGCTGAGCCTGTCTCACCTCTTCCTTTGTGACCCTTCCCTGTTCCCTTTCCACAGGAAGCCTGGTATCTTCTGACAGTGGTACTTCGCTGTCAGCCTGGGTGCTACCACTCACCTCTGTCCTTGCAGTCACCCTGTCCACAGGAACATCAGTACCTACCAGCAGGTGTGGCTCACTTTCAGGCTTACTGCTACAGGGTAACTTCTTCCCTGAAATAGCCACATCACCAGCCCCAGCTTCAGGTGTGGAGTCTATCTGGGTCTTCCCAGGCCACCAGACCTACATGCCTGTCCCCAAGCCTGACTGTGTGTAATTGCATGCACACAAGGTACTGCATTATCAGAATCCTTCCCTATCAAGACGTCTGCAGGGATATCCTCAAACACACTTACCAGCTTGCTTCCTTTTTCACCCTCCCAGTCAAAGTGAACCTTGGCCAAAGATATTTGGAATGGGGTCCCTCCTAAAGCTCTGACTGAAGTGGATTCCCTAAGCAAGTACTGTTCCTGTTTAACCACTGTAGGCTTCATAATGGTTATGCCAGAGGCTGTGTCTTAGCAGTGTCCTGTCTTCCATACACTAAGATAAGATACAAACTTCAGTGATAGTTTGGTACCACTGTTGTCTCCAGACAACTTACCACTGGTATGCTGCTGTTCACATTTGCTGGCTCCTTCCTCTTTTGTTCCCCACCTTCCTTCAGTGGACACTTGTATGCTACAATGGCCCCTCTGGTTACATTTAAAACATCTAAGCCTTGATCCTGGCCATGTACCTGAACTAGTGGCTTCCTCTGTTACTAGAGACTCTGTTGGGTTGGTTTAGGCCGGCCTGCATGTGGTCCCTTATATCCATGTGCAACACTGGGTATCCTCTTCTTGTGCAGTGGTGCCCAGCTTGCTAAGTAGAGATCCTCTTTTCTCCCGAGCTCACCTGCAGAGTTACACTTAAGGACACTTGTATGCTACATGGCCCCTCTGGTTACATTTAAAACATCTAACCCTTGATCCTGGCCATGTACCTGAACTAGTGGCTTCCTCTGTTACTAGAGACACTGTTGGCTTGGTTTAGGCTGCCCTCCATGTGGTCCCTTATATCCATGTGCAACACTGGGTATCCTGTTCTTGTGCAGTGGTGCCCAGCTTGCTAAGTAGAGATCCTCTTTTCTCCCGAGCTCATCTGCAGAGTTACACTTCTGGTCTGCCAACCAGATTCTCATGTCCTCAGGCAAAGTGGTAAAGACTTGTTCCATCACCCAAAGGTCTGCCAGCCTTTCAAACATGGTGGCCTGGCACCCACTCGCCCCCCTATGAAAATAAGTGCTTAACTCAGCAAAATAATCACATACACTTTCATCTTACTTGCATCTATGCTCACAAAACTTTTTTCTGTAAGCTTCAGGTGTTAACTTAAAACATTCCAATAAACATTGTTTAACTTTATCATAGTTTAAAGAATCAGTATCGGACAATTTAGAAACAGCATTTACAGCTTTACCATAGAGTAAGAGGGTCAGAATCCATAACCATAGCCCTTGTCAACATTATACAGTTTACATACTCTTTGAAATATATGAATAAAGCTATCAAAATTATCATCCTGTGTAAACTGGAATAAATTTACTGATCTTTATTGCTTCTGGGGTTTGGTTATTCCCTTCCCCATTACCTGCTTGACCATGATGAAGAGTCAACATCTCCCTCTCATGTTGGCATTGTTTCTCATTTTCTTCAACCTCCAAATGCTGCAGTCTCTTTGCTAATTCTAATTCCATATGTTTGCCATAGTTATGCTGTTAAAAAGAATGCAAGCAAAACACAAGGAAAAAAAAAAAAACTACAGTATTCAAAAAAATATGAAAGGCAATACAAATAAAAAAAAAACAACACAACTAACCTTCCTTCTTCACAAAAGTGTGGAGAGTCTTCTGGTAAAGCTCTGAAATGTGTTTTAGTTTACTCTTAAATAATTTTTTTAGTTTCTAGCTCCACCCTCTCTGGTAAAGTGATTAACTTAAGTAAGCCTTTTCTTCTGTCTTATGTGGTCATCCTTAATTAATCAGTTTCTTATTTCTGCCTGACTCAGCAGAGAGCTGTCTCTCAGCTTATTCTAATTCTAAACATTTGGCCTCCAGTTCAAGTCTCTTACTCCAGGCAAATTTTTAAATCCTCTGAGGAAAAGGTGAACTGTCCTATTTCTGAAGGCTGCACATCCCCATCACCAGACTGGTTGCTGGTTCGTGCTGCTGCTGTGATTAAGGCTGAAATACTTTCCTCTTTAGTCAGGTTGGCATGCACCAATTCTTTGGCTTCACTTTGTCAGCTTGCCATAATCCTTTGCTGGTATCTTTGCCGGCTTTCAGTGACTAAACTAACAAAAATAAATAAAACTGTTGTGAAAATGAAACTTGTGGTTGCTGAGAGTACACACACCTTCAGTGACAACTGCCCCCATGCTTCTGAAGTTCAATTAATATCCCACCTAGCTGTCACCAATATGTGAGGATCCCTACTCTGGGTCAGTATTCAAGGAGCCTCAGTCCTCACCGGTGAGGGACGGCCACTAGGAACAAAAATGGATACATACAGTATTTTCAGATGCAGCTCTCTGCACCAAGCACAATTTCCCTTAAGAGCACACAGGGAGCATGCTGCAGACCTGGGTCTGGACTCTCTCTCGGCCCCAAACAAGACTCCACAATGACCACTTTGGAGCTCTGTGTCCCTCTTCCAAGTAGCGGGCACACATTTGGATATTTGATTTTCTCACACACACACACACACACACACACACACACACACACACACACACACACACACACACACACACCTGGGAAAGGCTGGCACAGTTTTACCAGCTGTGTCCCCTCTGCCCAGACTATAGGGTAATTATGCTGCCACCAATCGGCTACTGTAAGGCTGTTACAAGGTACCCAATTATATTGAGTAAAATTAATACTAAGACAAATGCTAGAGTTTGACCAATGCAGCAAGGCTTTCATGAGCAGCCACAGTGTCACTAAAATAAGCATAATTACTCTTAAGATGTTAAAAATATTCTCTAAAGGACCAGCCACAATGATAGGTGTAGAAATATTTAATAATAAATAATAAAACAGAAAACATGGAAATACTGAATATCTAGTTACAATAAACACCAGAGTTCCAATCACAGGAGATGTAAAAAAATAACACAGTTGGATAGGTTCACACAGATGCAGAAAAACAATATTTAACTAATCTCACTATATTTTCCTGACTAACTGATGAATTACTGTTCCCTAGTTACATACTATAGCAAGACAAAATGGTGAGTGTCGAGTTGCTTACTACAGCAAGGCAAGATATGGTGTGTGGTTGTGTGAGATATCTGTGAGAGATCTTTCCTGTCAGGTTCTGAGAAAGAAAGTGCTGCCGCAAGAGTTCCGTCACATCTCTCACTAATGTCTAAACAATCATTTCAGTGCTGGATATAGAATGGCATCACATCTGGTGTCCTGACCGTGGTACAGTACACAATACACACGCAGATCTTTGCTAGGATCTGTTGCAGCATCTGAAAGCTATAAAACAATTTCAGAAACTTCCACCCTTTCATGGTAGCAATTAGTTCACTCCTAAGGACAATACAGTAAGATTCATAGTCCTGGTTTTCCGAGACATTTTTGTCTGTGGCTGCAGTCAGACCTATAAGATCAAAATCTTTATGGCCTAAGCCAACCCATTTAATTTTCAACCTATTTTTCAAAATTAGCTGGACTGAGCTTAACCTGTTCCTTTCCAGAATTCTCTGTTAAAACATATACATTTAATCAGTTTTAATAATTCTGTTTGGGGTTCATATGAAAAACATGAATGTTTACTTACCCAAACACCAACACGTCTTCATTGAACCGCGAAATCCGAAATGTCAAATCGTCATGGTTGGCCCTTCTGCGGTCTAGCTCCGTGTGGTAAGTGTGCGATAGTTATAGACCTTAGGGCTAGGGTGCGGGTTAAGGTAAGTTCATAGATGGTAATGTATGTTAGATTTAGTGTAGGGTTAGAAGTAGGGTTTTATTAAGTGTATGTGTGTGGATTATTTAGTTTGTTTGGGTATAGCTTTTTAAAGTAAGTGCGCGATAGTTATGGACCTTAGGGTTAGGGTGCAGGTTAAGTTAAGTGCATACATGGTGGTATATGCAAGATTTCGTGTAGGGTTAGAAGTTTGGTTTAGTTTAGGGTTAGAAGTAGGGTTTTGGTAAGTGTATGTATGTGGTTTATTTAGTTTATTTGTGTAGGTAGTATGTAGCGGGGGGTGGGATGGGACAGGTATGACATTTCGAGTTTTTGAATTTTGCGGTTTAGGGCATTCGGTGTATTTGCAGTTTGCGGAATATATGTCGGCGTTTAGGTGTTCAGGTAAGTAAACATTCGTGTTTTTAATATGACCTCTTCTGTCTGACATGCATTTATATCTCTTTTCTGTCCAGCAGGACCCACTATTGATTCATTTTAACACAAGCAACTTTGCAAACACATTTTTAATACAAACATCTGTGCAAGTCAGTGTGATAGTCAAATGACATAAAATTCTTTACAAAACTCCAGCTAGCTATGCTGGCATATATTACACATCCACTGCCCTACTCTCCCTGGCCCAGATGGCACTTATCTCATCTCATCACAATACCTACCTTCAATTAATAGTAGTTTGAAAAGCCATCATTCCCAAATTAAACTGGAAAGGAACTTACAACCCACAAACGGTAGATAAAGCTAGAAGACTAGTAAATTACAAGGTATTTAGAGAAGTTCTAATATTAAGAATATCAGTTGTTGAATATCAGGAGTTATACGACAGATATGCATTTCGGTTCAAGAAAGATGGAGTCCACTTATCATACATTAGTTGAGACTTATTTAACTTAAACTTATCTTTGTTTTTAAAGGAGTAGTTCACAAGCTGGTAGAAAACAATCTCAGCATAAAATTATATTTATTTGCATACTTGTGACATTTACAGCCGCAATTAACCCTTATTTCATTGTTATTCAGTTTCATATATTTTGCAATGAGCGTGTTCATTTTAATTATAAATAAAGAAAGCTTGAGGAAGGGGGGAACAGACTGATGGGCAGCCTAATGGATGGCTGTTTATGGTCTCTGCCCCATTTTTAAAGAGAAAATAATTCAATTCAGGATCATCAAAGCAAGGTAAAGGCCATTAGGAGGGCTTTATAACATCCCCAGATAACAGACACATGGTTGTACTGTTGTCAGTTTAAGTTATAAGTTTCAATGTTACTTGTAGTGTTGATATTTGCATTCTGTATAGATGAGATTTGACCTGTATTGGGTTATCAATAAACTTACAGTTACGCTTGCAAAAAGCTTGCTTAGTGTGTTGTTATCCGAGAATGGGGCTGAGAGACAAACAAGATCTTGCAACCTTGAGAGCAAAATAGTTTGTCTCATTCCATTCCAGGCCCCCAGAGAGCTCAAGCTGTGCATTCTTGTCACAACAATGATCACTTCAAGAGACAGCATTTCAACCCTCCCTTCACATCAACATCCCCTTGGGGCAGCTCTTTATGGCCTCAGTCCCCATTTTGCTTACACTTCCCTCCATTTCTAACTTGCTTGGTTTTTGGTACCTTAAGAATTCAGTTCATAACGTTACTGCATATGGAGTAGTAGGAAGGATTGTTGGTTCATTGTTTTGTTTTGTTTATCAAATCAAATTAAAGGACATGGGAAATAGGAAATTCACCCCGGGGATCACTTCTATGGCTCTGCTTGATAGGGGCACAGGAAAATAATTTCCTTGGGTGGCAAAATCCAGGGTACCGTTTGGCTAGGCTTATATAGGGCCTAGGGCCAATAGCCTAGTACCTACCTATGAACCTATGACATGGGGGGGGGGTTATGTCACGTCACATGATAACAGGTCAGTGGTTGCACTGGGGTAACTTTAAGTTATAAGTTTCCCTGTAATTTTTAGTGTTGGTATTTGTAGTCTGTATAGATGAAATTTAACCTGTATTGGGTCATCAATAAACTTATGGTCTCTCCTGCAAAACCTTGTCTAATGTGTATTACCTAGGAATGGGGCTGAGAGAAAAACAGATTTAAATTCTAGGTATATATATTTCCTTGAATTTTATTAGCATTTCACATTTTGGTGAGTCAAAGTAAACTTTATTGTCATTCAGACTCCACAACAAGTGCAAGTGAATGAAATTACGTTACTCCATGCTCTATGTGCAAATATCTAACATATACAATAATTCATATTTAGACATTTCTAATACATAATATGTACTGTTTTGCATATCAGCAGACATTTGCCAGGCTAAATAGACACAGTATTTATATTATTACTGAAAAAAAAATGCAACTTGAGAATATGCAAAACTTGCACTGTTTTAATTATTAAAAATAGAGAATATAAAGATGAATCAAGTCCATTTACGAGAAGCCTAAATCAATCATCTATCCCTCCACATCCTCCTCTTCCCATTTTTACACATGGTTGAATTACTATTTGTTATCATACTTCTATCAGGGAGTCTAAAAGGTCTGGATATATAACACAGTATTGTTTCAGCTATATTTATTTGATAAAATGTGGTTTTATGTTCCCACATTAGAACACTGTCTTTCTAGATGCAGGAATTAAAAAAAATCTTGATCTGAGAAAAAAATCTGAAGAGTTGTTATGTGTAACAGCCAAGATAAAACTAGAGAACAAGATGAAAGTTTTTGTAAAAAAATAAAGAGAATGTATGAATTGTATAATACTGCAGGGACAGCTCCCATTTTATTGTGTAGGTGGATTTATGGGACCTAAAATGCATTTTTTCAGTCACAATCTAGGTAAAACAAAATGAAAACAGATACAAACTGAATCTAAAAGATTTTGCATTAGTTAGACTGTATGCAAAAAAAAACAAAAAACAATTCCAACAAACAGCAGAGTAGGACAAGTAGAACATGTTCAGAATTAGAATGTATAACTTATATACATGTTCTCAGATCAGAGCAGGTTATTTTCTCAGTAAAATTGTGTAAACTTTATTCATGCACAAATCATAAAAAATAACAGTGCCAGTAATAATCATGCTTGTACACTTATAACTTTGTTGGAAACTGATATCCAGGATCCATGCTTAATGTTAATGAAATGATTCAGTGAAATGAAGGCCCAGAATCTGAAATTCCTGATCACAGTTGACCAAAAATGGCCGGGGGGCAGTTGTGAAAAGAATCCTCTCGCTGAAAGTATCACTAGATGTGAATTTCTTTTTAGTTTTCCATCATATGGTGATTTGTGAATTAATTGCATATAGTAGCCAAGATATGAGGAATGCGGATTCACACACAGGTGGTAGGCAGCTGTTGGTAGATAAAACACTGTGTATCTTTTTAAGGTGGTAATTGCAGTTGTGTGTGGGTTGGATCTAGTAGTTTGACTTATGATTTGTGCAACTGTCCTAAAGTATTTGTTTTTCCTACAGCACATCTCCATAATCAAAATTAAAATAAAGAACTTAGAAAACAGCAGAAAAAAAATCTTGGCATCTTTATCAGAACTACTACAGACGCTCTCAGATTACACCAGTCAATAACTGTCAAACTTAACTTGTTAAGTCCGAGTTTTCTCCTTCTCTCACACTCATATATATATATATATATATATATATATATATATATATATATATATATATATATATAGATACACACACACACACATATATACACACATACAGACAATATGTGTGTTTGTTTATGCATGTTATGAGCATGTATGTAAACAACAATCACATAACTGATTGAAACACACTTCGTGATAAATCCAGTATTATGAAAGAGGCAAGTCCGTCCACAAACACACAACACATTACCCAAGAAAGTGATTGCACTTACCAGTGCTTGTAATTACCCTTGTACTTTATACTAATTATGCAGATATTCTGCTTTCTAGCCCACCACTGTGGCAGCATAGACATCAAAGATCTATAACTCAAAGTGGTAAGACACCCAAGAAGCCAGCATGCAAAACATATCTACCTAGTTTACTCCACAGTAGCAAAAACTTATAACTTTTACCATGCCTAATATCCCAAAAGGAAATTGTCAGCAGCCAAGCAACTTGGCAGCTCTTGGCCCTGTATTTTGTACTAAATGAGAACTTTTATGTAGATGCAAAAAAGACTTGACTAATATTCACATATGTACAAACAACAATGACATACATGGTAGAGGGTCTTTCCCTCCAACCCTTTTGCTTTTATATATATATATATATATATATATATATATATATATATATATATACTAACTCCAAGGTCATACAGCTACAAACAAAGATGAATCAGTATAACATTCCAGTAGTCAACCAATAGCAGTTGGCTATATCCATTTTCATTTAAGTAATTACTTGATGCTTTGGACATCTACAGCAGACAGTGACTGGAATGATTCAGCAAAGAGAGCTCTGTGTACTTACATACACACACACACACACACACACATATATATATATATATATATATATATATATATATATATATATATATATATATATATATATATATGTATAATATATATGGGTGTGTCAGAAGATAAGAGTTTTCAGAAACTCAAAATTCATACGGTTGAGACCATAGGTTCATAGATTAGTACTAAGCTAACTGCCCTTGTGAGCCATTTTAAGCCTAGCCAATTATCCGTTGTGAGCCTCAAACCCTGCACCTTGTGTTTGTAAGGCAAACACCTTAACCATTAGGCCACATATGATTGAGTTTCGGAAAACTTGAACTTAAAAAAAAAAACACAAACTCTAACTGCTCCCTTCACATCCACTGTAAATTATATATACCAACTCCGAGATCACACTACAGTGGGGAAAAGAGTAAATATCCCGATGTTCATCGTGCATACAGCTGCAGTCATAACAGATGGGTTCTCCTGCCATCAGGTGGGTCCTCGGTCGGCCGAATTCCAAAGTCTAGGTCCGGCGTCGGTTGTCGTCGCTTCTTCCCTGACGTCAGTGCGACAGGTGTATAAAGGAACCAGCCGATGCCATTTTCTTCAGTCTTTCTTGCCGTGCGGTGCCCGAAGCAGAAGCAGTTCGCAAGTGCTGGTCGGCCAGCTCCTGAAATTACAAAAATTTTGCAACTGAAGTCTTCTTGAAAGCTAAGTACCCCGTTGGGGAAACTTTTCTTGCCTCAGACCGATGTCAGACAAAGTTAATAATTGTATTTCATGTGGGAAGCAAATACCGCATAAGGATTTTCATTCCCTCTGCATTCCTTGCTTAGGCCCAGACCACGACGTCTCGGTCTGTCGTTTTTGTGCTACATTCAACAAACGCACCATTAAGCGTCGGGCGGAGTTCGCCCAGCACTATTTTGGCAGAAAATTTAACTATATTATGTCGTCGGATACTCCGACTCCAGTTTTGTCTAAAAAACGCAAAGATAAGGACCGACACACAAGGTCCGCAGCCTCTACCGACACCACGCCAAGGCTGACTACAGGTGGTCCGGTTCTCATCGAGGCGCCTACGCAGCCCCTGCCTACCGACGACACTTCATTGGCGGTGTCTTCTGTGCCCGAGGTCGCAGGCTCCTCGGCCCACACCCCGACTACAGATACCGAAGCCACTCTTGGTGGTGAAACTCAAAATGTAGACAGGTCTGCCTCCTCTCAGGGTGTCTTCAGACCTTCCTCTTCTTTTTCCATCAAGGCTTTCACCAAGTCTAAAGCAGCCATGCATTCTAAGAGACCAGCTACACAGGCCCTTCTCCAGGCCCCATGCCTAAAAAACAGATGCTTAAAATGGCTGAGGATTTAATTACTCTTATCAGAGGTTCTTACCCCCCCCCGGACAAAAGGCCCAGAGTGGAGGAAGAACCCCCCTCCTCTGACCAGGCCTCCATTATTTCAGAGCACTCAGATGAACAGGAACATTCTTACTCCCCTTTTGAAGATTCTGATGCAGAGGAGTCCATTCCCTCTGTCTCCCCTCCAGAGGATTACTCATTTGGGGAAACCTTGCATACCTTAAGGGAGCACTTCCACTGGGAAGGTCAAGAGTATTCAGATTCCAAGAAAAGGCTTAGGGATTTTCTCTTGCTACCTCAGCACAGGCCTCTGGCTATACCTCCTGTCTTAGACATACTAGATGATGTGTATTCGGAGGCCTGCCTTAACCCGGATTCTTTACCTCCAGCCCCAGTCAAACCTGACAGGTACTACCGGGTTCCTGACACACCAATTTCTATACAAAAGCCATGCGGCTGACCCAGAAACTATCTCACAGGGCCCCAAGGGAATTAAGGCCTCCACTGCTAAAAATCCTTTACCTTCCGAGAGAGATTCCAGATCTTTAGAAAGGTGGGGAAAAAAGGTATACACCTCGGCCACCTTCACCATGAGGGCATTAAACTGCCAGTTCCATATGTTAAAGTACCAACAGTTTCTGTTATCACAGTTGAGAAGCAAAATGTCACAACCTGAACAACCAGACTTGAAGGAGTTGCAGGATTTGATGCATAGTGCAGAACAAGTGGGTAAACATACCTTGCAATGTGGTTTTGATGCTCTAGAGGCCTCATGTAGAGCTGCTGTTACAGGATCAGTCATACGTAGACATGCCTTGCTCAAGGAGCAAACCTTACCAGATCATGTCGAAGCTAAATTACTACATGCCCCTCTACAAAAGGATGTATTATTTGGTGTTAAAGCTGAGGAGGTATTAAAGAAAATGGAGGAAAAGGCTAAATCAATGCAAACAGTGAAAGATTTTCTACAGGTACAACCTCCACGTTTCAGTAGAAATTGGCCCTCCAAAAATTGGTCCTTTCCAGCCACGGACAGACCCCAAAGAGGTAGATACAGACGCCCGAGGGGTAGAGGGCAATCTCAAGGATCGTTTAGATGCAGACAATGGCAAGCTCCTACACAAAGAGGTGGTGAGGATAGTTCGCAGCCATTCAGAAAGCAAGCCCAATGACTTTCCCCTTTGCATGCCAAGCAAGGCTCAAATGGCAGCACCCTTAGGCGGAAAACTGGCATTATTTTCGAAAAATTGGCATATTGTCACAAAAGACAAATGGATCCTGGACATTATAAACAGAGGCTACAGATTCCATTTTCACACCCTTCCAAAAAGGAGAGACCTGCCAAACCTGCCACACAATCAAAGGGCAGAGGCACAAAGACAAATTTCAGATCTCATGGACATGAAAGCTATTCAAGAGGTACCTACTCAAGAACAAGGTCAAGGTTTTTATTCCAGACTATTCCTGGTACCAAAGGAAGGGAAAAGATTGGAGACCTATTTTGGACCTATCCATCCTAAACACATTTTTACTCGTACCAAAATTCAAGATGCTCACATTACAGCAGCTTCTTCCCATGCTGGGCAAGGAGTCTTGGCTGGTAACACTGGACCTCAAGGAGGCATACCTGCATGTCCCAATCAGACAAAATTGCAGAAGATGCCTCAGATTTCTTGCAGGTTCAACCCATTATCAATTCTCTGCATTGCCCTTTGGCTTATATACTGCGCCCAGAGTATTCACGAAATGCCTGGCATCAGTAATTGCCTACTGCAGACTTCAAGGGATACAAATATACCCATATTTGGACGACTGCCTGATCCAAGAGGACAGCAAGCACATACTTCTGAAACATCTGGCTTTTGTAATAATGTTGTTGAATTCTCTGTGATACACAGTCAACAAAAAGAAATCAAGGCTAATACCCTCTCAGAAAATAATTTTCCTGGGTACCAACTTGGACACAAACACCCAGATGGCCTACCTCACGCCAGAGAAACAGGGGCAACTAACTCAATACTTCAGAAAACTAGCAAATTTCACCAGGCTGACTGCAAGGAAAATCCTGCAGGCTCTGGGATTCATGGCATCTTGCATCCTACTAATCCCATGTGCAAAGCTGCATATGAGGAAACTTCAATGGTACCTGAAAAACCTATGGTCTCAACACAGCCACAGTTTGGAAACAATATTACCACTAATTCCATGTCTTCAAAAGGAATTTCTGTAGTGGGCTCAAGCATGCCAAACAAACACAGGTCTCCCATTCTGCAAGCCTCAAGCAAATCAAGTCATCACAACAGGTGCCTCGGACTACGCCTGGGGGGCGCACATGACAGATCAGTGCATTCAGAGCAAATGGTCCCAAAAAGAAAAGCACCTTCACATCAATCAAAAGGAAATGCTAGCAGTAATAAATGCTATTATAGCTTTCAAAGACCTTCTGCATCCAGGTCAACTATTGATAAGGACAGACAACACCACAGTAATGTGGTACATAAACAAACAGGGAGGAACCCATTCATACCCCCTATGCAGGCTGGCCATGTCGCTTTGGAATATGGCTCTGGAATTACAAATCGAACTTCAAGCATAGTACTTGCCAGGCAAGGAAAACACGCTGGCAGACAACCTAAGCAGAAATATGACAGATCCACACGAATGGAAGTTGCATCCTCAAGTTTTTACAGAGATAATACAAGCACGGGGAAGGCCAGACATAGATCTCTTTGCCTCCCACAAAAATCACCAATTGACAAAATTCTGCTCAAGGACTTTTCATCCACAGGCCTGGAGAGTGGACACTCTCTCTTTCAGTTGGACAACAATGACAGTTTATGCCTTTCCGCCTCTTCCTCTGCTGCCCAAAGTTCTAATAAAACCAGAGCAGACAGACCAAAGATGATTCTCATTGCTCCAGACTGGCCAAGACAGCACTGGTATCCACTCCTGAGGAGCCTGACGCATTCTCCACCATGGACCCTGCCTCTAATGCCTCTTCTGACTCAGCACAGCTTCAAAACTCTTCACAGTCCGCTGAAAACACTCAATCTGGCCGCATGGAAGATTCCTTAACATCACAACAGACCCTACTCTCCAAGGAGGTGCAGGATGTCATTTTGGAGGCCAGAAGGCCGTCTACTAGAAAAGCTTACTCCGCAAAATCGAAACGGTTTTGTGCCTGGAATGAGAAAAAGGGCCAGAATCCTGGAAAACTGAATTTACCTCAAATATTACAGTATCTAGCTGAGCTGCTAAGCAGTGGACTTTCATTTTCTTCCATCAAAATCCATGCCTCAGCCATTTCTGCAGAATACAACACTGATCCACCTTTATTCTCTCACCCCCTCTTAAGACAGTTCCTCAGAGGGGCGAAGAACATAAAACCCCCAAGGAAACAACCAATACCTGCTTGGGACCTCAGTTTCATTCTAGAAAAGCTGACCTTGCCTCCCTTTGAGCCAGCTGCCTCAACAGATTTGCAATATTTGTCCTGGAAAACAGCTTTCCTTCTGGCTATCACCTCAGCTCGCAGGGTATCGGAACTACAAGCCGTCATGACTGTGCAGCCTTTTATCATCTTCCATCAGGACAGAGTTTCCTTACGAACCAACCCGTCCTTTAGGCCAAAGGTGGTATCCAGGGTAGCTTTGAATCAGGCTATCCACTTACCGACCTTTTACCCTAATCCTCAAAACAAAGGGGAGAGACTACTGCATTCCTTGGACATCCACAGACAGCTGCGTTATTATTTGGACAGAACAAAGCCTTTCAGAAAAACAGAACAGCTCTTTGTGTCCTATGCTATAGGAGCTCAAGGGAAGCCAATTTCCAAACAGACAATCTCAAAATGGATAGCCCACTGCATACGCTTTTGTTACTCTTTTCATGGTAAAACTGTTCCTGCAGGCATCAGATCTCACTCCACAAGGACCACAGCTACCTCTGCAGCTTTCCTCAGAGGAGTTCCTACCAAAGATATTTTTGAAGCAGCCACTTTGAGTTCTGTGCATACCTTCTCCAAGCACTACCACCTACCATTATACTCCAAAACTAGAGCAGGCTTTGCCACTGCAGTCTTGCAGGGCATCCTGGCTCCTCCTAGTTCCACCTAGTGCCTACCACCCTTTTCTTAGCTTTGGGATTCTACCCATCTGTTATGACTGCAGCTGTATGCACGATGAACATAGTACAGTTTTGTACCTACCATAAATGTAGATGTTCGAGTGCTAATACAGCTGCAGTCCAGGTTTCCCTCCCTCCTTCCCCTCTTGGGACAGGCCTATTGGCTAACACCTCCTCATACAACCTGATTGGGGTATTCATTTATGGTGTATTTGCTTGCAACTACTGTATTATGATTATATTGCATTGCTTTATTATATAAATTTATGTATTGCCTTCCTTCTTGGGGCACCTGACATCTGGGGCAAGAAAAACTGAAGAAAATGGCGTTGGCTGGTTCCTTTATACCCCTGTCGCACTGACGTCAGGGAAGAAGCGATGACAACCGACGCCGGACCTAGACTTTGGAATTCGGCCGACCGAGGACCCGCCTGACGGCAGGAGAACCCATCTGTTATGACTGCAGCTGTATTAGCACTCGAACATCTACATTTATGGTAGGTACAAAAACTGTACTATCCTCACTGTACTGCAATCTCCATTCAAAAACTCGATCATTAGCGCTCGACCATGTGAATTTCGAGCTTGTGAAAACTCGATCATCTGATAGGGCTCCATATATATTTTATTTATTATTTTATTTTATTTTACATTTGTTAACCGGGGGTGTCTGACTGAGCCGAATATATATATATATATATATATATATATGGGTCCTCTTCACTTTACCAAAATGCCACATCACCGACTTTCGTATGAGTGAGCTGACAACATCAAAATGACAGATCACCAACCACTCTGAAAATGGATGGTAAGGAGGTGCTTGGCCAGGATGTTGACCTTTGCCCCTTACCTCCATGGAAGTGCAATCTCTGAGTTGGTATATTTAGTTAGGGGGTGTGGGAGGAGCAGCCCCCCACGTGGGTTTGTTTTGTTTGCTGCTGCTGTTGTGTGGTTGTCGGGTTGGCCAATGGGTTACTCACTGTCCGTTTTCCATTGGTGTTTCGAACGGTTGGTGTTCTGTCGTTTTGGTGTTGTCGGCTCGCTTATATGCAAGTCGGTGATGTAGGGGACCCATATATATATATATATATATATATATATATATATATATATGGGTTCCAACCTTATGGTCAAATGTGTATTTGGTCAACAGCTATTTACTTGACCATTTATGATTGGTTAAGCAGCTAGTCAGCAGATGTCTGAAATTAAACAATTCACGGGCTTAGGGAATATGCCCCTACCCCATGTTTGTGTGAGCTCAGACTTAGTACATGTGATTTGCAAGGGTCTCCCCTGCAAAAAACAAAGTTTTTCATTGCTAAATTGTGCATGCGCAGAGGCTGTTTCTTAGTGCATGCATTGTTGCGTATCAGTATGGGCATTTTTGACATTATTGTCTTAACGTTTAATATGTCGACATTTGGTGTATAGTAATGCACCCACACCCTCACACACACACACACACACACACACACACACACACACACACACACACAAAGTTCATGTGGGAGAAACTCTTTTTCCGTGAATCAGTGTTACCTGTGTCACTATTTGATCCTACCTTTGGGATTTGTTTTATCAGTATACTGATTATTTCTAGATCCTTTTTCAAGGGAGGTGAAATTGCCATTGATATTTTTCTCCTTAGGGCATTCAAAAAGGTGTCCTTTCTTATAATCTGTATCATCCTTTATTAATTTGTGCCTTTTCATGTCTCTTTAGTTTGTTCTCATAAGAGTCCAGCTTCATCTGTAAATTTTCAAGTTTCATAATACAAGCTTCTGTTAGGTCCATGCTTTCTTGAAGAGTCTGTTTATCTCAGATCAAATTGGTCATCTCTTCTTCCTCTGGTTTAAAAAAACTCTATTAGCAGTTTCATATATCTAAAACTTGTTTCAGTGTTGATAGCTTGCCATTTAGCTAATAAAGTTTGGTAGGTGGTTACCATAACTCGGCATACATTTCACACGTAAACCCCTTGGTATTATTTGATGGTGCAGGCATGCTTCCATGTGGAAGCATTGCCATTGTAAGCGGTTAAGTCTATAAGCTGCATTTTCAACTTCATGAAAAACATGATCAAAGTCAGCAGTGGTATGGGATAAGTGCTGTGTATTAACTTGTTCCAAGTCTAAATTCAGCAAAAGCAGTGGGTTTAACAAACCTGCTGCTAAATCAGTAACTATCCTGCGCATTGGTTTCTTGGCTGCCAAGACATCCTTCATGCTTGACTCAACATTAACAGATTCCACATTATTGTTAGCCATGTGTAACAATAGCTCAAAAGCAAAGTACATAAAAACAAAGATACTACGTTACCAAAGGTGTTCTCAACAAGTAAAGAAAATGCAGGAAAAAGATGAGATGTACCACCAAGGCTGTCGTGAGACAAACACATCACGTTAAAAAACAAATTATTTAATGTAAACAGTAAAAATCCAAGTGGCATAAAACAAAGTTTTTGGGTGGATAAGCGCTTTTGGTAAAAACCTTCTTCAGATCCTCACCCATTAACCAGTGTATTTCCGTAAAAAGAGGACAAATAGCCAATCAGCAGAAATCCAGGAAGAAGCTGGACCAATAAGCTGATCATACTGAACCAACCATTTAGCATATCAAAATGACCAATAGGAGACTGTCAGAAACTATTTCTTCCAATCAGAGGCATACCAGTCTCAAAGCCATTCATAATACCAGTTTCTAATCACAGAAGAAGAAGGACCAATCAGCAAAATTCCAGGAACAAGCTGGACCAATGAACTAGTCATACTGAACCAACCAATTGGAAAATGTAGCTTGAAGACAGCCTAGCAGGTGTGCAGGAGGCCAGAGGCATAGATATAGTGGGGCAAAGGTGGAAACTGCCCTAGGTGCAAAGTATTTAAGATGCTGATCACTTGACAGAGCAGTACCAGTATCCATTTCTGTACAGACAAGGGCCGGTACAGAAATAATACTGCTTTTGTGGTCAGGACTGCAGGACGGAAGCTCTTTGGAGCTTTGTGCATGGTATAAGTTATAGCAAGTTGCCTGCTACACTTTTGAAAGTACAAAGATTAGGACATTTTTTTTGCTCTTCAACGTCAAGGGGCACAGAAATATGACCCAGTATGCTCCTGATGTTAGGAATACCACCCATATTGAGAATTTTTTTTTTTTTTTTTGCTCCTCAACTTTGAGGGGCACCAGATCAGGAAATGACACCAGGCACAAGATGAGACAACTACAGTTTTGCAGGAGACAGACAAAGTATGGTCTGCTCTGTTTCGGGAGGACATAAAAGGCATGACTGGGATTACAGAGCCTGGCACTTGAAATGAGACATGGAACTTGCAGCAGCTGGAGGCTGAATTAAAACAAAAGCAATAACACGAGGAGTGAGAGGATATTATCCTTTGCCAGAGGCATGAGAATCCTGGGGAGGAGGAAAACCAAACCGTAGAAGCTCTGGTTACTACAAAACTTTTTCCTCAGTATAAAAATCGGGGGTGATTTGGGTTGATTTATAAGGGCATTTAAAAGAGTGAATAGTGAGCATTAAGGTACCCAGGTAGAGTAGATGAGGTTATGTTGGGGAATGCAGTTCTATATTTTTGCGATTTGATTTGCGAATAAGGGATCACCAAAAGAGTTGCTAGATTTATTAACTTTTAGAAGTAGTATGTTGGTTGAGTGGAAGGTATGGGTGGTATTATAAGGTGAACTAGATTCTTCAGAGCTGGACAGGTATTAGGTTGATGTATGATGTTGTGAGCAATTGTAAGTTGGTTAAATGATAGTCGGTTTGGTAGCTCGAGGCAGTGTAGTTGTTTCAGGGCTGTGAAATGATGTGTTCTATGCTGGAGGCCGGCAGCAAAACTGGTTGTTTTGTGGTAACATACCTCTAGTTTAGACAGTTCTGATTTTCTAAGATTAGTGAAAATGGAGGAGGCATACAATAATGTGGACAGAAGGTGTGCTCTTGCCATGGCTAGCCTAGTGGAAGGGGTGAGGAATGTTCTGGTCCTACACAGAGAACCGAGTTTAATATGCACCTTTTTTATAGTAAGGGCTATGTGCTTATATTTTAGGGCGCTGTCTGTGACACCTAGTAACTTTGTTCACATACATTTGAAAAAACTTCCAGAGTGTAACTATAAAAAGCCAAGTGCTTTTTGTCCAACATTGTCTTCCACTCTGGAAGTTTTTCAAATGTATGTGAACAGCAGATTTATAATCTTTTTGAAACTAACAGTGAGTATAAACGAAATAAGTTTTATAACTTAAAAATGAGAGACAAGGACTTGAAAATTTAAAGAGATATAGTGGCATTGTAATATGACCAGCTGATAAAGGCAATTCCTTTGTTGTGTTAGATAAAGAGTATTATGTTACTACTATGAACACCATGTTTAGAGATGACAGTACATATACCAGCATAGAACTTTATTCTGTACAAAAGTTAATTGAAAGGTTCACTAATTCTCTTATTAACTGCTTTGAAGAAACAGTTATTTCTAAAGAACTGTTCTAGTATCTTATAGTAGAACATCCTGTTGTACCAACATTGAATGTTTTGCCGAAAATACATAAAAATCTTGTAACTCCAGCTTTTAGACCCATAGTAGCTGGAGGTGGATGGCTAACCGAACTGGCGTCTTTATACGTAGAAAGACATTCAAGACCCATTTTAGACAAGTATGCCATTGTTTTGCGTGATACAGAACATTTCTTAAGTGATTTTTACTCTTTTCTTGAGTTATGCTGAAACTGGTACAGAGATTATGGTAACTTTAGATGTTACATTTCTGTTTACGGTTATACCTAACCAAATAGGTCTTTCCTATGTAAAAGATTTTCTTCAAGAATATGGCTCTCTCATTGATGAAAAAATAGAGTTCATTTGCTATCTTATAGAGCTGGTACAAAAATATAATGTTTTTCTATTTGAGAAGCAATATTACTTGCAGACCTCTGGCGTAGCTATGGGCACGTCCTGTGCCAGTAGCTACGCCAATATGGTCATGGCATACTGGGAAAATGTTAACATCTTAAATGTTGAACAATTTAATGTGCATGTAAAATTCTATCGGCGTTTTGTTGATGACTTGTATATTTTTTGGAAAGGAGACCTTGAAAGTTTAAATCATTTTCTAAGTGCTATAAATTCAAGTACACCCTTCCTTAAGTTTACTATGAAACATTCTTGCACTTATATAGATTTCCTTGATGTTACCCTGTATAGGGGCATAGATGGAAAGCTGCACACTAAGAGATATATAAAACCATGTTATACACATAGTTATCTTGAACGTAATAGTATGCATCCACCACATATTTTTGAAAATGTGGTAAGAGGTCACCTTTTAAGAGTTTCTAGGCTCTATGACCAGGAACAAGAATTTGAAACAACTATGTGTTCCACTTGTATGGAATTTATAGAACGTGGTTATAAACCTTTTGAAGTTAGTAAAGCATGTGAAAGGGTCAAGTTAGATGGACAAAGTAGTGGACGCTCGTTTTTTTCACGTAAAGAAAACATAAGAAAGACTGCCCATAATAATAGTTATAGCAATGTAGCTTATTGTATGACTTTTAGTACTGACAGCATAGATATAAAAAATATTACCCTAGTCTATGTAAGTTTGTTAGGACAGCCCCAAATTTTGTTTATAAAAATAAAAAATCGTTGAAAAGACAGCTTTGTTTCCCTAACACAAGTAAACTACAGCAACCTAGTATTAGAACAACTAGTTTTGGTACCTCTATCTGTGGTAAATGTACTTTTTGTAAATACATTGATGTATCCAATACATTTATACAACCAGACAATGGTAATCATTATGTTTTTAAAAGTTAAAGCTAACTGTGAAACTAAAAACTTAGTTTATTTAGCACAGTGTGTGACTTGTTCAAAATTGTATATAGGAAAAACTAATAGGTGACTTAAGGAACAAATTAGAGACCATTATTATTGTGCCAATAAGGGCCATAGTTATAGTGCCTTAGCTAAACATATACTAGAGAAAGGCACTAACCATTGGTATAGTTTATGGCAATAGAAGTAATTTATGAAAGTTTTAGGTTGGGTGATATAACTAATGTCACAGAAGGGAAAGAATTAAGATGGATTCTTAAACTATCAGCACATAGAGGTGCAGGTTTGAATGGATCAGTACCTCATAAGCCAGTTCTGAAAGAAAGAACGCTTCTTAAATAAGTATAATGCTATGTGTGTTTTTATGGCGGTAGCCTTTTATGGTTTCTGACTTAAAAGAAAGCTGTGCCTTTAAATTTTTATGGCTGTTGTACTTGAATGTTTTTTATTGGTAGATATTTAATTGATTGCATTTTAAATATTTGAGATGCTGCTGATTTTTTCTATGGTCTGAAGAAGCGAGTTTATCGCGAAAGCGCTCACCTGTGTTCGAATAAACGTCTATTTGGATTTTTATACTGCTCTTTGCCATCTGCTTTTTATTGGTTTGCGGTGGTGCTGTGTTCTACAGTTTTAGTTCATACTACTTGGTTTGTGGTTGAGCACAGCTTTACAGTCAGCAGGACTTGTTTTACCATAATTCTATGAATATTATATCCTTGGAGTAAGAATTCCTTGTCTTTATTGTAGTTCTTTAGCCAAGCTTCAATAAGTATTGCTACATCTGGGGAATATAGTGACAACAGGGCTGCTTGGAATTCTGGTATTTTGTTTAGAATACTTCTAAGGTTAATGTGTAAGATTAATAGGTCAGAGGAAACACGTCTGAAAGAAGAGTTTACCAAAGCAGAGTTTTGTTCTAGGTGCGATGTCTGTATCTGTGGGTCAGGGCCTGGATATGAGTGAATGTCCACACTGAGGTTAAGTAGAGAGGACTTGAGTAAGAAGATGTGTGAGTTTGATGGTAAGCTTGGGGTACTTGGGTAGAATATGTGGGGGTATTTGAGTGGAAGGGTATTTTAGTTTGAATAGTTGGATGAATGTGTTATTGAATAGTTGTGGTGATATGCTGATGTAGGTGAGCAGGTGTGATGTTGCTGGGCTGACTGGAGTAGTAGGTGTGCATGTATACAGAACTTGGAGATGGTGAAAGGCGGTAAGGTGATAAGTGGTTGTGAGTAGGGTGGTTAATAGTGCAGTGAGCAGTAGCATGTTAAGAACTGGAGAGGATAAGTTTAAACGTAGACTGAAGTATAATGTGGGTTAAGTTATTAGTGTGGGTTTGTGAGGTGTAATGGGAAAAGAGAGTAGGAAAACTGAGAGGATTAAGATAGTATAAGAGTGTGTTGAGTGGGAGTCTTGTAGGATGTATGTAGTAGGACAGTGATGGAGAGAGTTGTGGGTGATTGGTGGGGAGGATAGATTGGATTTAGATGTAATTGGTAGATTGAGCAGAGGGTGTGTTCTTATCGGTATAAATCTAATGAAAGTGAGCCCGAGTGCAGCGAGGGTTAATGGAGCTGGGCTACACCCATAGGAGGTTTCTGAAAAGCAGTCTGCAAGTAGGCAGCTTATAGAAGCACTTAGAACTGTGGTGACAAGTTTACAATACTGTAGTAGTTGCCTGAAGTAGCTGTACTATATATCATTTTACTTGATGCGTATCATATTCAGTTAAAAAAGAAAGCATATTAAATGAGTGAAATTTAAAGATGTTTAAGCTCAGGCTGAATGTTATTTATTGGACGTAAAGTTAGAAATTGGCGGGAAGGGAGAAGATGCAGGTTCTGCTGGTTTTACAATAGCCCTATTTATATACAGTATGGAAAATTATTTAACGAAGTATAATTCAAATAGTTTTATTTGAACATACTTTGGAATTACTTTTCAGGTATGAGACCTCAGGATGTCCATTCCAGTAAGGTTGTCTTGCTTGCCATAAACAGAATCACAGGACGTTTTGCTGTTATGCTATAGTTTTGTTTAGCAAACTGGGTGGATTAATGTAGCTACTTTTCCTGAAACAGGAAAGAAGCCAGGTTAGAATGCAGTATAGGTTATTTAGCTAGAGCTGAAGATATAGGAGCTCAGGAGAGAAAACCAGGAGTAGAGAGTTAAAAAGAGCTGAAGGAAACGGGGGCATTAAATAGCTACCAGATTAGTTTACAGGTGAAAACAGGGAGGAGAAAGTGAGAAGGTTAGGTATTAGGTATTATCAATACATACATATATATATATATATATATATATATATATATATATATATATATATAGTTATATAGTGGGCAGTACAAAAAATAGTGCATATCTTATTTCTTTTTACAGGTAATACAATTTTGCATAAACACTACTAGAGTTACATCAGTATGTCTTCGTTAGGTAGTTGTTGTGTCTTTCGGCTTTTTCCGGTTAGGGGTCGCCACAGCGGAACTCCGGTCTGCTAATGATTGGCAGGTGATTTTTTACGTGCTGAGTTGCCAGCCCTAATGCACAACCTTCAACGAAGGTACGCCCATTCACACATGTCTCCACGCAGAAGACGCTCTAGCTGAGAGTCGAACCGGTCAGTCAGAAATGCAATATTCACAGCTAAAATATTTTTTCCATAAACAGCATTTGAAAAGCTTTTAATTTCAGTCGACAAAATCCTACATTTAAAATCACAGATAAATATAAAAAGGTTCAAAAATATTAAAAACTACAACATACACAGAATTATGCTGAGTCTTGCAAACATAACACTCGCAGTATTCTGCATTTCAAGAATTCTGAAGTAGAGCTATGACATTTTAACAATCACTATAAAAATGTTTCTCAGACACTAGCATATTTCACCTTTGGTAGTTTTTGTATCATATACAATTAAAAATACACATTTGTTACTAAAAACAACTTAGAACTACATTTTGTTTATAAATATGCACTACATCATTTCATGACTGCAAATCCACTACAGGTATAGACTTTAAAGCTTTTACTGCACACCCACAGATGTTCTTAGGCATATGTTCTTTGGGCCAGTGTCTCACAAGATCATTGCATTTGTTTCAAAATCTGATTTGTGCCTTACTGCTCAACTAAAATATATGCATTTGCCAAGTTTCAGTTGACGGTGCTACAGTTTTGGCTTACAACTGTCAGCTGTAATATGAACAATCTTGGAACAGTTGTCTTCTCTCAGTATATTTAGCAAATAAGGATTTTTGTTCTTGAGGATTCTTGCCATTCTGTGCCTGCTCCTGTTCCATCCTTTTGATAAAAAAAGCTGTTTCAGGGACTGCAGCCTGTATAGGTTCCAGGAGATGTACTGTGGTGGTGTACAGCTCTAGGTCCACATCTTCAATCTCAGCTTCACTGTTGGATCCTGGGATAGTTACTATGGAGATGCCAATGATGTTTTCTGAAATATCTGTGTTGACTGTGTATGTAGGCAAATTCTTCCAGATATTGACCTTGCAATATAGAGACATTCATTGCGTACATTATAAGTTCCTCTTATAAATGAACGATCTTTCAGCACTTCCTTTACAAGTGAAAAATTAATCTTGCTTTGAAAACATGACTACGCTTGTTGGTTGTCTTTTTGGCTTTTCCCGATTAGGGGTCACCACAGCGGAACTCCGGTCCGCTAATGATTGGCAGTAGATTATTTTATGGTGCCGAGTTGCCATCCCGATGCCCAACCTTCAGCGAAGGCACGCCCATTCACACATGTCTTTCGAAGGCCACTCGACCGCGGGGAGGACATGCAGACTCCACACAGAAGGCACTCCAGCCGTGAAGTGAAAATCTTAAGCTGGATCCAACATAGATTACGTTAAAGTTTAAAATCAATAAATCACTTTTGTCTCTATCATCAAACACTTTGCTTAAAAAAATTGAAACAAAATATATATTTCTCTGTTTATAATTATGGTTATTTCCTTGTTGAATATGGACAGTCTTCCATCCATCTTCCCTTACCCATAAGGAAGACTTCTTTCTGCAGTTTTGTATAAATATTTTCTGTAGCCCTGATGGGCTGACTGACATTGTTTTATCACCAGGGCATAATTAAATTGCGCTGTTATGTATGAAATCTGTGTTAAAGGTCTATTCCTATTCCAGCACACTGCACAGGTTCTGCTCTTATGTCCTTTATCTATTCACTACAACAGGAATAACAACAACCTAATTCCTGCTATTTTCCTTGATCTGTCATAAGCTTTTGTCACTGTGTCACACTGTGTCTTCTCCTAGATAAACATACTAAACTAAGTCTCTCCTGCAGCACAGTATCTTGGTTTGCATCATACCTTAGAAATGGGAATCAGTGTGTCAAATGGAAACAAGCCATATCCCCAACTCTCCCCATATCAGTAGGATTTGCACAGGGTTCTATCCTCAGACCCCTGCTATTCAACATCTTTATTAATGACCTGCCCTTACATTCTGCTAATGCCTCCATGGGTCTATATTACAAGATCGACAGTTGAAAACATTGAACACCATATGGTCAATGTCTTCAAACATTGAACTTATAAAAACAACAAAAGAAAAAAGTACCCTAACGGGTTTAAGCAGGGGTCAAGTACCTCTGCACTCCCCACACCCCCGCTACTTAAATCTACCAGCTCTGAGACTGCACTACATTGCAGTAAACAGAAATCTTCCCTTGCAGAAATTTCCGTTTACACGTTTTATGTGCGCTTTCGCTCTTCATGTCGACAATATCAGCTTTGATATTGTCTGCTTTCCAGAATATAATATAGACCCTGCCTCCATCATTCAATATGGAGATGATTCTTCAGTCATCTGTAAAGCTAAATCATTCTCTGAACTTCAGTCCCTCAGTCAAACTGCTTTCACATATGTTGATAACTGGTTATAGGACTCTAACCTTGTGCTCAGTGCTAAGAAAACCAAAACTTGTGCTCTTCAGTCAAAAAACTCAAACCATTACCAGAAGTAATTTCCCTATCACCTCTTCCAGTGGAGCAGCCATCAATATAGTCTCCTATACCAAAATTCTCAGTCTTACAATTGATGATCAACTACTGTTTGATTTACATATTCATGAAATCACAAAATAAAAATCATCAAAAAGTAGGTATGCTATATAGATTTGATCCATACCTGACTAACTTTGCTAAGTGACACATAGATTCATCTGTTCACTCACTTATGCATCATCAGTATTAACTAATCTCCATAAAGCCCAGCTCCTCAAACTTGACCAAACCTACAATAAAACTGCAAAATTTGCAACCAGCTATGATTCATGCACACACCACTAAATTTTACTTAAACAGCTTACCTCGACTCTATCCAACTGAATTAGTTACATAAAATACCCTTCTACCCAGAATCTTATCCTGCCCTGAAAACTCTCTTATTTTGGTACCTTCCAGCCAGATCCCATAGATAATCAGACAGGTCCTTATCTACTTAAATAACATTCTCAGACTCACAAGGAAAAGCTGTATACTTTCACTGTATTTCAAAACTCTGGAAATCACTTCCATTGCCTATTTGGTAAACCCCAATCCAAGACATTTCAAACTGCAATTACAATCTCGCCTTCATTCAAAATGGATTTGTCATTGCTCATGCACAACTCCATCACAACTCCAGTCCCTACTGGCTGATCAACATTCCTATCTTTCCTTACACCATACCTCCCACATCATGAATTAGCATCCTCCATCAGCTAACTTCAGACACCATCTACTGTACACCTCATCCTTTCTCTTTCACCTCTTTTAATTGCCAGCTTTGTCAAATGTTATCGGATTTCTTCACTGGTAACTTTATTTATTTTATTTTTTGTATTTATTTTACATTTGTTGACCGGGCTAGTCTAACTGGATATATGTCCATTTTCAGTAGAGGCCCGGGGAGAAAAGCTCCAACCAGTTACAGAGACAAATGTGCAATATTACAGTATACATATTCACAATATAATTTAGTAACATACAGTAAAAGTGAGATGAGATCAAAATACTTTGTGAAAAACCCTAAAGAAAGTAGATGTGTTTAATAATTTTTTTATTTTTATATTTTTTTTGGGGTGGATGCTATAGTAGAAAGAGCATTAGGAACCAAATTGTGTTGTAAATGTTTGTATATTGGGTGTAATCATTATAACTCTTCTGTATATCACTTCAACTCCTGTTGATCCATTCTGTAACTCATCTTTTCCACTCTTTTCTCATTAAATGCTAGAAAGCCTGTTAACTGTTCAAACTGACATCTTGTACATACATACATTCGTATATACAAATATTTCAAGCACAGGCATTAATGCCCTTCTAGCCTGCCAATATATTTATTTATTTATTTATTTTACATTTGTTAACCGGGCTAGTCCAACTGGATACATGTCCATTTTCAGTGGAGGCCCGAGGAGAAAAGCTCCAAGCTTACACAATATTTAATATCACAAGTAAAATAGAAACAACATTAAGAAAGTGTATAACAAAACATTAATAAAAAACGAAAGCATAAATAAAAACAAAAGATTAGTACATTATATATAAGGGATTTCACTATCTTCCAAACAAGTAAGTCAGTAAAATAGAGAGAAGATATTTATATAGAGGATAGTTAGGACATCTACAGGATAGGACAGTATTTTAAAAATAGGCTTGGTAGGTAGATGGGTTAGGTAGAGCAGTTTAGAGTAGAAAGGTCAGTGAGTGAAAAAGTTCAAAGAGTCAAGATTAAAAGAGATATTTAGAAGGAGACAGGGTAGTACAGATGAAAAAAGTAAGAGAAAAGCAATTAGTCAGTCATATACAAAAACACTTGTTCCCATAAAAAGTGTACAGGCTGTTCTTAAAAACATCTAAACTAGTACTTGCTCTAATGTAATTTGGCAGTCTGTTCCAGGTATTAGCTGCTGTCTCAGAGAACTAATTAGTACACATCTCATTATTGTATAGAATCTTCTACATAGGTGGTATGATGATTCTCTACTACTTTTCGATAAACCCAAATGTTCCCAAAGGTAGTTGTCTGTAAATGCCATATATACCTGAATTAGATCTCCACTTAAACATCTGTAAGAGACCCTATACAAGTTCAGATATTTTAGTTTTCATAATAACTTAAAAAATTTCACATCCATGGAGGCCCTTGATATATTTCCACTGTACTCTTTCCAGTTTACGTATGCTTGTTTTCTTATAAGGTTTCCATATTGTTATTCAGTACTCGAGTTTGGATCTAAAGTAACTAACAAACTGTGGCTTCATCATTTCCGATTTCCTGGACATTATAAATCTTTTTATACAACCTGTAATTCTATAGCTATCATTAACCAATTTCTGGATATGATTAGAACAACTCAAAACTTGATCTACCCATATACCTAGGTCCTCAAATGAATCTACAGTTTCAATCACTGTTTGCTGTATTAAATACTGACCTTTTAATCTATGTCTCCCAAATGTCATATGCTTTAGTTTTTGATGTATTTATCAGCATTTTATGTGTTCCCAAATATGTGTAATATATATTTATACCTTGTTTACTGCAAAATTATCACAGTCGATATTTCTGTTGCTCATCTAATGCATTACCTGATATTATTAATATTCATTGTAATAGTTTGCTGTGCTTTATATATAAATCTATTGTCAATTTTTGGAACTTTTCTACTCAGGTATTTGTTGAAAAGAGGTCTTTTTGGCCCAGTCAGACTTTCTTTGTAAATAAGTATTATACATTTAACATGACATTGTCACAACCAAAATGACAAATGTGTAATATGATTTGAAGAAAGTCAACATACTTTAGCAATGCTTTTTTCTGGATTTAGAATAGCTTTTACTTCATGTAGAATATCTTATGACATAGCAGATATGTAAATAATATTTTATTTGAATCTTTTAATTCTATGATAAATACTTCACTTTTGATTCAGAATGTTGATATTGATGAGATCTTAACTTGCCAGGTTCAACTTTCAGAATAAGTTTTTTTTTTCCAGAGGGCAATTTCTCTGACATCTCCTACATTGGGGACAAGCCTCCCCCCTCCCTGAGCAGTAGCTAGTTCATTTGGTGTCTGGTACCCCTCAAAGCCATGTTGAGTAGCTGAAAGAATAAAATAAGTCCATTCGCTGATCTGGCAAGTGCCTTCTCTTCTAAGAAGGAGCACATTAGCTCCTAAAGCACCTGCTCCACTGCCTGCCCTCATGCTTACTTGAGCTTGAAGAAAGAAAAAAAATGTTATGATCTCACCCTCTGACACTTTGCACCTTGGGAGGCAGCTCCCTTCTGAATGCACCGCCCAGCACTTTGCACCCAGGGAGGCTGCCTCTTATACCCTACCAAAGATATGGTACTGTTACAGGGAATTTCATGATTAACATTTCATGGTAAATATTGGCTTTCTTAAAGTGAGGAAAAATGCAAAATATCTTTCGGCTTTTCTCAATTAGGGGTCGCCACAGCGGAACTCCGCTAATAATTGGCAGTGAGTTTTTACGGTGTCGAGTTGGCAGCCTGGCACCCAACCTTCAGGGAAGGCACACCCACACACACACGCAATTACCTGCATGTCTTTAAGTCACTTGACCGTGGGGAGGACATGCAGACTCCGCACAGAAGGCACTCCAGCCGTGAATCGAACCGGAGAACCTCTTGCTGTGAGGCAGCAACGCTAACCGCTGCACCACCGTGGCAAAATGAACAAAAATGTATGTTTTAGCTAAAAGAAAGAGAGGGAAACACAATAAACTGAAGCAGATCCAAACTGTTGCAAAATATTACATGCTGAATTTCTTAAAATCTCAGTAAATGAGTGTGTGATGATGGTGATAATATAAATACACACACACACACACACACACACACACACACACACACACACACACACACACACACACACATATTTATACATTCTGCAATCATTTGCAAAGCCAAATCATTATTTGAACTTTAATCCTAAACTCAGCCTGTATTCACATCTGTTGAAAACTGGATACAGGACTCTAATCTTGTGTTCAGTGCCAAGAGAACTAAGCGTATGCTCTTCAGTCAGAAATCCAAGCCATTACCATTAAACTAAAGGTAGTGAGTCCAAATTAGTGCCCATAAACAGAAATTTCATACACTTTTATTTTTTGAATGATGAAGCCAAGAGAAACTCCATTTGTGTACATTAATCATGGAGAAAATATTTTATTTTACATTCTTAAAGTGGAAGTGTTAATAAGAAATAAAACGATATAGTAGTAAACTTGATCATTAATAAGCTATTGTAAAATTAAAACCACATTTAAATCCTTTTAAGTACTTTCAAATGTCCATTTATTTTTAAATTGTATATTGTATTTTATGCAATATATAAAACAAAATGATCCTACTTTTCAGTTACCGTAGAAGTGATATCAAATATACCAATAAGACTTCTAGATGCATGAAACAACAAGATATCTGTCTGTATCGTTTTACAGTTCGTTTACCTTGCATATTATCACTTTATTCTGCTCTTTTGAGCTGTTTCTCGCAGTGTACAACAGTACTGTAGCCATTAAAGCTCTGTAATGAGCTGCTTTACCACACTGAGATGATTTGTTTCTCTGTAGCATGCTGAGAATTGGCACATTGCCATGATTAGGAGAGCCAGTGAACACTTGTATGCAATGCATTGCCATCATCATTTTTTTCAATATCATGTACTGTACCACCCTGATGTTTCAGCCTGTGAAGCGGTATTTCCAGTGTAACACACAATGTGACAATTTGTGGATCTATTTCAGGCTTTGTCTCAGTTTTATAAAATGATCTAGGATGCTGTGTATGCAGCACATCAGTGTTTTGCAGTAATCAGTTTCTGTTTGTCATGCAGTGTGTTTCAGTACAGTGCTGGGATCTGTGAAGCATGATCATGCAGTGGTTGTAATTAGTGAAGCATCATCATGCAGTGGTTATGATTAGTGAAGTATTATCATGCAGTGATTATGATTAGTGAAGCAATATCATTGAGTGGTTATGATTAGTGAAGCATCACCATGAAGTGGTTATGATTAATGAAGCAATATCATGCAGTGATTATGATTAGTGAAGCAGTATCATGCAGTGGTTATGATTAGTGAAGCAGTATCATGCAGTGGTTATGATTAGTGAAGCAGTATCATGCAGTGGTTATGATTAGTGAAACAATATCATGCAGTGGTTATGATTAGTGAAGCAGTATCATGCAGTGGTTATGATTAGCGAAGCAGTATCATGCAGTGGTTATGATTAGTGAAGCATCATCATGCATTGATTATGATTAGTGAAGCATCATCATGCAGTGATTATGATTAGTGAAGCAATATCATGCAGTGGTTATGATTAGAGAAGCATCACCATGCAGTGATTATGATTAGTGAAGCAATATCATGCAGTGGTCATGATTAGTGAAGCAGTATCATGCAGTGGTTATGATTAGTGAAGCATCATCATGCAGCGGTTATCATTAGTGAAGCAGTATCATGCATGGTTATGATTAGTGAAACAATATCATGCAGTGGTAAGTATACTGCTGTACTCTTTGAAAAAGTCTATTTATTATGTCAGTCTATTACCACAGTCTGTGAAGTAGTGTCATGCCATGTAACAGGGCTGTGCTGCAATCCAAGGAACTATTTTATACAGTGTTTGTATATTGCCATAATCTCTGACCCAATCTCAGCCAGCTTGTATTACCTCAATCTTTGAAGCAGTATTGTTCAGTGTATTGAAATACTGCAACGATTTTTGAACCAGTATCGTTCAACATGTTAACATATTGCATGTAATACAAAGCAGTATCATCCAGTTGGTTATTAAAGTGTCGGCCATTCCATGAAATAGCATCGATTCAGTGCCAACAATCAGTGGAACTGTTTCATGCAGCTTGTTAATATACGTCCATGATGCAGTTTTTCTTTCTAATACAACTAGTCAACATGTTGCCATAGTATTGGAAGAACCACATTCTACCCATAATAACGTTAGCAGCATGTTCTATCCCATCTACTGTTGCAGTTTTTCAATGCATTACAGTAGACTCCCTCTTATCTGGACTTTCTTTAACCAGCCATCAAATTTCTGCTGTAGCCCTAGCAAAAGACAGCACAGAAGAACAACACTTCTGCCTCCTCTGGGCTAAATAATGACTGATGTTTGAGTTTTAGACTTCATGTACATTAGAAAAATTGCATACTAACACAAATTGTGTTATTCTAACTGATTTATAACCTATAAATGCTATTTTGTATGCTTTTTCTAATTAACCAGTCATTTGTTTGTCCAGCCTAAGTTCCAGTCCCAGTGAGACCAGATAAGAGGGAGTCTACTGTATTATTAAAGCATACATTTAGCTGTATGCAGCTTGTTTCATTGAATCACCTAAAGTAACATTTTCTTTTGTTATTCTGATGATTCTGCTACATTACCAGAATCTATGAAGTGGTATCACACTGTGTGTTTATTCTGCCACTTTTTGTGAAGAACTGTCCTGCATTTTGTTTTATTTTGCCACATAATCAGCAAAGAAGTCTTGTGCACATTGTCATTTCACTGCTCCAAACTGTAGAACTGTTTCATACAGTGTGTCTGTGTATTGTCACAGTTTGTGTGGGAATATCACATGATGTGTCTGCAGTTCATAATCTGAATAATTGTTTCATGTGGTATAGTGGCATTTTGTCTTGATTTGTGAAGTAGTGAGGTGGCTCCCTTCTTAAAGGAATAAGAGAGAAAGTGGTGTGTGTGTGTGGGGGGGGGGGGGCCTAGCTAAAAAAGAGTGCTCTCCAGGGAAAATGAATATTGGCTCAAACAGGTAGACACATACTTAAACTTAACTGTAACTGTAGCTGTTTGCAGACAGTTGAGAGACTCCACTTTTCCTTTTTGTGCACTTGTCCCCATGGCTTTGTATGTATTTCTTTCTCTTTGGGTTCATAGGTATTTCAGGATCAATTTATCTTCCTTTTTATGCTTGCTTTTGAACCAGTTTCTACTGGTTAGTAAAAATGTAAAAAATAAAAAAAAAAAAATAAAGCATCATTGTAGAAAGTGTGTTGTCTGTGTGTGTATGTTTTTAAATTTTAAATTTAAAAAAAAAAAATATGTGGATCATTATGCAAGTCTAAACCAGTGCTATGTAGCTTGGTTTTAAATTTGACAGGGGAGTAAAAAAAAAAAGTCTCCCACTAAGGAAAAGGCTGACAAGCAAACAGTACTCTGGTCACCTGCTGAGCTGCTGTGATGAGCTGTCAATCACATGTAGATAATGGGGCTCTAATGGCTCTGAGAGGTAGTGTGAAGTGGGAGGTGAGAATTTGAAGGGAGGAATTCCAGAAGAACTAGAGAAAGAAATTTAGCATTTGAAAAGAAAAAAAGCTAGAAAAAGCACTTGAAAGGAGAAAAAATGTAGCATGTGCACTGATATGTATTAAGTGGTCATTGTGTGTGGATTGTTGAAAAAGGATAACATTTAACTTAAAAGTAGAGTGAATGCCTGTTAAGTCAATAGTGACCCAGTGAATGAGCAAAATGCAGCAGAAGGCACAATGTGGCAGATCTTGGTGCTTTTTTTGCAGAATTTGAGGCAGAGAAACGGTCTGAATTTTCCAATATGCCAGACCCAGTGGTCAGAGTCCATTTTTTCATACCCCCAGATAATGTGAATCAAAATATGTAATGATGATAAATATAAAAAAAACTCAAAATAGTCTCAGAGTGCTATTAAAAATTGGGAAACATCAAACCATGTATGGTTTAACGTATGAACTTGGCTGTAGTTGATGGATATTCGATCACAGAAAGTGATCAAAAGAGTGTTTAATAATGTAAATAATTAAATATCTGTTTATTTTTCTTGAGGGGAGCTGAATCAATCCTTCATGTGAGGGGGGTTTGCTTTTACTGTACCCCTTTTTAATTCTGTGGTTACTGCACCTTGAACGTAAATAAAACCGTTTTAGCAATGACCCTTTTTCAAAAAATGACTGTTAATGTAAATTTTTTAGTGCAGTCCACACACGTGCACCTCATTAAATTATGTATTACAAGAATCATGCAGTTTGTTTATCAGGGTCTGCAATGCAGTGTCTTACAATGTATCCATGTACTTCATTAGATAGGGATCTGTTCTGTAATGCCAGTGCTACAAAGTGACCTGTTATACCTCTGTAATCTGCAGATTATTTCATTAGTCAGTAAAGTGGCATGGCCTGTGAAAAGAATCAAGCAGTACGCCATCTTATTGTCATAGTCTCTGAAGATGGATTTTTGAATGTTGGCAGCATACACCATGATCTGCTTCTTTTTATTATGTTCCTCATCAATATTCTGCCATACTCTGTGGAACTGTTTCATGCATTGTGTTAGTGTCTTGGTACAAGTATATCATCATGTGACGTGTCCTAATCTGTGGAACTGTTTCATGTATCATGTTAGTATCTTGTTACAAGTATATCATAATGTTACATGTGTCCTAAACTGTGGAACAGTTTCATGCATTATGGTAGTATCTTGCATCATGTGATATGTGTCCTAAGCTGTGGAACTGTTTCATGCATTGTGTTTGTATCTTGGTACAAGTATATCATCGTGTTACATGTGTACTGTGAAACTGTGGCATACATTGCGTTAGTATCTTGGTGCAAGTACATCAGCATGTTGGCATGTGTCCTAGGCTGTGGAACTGTTTCATGCATTGTGATAATGTCTTGGTACAAGTACATCAGCATGTTGGCAAGTGTCCTAACCTGTGGAACTGTTTCATGCATTGTATTAGTATCTTGGTGCAAGTGTATTGTTATGTGACATGTGTCCTAAGCTGTGGAACTGTGGCATGCATTGTGTTAGTATCTAGATACAAGTGTATTAGCATGTTGGCATTTGTCCTAAGCTGTGGAACAGTTTCATGCATTATGGTAGTATCTTGCATCATGTGACATGTCCTAAGCTGTGGAACAGTTTCATGCATTGTGTTTGTATCTTGGTGCAAGTATATCATCATGTTACATGTGTCTTAATCTGTGGGACAGTGTCATGCATTGTGTTAGTATCTTGGTACAAGTGTATCAGCATGTTGGCACGAGTCCTAATCTTTGGAAATGCCTTATGCAATATTTCCAAGTAGTGGTCCAGTCTGTGGAGCTAATACTATACAGAGTATCAGTCTCTATTGCAATAACAAACCTAGGTTGGAACTGTGCCCACAGGTAAAGAACCAAGTGTGGTGGAGTTTGTATGAATGTGTGTGTGTGTGTGTGTGTGTGTGTGTGTGTGTGTGTGTGTGTGTGTGTGTGTGTGTAGTTGGGCTGCGACTTGAATTAGCAACTTGTAGCTCAGGTTATAATTTAGCCAGCACAGCTCATTCCATTCTGGCTGTCCTTTACAGAAGTAAAATACAAAATGGGGACAACTGGTTTCATTGGTCCATTGCCAAAAGCAGTAGGACACACACGGCATGCAATACCTTTTATTGGGCCAATGGACATTTTTGCAGTAATACTAATGACAAGTTTTGGACTATATCAGAACTTTTTTGAATCTAGTAACTTGCTAGTGCTGGACAGCGTACTATAATCCCCACATGCACATTGAAAGGGAATATAATACAGAACACAGATTTTCTAACCAGTTACTAATAGACATTTAAAAAATGTCAGTGTCTGAAAAAATATCTTTGTGCACAGTGTGGATGATTAATCATATGAATCTATTTGAGAAACAAGGAGCATGCCCATATATATATGTGTGTGTGTGTGTGTGTGTGTGTGTGTGTGTGTGTGTGTGTGTGTGTGTGTGTGCACAAAAGCTTACATGACAAACTTCATGACTCACCATAAAATAGGTGAGGTCTTTTTCTTATGGAGCACTTTAAAAAAACAATTCTAGTCCAAGAGAGAAAATAGTAACAAGCTACTTCAAGTGATTTAGCATGATAGTTAACAGCAAAATAAATTTCAGTAAAGATTGATGCATTGGAGGATGAGATATAACCAGATGAGAAAATATGGCAATAATTTATTAGTTTGTCTCATTCTGAAATACGTGTGAAATAACTGGTAGAAGTAACATTAGGAGCGAATAGGTCCTAACACGGTGTGTTTAGAAACTGCAAGGACTGCAAAGGGAATAAAGATTCTCATATGTGAATGCATCAATGTGAGAACAAGAGATGTTAAGTTGTCTATCTCGCCTTCATTCTTGCTGGATGGGTTCGGAGCCGACCTCGGCTCCGACTCGGCCACTCTAAAAGCTCGAGAGTTGGTTCCACCGGCTCGAGGCTCCCCTTATATCCCACAATGCTAGGCGAGAGTTACCTCAGATCTCGTTTGCCGCTACAGCGATCGAGGTGTTGGTTTTCTACCGGCTTCTTGGTAAGTGTATTTTCAGTAATTTAGGATACTTAAACCCCTATATTTTTAAGTTCAACTACTTTTTCCCTTAGTTTAGTGGTTTTCTACCCCCTTTTTTCTTAAAATCCCGTTTCTTTCCCACAAGAACTTAAAAGTTCTCCCTCGGCCCTTCAGGCCTTCCCCCGTTCCCTAGTGGTGTGTGTGTGTTGCTCTTAATTAAAACTTAGTTAATTGTTTTATTTTTGAGTTTTAAAATAAGATAAGTGTCTGACTGGGTGTGTGTGGTTACACTTTTCTTTTTTGTTATAGGATGTCTAAAGACACAAAGGTCTCAGGCTTCAAGAAGTGTGATGCGTGCTGTCAGAAAATGTCTCTGACAGACGGTCACACTTCTTGTGTCTACTGCCTGGGGCCTTTGCACCTGCAGGACTCCTGTGCTGTATGCCACGGCTTCAGTCCCAGGGTCCTGCAGGAAAGAAAGAACAAGTTGATCCTAAGGGGTCTACTTAAGCCTGAGGATTCCCTTTCTGTCTCTGGGAAGCCCTCCAAGGCTTCTAGGTCCTCGGCTCCAGCTACTGAGCCGAGACCTAAAACTTCTAAACCTCGTCTGCATCGGCTCCGGCTGGAGCCGATGAGTCTACAGTTTCTGTGGTTCCTCGGCTCCGGCTGGAGCCGAGGTATTAAATTCCTTGTCGGCTCCGACCAGACCTTGAGCCGACATCTAGAAGAGATCTAGGTCACCATCCCTTGGCTTCGTTCATTCGGCTCCAGCATCTCCTCTGCTGTCTGAACGAGCCATAATCTCACTCCTCTAGGTCATCGAGGCTGTCGGATCATGACCTTCAGAGGGTAGTGAGTCGACTTCTTAAGTCCGAGGCACTGGCCCAAATGCTTCAGAGCCCGACTCATCAGTCGATGCCTGTCCCTGTCCATCAATATGTTCCTCCTCCGACTCCGTTGAGCTCGGAGCCGGGGCGTGTCGGAACCGAGACTGTGGTAGCGTCGGAGCCGATACAGATGTCTTCGGCTCCGTCGTCGGCTCCGATTTCTTCGTTCGAGGAATCTCGGCGCGGACTTCCTCGTCGGCTCGAGGGTGAGTGGCATCGGACCCTTGTCCGACCCCTCTTCCTCTCGGAGCTTGGCGCTGGCGAGTTCGGCTCCGACATCGACCTCGGAGCCATCACTGTCGGTGCCGAGGAGGTTCTCAGCTTCTCGGGCGGGGACCTCTGGCTCTGCCTGACAGGGGTGCGTTCGAGGTCATGCGGAGTGTGTTAGAGCCTGGCTCTACTCCACAGTCGGCTCCGTCCGCCCCTCCCTCACGGTGCCTCAGGTCAAGTCGACTCACTCCCTCATCCCGGACCGCAGAGAGCCAGCTCCTCAGGAACCCCTGTGGGATCTCATCCTCTTCGAGGCCTCTACAGATTTGGCGGAGGAGCCCCCTCGGAAGAGGAAGTGTAAGAGGAAACACATTGACTCACCTGAGTCCATCACATCTGACACAGATTTAGAGGATTCCGAGGGTTCCCCCGTTCCCCTTCTGAAGATGTCTCCTTTGCAGACATTCTGGAAATCCTCAAACAGAGGGGAAATTGGCCAGCCCTCAACCCTTCGGAGGATGAATCTGTGTACCTTGAGGCGTTTGGCTCTCGTCCTTCCACCTCCTGGGTGTCTCCCCCCTTTGACCCCCTCATGCAGGTGGTAGCTAAAAAGGCATGGACGGCTCCTGATTCAGTGGACCCCACTCCCAGGAGACCCTCCAAATTCATAACGGCACCAGCAGATAAACAGTTCTTGACAAAAGGGGTTTCTGTGGATGCTATGGTGGTTGCTGCTGCCACTAAAGAAGGAACTAGCTGATCCTTCAGTACCTGTCCATCCACCTAACAAGGAATCTAGGTCCATGGACAGGTATGGGAAGCGGATGTTCTCATCAGCGACATTTACTATGCGTTCGCTGAACTACCTGTGTCATTTTACTCGTCTTCAAAGGGACTTGATCAAAGAAGCGAGTGACATGTTGAAGGACCCTACAGCTGCGGGTTTTCAAGATAAGATGAACACTCAGCTGGCTACCCTGAATTCCATAACCAACTCCTCCATGCGCCTCTTTCTTATGCGGCTGATGGAGCGAGCAGGGCCGCAGGGACAGGTGTGGCCTTACGTAGGCATGCCTGGATGCGGCTATGCAATTTTGCGGACCCCTTCAAGACGTCTTTCACTAATTCCCCGTTCGATGGATCATCTCTCTTTGGTCCTCAAGTGAAAGAAACCTTGACTAGGTGCGAGACTGATGGCAAGACTCTTTCTGCCGTCGGAGTCCGTTTTTCTACTCCTTCTAGGCCTTACCCCAAAGGTCAGAAAAGTGGGAAAATGTGGTTCCGTAAACAATCTCAAGGGACTTCGCCTGACGCACAGAGTCGGTTCCCCGCCAGAGGCAGAGGCGGGAATAACAATGGTAGACGTCGCCCTCGAGGCAGGGGGGCTCCGCAGAACCAGGGCAATCGAGAAGTTTTCTCTGATAAGCCCTTTCAGCATCCCTGAGGTGTTGCCCGACTGCCCACCTTCGGAGGCAGTCGGGGGAAGATTGTCACTGTACCCAGAAGCCTGGCTATCCCTGACTCAAGACAAGTGGGTACAGTCCGTCATTTCCGAAGGCTATTCTATTCCCTTTCTTCGCATTCCAAATCAATCAAAAAAATCCCTTCCAGATGTTCCACCCGCTCAAAGGGATCTAGCGGTTTTGGAAATTTCAAAGCTGCTTGCGAAAAGAGCAATTCAGCCAGTTCCAGCAGACCAGCAAGGATCCGGAATCTACTCAAGGTTCTTTTTAGTTCCAAAGAAAACAGGGACTGGAGACCAATTTTGGATCTCAGTATCTTGAACAGATCAGTCAAGAAAACAAGATTTCGGATGGTCACGCTGCAGTCCATCCTTCCCCTGTTGGGAAAAGGAAACTGGATGTGCTCTATAGACCTTCAGGATGCGTACTATCACATAAAAATGAACAGACGCTCCAGAAGATTCCTCCGCTTCAGGCTGGGAACCAGTCATTTTCAATTCAGGGCCCTGCCCTTTGGTCTCACCACTGCCCCCCGGGTGTTTACCAAATGCATGGCAGTGGTAGCTTCTCACCTGAGACGACAAGGATTCCAGGTGTTTCCATATTTGGACGACTGGCTCCTCACAGCTCCCACCAAGCATCTCCTTCTGAAGGCCAGGGATTACACTTTTCGCATTTGTCAAAACTTAGGCATTTCAATAAATTGCGAAAAGTCTGTTTTGTCGCCTTGTCGTACTATTACCTTCATAGGCGCAAATCTAGACACAGTAGACATGTCTGCGAGACTAACAGATCAGAGAATAACAGACATACACAAACTGGTCTCACTCCTTTTCAACAACAACAGAATCAAAGCCAGGTTAGTTCTGAAAGTGTTGGGAATTATGGCGGCCATACCTCTGCTTCCATTAGCCAGATTCCACATGCGAATCCTTCAATGGATGCTCTTTACACAATGGTCATACCAGCAACTTCCAATGTCCCACACCATTTTGATCACGCAGGCAGAAATCATCTCATGTGGTGGATGTCTTCTCCACAGCTCTTGTTGGGAAGACCCTTTGTTCCTCCCCCTCCGGTTGCTACTCTGACAGCGGACGCCTCCCTGATCGGGTGGGGGGGGCATTATCAGGGCAGGACGGTCCAGGGCACATGGCAACCAGGCCAATGCCACTTGCATATAAATGTTCTGGAGATGAGAGCAGTGCTTTTAGCGTTGCAAGCCCTTCAAGACTCTCTTCCCTTAGGAACGATTGCAATCCAGACAGACAATATGTCTGTAGTGTGGTACATCAACAAACAAGGCGGAACCAGGTCCTACCCCCTGTGTCGAGAAGCACTCAGATTGTGGCAATGGGCGATTTCTTCTCAGCGTTTTCTGATAGCAACGCACATCCCCGGGAAGTCCAATCAAATCGCGGACAAGTTGAGCAGAGCTATTCTCATGCCTCACGAGTGGTTTCTGAAAGACTCTGTTGTGAGAGAAATTTTTCTCAAGTGGGGTCAGCCTTGCTGCGATCTTTTTGCTACTCCCCAAAACAGCAAGTGCAGAGATTTTTCACCCTATTCCCTTTACCAGGCCAACCCAGCAGAGACGCTCTAGTCCAAGTTTGGCCCCGGGGACTTCTGTATGCATTTCCTCCCTTCCCACTAATCTCTCAAGTGATACAGAAAGCTATCGCTCAGAAGGCCTCGTTGATCCTCATTGCTCCTTACTGGCCTCGACAGGTGTGGTTCCCCTTTCTACATCAATTTCTATTGGAGCGACCTTGGCATCTGGACCTAGTTCCAGATCTTTTGATCCACCAGTCGGGTCAGTTTCATCGCTCCCTCCCCTCTCTGAACCTCACTGCTTGGTTCCTCCAGTTCCAACCTTAGCCAGGCTTCCTCAATTATCTCACTCCGTTCGAGATATTTTGATAGCTTCCCATAAATCTTCCACTCGGAAGATTTATTTGAGTAAGTGGAAACGCTTCACATATTGGGCTCAAGGAAGGGACATAGATCCTTTCACTGCTTCCATCCAAATAGTCCTTGATTTTCTAGCTGAACTCTTCCATGCAGGTTCATCTCCTTCTACTCTTAAAGTTCAATTGGCAGCTATTTCTAACTTTCATGTGGGTATTTCTGAGTCTGCCTTAATGTCCCACAAGCTTTGCAAAGCCTTTTTGAAAGGAGTTTTTCTTCTCAGACCTCCTATAAGAAATCCTCCTTCTCTTTGGGACCTAAATTTAGTTCTTACTTCTTTGATTCTTCCCCCTTTCGAACCTGCAGCTTCCTGTTCTTTAAAATTGCTATCATGGAAAACTCTTTTTCTGGTAGCCATTACTTCAGCTAGAAGAGTTTCGGAACTTCATGCACTCAGCTGTCGACCTCCTTATCTGTTGTTCCATAAGGACAGGGTATCCTTACGAACCAATCCGTCCTTTTTGCCTAAGGTAGCCTCGACGTCTAACCTAAATCAAAGCATTGACCTCCCTGTGTTTTTTCCAGAATATTCCAATAGGTCTGAACAAAAATTACACTGGCTAGATGTTCATCGTCAGTTAAGGTACTATTTGGATAGAACAAAACAATTCAGAAAATCTGACCAACTGTTTGTCTCCTATGCAGAAGGCAGGAAGGGACTTTCAGTTTCAAAGGTATCACTATCTAGATGGCTAACATCTCTGATTTCCCTTGTTTATGAAATTAGACACCAAAAGCTGCCTAACAAACCTAAGGCCCATTCCACTAGAGCTTTGGCTACTTCCATAGCCTTCCAAGACAGACTGCCTATTGACACCATTTGTGCAGCGGCTACTTGGGCTACTCCTCACACTTTCATTTCTCATTATAAGTTGGATTTAGCTTCTAGGCATAGAGCTAACTTTGGTTCCACTGTTCTCAGGAGTCTGTTCCGTTAGGCCACCGGGACAAGGTGCTAGGGACGCTGTCCCATCCAGCAAGAATGAAGGCGAGATAGACAACTTAACATATAGAAGTTATGTTCTTACCATAACGTTCCATGTTAGTTGTCTTCTTCTCGCCTTCTTCTTCCCCACCCTCCTTCCCCTGGCCTGGACAGACCTAGAGGAGTTGTGATTGTGACCTCTCTTTCTACCACCTCTTTACTTAGGCATATGCTGCTTTGCATATTTCCTGAATCAGGATGTAGGTCACCCTTCTTTCTCCCTGTTGTTAGAGGTGGACTCTGTTATAGTTATTCTGTTACTATTATAAGCTGGGGTTAGCTTACAAACGAGATCTGAGGTAACTCTCGCCTAGCATTGTGGGATATAAGGGGAGCCTCGAGCCGGTGGAACCAACTCTCGAGCTTTTAGAGTGGCCGAGTCGGAGCCGAGATCGGCTCCGAACCCATCCAGCAAGAAGAAGGCGAGAAGAAGACAACTAACATGGAACGTTATGGTAAGAACATAACTTCTATTTCCTGATCCTCCAAAAACAAATCACAAAAAAATGTGTACATTATATAAGCATGATATGCTATACAAACCTGTGTTTTCCTTTACTCCTGAAGGAAAACAGAGTCTATAGTAGGCCACTGTGTATTGCTGAGACTGGATCAGATAGTTGTCACATGTTAACAGACATTCAGTTCATGCTGGCACTGTAGATCTTGTTTGTAATGTTAAATATTACGGCCATACCTCTCAGATGTCCAGATTTTCACAGAATATCCAGATTTTGCCTCATATTTTGTGCCTGCTTCCTCATAAAGTTGTGGTTTTCTGGCAAATCAGTTGCGAATCATTAAGGACTGAAGTCAAAATAATGACAGACATTTGAGTTTCAGACTTCATACCCAAAAAAACAACTTCCTAAGTTTGTAAGGGCAGTAGTTAAAAAATGGCCCTATTTTTGGGACTTTGTCCCCGATTATTTATGGCTTTGTCCGGACTTCTTGATCTAAGAGGTTGAGAGTTAATATTAGGACTACACAGGTTTTCAAGGTTATATAAAATAGGAACTGTGTTATTGTCCAGTAAAGTATATTGCATTACCTCTGATTTCTAGTGTATATACACAAAGAAGAAATCATTCCAGGTGTAGAAATTCTACATAGGAACAATTTATACTGGAGTCTGACTTCCTACCACTGATGCACAAGTGAAAGCTGCCCTCCTTTAAGAAAAGTACCTGAAAAGATGTTCTCATGCATCTGAAATTAATATATTTAATACATTTGCCAGGTTTAATCAGCTGGAAGCACAATGAGGTCTGGCATAGTCAGTATCAGTGTATCCTGTGTACAGCTTGTACATTGCCTGGAAATGCAGGAAACAGTTAAACCTGAACAGAGCTGGCAGAAGGTTGAGAGGTTTTCACCGCCATCTCAGAACCATTCTGCAGCTGTTATTTGTTTTGCTCCTTAACGCTGTCAATCTCATCAGAATCAAAAGGACCCTGGGCTTGTTGCCAGCAAATTCATACAGGCACAGTGCCAGAGAAGCTACTCACAGTGTGCTGTACGATGCTCCCTCCTCCATCAGTGGATGTGGTAGGCTGAAGCCGTTTCGCCTATATATTACACAGCTGCCGTGCGCTACACTGTTGTCACCTTTCCAGTTTTGCTCTCCTGATAGAGTTTGCATTTCAAGTTTTATGGCTAGCCTGAGTTCAGTTTTACTGGCCAAAGTATTGCATTGCTTGCTGGCCATGAAATTACAATTCGACACTGTGTATTAAAGGGAAAGGCACCCCACACATTTTTTCAGCATGCTTTGAAGGGTTACAGCATGCTAAATGATTCTCTGTTACAGCCCTCTAATGTTATCCTAATTAAAAATATAACAGCAGTTACTTGTCTGTTTGGCCTACCATGAAACACATGTTTGTCTCTGTTCCAAAGATCAGGAACCTACTGATGCACAGGATCATGGGAATCAACAGTGTGTTGACACACAAGGCAATAGAAGTGTAGATCTGCATGAGTGTTCTCACGTGTTGTGACGACCAGGTCTCTGAAATAGCATTTGTTCCTAAGATACTCTTTAAGCTGCTGAAAAGTGGAAACTGTTAATTGCATCTTGATAACATTTGTGGCCAGCATAAAACAAAAGCAAGGATACTGCAGAAGATATAAACAACAAGGTATGGTTTATAATGGTGACTCCACTTCCTGGCAGGAGAACATGAAAGTCCAGCATACCTTTGTATGACATAGGTCATACCTTAATAATAATGCTGTTTTAATTTAAATTTAAATTAATGACAAATTAGTGGAAAGTAGTAAAATAAATCATTGTGCTTTCCTGCAGAATGTACAGATGAACAGAATAAAATGCTTATAGGACTTTCTTTTTAAGGATGCTGTCCACAGTTGCTGGTGGATAGTTGTAATGAATTACAGTGGGCATGTCAATATGAAGTTATATGTGCACCCACCTGTCTTATTGTGTACGATGAGATTTCAAACTGCACCACGCAGAAGCTTCCATATGGTTGCTTCTCTCTTTTTCATCATTTTATTTGTCATCTCAAATACGTCAAGCAGATGTGAAGTCAGATATACAGAAAAGACAAAATATGAGTGACAGCAGTGAAGTCATGTATGTTTGTGCAGTTGTGTAAGAAAATATTAAACAAATGTATTTATGTACAAACAGCTGGATTATTAGTTTGTACAACTGCTAGTGTAGCATAATTTCAAACGGTGCATTTGTACATAAACAGCTGAATATAGCTGTTAGTGTAGCACAGTTGTAAACAAATGTGTTTATGTACAAACAACTGGATTATATGTCTGTAAAGCTATTACTGTAGCACAGTTTTAAACAATGCATTTAAACAGAAACAGGTGGACTATATGTTTGTATAACTGCAAGTGCAGCCCAAATATATATACGTGTAGTATGTGTGTTACCAAAGCCAAGTTTGAGGCTAAAATAGCTACTCAAACCAGGGACAATCAGATGTTTTTTTCATTATGTTTGTAATCTCAAAAAAACAATGCAGCAGTGCTACCTTCACTGAGGCCAATAAATTTAGCTCTGACTTTACCCCTGTCTTCCCTTTGTCTGCCCCTCCAAGTGTACCTGAAACTGGCTTGATTCCAGCTATCACACAATACCATGTCTTAAAGGTGCTACCAAAAGCTAAAAATGCTGCATTTGTGGGTACTGACAGTATTCCTGGATGCATCTTAAATAGCATGAAAAACAATTTAGCCACACCCCTAACAACATTCTTCAATCTCAGCCCCCCCATATATGTTTTGTACCGAATGAATGGAGAACAGCTACAGGCATTCCCCTGCATAAGGGAGAACCTACCACAGACCAAGCAATTACAGAACCATAAATCTAGCCAGCCTCATATGCAAAGCCATGGAAAGACTTAATCATGAAACTCAGTTTGGATTTGTCAAGTGTAGGTCATGCTTACTCAACATGGTAGATTTTTTTTGAAAAGGTCAGCAAAGCATTGGATGAAAGCAAAATGGTATACATCACATACCCAAACGTAGCCAAAGCTTTTGACACTAGTCCCAGTTTATTTAGCTTTTCTACTATGCCTGAATGGGGAGTTAACCTCTGTGACACCCACTGGATTGCCAACTGGCTCACAGGACACAGGAAATCAGAATAGGGGAAGTTAACAAAACAAAGAGATGAGTCACCAGTGGAGTCCTCCAGGGTTCTGTGTTGTTACCTCTCCTGTTTGACATCTACTTTTCTGAAGTAAAAGCCAATACAAAAGGGTTCTGGCTGACTAAGTTTGCAAATGACTGGAAGTTAGGAACAGTCATTGAATCCCCAAATGACTTAGCCATCCTGCAGGAAGTTTTGTCGCAAACACATCTCTGGTACCAAAATCATTGACTGAAACTAATTACCAAAAAATGCATTATTGTATCCTTTGAGAGGTCATCTATCCCAGGGAACTACCACATTAACAATACACCCCTAAGAACTGATGCAGTTGCTCAGGATTTGGAAATTTACCTGGACAGGGACTTTTGTCCAACTTGAGTCCATTGTTGTAAGAAAATCCTTCTATTTTGCACAGCTTCTAAGAAAAGGGATTATGTCTATATCTAGGGATGTCATTGTCCCCTTTACTCAGCAATCATTAGGCCAGACATTGAATATAATGCCCCTTTGGCATGTATCTGTCCAGACACATGCAACAACTGGAACGCCCACAGAAATATTTTTCTAAAAGGATACAAGGTTTAAACTACATGTCCTACATGGACCAACTGAAAGCCTTGTCACTATACTCTGTATTTTACAAACTACTAAGAGGTGACCGGTGCCTCGTACGACCCAATACTGATGTATTTACTGCATATCAGCCAATCAGATTGCTTCAGAAATACTCGGACTAGTGATCCAAACCTCTTCTGCAGCATCAACCGAATGGTTTGGATAGAGAGGTATATTTCGCAGAGGATATTGCTGCTCTGGAACAGATTCCCCATCCACATAAAACAAAGTTCATCCCTGTCTATATTCAAGAGCAAGTTGGATGTATGGATGGGAAACAGAATATTTACCCCAGGACTGCCTCCTGTACTACTAATGGACAGATGCAGCTCCCAAATGCTTTATCCCATGCAAGGGTCCTCTCAAATTATCTGTGGCTTGATCCTAGTTATTCTCATTAGGGATAATTATTTTATTTATTTACATATTTATTTAACATTTGTTTATCGGGATGGTCCAACTGGACAACAGTGACCATTTTCAGTGGAGGCCCGAGGAGAAAAGCTCCAGCAAAGTACATTTTTTACAAATACATGTCTAGTACAACAAAAAAGTTTACAATACAGCTTATATGTATCTACTTAAGTCTAGCAGAGATCAGTACAGCAATTTATATACATAGGAGATTAATCAGCAAAAATATATACATGAGAAATGAGATTAACACACAAAGTACAAGTACAGTAGAGCATGTCTTAGATTTTCTTAAGCCTCTGCACTACATTTAGTATGTCATCTGTCAGAATACAGTTTACAACTGCGAGGAAGATAAGGGGGTATTGGTAAGGGAGAAGGAGGTTACAGGAGTTATAGAGTGTATAGAAGTTTAGTTAGAGATTATATCTGAGTGACAGAAAGTTATCCAGGGTTGGTACATGAGCAGAGCCAGGTAGATGTTAGGTGATCTTTTAGTTGTTTCTTAAACTTGGTGGTGCTGGAGGTGGATCTAATATTGATGGGCAGGGAGTTCCAGATTTTGACGATACTGTTTGAGTATAGCAAGTCACCAGCATTATTGTTACTTTTAGTGATGTTTACTAGGTTTTTGTTACTGGAGTGCAGGGTCCAGTTATTGGAATAGTGAGTAAGTAGGCCTTTGAGAGTGGGTGTTTTTTCAGGTTGGTTGAGTATTTGTTGGGCCATGGAGAGCCGGTTAAAAATTAGTAAGTTGGGGAATTCTAGTCATGAGAGTTCTTTGAGAGTGCGACAGTGATGGGATCTGTAGCTGGCATCTGTAGCGAACTTTGCTATTTTATTATAGCAGCTCTCTTGTTTGTTTATATAAGTTTTTGTGAGGTTAGTAAGGATGGGAAACGCATATAGGAGTGGAGAGAAGGTGGGTTCTGGCAATGGAAACTTTGGATTTGTCTGTGAGGAAAAGTTTGTTCCTGTACAGAGTACCCATTTTGTTATGGACTTTTTTAATTGTTTCATTTATGTTGAGATCAAAGTTCATGTTTTGGTCTATTACTACTCCCAGGAGTTTGGTGTGGGAGACTGAGGTAATGATGATATTGTTTGCTGAGGTGATTTTGAATAGCGAAGAAGGATCGGGGATTTTCTATGGTGAAACAGGAAGAGTTTTGTTTTGTTGGGATTGAGTATTAACTGGGCATTGGTTAGCCAGGTTTCTACTTTAGAGAAGGCTTGCTGTGTTATTTCCTGAAGATGGTGGAGTGTTTGGGCTGCATAAATTAAGGTAGAGTTGTCGGCGTATTGTATTAACATGGCTTCATTAATGGCAGTACATAGGCTGTTAGTGAATAATCTGAAGAGAAGAGGGCCAATAATGGATCTTTGTGGGACCCCTGAGGTGAGTGACAGCAGTGGGGAGAGGGAGTTACCACATTTGACTGCTTGCTGCCTCCCAGTCAGATAGTTTTGGAACTAGATGAATGTGGAGTGGCTGGTTTTAAATTTTGATAGTGTGTTTAACAGTCTGGAGTGTGAGACCATGTCAAATGCTTTTGAGAGATCTAGAAAGATAGATGAGACCAGGTTGCCTTCATTTCTGAGAAGGTTGACAGAGATAGTGAAGCATAGAAGGGCAGTGGTTGTACTATGGTGTGGGCGGAATCCATGTTAAGTTTTGGATAGTAGATTGTTAGTGAGGAGATAGTGGAGGAATTGGGTATGGATGCATTTTTCCAGATTTTTTTGATAGTGGAGAGAGGGTAGCAATTGAACGGTAGTTGGAAAGCTTTGTAGAGCTGCCGCCTTTATGTAGTGGAATGATGTGGGCTATTTTCCAGATAGCTGGGACCCGTTGTTCAGTGATGGAGCAGTTTATAAGGATGGAGACTGGGTACGCAATGGCTTCTGCAGCGATTTTGGGATAGTCAGCAGGTAGAGTGTCTGCAGCTAGGGTTGGTTGTTTAATTTTTTTGAGGTATTTTCTATGGTGGCAGTAGGAATAGGTTGTAGGGAGAAGTTATTGTTGTTTTGTGTTGGAGATAGAGGAGTGGGGGAGTGGCTAGTATTTGTTAGTTTGAGTATAGAATTGGTGAAAAGTTTGTTAAACTGTGTGGGTACGTCATCTATGGTGTTGTCAGTGTTTGGGGAGGGGGTAGTGATTTGACCAGGCTGAAGGATTTTCTTGATTGCTGACCAGAACTTTTGTGGGTTTCCTTGGTGTTCTGGTTGTAATTTAATTTAATATTCTTTCTTGTCTTGTCTCATATGTTTTTTTGGCAGAATTTCTTAGTTCTAGGTATTCTGACAGTTGGTTAGTGATTTGTTATGGTGCCAACTGTCCCAGACATTTACTCTTGCTTTTAATAGAGCTCTTGTTTTTTGGGTTAGCCATGGGGTATAGTTGGGTTTTATCCTAATTGTTGTAGGTGGCACAAGCTTATTTAGGATTATAATGAAGGTAGAGTTAAATAGCTTCACTGCCTTGTCTAATGGGAGGTATTTGAGAGGTGCCCATCTGCAGCTTTTGTGTGTGTATATGAACTCTTGGAGAGTGAAATTTTTTTTGTATCTGATTTGCTGACATGATGAGTTTTGGAAAAGTTTATTTGTTGCCAGAGTAGAAAGGTGAGGTGGTGGTCACTACGGTTGTCAGGGAGACGGCCTGTGAGTTGTGAGAGGTTAGGTTGATTGGTGAGTATCCAATCTAGGACTGATTCTTTTTTGATGTTTTGTCTATCCTGGTAGTGTGTTGGATTCGTTGGGAGAAGCCATACATAGAAATGTGGTTTGTGGGTGTGTTTGAGTTGCAGGAATACCAATCAATATTAAAGTCTCCAAGTATAATTTTTTTCTTGGGGAAGGAGCTTATTTGCCCATTGTAGGATGTGCTCTAGGGTAGGGATATTATTCCATAGTGGGATGTAGACACCTACTATGTTTATTTGCTTTTTTGGAATTAAGTAAAAGTTTAGTAATATGTAATTATTGACCATGGGATGGGTAAGGCCAATCTCTAAGGAAATGGGATAGTTTAATTCGAACAGAAGAAAGGGAAATTTGCTTATATATAAAAGACTTAGTTAATTGTTTTTGTTTTGTAGAAATATGAATCAGCTACAATGTTTTGCTAAAATCCAAGTGTAAAAGAGTAAAATCACAGAACAGTGGGACAAACAAATTTCTCCTTTCTCCAGCGTTGTGTAATCTGAGTATATTTAGAGATATAGAGGTATGGGAGTAAACAGAACTAAATAAGTTCCTGAGTTGGGACAAAAGCACTAAGGTTCTTACAGTTTGTTATTATGCTGTGTTAATTTTATGAAAAGTTAGTGTGCTGAGTCAGTTTCTCTGGGGTGTATTTTTCTAGTTTAAACACTATTTTTTGTAGTCTGGCTACTCAGTACTACTGAATAGGTTGTAATAAAAGTTTTATGCCCATGAAACTTTACATGTTTCTCTTTCTTTCTCTCCTGGTATATAAATTGATATATGTGCCGTAAACAAATGAAACACCCAAATGTTGATATCCTCAATGCCAACACTATACAATAAAAAACAATAAATAAAAAGTACAAAGTGGTATGAGCAGACTGGCTTCCCAAACAACTAGTATTTGCAGAAAAATATAGGAAACACCAGACCACAGCAGATAGTATCAAATAAAACTCCAAAGTTGAATCTACAGTACAAAAATGGTGAGCGCTTTTGTAGCCAGAGCTGCTTCATCAGACATCTCAGTAAACTCCACAGGGATTTTTAAAAACAGCAACAGCCTAGCAGTGTCAGTTCCCAATAAACTATTAGCTTAATAGCCACGGATTTAATGGAGAAGCGCTAGATAGAGACATATCAACTGATAAAACATTAAAATGAATAAAAATACATAAAAGTGCATATATTAAGACTTTATCTGCGTAGTGGCTTATTAACCAAAACCTTTTTAATACAAACTTTATCATTCAGGCCTTTGCCCATGTTGGCACGCATCCTAATAATCCATTCAAGCTCTTTAGTCTCTACCAAATTCCTAATTGCACCACCTCTGCATCCTAGCTGAACTTTCTCAATTACCATAAATTGAAAGTTGTGTGTTGTCCAACATGCCTAGCCCAGTGCCTTAGTTCGTGCCCCTCTGTTAATGTCATATATGTGTTCCCTAATCCTATCACAAAACCTTCTTGTGGTCATGCCCACATAGAATGAACAACATGTAGTACAGAAAGCTAGGTACACAATGTTAGTGGTATTTCAATCAGCTGTAAGTCTGAAATTGGTAGTCTTTCCAGTGTCTGGATGTCTAAAATGCCCTCTCTTGTCAATATATTGACAATAGTTACAGGAGTTAGAGGGTTTCGTCCCATATACGGGAGTGGTAGGTTGAACATCTATTGCTTGCTTATACCTGGGGCCACATAAGAGTCTCTTAAGGGATTTCTTGTTCTTATAGGCATATTGAGGGGTGGTCCCTACCAGAGTCTTAACTCGGTCATCAGAACATAGTATATTCCAGTTCCTATGGTAGATATTCTGCAGTAATCTAATATTACTAGCATATGTAATAGGAATTCTTAGCAGGTTATCCTTCCTGCTGTTTTCCTCATAAGCTTGACCTTGATTGGAAAAGTATGGATGTTATGTGATCCTATCTCGCCTACATTCTGACTGATGGGTTCGGAGCCGATCCCTCGGCTCCGACTCGGCACGCTTATGCCAAAGAGCGAAGTCTCTTATTGGCTGAGCTTATTATATCCCAGGATGCACCACTACCAGTCCCCCAGATCTCGTTTGCCGCTAACAAGTGAAGACGTGGTCTCGAGCTGGCTGAGCTAAGTAGTGATTAATTTCACTAGTTTTTCTGTCAGGAATTTCTATTTTTCTTCAACAAAAGCTGTTTTAACAGCTATTCTTGTGTTTTGAGTGAGTTTGGTGGAATTTACTTAGTAAATTCTTGTGTTGTGAGTGTTGACTAGGAGTACCTCTTGTGTGTAAAGGCCTTCCCGGTCTTTTTGATTGTAGGTGACTTCTGTTTTGTTAGGGATCTCGGATCCTTTATTTGTGGATAGTTTATCTTTTTTGTTAAAAAAAAGGTCAAAGAAGAGAGAATTTCTTAATAATTTACAGTGTTTGTACTGTGTTTTGGACTTTAATTCACCGGAATGTCTCAGGTACCTAGGCCTTCAGGCTTTAAAAAGTGCACCAAGTGCAACTTTAAAATGTCGATCACAGATGACCACTCTCTCTGTGTTTATTGTTTGGGTGCAAAGCATTTGCAGGAGTCCTGCAGCGTGTGTCACGCTTTTTCCTCGAGGGTCCTCCAAGAGAGGAAAAATAAGCTCATATTAAAAGGTCTGGTAAAACCCTCATTCGAAGAAGCTTTAGCATCCTCTCCTTCTCCCGCTAAAAAGAAAAGGGCGTCGGCTCCGACCAGTCCGTCGGATCCGACCGCCAAAAGACATAGGCAGGCTTCTCCTTGGCTCCAAGGACTTGGAGCCGAGGCGAACGGTCTGCCTCGATGCCACCAGTCTCGACTCCTCTGGCTTCGGAGCCGATGGCTGGGGCATCGAGGCGGGTCACCTTCGGCTCCACTGGTCTCGGAGCCGACAAAGGTTGCCCGCTCAGACACTTCCTCCTCGGCAGTCCTCCTCGGCACCGATGGAAACTAGTGTGGGTATTCCTTGGCGCCCGATAGTCATCGAGTCGCCTCGGAGCCGGTCCCCTAGCCCCTTGGGGCCGTTGGAGAGGCCATCTCGAACCCGTTCAGTATCCTCTAGGTCATCGAGGATGTCAGATTCGGACATAGACAGGGTGCTCCAAAGTCTGTTCCAGTCCCCAGTCTTTCAAAATTTGTTTCGGCTCCGACCCAGTTGGCTTCGAGCCGATGGCCCATGCCCATGTCATTGCTATTCCTCCTCCGACCGCTTGGCTCCGTGGAGCAGGTGCTGTTGGAGCGGTGGAGATCTTAGGGTCGGCTCCGACCCTTACTCCAACCCGGCCTTCGGGTCCGAGTTCGTACACGGACTTCTTCGGCTGGACCTGGGGTGATGTTTGGGACCTATGCTTTGGTTCCGAGCCTCCCTCTCGGTGCTTGACTGCGGGACTTCCGTCTGCTATCATGGCTCGGGGACGGACACTCCCAGGATTCTGGGGTCCGGCTTTCAGAGCTATGAGGAGTGCCTTGGCCAAGTCTTCTTCGCCATCTCTCCGGCTTTACCGGCACCTTCCCTGGGCGTGGAGACTGGGTCTTTGGCAGTTCCCCTGTCCTTAGGCAGCGGAGCCCTGGGCCTGAGGTTACCCCATTGGGGTTCCCTCCTCCTGAGGGTTCTTCGGAGTTGTCTTCAGAGGAACCCCCAAGGAAGAGATCGTGCAAGAGGAAGCACGTGGACTCCCCCGAGTCTATTACATCGGACACTGATCTTGATGATGCGGAGGGGTCCCAGTCGTCCTCGGATGATGTCTCATTTGCAGACATCTTAGAGATCCTCAAACAACGAGGCGGCTGGATATCCAAACCCCCCCTCTGCTGATGAGTCAGTGCTCCTCAAGGCCTTTGGGGCTCAGCCCTCCGCCTCCTGGGTGTCTCCGCCCTTTGACGAGCTCCTGGATTTAGTTTGTCGGAGGGCGTGGGAACATCCAGATACCGTGGAACCAGTCCCTTCTCGTCCTAACAAATTTTTGTCTGCCCCACCCGAGAAGGAGTTCCTCACTAAAGGCGTGGCTGTAGATGCCATGGTGGTGGCATCTGCTACACAACAGGACGTGGCAGAGGCTTCAACGTCCGTCCATCCTCCTAATAAGGAGTCTAGGAGCATGGATCGGTACGGGAAGCGTACCCTGACTTCAGCGGCCTTTACTTTAAGGTCCCTGAATTATTTGGCACATTTTACCAGGCTTCAGAGGGATCTGGTCAAGGAGCTGTCAGATTCCCTCTCAGGTAACCTACCTGAGCAGCTAGCCCAGTCGGTTAGCTCTCAGTTGGCTATCCTTGCTTCAATTTCTAACTCGTCCATGAGGCTCATTTCGTATGCGGCCGAAGGGGCGGGTAGAGCGGCAGGCACAGGCGTGGCTCTACGGAGACAAGCCTGGCTCCGTTTGTGTCATTTTGCGGAGGCCTTCAAGTCTTCCTTCGCCGACGCTCCCTTTGATGGGTCCTCTTTATTTGGACCTAAGGTTAAAGACGCTCTTACCTGCTGTGAGCAAGAAGGAAAAACTTTATCTGCCGTAGGTGCACGTTATTCCACTCCCTTTCGGCCTTATCCCAAGGCTAAAGGAGGAGGGAAGATGTGGTTCCACAAATCACGCAAGTTTTCCATCAACAGCAGGAAGATTCCCCTTCCAGAGGCAGAGGACGGGGAAATTTTTCTGGGAGACGCCGTCCCAGAGGCGGCAGAGGGCCCCGCAATTCTGGAGACCGTGAGTCCTTTCGTGGCTCTTCAGCCTCCCACACTTCATGAGGGATTGCCCGGCTGTGCTGCTCGGAGCCAGTGGGGTGCCGTTTGCCAAGCACCTAAAAGCCTGGGAGTCAATCACTCAGGACAGATGGGTGCTTCGGATTATTGCCGGAGGTTACACCATCCCCTTCACACACTCACCCCCACCGTCCAAAAAAATCCCGGACCCACCACCCAGTCAAAGGGAAATTGCAGCCGCAGAAGCTTTAAAGCTGCTAGAAAAGGAGTCATCCAACCGGTCCCCACAGACCAGATCGGATCCGAAATTACTCAAGGTTCTTTTTAGTGCCAAAAGACAGGGGACCTGAGACCAATATTGGATCTCAGCAGACTAAACCAATCCGTCCACGAAATCCAAATTCGAATGGTCACGTTACAATCCATTCTCCCATTATTGGAGAAGGATGTTTGGATGTGCTCCATAGATCTCAAGGGCGCCTATTATCACATACCGATACATCGGGCGTCCAGGAAGTATCTGCGCTTCAGCCTGGGAGACAGTCATTTCCAATTTTGTGCTCTGCCCTTTGGTCTCACCACAGCCCCAGGGTGTTCACCAAATGTTTGGCAGTAGTAACGGCTCACCTGAGGAGTCTTGGATTCCAAGTGTTTCCCTATCTGGACGACTGGCTCCTGACTGCCACCACCAGTCATCTACTAATGGACAACCTCAAAGCCACCATCTCCCTGGGTGCTACCCTGGGAATTACATTCAATTGGTCAAAGTCTGTCTTGCTGCCCTCTCAGCGCATAAGGTTCATAGGAGCAGAGATAGACTCAAAATTGATGCGCGTTTTTCTTCCTACCGAAAGGATCCAAACTTTACAAGGCCAAGTTCAAGCCCTGATTTCAAGATCCAAGGCCCCAGCCAGGATGGTCCTACAAGTTTTAGGTTCGATGTCTGCCACGGTTCTTCTAGTTCCTCTGGCAAGATTGCACATGAGGATTCTTCAGTGGCTATTATCGACTCAATGGTCCTTTCAGGATCTTCCCCTCAATCACCCCATTATGATTACACAAACATGCAAACGGGACCTTTGCTGGTGGCTTCAGACATCCAATCTAAATCAGGGAAGTCCTTTTGTTATTCCCTCTCCAGTGGTCACCCTGACGACAGATGCCTCCCAGACAGGGTGGGGGGGGGCATTGTCTGGGCAGGTTAGTTCAGGGCTCCTGGCTTCCAGACGAAACCTTTCTCCACATCAATGTATTGGAGATGAGGGCTGTACTTCTGTCCCTACAGGCCTTACACAAGTTTCTCCCTCAGGGCATAATCGCCATTCACACAGACAACATGTCGGTGGTCTGGTATCTAAACAAACAAGGAGGGACCAGATCTTACCCCCTTTGCAGAGAGGCCATGAGGGTGTGGGAATGGGCTGTAGCTACCAGCCGTTTCTTGGTAGCGACCCACATTCCGGGAAATCAAATATATTGGCAGACAGATTAAGCAGGACAATTCTCTCTCCTCACGAGTGGTCCCTAAACGAAACAGTAGCAGCTCAGGTTTTCAGGAGATGGGGGACGCCGTGCTGCGACCTGTTTGCAACACCACTAAACACAAAGTGCAAAGGTTCTTCTCCTTGACTCCACATCAGGGGGAAGCAGCTATGGATGCTCTAGCACAACCTTGGCCAACAGGGCTACTTTATGCCTTTCCTCCGATTCCACTTCTCTCCAAAGTCATTCAGAAAGCTTCTCAATTGGGGTCCACAATGATACTGATTGCTCCACTGGCCTCGTCAGGTATGGTTTTCCTACCTGAAGAAACATGCGGTGGACGATCCTTGGACTTTAGATCTAACTCCGGATCTGCTAATTCATCAGTCGGGACGACAACATCAGTCCCTTCACTCCTTGAAGTTGACAGCTTGGCTCCTCCACTTCCGACTTTAGTCAGAAATCACACATTAGACCCGGAAGTTATTCACATTTTATCTTCGCCCACAAACCCACCACTAAGAAATTGTACCTCAGTAAGTGGAAGAGGTTTGCTATCTGGGCTCAACTCAGGGGCTTAGACCCTATCACTGCTCCAATCCCAGAGGTTTTGAAATTCTTAACATCCCTGTTTAATCAAGGATCTTCTGTCTCTACTATTAAAGTCCAACTAGCGGCTATCTCTAAATTCCACGAATCCATGGATCCTCCATTGATGAGCAGCAGATTATGCAAAACTTTCATTAAAGGTGCGGGCCTGTTAAGACCCCCAGTTTTGCATCCTGCGCCTCCGTGGGATCTTGATTTGGTGCTTCGTGCATTAACATCTTCCCCTTCGAACCGGCTGCTACATGTGAGTTAAAATATCTGTCTTGGAAAACTGCCTTCTTAGTTGCAATTACCTCTGCAAGAAGAGTTTCAGAGCTTCAAGCCCTATCTATCAAACCACCGTACTTGATTTTTCACAAGGATAGAGTATCACTTAGGCCTAATCCATCTTTTGTCCCAAAGGTCTGTTCTAATCTCTGTCTCCAACAATCTCTAGAGCTACCAGTTTTCTTTCCAAAATTCTCCAATGAAGTAGAATACACTCTCCATAAATTGGATGTTCACAGGCAATTGCGCTTCTATTGAGACAGGACTCAGCAAATTCGTAAATCAGACCAGTTGTTTGTGTCCTTCTCAGACAATAAATTGGGTAAAACCATCACAAAAGCTACTATCTCCAAATGGATTAGAGATTGTATAACTCAGGCTTATTCCTCTTCGAATAAGCAACTTACAACATCTATCAAAGCTCACTCTACCAGAGCTATGGCGACTTCTATAGCTTTTCATTCCAAGCTCGCTATTTCTGAGATTTGTGCTGCGGCTACATGGTCCAATCCGCACACTTTCATTTCCCACTATAAATTGGATGTGGCATCTAAAGGGCGAGCATCATTTGGTTCCACGGTACTCAGGAGTGTTTTCCAGTGAGCCACCCAGGATTCAGGTGCTAGGGACGCTGTCCCATCAGTCAGAATGTAGGCGAGATAGGATCACATAACATCTTTTAGTTATGTACTCACCATAACTTCAGATGTTTGGGATCCATCTCTTCATTCTAATCCACCCTCCTTCCCCTGCCTTGGAGATCAGAAGAGATTGAACGGTTTGAGTTCTACTGTTTTTATCTTGTTTCATCTGACGATGTTATATAATCAGTGCGTGCATGTGTGCATGTATGCGGACAAACTAGATCTGGGGGACTGGTAGTGGTGCATCCTGGGATATAATAAGCTCAGCCAATAAGAGACTTCGCTCTTTGGCATAAGCGTGCCGAGTCGGAGCCGAGGGATCGGCTCCGAACCCATCAGTCAGAATGTAGGCGAGATGGATCCCAAACATCTGAAGTTATGGTGAGTACATAACTAAAAGTTTACCCTCCTTTCTCCTTTGACAACCCATACTCGAGGTAATGGAAAGAACCTCTCTCTTCCCATACCCTCTCTCTATAAATCTGTCTTCTAGCTGATGTAATTCTTTCTCAAACTTGTCATCCTCTGCTGTTAGTCTTGAAGTCCTTAATGCTTGTCCTTTTATTACATTAGTGAACGCATGTTGGTGGTGCATGCTTTGCCTATGGACATCGGTGTTCCTATAGCATTCCTTACAGAAGATTACAGTACAAAAATCCCCTGTATTTTTCCTAGTTATACTAACGTCTAAAAATTCAGCATTCTTATTCGAACTGTGGGCTGTGAATTTCAAAAAGTGTGTACTTCTATTGACATCACTCAAGAACTGCTGTAAATTTGTAGCATCTCCTTCTCACAACAGGAAGACGTCATCTACAAATCTCCGATAAAATACCACTTTCTCTGACCATGTTCCTTCAATATAATATGCTGTTTTTCTCATTTTTCCCTAACAAGGTTGGGTTAGTTATTGGCACATGAAGTGCCCATAGCCAAGCCATCCAACTGTTTATATATACACTGTTCAAACATAAAGATGTTATTCTCCAGTATAATTTCAACCAGGAAACATAGAAGATCAATAGTTCTGGTATCATACACTCCATCTTCCTTGAGATATTGACACAAAAACTCTAGTCCTACTCCATTGGGAATTACAGTAAACAGGGACTGTACATCCAAGGTGACCATTAAATAATCCATAGTGGGCGGAATATTACTGATATGATCATGTAGATACATTAAAAAATGTTTCGAATCTCTAGGAATACATTTATTCCTGGCTAGTACAGGTTTCAAAAAGTGTTCTGCATATATTGATAGTGGTTCAGTCCACCATCCTTGCCCAGCCACAATAGGTCTCATCGGTGGATTATGTGGATGCTTGTGTATCTTGGGCAGTCCCTGTATTATAGGAGTAGTAGGATCATCTACCAGGAAATAATTATACAACTCCATGGTGATTTGGCTGCATTGCATACATTCAAATAAATCATTGCGTATTCTACAAACACAGTTGTCAACCTGTATTTGCTCTATTCTCATATACTTCATTGTTTAACATGGTAAACATAACATCCTTGTAGAACATGTAATCCATGATAACAAGTGGTCCCCCTTTATCAGCTGGTCTAAAACAAATTGTATGATCCTTACAAAGTGTTTCAAGTGCTGACCTTTCATCACAGTTCAAGTTCACAAAACATTTAATATGGCTCCTACTGTCATACAGTGAATAAATATAATTAATGCAAGCCTTCTCAAATGCCTCAATGACTCCCACCGTTATAGGTACACAACCACTGGCCTTTCTCAACAGATTAATGCTTTTATTACTTACATTTCCATCCTGAAAATGCAGCTTCAGCATTAAGTTTCTAGTAAATGTCTTCAGTTCAGTGATGTTCTTTGTAATCGTCATACGGCTAGCTGGTATAAAACTTGTGCCCTTACTAAGAACAGATTGTTCATCTTTGCTCAAACTACGACTAGAGATATTCCAAATTATTGTCTGTTTTTCGTTTGGCACATCCTTTTGATTGTGATGGCATTCTCCTCTTCTGTTGACGTTTTCCACTTCAGGCGGCCTCTGCCCTGACTCAGTTGCTGAAAATTTGGTGTGCGAATGGGGTATGACATCATCAAGTGTTCGTTGTCCTCTCTGGGCTGCTCGTTCGTTTTTTCATTGCAATTCGAAGTATGTTGGGTCTCTTTCCTACATGCTCCACTTCCGCCTGATGGTGAGGCTATGATATCAGCACCTACTGTCCTAGGCTGGCTAATCTGAACACAAGGGGGAGGTTGATAAAGTCTCTATATATGCACTTTTATGTGTTTTTATTCATTTTAATGTTTTATTAGTTGATATGTCTCTATCTAGTGCTTCTCCTTTAAATCAGTGGCTATTAAGCTAATTGTTTATTGGGAACTGACACTGATAGGCTGTTGCTGTTTTTAAAAACCCCTGTGGAGTTTATTGAGTTGTCTGATGAAGTAGCTCTGGCTACGAAAGTGCTCACCATTTTTGTACTGTGGATTAAACTTTGGAGCTTTATTTGATACTATCTGCTGTGGTCTGGTGTTTCCTATATTTTTCTGCAAATAAAAAAACAATGTTGACACCCATAGCACATGCCTTGCTCCAAGGCACGTCTCAGAGCATGCAACATTAAAACAGTGTTTTTTGCAGGAGGGACCTGAACTCCCAATGTGAGGGGCTATTACCTCCTGTTAATTATACACTCAAACTCCAGTATCACTAAAAAGGGCACATTCCCCTCCCAGGGGATTGTAGAATAGTATACAACTGTCAATCATTTGTTTTGTCAGCCAAAGTGTATCAACAATGCAGATGTCGACTTTAAAGATTGTAAACTTAATTAAGTGCTATATGCGTGTGTATATAGATAGATAAAAAGTGGAAGCTGATTGATGGTTTATTGCAAATGGTGCAAGCAGTAATAAATATGAGAGATAGAGTACAAAGTGCCTTGAGAATGCAGTGGTTGACCAGGCTGTTTGTTTATTTGTTGTCTTCCTATTTTCATTGGATGAGCAGGGTATAGATGACTTATTTCTATTGTATATATAACAAAGCAAATGCTGAGAGTTGCAAAATTTCACAGTGTGGTTAGTTTTGAGTACGCAATACTGGTCACGTGTCCTGTTCAAGCTGTACTACATTGTGCTTTTGCTGTAATTGTTCTGTAACTGGCTTGTTCCTATTCCACATGTGACTGTGGAGTTAATATATCAGTGTAGTAGAGGTGTGGGGGCAAAGCCCTCCATGTGGGGTCTATGCAGGCCTGCATCCACGTAAAAGACAATTGTTTGGAGTGGATGTAGTTTAGACATAAAACTAATGCATCAATCTCCTAACTTAGTGTATGCAGTTGTAGAGAGCTAACTACTTTGTAACTCAATTAACAGACATAAGCTCTAAAGAATATATTTATGAAGTTTAAGCATTTTAGTACTGATGTTGCCTAACATTTGGTTACCTTTTAAGAACTAGGTATTATCAAAAGAATATTAAACCAGACTCAATGGATTGTACTTTTGATAAATCTGAATGGCATTAATTTAAGTACACAATGATGTTTACATAAAAGTTATTTTTTAAAGTCAAAATTGCATCCAAGTTTTAAAAGCACTTATATAAATAAAAGTGAAATAATTTAAATGGGTCAGACATTTCATATTTTTAGTATTTGTTACATTTGCTGAGTTTGAATTATTATTGTACTGTTTTAGTGTGTAGTTGGCATACATTTATAATTAATGAGAGTCAGATAGTTGATTCTGATATGACGTTTTTATCGAAGCAAAATCTAATCATTTATTTAACAAGTAATGTTAAGTTGTCTATCTCGCCTTCATTCTTGCTGGATGGGTTCGGAGCCGACCTCGGCTCCGACTCGGCCACTCTAAAGCTCGAGAGTTGGTTCCACCGGCTCGAGGCTCCCCTTATATCCCACAATGCTAGGCGATAGTTACCTCAGATCTCGTTTGCCGCTACAGCTTCGAGGTTGGTTGTTCTACCGGTTCCTGGTGAGTTTAAGCTTTTTCTATTAAAAGTTACTCTGTTTCCCCCTTTTTTTTTTTTTAGTTTAATTATTGTCAAATTAGTGTAGTTCATTGAACTTTATCCCCGACCTAATTTTTTCCCGTTTTTTTCTTAAAAGAACTTTAGTTCTTCCCTTGGGCCTTGGGCCTACCCTTCCCTAGGGAGTGTTTGTGTAGTTTAAGCTTCTGTTTATTCTACTTTATTTTTTTAGTAATTTTACTAAAGTAATTTTTTCTGACAGGGTATAACTGGTGTGTTTGAGTGTGTGTTTGTGTTCACCAGTTAGGCTATGTCTAAAGAAGCAAAGGTCTCCGGATTCAAGAAGTGTGATGCGTGCTGTCAGAAAATGTCTCTGACAGACGCTCACACTTCTTGTGTCTATTGTCTGGGGCCTTTGCACCTGCAGGACTCCTGTGCTGTCTGCCATGGCTTCAGCCCCAGGGTCCTGCAGGAAAGGAAAAACAAGCTCATATTGAGAGGCTTGTTGAAGCCTGAGGATTCCCTGTCTGTCTCAACAGGGAAGCCCTCCAAGGCATCGAGGTCTTCGGCTCCGGCTTCTGAGCCGAGACCTCAGGTTGTTCAACCTTTGCCTTTATCGGCTCCGGCTGGAGCCGATAAGTCTCAGTCCACAGTTTCTGTGGCTTCGGCTCCGGCGGAGCCGAGGTTATCGAGTACCGTGTCGGCTCCGACAAGATCTTCGGAGCCGGCAACCAGAAAGAGGTCTAGGTCACCTTCTCTTGGCTCCGTTCATTCGGCTCCAGGATCTCCCCTGCTGTCTGAACGGAGCCAGAGGTCTCATTCCTCTAGGTCATCGAGGTTGTCCGATCATGACCTTCAGAGGGTGGTGAGTCGACTACTCAAGTCTGAGACACTAGCCCAGATGCTTCAGAGCCCGACTCATCAGTCGGTGCCTGTCCCGGTCCATCAACTCCTTCCTCCTTCGACTCTTTTGAGCTCGGAGCCGGGTCGTGTCGGAACCGAGACTGTGGTTACCTCGGAGCCGAGACAATTGTCTTCGGCTCCGTCGTCGGCTCCGTTTTCTTCCATGGAGGAATCTCGGCGCCGGACTTCCCTCGTCGGCTCCGAGGGGGTGAGTGGCATCGGACCCTTGTCCGACCCCTCTCCCTCTCGGTGCTTGGCGCTGGTGAGTTCGGCTCCGACATCGACCTCGAGCCATCACTGTCGGTGCCGAGGGGTCCTTAGCTCCTCGGAGCGGGGACCTCTGGCTCTGCCTGACAGGGGTGCTTTCGAGGTCATGCGGAGTGTGTTAGAGCCTGGCTCTACTCCACAGTCGGCTCCGTCAGCCCCTCCCTCTATGCTGCCTCAGGGTAAGTCGACTCACTCCCTCATCCCTGACCGCAGAGAGCCAACTCCTCAGGAGCTCCCTTTGGGGATTTCATCCTCTTCCGAGGCCTCTCCTGATTTGGCAGAAGAGCCCCCTCGGAAGAGGAAGTGCAAGAGGAAGCACATTGACTCACCTGAGTCTATCACGTCGGACACAGATCTGGATGATTCTGAGGGTTCCCCGTTCCCCTTCTGAAGATGTCTCATTTGCAGACATTCTGGAGATCCTTAAACAGAGGGAAATTGGCCAGCCCTCAACCCTTCGGAGGACGAATCTGTGTATCTTGAGGCGTTTGGCTCTCGTCCTTCCACCTCCTGGGTGTCCCCTTCGACCCCCTCATGCAGGTGGTTGCAAAAGGCATGGACGGCTCCTGATTCAGTGGACCCCACTCCCAGGAGACCCTCCAAATTCATCACAGCTCCATCAGACAAGGAATTTTTATCAAAAGGAGTTTCTGTGGATGCTATGGTGGTTGCTGCCACAAAGAAGGATCTGGCAGATCCTCCAGTGCCTGGCCAACCACCTAACAAGGAAACTAGGACCATGGATAGGTGCGGAAGCGGATGTTCTCCTCAGCGACATTTACTATGCGTTAAGCTGAATTACCTGTGCCATTTCACTCGTCTTCAAAGAGACTTGATCAAAGAAGCGAGTGAAATGCTGAAGGACCCTACAGCTGCGGGTTTCAAGAGAAAATGAACACGCAGCTGGCTATCCTTAATTCTATTTCCAACTCCTCCATGCCTCCTCTCTTATGCGGCCGATGGAGCGAGCAGAGCAGCAGGAACAGGGGTAGCCTTACGTAGGCACGCCTGGATGCGGCTATGCAATTTTATGAACCTTTCAAGGCGTCTTTCACGAACTCCCCTTTGATGGATCATCTCTTTTGGTCCACAAGTGAAAGAAACCCTGACTAGGTGCGAGACTGATGGCAAGACCCTTTCTGCCGGAGTCCGTTTTCTACTCCTTCTAGGCCTTACCCCAAAGGCCAGAAGGGGGAAAGATGTGGTTCCGTAAACAATCCCAAGGGACTTCGCCTGGCGACAGAGTCGGTTCCCCGCCAGAGGCAGAGGGGAACAACAATGGTAGACGTCGCCCTAGAGGCAGAGGGGGTCCGCAGAACCAGGGCAATCGAGAAACGCTCTCCGAGAAGCCCTTTCAGCATCCCTGAGGTGTTGCCCGACTGCCCATCTTCGGAGGCAGTCGGGGGAAGATTGTCACTGTACCCAGAAGCCTGGCTATCCTTGACACAAGACAAATGGGTACAGTCCATCATTTCCGAAGGTTATTCTATTCCCTTTCTTCGTTTTCCAAATCAGTCAAAAAAATCCCTTCCAGATGTTCCACCCGCTCAAAGGGATCTTGCAGCTTTGGAAATTTCAAAACTGCTTGCAAAAGAGCTATTCAGCCAGTGCCAGCAGACCAACTAGGATCCGGAATCTACTCAAGGTTCTTTTTAGTTCCAAAGAAAACAGGGGACTGGAGACCAATTTTGGATCTCAGTATCTTGAACAGATCAGTCAAGAAAACAAGATTTCGGATGGTCACGCTGCAATCCATTCTTCCCCTATTGGGAAAAGGAAACTGGATGTGCTCTATAGACCTTCAGGACGTGCACTATCACATAAAAATGAACAGACGCTCCAGAAGATTCCTCCGCTTCAGGCTGGGAACCAGTCATTTTCAATTCAGGGCCCTGCCCTTTGGTCTCACCACTGCCCCCCCGGGTGTTTACCAAATGCATGGCAGTGGTAGCTTCTCACCTGAGACGACAAGGATTCCAGGTGTTTCCATATTTGGACGACTGGCTCCTCACAGCTCCCACCAAGCATCTCCTTCTGATGGCCAGAGATTACACTTTTCGTCTGTCAAAGACTGGGTATCTCAATAAATTGCGAAAAGTCTATTTTGTCGCCTTGTCGTACTATTACCTACATAGGCGCAAAATTAGATACTGTAAACATGTCTGCAACACTAACGAACCAAAGGATATCAGACATTCAAAAATTGGTATCACTACTTCTCAACAACAACAGAGCCAAAGCCAGGTTAGTTCTAAAGGTGTTGGGAATCATGGCAGCGACCATACCCCTCCTTCCATTGGCCAGATACCACATGCGGATCCTTCAGTGGATGCTCTTTTCTCAATGGTCATACCAGGAACTTCCAGTGTCTCACACTATTATGATCACATAGCGTGCAAAAAGCATCTCATGTGGTGGATGTCTTCCCCAGCTCCTGTTGGGAGACCATTTGTTCCACCTCCTCCGGTTGCTACTCTGACAACGGATGCCTCCCTGATCGGGTGGGGGCATTATCAGGGGAGGACAGTCCAGGGCACATGGCAACCAAACGAATGCCACTTGCACATAAATGTTCTGGAGATGAGAGCAGTGCTTTTAGCGTTGCAAGCCCTTCAACACTCTCTTCCCTTGGGAACGATTGCAATCCAGACAGACAATATGTCTGTAGTGTGGTACATCAACAAACAAGGCGGAACCAGATCATACCGCCTGTGTCGAGAAGCACTCAGACTGTGGCAATGGGCGATTTCTTCTCAGCGTTGTCTGATAGCAACGCACATGGCCGGGAAGTCCAATCACATTGCAGACAAGTTGAGCAGAGCTATTCTCATGCCTCACGAGTGGTCTCTGAAAGACTCTGTAGTGAGAGAGATTTTTCTCAAGTGGGGTCAGCCTTCCTGCGATCTTTTTGCTACTCCCCAAAACAGCAAGTGCAGAGAATACTTCACTCTATTCCCTTACCAGGCCAACCCAGCAGGGACGCTAGTCCAAGTTTGGCCCCGGGACTTCTGTATGCATTTCCTCCTTTCCCACTGATCTCTCAAGTAATACAGAAAGCTATCGCTCAGAAGGCCTCATTGATCCTCATTGCTCCTTACTGGCCTCGACAAGTGTGGTTCCCCTTTCTGCATCGATTTCTTGTGGAGCGACCGTGGAATCTGGACCTAGTTCCAGATCTTTTGATCCATCAGTCGGGTCAGTTTCATCGCTCCCTCCCCTCTCTGAACCTCACTGCTTGGTTCCTCCACTTCCAACCGTAGCCAGGCTTCCTCAATTATCTCACTCTGTTAGAGATATTTTGATAGCTTCCCATAAATCTTCCACTCGAAAGATTTATTTGAGTAAGTGGAAACGATTTTCATATTGGGCACAAGGAAAGGACGTAGATCCTTTCACTGCTTCCATCCAACTAGTCCTCGATTTTCTTGCTGAACTCTTCCATGCAGGTTCATCTCCATCTACTCTTAAGGTTCAATTGGCAGCTATTTCTAATTTCCATGTGGGTATTTCTGAATCTGCCCTAATGTCCCACAAACTCTGCAAAGCCTTTTGAAAGGAGTTTTTCTTCTCAGACCTCCTGTAAGAAATCCTCCTTCTCCTTGGGACCTAAATTTAGTTCTTGCTTCTTTGATTCTTTCCCCTTTCGAACCTGCAGCTTCATGTTCCTTAAAGTTATTATCATGGAAAACTCTCTTTCTGGTGGCTATCACATCAGCTAGAAGAATTTCAGAACTTCAAGCACTCAGTTGTCGTTCTCCTTACCTTGTGTTCCATAAGGACAGAGTTTCCTTGAACTAACCCGTCCTTTTTGCCTAAGGTGGTTTCAACATCAAATCTAAACCAATGCATTGACCTCCCTGTTTTCTTTCCGGAGTATTCAAATAGGTCTGAACAAAATTACACTGTCTGGATGTTCATCGTCAATTAAGGTACTACTTGGACAGGACGAAACAATTCAGAAAATCTGATCAGCTGTTTGTCTCCTATGCGGAAAGCAGAAAGGGACTTCCAGTTTCAAAGGTATCTTTATCCAGATGGCTAACATCTCTGATTACCCTTGTTTATGAGATTAGACACCAAAACTGCCTAATAAGCCTAAAGCCCATTCCACCAGAGCTTTGGCTACTTCTCTAGCCTTCCAAGACAGACTGCCTATTGACACCATTTGTGCAGCGGCTACTTGGGCTACTCCTCACACTTTTATTTCCCATTATAAGTTGGATTTAGCTTCTAGGCATAGAGCTAATTTTGGTTCCACTGTTCTCAGGAGTCTGTTCCGTTAGGCCACCCGGGACAAGGTGCTAGGGACGGTCCCATCCAGCAAGAATGAAGGCGAGATAGACAACTTAACATATAGAAGTTATGTTCTTACCATAACGTTCCATGTTAGTTGTCTTCTTCGCCTTCTTCTTGCCCCACCCTCCTTCCCCTGGCCTGGACAGACCTAGAGGAGTTGTGATCGTGACCTCTCTTTCTACCACCTCTTTCTTAACTATATGCTATTATGCATATTTCTTGTTTCAGGATGTAGGTCACCCTTCTTCTTCCTGTTGTTAGAGGTGGATTCTGTTTTTTACAGTTATACTGTTTCTGTTATAAGCTGGGGTTAGCTTACAAACGAGATCTGAGGTAACTATCGCCTAGCATTGTGGGATATAAGGGGAGCCTCGAGCCGGTGGAACCAACTCTCGAGCTTTAGAGTGGCAGTCGGGCCGAGGTCGGCTCCGAACCCATCCAGCAAGAAGAAGGCGAGAAGAAGACAACTAACATGGAACGTTATGGTAAGAACATAACTTCTATTTTTCTTGCATATGAAATTTACTCTAATGGATAAGAGTTTTACAGTATATGTGTATATGTATGTATTTTCTATTAATGGTGTGGAATAGCATTTGATGTATGGTTATCTAAGAGGTGTACATTTTCACTGAGTTAAGTATATATAATACAGCTGTGATTTATGGTCAATTAACTGATATGATGAAGTGTGCCAATTGTGAATACTTAATATTTTTGATGTATTACTTTTTCTCTGTAGTTATACTCCACATTATTACTTTTCTATAGCACAGTAATGTAAGTGACTAGATGGTTGACAATTCTTCACAATACTCAACTGATAAGCATTGCAGGTCTTCATCTTTGCTACTTATTTGCTTTTGGCTGTGTGTCAAAAGAGCTGCACAAATGTGACAGTGGACAGGATAACACAGAGCACTGAGGCAGATGGCAAAGATACAGAACTGAAGCCCTTTTCTCCACAGTAGTGCGATCTCGGAGTTGGTATATATAGTTGGGGGGGCAACGCCCCCCACTTGGGTGGGTTTGATTTTGTGCAGTTTTTGTTCCGGTGTGCCTTTGGCGAAGTGCGTCATTACCCTGGGAAGGATTTTGTTATTTCCTGAAATGCCGTTCGATAAACAGAGGTTCAGTGAATTGCTATTCGCTGATTATCAATTTGATAAAGTGATATAGACCCATTTTAGTGAGGTAAACTGTGCAAAGTAGTAAGTCATTTACTGGCAGTATTTCTAAAATATCAATTATATCATATTTACTAATGCTTGAAAGTTTAGACATTTGTCTGAGCATTGCTGAAACTGATGTTATAAACTCTTCACCTCTGAGTGAACTGTAGCAGTTAACTTCAGTGCCTCTGACACTGGGTACAAACATTTTTAAAGCACATGCCTCAATTACAAAATTTGGAACACTGCGTTTTGGAAAACGTTTCCCCTTTCCAAGTTTTCATGACAACAGAAGAGGGAAAATGCCTACATTCTGCCATACACTAAGTATTTCCATTTTCCCTATTGTAGTTCATACTTAGAGCTAATAATATAATTTAACAACAGATGTGGGAGGGCTTGTAATGCTATTGTTGAATACGTGAGACTTTCAAGATTGTATGATCACAACTCTGTGTGCTTGAGAGACAGTCAGTGAGAATTTGCCCAAAACCCATCTAAAACATCTGTAACAGTAAAAGAACAGAAGTGTTTTGCTGATCTGTTGTGTGAAGGTTAGTGGTGAATGGAGTTCAGAGGCAGACACTGTGTGCAAGTGCTAAGGGTTCAAGAGACAGCTGTCTCGCTTGCTGTTGGAGAAATGGAATGTGTGTGATGCACCATAGAGTGCTCAATGTCTGACAATGTGAAGCAGACACTTGCTAAAATAACTTGGTACTCTGGTGGATGTATGGACATCTTTATGGTCAATGGAGAGATGTTGCTGATGGATGCATGTCAACTCAAAAACATGCCAAATGCAAAACCAACTGGTCCAAAACTGAAAAAAAAAACACACGCACACCAAGCATAGCAAATGAAATATTGTATATTTTTTTTCACAGGGGGCAACCTTCTGTGCATCCCCCATATGGGGGACACAGTCCTCATGCCCTCTTACCATGGAGAAAGGAGAAACACCATGAAATGCGAAAATGTTAGCCATATGAACTGTGATCTCATTTGTACTCCATTTTGTAGTAAATAGGTTGGGGGAGGTAACTTAAAGGGAAAGGGATTAGGAAGAGAATGGTTGACCAGCTACTTGTCCACATCTAAGATATTGAAGTCACATTCCACCTACTTAAATAAGAAGAATGTTGGAAAATGGAGGCTTTTAAAATGAACCTGAGTCTGAATGACCTGAATGGAGCCAAAGAAGTGTAATAGTAACCTGCTATCACCAATCACTTGTGAATGGGGGTACTAAGTGCTATATGTCAGTGAGGCCAAGGTCAGCAGGGCATGGTATCTTTAGTGTGTCAAATTCTGAACTGTTTTATGCTGCTTTCTGAACCTGTCCTTTAAAATTGGATGGCTATAAGTATGTATGCATGTATATGTATATATCAGCAATACAGCAGCTGTGTAGTTTGATAAAGACACTGTTAATATTTTAAGCATCCTTACACATTTTTTAAAAATAAAAAATACATATCTTAACATCTCCTAGAGTTTTCCAGTACTAAACTGTAGAGTAAAGTAAGCAAAATGCTATATTTTAAAACAAGTATCACATACTTCAAAACAAATAATATAATCTAAACTCTCTGCAAGAACAAGTTTATTAACAGCATTTTCCTCCTAATTAAAATATAGTGATAATAAAATATAAAATCTTGGTGATGGCAAAGATATGTTATTCATCTCTGTCATCCCTTACATTTCTTGTTAATGTAATAACCATGTGTATATTAACAGTAAAATCAATATGTATTCAGGTTTATCTTATTTCTTTAGGTTATTACATTTGACATCTGGCTATTCTGCAAGAAAAAAAAAGAAATATAATATACCCTTAAGCTGATTTGTAAAAAAGCCTAAATTCAAATTTTCTTACTTTAAAAGGATAAATTCAAAAGTATTCTCTAGGCACTATCTTTCTAAGCATATATGACTGGCGCTCTTTTTCTGGCATTCTTTTATGGACCTTAATTACACTGATTGGGGCACTCACTGACAGAAATAAATCTTTACCTGGCACTCCATGGAGATTCTTCTTGTGTACTTACCCATCTCTCTCATGCATAAGACTGAAACAAGTGTTATCACTGTTGCCGTGGCAGCTGAGAACAACATTGTTCATTTACTTGAATGTACTGAATTGACCATACAATTGTAAAATCCTATCCTGGGCTGGTATTTTAGAATGAAATGCATCTCTTGCAGTCAGGAGGCTAGAGTACTGATAGGTGACTTTGAAAAAAATCATTCTTGTCCCCTTGTAATCCATTACAATATAAATTATGTTGTGTAGTAAACAAGGTTCCACTATAATAGTAGAAGGCAACATTTCTTTTGTGGGCTGCTTTCATTCTGTGCAAGCCTCAATCTAATTAGATGACAGTAATTAAAATGATAGCAGCAGCCTGATCTGTGAGTATCCTCACCAGATGGGTGGCAAGTAGTTTTTCACTAATAATGCTTAATCATATCTGAAAGGAGCAAAACAGAGAGCAAATTGTGTTGAACTGAACAGAAAATGTTTCCCAGACTCACTTCTAAGAAAAACAAGACAATTCAGGCATTATGCATATTTCAACACAAGTAAGGTTAGACGGTCTGCAAAATATGTTTTGAGCTTATTGTGTTCTATTTTCTATTTAATCTACTTTTATAATTTAAGAAAGTATTTTCTTTTCATTTCTCCCTGAAGCCTTTTTATCTGTGTGCAAATATAGCAACAATTTTTAAATTCTTACATAAAAGTAGTTGTTTCTAGCAGATAATTCAGCCATAAAACTGTCATACTCTCAAATGAGATGAAGAGAAACTGTGAATGAGATGAGTGTCCAGTGAGAATACATTTTGTGTTACTTAGTGCATGGGTAATGTGAGTTGTATATGCAAAGGGTGGGCTAGTGGGAAGATAATTCAATATGTACAGCAGTACTGATCCGCGGTGGTGGTGCTGCGGTAGCGTTGTCGCCTCACAGTAAGACTCTGTCCGGTTCGACTCTTAGCTAGAGCGTCTTCTGTGTGGAGACATGCATGAATAGGCATACCTTTGTTGAAGGTTGTGCGTCAGGGCTGGCAACTCGGCACATAAAAATCAACTGCCAATCATTAGCGGACCGGAGCTCCGCTGTGGCGACCCCTAACCAGGAAAAGCCAAAAGACACAAACAACACCAGTACTGAAGACCTAAAATCAGACAGGAGTTATTTATGTATGTATGTATGAATATTCATTCTGTTCCTTGTTTACTAACTTGTATTTCCTTGCTAGATACCATACTAAGATCTGATGCTATCCATGTCATTATTCATATCAGATTGGTCTTGGATCCAATCTCATATTTGAGCCGGCAACTACAGATCCAGAGCTCAAGCTCCTCCCCTTCCCATAATCCCCTGCTACTTTCTAACCTTCAGATGTTGTTTGCTGCTGAATCGCTCAGTAAGTGCTGTTTTTCTTGGCTTCTTTTCTGTCCTTTTACCTTTCGGGTGTTATTTCTGCCTTTTGCAATTTTCAGTTAAGCTTAGTAACTCCCCTCCCTGTTAGAACATAGTTTTTGGATGTAGCTAGGTGCTCCCCTCCCCCTCCTAGTGTGTGGCGCATCGTGCCTTTTTCTCTTAGCTCGTCTTTCTAAAAAAAAAAAAAAAAAGAAAAAAAGTGTGTGGGTATTGTTAGTTTAGCATGGCTGAAAAGCCTGTAGGTTTTAAAAGGTGCTCCTCATGAGGTAAGAAGATGCCATCCTCGACTCGCACGAGGAGTGTCTCAACTGTTTGGGGTTGGCTCACCTGGAGGTTGAAAGTGACATTTGTGCCGCATTCAACCCCACGGTCCTAGTAGAGCGCCAAAACAAACTTTTGCTGAAGGGTTTTATGCAGGGTAGTCCTCTGCCTTCATACACTCCATCCAAACCCTCAGAGGAGCCTAAGAAGAGATTTCCTCCTCCTTCTGGGGGGTCCTCCTCTTCCTGTCCTTTGAAAAACCCAAGGCTGTCGGATTGCATATTCCCGCATCCGAGTCCAGCCTCTTCAGCTTCAGATCCGAGGTCTGCCGCTGTGAGAGCTTAGGATCAGACTCCTGGATCCAAGGCTTCAGCAGATCAGAGGCTTTCGGATCCGAGTAGAAGCAAGCTGTCCCTGGATTTGACCAGTTTGTCGGATCTGTCCAGCATGGCTTCTAAGCCTTCGAATCCTACCAGGTTGTTGGATCCAAAAGCTCTGTCAGATCCTATTATCATTCAGGGATCTCCTTCTGAGTCCTCTAGGGGGTCGGATCTGAGTCTTCGGAAATGATCTCCTTCTTGAGGGCATAGGACTGCAGGATCCAAGGTCAGATCCCCCAGCAAGATCTGGCCACTCTTCAGCTTTGTCCAGGTCCTCCAGATGTCTCCTTCTCTTGGACTTGGATAAGATGATGAGGTCACATACCTCTCAACCTCTTAGAGCAAAAAATCTGGACAAAGCCTAAAATGATGGGGGGACAAATAAGCACAGATTTTAAATATTGCTCTTACAAACTTAGAAAGTTGATAAAATTCATGCTAATGCAAAACCTATTATTCTAAGAAGGATGTGCTTTTTGCTAGAAAAGTACAGATTGTAGGAGGAACACACCAAAAATATGAGGCAAAAATCTGGACATTCTGTGAAAATGTGTACAGTTGAGCAGTATGGATGAGGAGCTTCCTCAAGGCCTAAATCGATTTGGGCTTGCTGCTGTCCCCAGCCCAGGTAGCTAAGGGAACCTCCCCATCCACAGGACTCCTCTCTCCTCTTCCAATCCAGCAGGTGTTGGGATATCAGGACCGGGAGACTTCTAGTGAGAGGCTGACAGTGTTGGGTATCTCTCCCTTCTCAACACCGTCAGGGACCCTGGTCGGCTCTGTTCCGCAGCCCTTGGACCCAGAGTGGGCCTCGTTTCCAAGAGGTTGGTGCGAGTTCCCTTGTGGTGGGTTTGGGTCCAGATTTTTCAGACTGCTCCCTTCCCTTGGGGGCTTTGGTGCTGAACAGCTCGGAGCTGATATCGTCGAGGGCATTGGTGCTGCGCTGGGGTCCCTTCTCCCCAGGTGGTCCCCGTTGCTGGGGATGGGGGGAGCTTTGTCCAGTCCATCAGTCTTCTGGGTGGTAGAGAGACCTTCTGCAGCTTGGCAATTACCTCTCCTTCTTCTCAAGGTCCTCCTCAGCCTTTCTTGGGATTGGGTGCTGAGGCCTCATCATCCATCCAAGATCAGCCCTCCCGCGAGTGCCTTCTGATGGGCAATGTCCCACTTTGGGTACCCATTTCTTCTGAATCCTCCTGTGAGCACACAGCAGAGAAGCCACCTCAGAAGAGAACTTGTAAGAAGAGGCATTTGGACTCCCCTAGAGAGTCCCTCACTGAGGATGTAGCTTTTGAGGATGGAGATGGGACCCCAGACTTCCGCCTGAGGAGAGGAGATGTCCTTTGGGTACATCCTGGGGGTTCTCAAGCAGAGAGGCGGATGATCTTCCACATCCCTGTCTTCAGAGGAGTCCATTTTCCTGAAGGTGTTCGGGATGGGCCCATCTTCTAGCTGGGACACCCCTGCTGATGAGCTTGTGGACCATATCGCTAGCAGAGCTTGGAAGGAGCTGGACATGGTGGAACCTGTGTCCAAGAACGACCAGTTCCTCAGTTCTCCTAAGGCTAGGTATTTTTGGAGCAAAGGGGTCCCTGTCGAAGCCATTGTGGTGTCTGCTGCTACTAAGAAGGAGCTAGCTGAGCCGACCTCCTCAGTCCATCCTGCGAACAAGGAGTCCCAGGCAATTGACTGTTTTGAAAAGTGTGTTTACCTCCGCTACTTTTGGTCTGAGAGCAACTAATTATTTGGCCCACTTTACCTGGTTTCAGGGGGAGTTGGTTTCAGAGCTTACCACTTCCCTGTAGAGTTGCTGCCTCCAGAGAGCCTCATTAGTCTCTCTGAGGCTGTCTACTGTCACGTCCTTAGCTAATGTTTCAATGAGGCTGATCTCCAATACTGCGGAGGCCACATTTTGAGCGGCAGGTACCAGCATTGCTTTCCGACAGCATGCCGGGCTTCGCATTTGCAGAACCCTATAAGGCATCTTTCACTAATGCCCCTTTTGATGGTTCCACTTTGTGTGGACTTTCTGCTAATGAAACTTAACCTGTAGCGAGCAGGAAGGCAAGACTCTCTCCATGGTAGGGATCAGGTTTTCTACTCCCCAGAGGTCCTTTTCTAAGACCCAGAGGGGAAGTAAGAAGATTTGGTTCTAGAGGACTCCGTCTTCCTTTCAGGATGCTTCTCAAGAATCTTGTTCTGCAGGCCAGGGCAGGGGATTCAATGGTAGACACCACCCTAGGGGAAGAGGGGGTCCACAAAACCAGGGCTCCCAAGAACCCTTCATAGAGAAGCCCTTCCAGGGCTCCTGGAGGCAGTTCAGGGTCATTTCTCCCTTCACACACTTGCCTGGACAAGTCTCATCTCCAGTTAGTGGGTGCTAAAATCACTGCCAGGGGTTACTCTTTTCCCATCTCCCAGCCCCCTCCAACTCGAAGATTTTTCCCAGATGTACCACCCTGCCAAAGGGAGTTGGCCTGTCTCGAGGTACAAGACCTTCTTCAAAAAATAGCCATTCATGAGGTCCCGTCAGGTCACTGAGGGTCCAGAACTTACTTCTGCTTCCCTTTGGTGCCAAAAAAGACAGAGGACCTGCATCCAGTTTTGGACCTCAGCGAGCTAAACTTTTCTGTCAAGAAGTCCAAGTGCTGGACGATTGGATGTGCTCAGTGGACCTCAAGGATGCGTACTATCATATAAAGATTGACAGATGCTCCACAAGACACTTATGTTTTTGGTTAGGGGCCAGTCGTTATCAGTTCAGAGCCCTGCCCTTTGGACTCACCACAACCCCCTGGGTGTTTACCAAATGTATGGCGGTGATGTCAGCTCATCTCCGTCTGCAATGTTTCTGTGTTTTTCCATACCTGGACGATTGGCTTCTCATGACTCCCATGAGGCATCGACTAACTCTGGAGACCAGATATCTCCTCAGTCTGTTCCAGCATCTAGCTATCACAGTGAACCTACCCAAGTCAAATCTAGTTCCAAGCCAAAAGCTGGAATTCATAGGAGTCCTGCTGGACACAGTATCAGAGACAGTTGTGTTGTCTTCTCGCAGGGTCCAGCTCATTTGGGATCAAGTCTGTCTCTTGTTGGCTCTAGTACACCCACCTTTTCATTTGATACTCTAGACACTAGGCTCTATTGCGGCTGCCATTCTGTTGGTTCCTCTCACCAGTTATCACATGCAAGGTCTCCAGTGGTCCCTGGCAGCCCAGTGTTCGATTATGTCACAGCCCATGTCGATAACAATAAAGTTGACTCAGGTGTGCAGGAATCTTCTTGCTTGGTGGCTTCAGTCTCAGGTCCTATTTCTAGGCAGGCCATTTTGTCTTCCTCCGCCCAAGGCCACAGTGATCACAGATGCATCCCTGCTGAAGTGGGGGGGAGCATTTTCAGGGCAGGACGGTTCAAGGCATGTGCCCCCCCCCCAATATAGACCAAATTGCACATAAATGTCCTGGAGATGAGAGCAGTCCTTCTAATGTTGCAAGCCTTTCAGGAATGCCTCTCTCTGTGGACTTCAGCAATTCAGACGGACAACATGGGAGTTGTCTGGTATATCAACAAGCAAGGGGGAAAATGGTCTTATCCTCTGTGCAGAGAGGCCATGAGAGTGTGAGAATGGGCAGTGTCTTCCAGGTGCTTTCTCATTATAGCTCATATACCCAGGAGTTCCAACATGTTGGCCGACAAACTCAGCAGGTCCATCCTGAGTCCTCACGAGTGGTCCCTGAATTCGTCAGTGGTAAGGCAAATCTTCGACCATTGGGGTCAGCCATGCTGCAACCTCTTTGCTTCCCCAATCAACCACAAATGCAGCAATTACTCTGCTCTGACCCCCCCCCATTGGGGGAGTCACCCAGGGACACTCTTGTTCACGACTGGCCTCGGGTCTCCGCTATGCTTATCCTCCTATTCCCATAATACCAAAAGTCTTATAGAAAGCTCTTTGCCTGAAAACCTCTCTCATCCTCATTGCCCTTTTCTGGCCTTGTCAGGAGTAGTTCTCCTTCCTAACACACTGTCACCCCAGCCACACACACGCACAATTTGATCTTTACCATACACTGACTTTCTGAGAATAAGTAAGTTGTGTAATGTAGATAAAGCTTTTGAAGAAGAACTACAAGATTCATTTAAAATGTTTACAGACAGAGGATATGACAAGACAGAAGTGTTAGAAGCTTTAAATAGGATTAGTATTAAGCATTATAAAGGTGAATATCTAAGCAGAAGAAGGAATTCAGTAAATACACATAACGAGGAACTTCCATTTATTGAGTTGATAGATTTTTGACAAAAGAAGAGGTAGGGGAGATGCAGGAAATAGTGCCAACCACACTGATAAGATAATTTTCTTTGTGACTATTTGCAATGTATTAAGTCAACAGATAGTGCAAATGTTACATTACTATTGGCCTATGTTGTTCAAAGATGGGATTTTGGAACAATGTTTAGCAAACTTTTGATTTCTTATAAAAAGGGCTGTAGTATTCCTGATATAATAGTGCACAGTAAATTTCAAATGCCTGAAGTACGAATACAGAGATTATTTTAAGATATGGCACTTTTAGGTGTGGGAAATGTTCTGTTTTCATGTTGTAAAGACCTACTATTAATTCTGTACATTTTTTTTCCAAATGGATGTTATACATGTAATACAGAAGGAATTGTGTATATTTTGAAATGTCCACGTAACAAGTTTTATGTAGGTGAAAGTAAACAAAAGTTTAAAGTGCGTCCTCAAGAGCATATAACGGACATTTAAAAAGTTAACTGTGATAGTCTAGCTATGCATTTTAAAGAATTTCATGCAAGTAATTTTAAACTGTTGCAAGGTTGTGTTTTAGAACAAGTGGGGTCTATTTTTTAGACCCTGTAGCAGTAAAAGAAAAATTGTTGTATAAAGAAGCACTTTTTACTTTGGAATTTGATACCTTGGTTCCCAAGGGTTTAAACACAGAACTTAACTGGAAGTATTTTATTTAATTAATTGTTTAATTGACTGACTGAGTGAGTATATATGGGGTGGTTGCATTGTATTTGGACTCCATGAAGGCTTAACAGGTGAGGTGCTAGAGTGTGTGAAAAGAGAATAAACTTTTTTGCTTGAAGACTGTGCCTTCCTTTTGTGGTTCCATTACATTTTGTTTGGACTTGCAGTGGCTATTTGGTTCTCCTTCCTAAGGTCTCATCTTCAGTATCCACCTTAGATACTAGATCCCATTCCAGATCTCATTTCCCATCCTTGAGGGCTTCCACTTCCCAATCTCCAGACCATAGGTGCTGGAACCTTAGAGCGAGGGGGAAGGAGTGCCCCCCCCACTTTTCTAGCTGTAAGACCTAAAGCCAGACACATGCAGGCTAATGTAAATTCAAATAAAAAAGTGCATGGAAATAACTATGTTGCCACATCAAGCCTGCTGCATGAGTGATCACATCAATCCTGCTGCCAGTGCTCCATTTGCAGGTTTCCCCCAAGGCTGTGTTCCGTTATGCTTATGCAGGAAGGTCCACAGTAAGGAGAGATTTTAAGGCTGTGCTCCAGTTGCAGGAAGGTTCTGTTTATGCTGTGTGTGCTTCGTTTGCAGAGATCATTTCAGAAAGTTTAAGTGCATCTTATTTTGTTCTTTTGTCTCTTTGTTGTGTCTTTCGGCTTTTCCCGGTTAGGGGTCGCCACAGTGGAACTCCGGTCCGCTAATGATTGGCAGTAGATTTTTACGTGCCGAGTTGCCGGCCCTGACGCACAACCTTCAACGAAGGTACACCCATTCACGCATGTCTCCACACAGAAGACGCTCTAGCTGAGAATCGAACAGGACAACGTCTTACTGTGAGGCGACAACGCTACCGCAGCACCACCACCACAGTCTTGAAAGGACACATTTTCCTTCAGAAACGTACGGATGTTGTATCATTCTTAGTGATTTCAGTATTCATTGATTTGGCAGAAAACCACAAATTTTATGAGGAGCAGACCAAAAAAATGACGCGGCAAAAATGTGGACAGTTGAGAGGTATGGCTATCGACCACCACTTGTAAAGATATCATCAATACAGTGATATTTGTTTCTTCATTGAATGTATTTGAAAGACTAGTGGAGTGCTTGAAAGCATATTGGCATTTTATATAGCACTGATCCTTTCCGGGAATATTGGTGCTATAAAACCAAATGTTTCTAAACTGCGCTATAGTGTTTAAGGGACATTTTGTGAAACTTGTCAGAGTTAGGGAAAAAGTATTAAAAGGGAATGATGATGCTGATTATAACTTGCGAAGAAAGTGCAAAGAAGAGCAGTAGTACTGAAACACAGATGGCAGGATTTATTTAACCTAAGCTGAGTTGTATATACAGTGTTAAAAAAGCAGAATGGTCTTACTGCATTCATTTGTATTTAGATGTTCATAGCAGTAATATTAACAGTTTATGGATCACTACAGTCACCGAAGGGCCTTTATACTTTCTCGCCATTTTAAATGATGGGCTTTAGGACCTTGGCTTGTTTACTTCATCAAAGCTATATTTCTTGTCTTTTTCAAGAATTATAACGTTCATGACTTTCTATATGTCCCACTCTTTTCCTCACCTCTACATGGATATCTGAGCTTTAAGGTTTGGAGGTGGCCCTTGGGTGCTTCCACCTCCTCAAACAGCCCCCTTGAGGCAGATAGATATATATGAGATGTGAAGTAAAGTTTAGCAGGACTGACTGCCACGTCCCCTAAAATAAGCCCTTCCCATTCATGCACAAACAGACCCTGTTGGAGGAAGGGGTAGGGGTGGGAGCTCCCATTCAGGCACAGACAGACCCTGTTGAAGGAAGGGGTTGGGGTGGGGGCTCCTGATTCTAAGCACTCTGTCACAAGGAGGGAGAAGGCAAAGAATGACACTTTCAAAATATTGCTTCAACCAAATTATAAAGTATAGAATTTAAATTAATCTGAATTAGCATCTTTTTCTATAGGAACAATAGGCCTGTATGAAGTGTCCCTATTAATGATTATCTTTTATTTGTTCATTCATAAAAATGTGTAGGAGGGACAAAGCAACATTTTGAGCCAGAATCAGGTTCCTAGCTGAAGTTTGGGCACTTGTGAGATATTCATGCTGCACTGGTCCTGCATACCTTTCAGTGACAATTTTAGATTTTAAGGCTGTGCTCCATTTGCAGAGATTTAAATGTTGTGTGTGTGTGTGTGTGTGTGTGTGTGTGTGTGTGTGTGTGTGTGTGTGTCTGTGTGTGTGTGTCTGTGTGTGTGTGTGTGTGTGTGTGTGTCTGTGTGTGTGTGTGTGTGTGTGTGTGTGTGTGTGTGTGTGTGTGTATGCACGCGCGCGCTCCATTTCCAGAGATTTAGATGTTAAGGGTGTGTGTGCGCACGCTCCATTTGCAGAGATTTAGGTGTTAACAGTGTGTGTATGTGTGCGTGTATGTGTGTGTGTGCGCATGCTCCGTTTGCAGATATTTAGATGGTGTGTGTGTGTGTGTGTGTGTGTGTGTGTGTGTGTGTGTGTGTGTGTGTGTGTAAGTGCGCTCTGTTTGCAGAGATTTAGATGTTAACGGTGTGTGTGTGTGTATGCACTCCGTTTGCAGATATTTAGATGTTAAGGGTGTGTGTGTGCTCTCCGTTTGCAGAGATTTAGGTGTGTGTGCACTCCGTTTGCAGAGATTTAGGTGTGTGTGTGTGTGTGTGTGTGTACGCGCGCGCGCTCCATTTGCAGAGATTTAGGTGTGTGTGTGTATACGCTCCATTTGCAGAGATTTAGATGTTAAGGGGTGTGTGTGTGTAGAGATTTAGATGTTAAGGGGTGTGTGTGTGTGTGTGTGTGTGTGTGTGTGTGTGTGTGGAGATTTAGATGTTTTTTTGGTGTGTGTGTGTGTGTGCGCGCGTGTGTGTACAATGCCTCAGGTATTTATGACTGATGGTGAGAATTACTCGGTCTCAAATACCTTTAGGTTCAGGAGACTGCATTCTTTACCCACACCACCACTTGTAACCTAGGGAGTTTAGTCTGTTCCTCTTAAACTTTGTGGTTTTCTGGCAAATCAGTGAGAATGGAATTCACTAAATAATCATAGCCCTTTAAGTTTCAGTCTTCCTGTCTTTTTTGGTAATGCAAAACACTATTTTAGCAACGTTCTAAGGTTATACAAGCAATATTTAAAATGTGTCCCTGGTTTTGATCCTTTGCCCCCCCCCCCAATAAATTTTGGCTTTTTCCAGATTTTTTCTGCTGTGAAATTGAGAGATTTAATTGTGTCATGTGGATAGTGCAGTGGTAATGTTATTGGCTCACAGCAAGAGACTTCTGGTTTGATTCTTGGCAGGGGGTGCCTTCTGTGTGAAGTCTGTATGTCCTCCCTGTGTTTGTGTCGGTTTCCTCTGGGTGCTCTGGTTTCCTCCCATGTTACAAAAACATGCATCTGGAGCTTTTCTCCCTGGGCCTGTGCTGAAAATTGGCTTTGTTCCAAGTTGGGCTTTCCTGGTAAACAAATGTCAAATAAACAATTTTGTTGAGAGTTTCAGGGGAAGAGAAGTTTAGTGCTGCTTATTCAGAGTCTGTTTGCATTTTTAGTAGCACAGCAGGTAGTAGCCTTACTTTTAATGCAGAAGGCTGTGGGTTCTACTGCCACAGTATGCAGATGGATACTGTACTGTGTTGTACGTTAAAGGGAGTGAATGCTGCAGTCCTGTGAATGTCCTCCCTATTGCAATTTTACTAGCTTGTCATCTTTTAATGTAACATTGGCAATTTATTCTTCAAGGGCAACAGCCACTTTATTTGTAGATGAAACAATGATATATAAAATTGTTTCCTAGCAGCAACGTCTTCATTAGTTAGAGATCCCTTTAATGTGGAATTATTTAGATGACTTACTTCTGAAGAGATTTTGCATATTTACTGATATTGGTGGATTGTAATGACAGAAGTTTGAGTGGCCTTTTATGGTTGAAATTTTATGAAATGGGTAGTTTTGTCATTGGTACATACATTTTGTTTCATTGCTTACTAGAAGACTGTTAAAAACTATAAATTTAAAACACAATCTAACAACTGGTGCTGTATTATACAAGGAATATAATTTAATACAGTCAGGAATGTGAATCAAAGAATGCATACATGTATGCATAACCCTAAAAATGTGTTTGAAAACAGCCCAGAGGAAAGTGTGAAAGGCTCAAAATCGTGGGCAAATTTTAAGCTTTACTCTTGTTACCAAAGCAATGTATGAAGGTAAAACAGTTCACACCACATTACCTTGATCTGGCCAAGCATTTTGAGACAATCCCCTGCTCAGGTGTAGTACAAAAGATGAATAATGTATGAGCAAACACTTGAATCACTAGCTGGATTGCTAACTTGCTCACAGGATGCAGATCATCAAAATAGGGGAAGAGACAAGTCACCAGTGGAGTCCCCCAGGGTTTGGTGCTGAGACTTTTCTCTGCTTGGCATATACATCTCAAAAGTAATTGTGAATATAAAAGGGCTTTGGCCGACTAAATTTGAGATGACTGCAAGCTAGGAGCATTTATTGAATCCCCACATGACTTGTCCATCATGCAGGAAGGTTTGTCTCAAACAATAACTGGTGTCAAAATCATGACAGTGCCCTCTGAGAACCGACCCAATTGTTTGGCATTTGGGAACTTGTGTGTACAGTGACCTAACTTTTGACCAACATGTGCCCAGAGTCATAAGAAAGCCTTTCTATATTGCACAGCTTATAAAAAAAAATGTTGTGACTAGATCTAAAGATGTTGTTTCCCCCTTTACTAAGCTCTCATTAGGTCAATCATTTTGTATAATGCCCACTTTGACATGTATCTCTCCAGCCCCATTCAGCAATTGGAATACCTTCAGAGATATAGAGGTGACATGTCTGGCATACAAGGCATCCTCTGACCTAATACAGATGGACCTACTGAACATCAGCAAGTCAGTCCAGGTATCTAAACTGAATGTTGTGGAGAGATGGATGTATATCACAAAGGTTATCACTCTTGCAGAACAGAATATCTATAAAAGTAAAGCAAAGCCCATCTGTCCATATTCAAATGCAACTTTGATCTAAGGATGGGTAATAGAAAATGTACTCCAGGATTGGCCCTCATGCCACTAATGGATAGAGGCAGTTCCTAAATTCTGCATCCCTTACACGGGTCCCCTCAAATTATCTATGGAATGATCACACTTATTCTCACTGGGGCTAATATACAATTATCAGGCATGGGATAGGTAAGACCAATCAGAAAATGTTAATTCAAGCACCAAAAGGGAATTGGCTAAGCTTAAAATGTCTTCCAAGTGAACCTATGTTGTGGTAGTAAATAGTTATAAAAAATTGCTCTTTTTAGGTCACTAAGTGCCCCTCTCACCGTCCGCTCTCCCAGCCTTCAACAGCTTTCGGCGCCTATGCTTCGGACCCTTATCTAACCGATAGGATTACTGGAACTGGAGAAACATTCACAGGCTAGGCTTCCTTCCCCGGTGAGGGGCATTATGTTGGCTTCTCAAAACCTTCTACAAAGAAGGTGTATTCCTGTAAGTGAAAATGGTTTTCCATTTGGGCCAGACAACAGAATCTAGATCTCTTTTTCAGCCCCTTTTCCTGATATTTTGCTCCTCTTATCTTACCTTTTTCAGGATGGGGTGAGTTTTTCTACCATTGCGCTCCAGATGGCTGCCATCTCTAATTTCCATATTAATAATGAGCCTACCTTTTCTTCCAAATTGTGCAAAGCCTTTCTGAAAGGAAGATGTTCTTCATCTCACATTGCTGCAGTCCTTACATATGGGTAGTCCGCTGTCCTCGGTCGGCCCGAATACCAAAGTATTAGGCTGACGTCAGTCATGGCGCCAGATCTGACATCAGAGCGCCAGGGTATAAAAGCGCATGACCGACGCCATATCCTCAGTCTTTTGCCGCATGGTCCGATGCAGAAGCAGCGCAAGTGCCGCTCGGCGTTCTGAAATTTTTCAGATTCGAGTTTCAGACCGATACCAAGTTGGCTAAGTACCCCGTTGGGGAATATTTTTGTTTTTTCTTGCCTCAGTTATTTCCGGATGTCAGAAAAAGTGAATAATTGTATTTCTTGTGGGAAACAGATACCACATAGGGATTATCACTCTCTTTGTATTCCTTGTTTGGGACCAGAGCACGACGTAGTCGGGTGTAGGTTTTGTGCTAGGTTTAATAAGCGCACCATAAAACGAAGGTTAGATTGTGCTAGGTTAGTCTTTGGTAAGCGGTGTAATTATAATATGCCGTCGGATCCTCCGACGCCCGCTTCCACGAAGAAGCGCAAGGACAAATCTTTGAAGCCTAGGCAGGATGATTCGTCCGTTTCGGACGCCGGTCCTTTAGAAGCTACAGTGGAACAGGTGGATCCGGCTGAAGTTTCTGTTGAGTCTCAGGGGGAAACTTTGATTTTACAAGATGTGGCCTCACAGGAGTCAGGTCAGGCTGAAGGGGCCTCTCAGGTTACTGTTCTCCCTTCTATGCCTAAGGTGGTTAGGCCTTCTACTTCTATTTCTAAGGCTCCTTCTAAGGGCAGGTCTGTTTTGCCTTCCTCTGGTGTCAGTCCTGGTGCTTCAGGGTCTGTGCCTAAAAAGCACATGCTTAAAATGGCAGAAGATTTGATTACTTTAATTAGAGGTTCTATGCCCCCTCCTGATAAGAGGCCCAGGGTGGAGCCAGAGTTGGAAAGTTTGGATCAGGCCTCAGATGATTCAGAGTCTTCTGCTGAAGACATTCAAGATTTTCTCCCTTATTCGGATTCTGATGCAGAGGATTCCACTCCTTCTGCTTCTCCTCCAGAGGATTTTTCATTTTCAGAAACTCTACATTCCATGAGGGAGCATTTTAAGTGGGAGGGACAGGATTTCTCTGATTCACGGAAGAGGCTTAGGGAATTCTTGTTTTTACCACAGCATAGACCCTTGGCTATACCTCCTGTTTTGGATGTTGTTCAGGATGTTTTTTCAGAGGCTTCCTTAATCCAGATTCTTTGCCTCCTGCGCCAGTTAAACCGACAGGTATTACAGGGTGCCTGAGGCTCATAAATATCTGTATAAGAGTCCTAGGGCGGACCCAGAAACTATTAGTCAGGGGCCTAAGGGTGTTAGAGCCTCTGTTGTAAAGAATCCGTTCCTCTAGATAAGGAAGCTAGAGCTTTGGACAGATGGGGTAAGAAGGTGTATACCTCTTCTACTTTAGCAATGAGGGCTTTAAATTGCCAGTTTCATATGTTGAAGTATCAGAATTTCCTCCTTTCTCAGCTAAAATCTAAAGTGGATGCTTTGGCAGAGGGCATAGAGTGTAAAGAATTGCAGGATTTGGTACATGTCTCTGAACAGGTGGGTAAGCATTCTTTGCAGTGTGGTTTTGATGCTTTACAGGCTTCTTCTAGGGTGGCTGCCACTGGTTCAGTTCTTCAGAGGCACGCCTGGCTTAAGGATCAGAATTTATCCGAGCATGTTAAAACTAGAATTCTGGATGCCCCTTTACAGTCTGAAGTTTTGTTTGGTCCCCCTGTGGAGTCAGTTTTGAAGAAAATGGAAGACAAGGCTAAGTCTATGCAGACTGTTAAAGATTTTTTGCAGGTGCAACCTCCAAAGTTTAGTAGAAATTGGCCTACTAAGGGGTGGACGATCTTCTTCTGATTCTCAGTCTAGGAGTAGATCTAGACGTGGTAGGGGCAGAGCTCAGAGTACCTTCAGGCCTAGAACATGGAGTTCGCCTGCACAATCTGCTGGTGAGGGCAGGGGCCAGTCCTTTCGTAAACAGGCCCAATGACCTGCATTTTCAGCTGCCAGATTCTTCTTGCCTGGCAGCTCCTTTGGGAGGAAAGCTAGCACTTTTCAAGCAAAACTGGCTTTTAGTCACCCAGGACAAATGGGTATTGAACATTATAAACCGAGGCTACAAGTTCTATTTCCATACATTGCCTCCTTTCAAAGGCATGCCAGATGTTCCTCCTCGGCAAAGGATAGAGGCTCACAAACAGATTTCTTTACTTCTTCAAATGGGAGCTATACAGCCAGTTCCTCTGTCAGAAGTGGGCCTAGGATTTTATTCTCGCCTGTTTCTAGTACCAAAGAAAGGGAACACGTGGAGACCGATTTTGGATTTATCTATCCTCAACACTTATCTGGACATTCCAAAGTTCAAAATGCTGACATTACAACAGCTTTTACCTCTGTTGGGAAAAGATCACTGGATGGTAACTCTGGATCTCAAAGAGGCTTATCTTCATGTTCCTATCAGGCCCAGTTGCAGGAGGTACCCATGCTGGCTGGAAATTTACATTATCAGTTCTCTGCATTGCCCTTTGGCTTATCTACTGCGCCCAGAGTGTTCACAAAGGTTCTGGCTCCAGTGATAGCCTTTTTTCAGGTTAAGAGGAATACAGATTTATCCTTATTTGGACGATTGCCTGATTATTGCACAAGACAAGGACGAACTTCTTCATCATCTATAGTATGTGATGGTAGTGTTAAGATGCCTAGGGTATTCTGTGAACGAAACAAGTCCAGTCTAGTACCCTCTCAGGACATGTGCTTTCTGGGTGTGAGACTGAATACAGCTTCCCAGATGGCCTTTTTGACCCCGGACAAACAAAGAAGCCTTTCTCTTTATTTCCATCAAATGTCTCTACAGTCCAGGCTGACTGCAAGGACAGTCCTTCAAGCCTTGGGGTTCATGGCATCTTGTATTCTGGTGCTTCCCAATGCCAAACTGCATATGAGGAAGCTGCAATGGTATCTCAAAAATGTATGGACACAACACTGCCAAGATCTAGACACTGTCATTCAGATAACACCTTGCATTCAGAAGGAATTTTTGTGGTGGGCTCAGGAATGTCACCTAAACAAGGGACTCTCTGTGACCCGACCAGAGGCGAGTCAGATTCTAACGACAGATGCCTCGGACAAGGCTTGGGGAGCACACCTCAATGGAAAATGGGTGCAAGACACGTGGCCTGTCAGACTTCAACATTTGCATATCAACTTGAAGGAGATGTTAGCAGTCCAATTTGCATTGATGGCTTTCAAGGATTTACTTCACCCAGGGCAGGTGTTGATTCAAACAGACAACACTACTGTCATGTGGTACATCAACAAGCAAGGGGGAACTCATTCGTACCCTCTTTGCAGGCAAGCGATGATTTTGTGGGAGACTGCTCTCAGTTTACACCTCAATCTTCAGGCAAGGTTTCTACCAGGAGCACAGAACTCCTTAGCAGATGTGTTGAGCAGACAAATAGTGGATCCTCACGAGTGGAAATTGGATCCTCATGTATTTCAAAAGTTGACAGTGTTATGGGGAACTCCAGACATAGATCTGTTCGCTTCTCCACTAAATTACCAGTGGCCAAAGTTTTGCACAAAAATGTTTCATCCCACAGCTTGGAGGGTGGATGCTCTATAATTCAGTTGGAACAATCTTCATGTATATGCCTTTTCACCTCTGCCTCTTCTCCCCAAGGTACTCTTGAAGGCCAGACAAGACAAGCCATCCATGATTCTGATAGCGCCGGATTGGCCTCGACAGCACTGGTACCCACTACTGAGGAGTTTAGTACGAGAGCCTCCATGGCCTCTGCCTTTGATTCCGCACCTTTTGTCTCAGGAGGGCAATCACTTCCTCAATGTCAGGATTCAGTCTCTGCATCTAACAGCCTGGCATATTCTGTTTTAGACTCTGGAGGGTCTCAGCTTCCACAACAAGTTTTGAATGTTATTTTGGAGGCCAGAAGGCCTAGTACAAGGAAAGTTTACGCTGATAAATGGAGGAGATTTTTTATTTGGAGCAAAGGGAAGGACTTTGATGTTTCCAAGCCTGATTTAAGTGTTTCTCTTCAATATCTTACTGAGTTATTGGACAAGGGTTTGTCCTTCTCCTCCATAAAGGTTCATGCTGCAGCCATTTCTGCTCACTATGACTGTGACCCTCCTTTATTCTCTCATCCTTTGTTTAAGCGATTTCTTAGAGGGGCAAAGAACATAAGACCCCCACGTAGGGCTCCTACTCCTGCTTGGGATCTCAATTTTGTGTTGGAAAAACTTACTCTACAACCTTTTGAGCCTGCAGCTACTGCCGAGTTAAAGTATTTGTCATGGAAGACTGCTTTTTTATTGGCCATTACCTCTGCAAGAAGGGTTTCTGAATTACAGGCCCTTATGGCATTGGAACCTTTCCTGATTTTTCATAAGGATAGGGTATCTTTGCCTACTAATCCTTCCTTTATGCCTAAAGTGGTGTCTAGTGTGGCCTTGAACCAAACTATTCATTTGCCTACTTTTTATGCAGACCCCCAAAATAAAGGGGAGAAGATTTTGCATACTTTGGATATTCACAGGCAGTTGCGTTATTATTTGAGCAGAACCAAGGGGTTCAGGCAGTCTCAGCAGTTGTTTGTTTCTTTTGCTTTGGGTTCTCAGGGAAAACCTGTTTCAAAACAAACTATTTCTAAATGGATTGGTTTTTGTATTTCTTTCTGTTATTCCCATCATGGTAAGGAGATTCCGGCTGGAATCAGACCTCATTTCACTAGAGCTACGGCCACTTCTACTGCCTTTCTAAGGGGGGTAGCTACAAAAGATATTTTGGAGGCAGCTACTTGGAGTTCAGTTCATACTTTTTCTAAACATTACCACCTTCCTCTTTATTCTAAGTCTAGGGCTGGATTTGCCACTGCTATATTACAGGGCATTTTAGCAGCCCCTAATGCTTTATGATTTTGCCATCCTCCCTTTCCTCTGCTTTGGGATTCTACCCATATGTAAGGACTGCAGCAATGTGAGATGAAGAACATAGTACAGTTTTGTACCTACCATAAATGTAGATGTTCGAAGATCCACATTGCTGCAGTCCAATTTACCCTCCCTCCTTCCCCACTGTAGTTTGGCATGGTTATATGGTTTGGGTGGTGGTTGTTGTTGGGCATGTTTTTGGGAGGTATTCTGTTTTTGGCTGTGGCCTTTCTTTTTAGGGCCTTCTGACATCTGGGGCAAGAAAAGACTGAGGATATGACGTCGGTCATGCGCTTTTATACCCTGACGCTCTGATGTCAGATCTGAGCGCCCATGACCGACGTCAGCCTAATACTTTGGTATTCGGGCCGACCGAGGACAGCGGACTACCCATATGTAAGGACTGCAGCAATGTGGATCTTCGAACATCTACATTTATGGTAGGTACAAAACTGTACTTTTTCTTCTTAGCTCTCCTATTAAAGATCTGTCTCCACCATGGGATTTGACTTTGGTGCTGCAGTCTCTAACGCAAAAACCTTTTGAACCAGCTAGTTCATGTGGTCTTAAATTTCTTTCCTGGAAGCCGGCCTTTTTAGTAGCCATTACTTCTGCCAAGAGGGCCTTGGAACTTCAGGCTGTGTGCATTAGGCCACCATTCATGATCTTTCATAAGGACAGGGTGTCTCTTAGAACAAATCCTTCCTTCCTTCCTAAAGTGACCTCTGAAGCTAATCTCAGTCAGTCGATTCAACTGCCAGTCTTCTTCTCTAATTACTCTAATAAAGGGGAATATATCTTGCATTGTTTAAACGTCCATAGGTAATTATGTTTTTATTTAAAGAGGACTGAGGAGCTTAGAAAGTTGAACCAACTCTTTGTGGCTTTTTCTCAGAACAGAAGGGGCCAGGCAGTTTCTAAAGTGCCTATTTCCAGGTGGATTGCTGGTTGCATTTCCTTCATTTATGCTAGTCTGCATCTAGACCAGTGAAGGCCCACTCTACTAGGTCTGTTGCTACGTCCTCAGACTTTTTGGCTAGACTTTCCCTAGATGAGAGATTTGGGCTGCTGTGACTTGGTCTAATCCACACAGTTTCATTTTGTACTACAAATTGGACTTCGTATCCAGGAACAGGGCTTCCTTTGGTTCCTCCATGCTCCAGCATATCCTTTCTTGAGGCCACGCAGGGTACATAGAAGCTGGACACTGTAACCCATCTGTGATGAATAATGACACTGGATAGCACAGATGCCAAGTTATGGTAAGTACATAACTCTTTTTATAAATGATGTTCCCTGATGTACAGATATTCTACTGTGCTGGTCTCTTAGGGGTGGTTTGAGGAAATCTGCATTTATTTCATACACAGCCATTCATTTCTGCTCTTTAGCTCTAAAACATTCTGGGCAATTTATTGACTCTAAAATCAAAACTGGGAGCTATCATAAGGATAGGAAATTCTGAACTGGGTTCTGGTGGGTGGTTAGCACAAAGGAGAGTTTTTCTTTAGACAGACTGTTTTGTGCAATAGTACTGTTTTATTACATTTAATATTTTAGTCTGAATTTTAATTAACAGTGAGCTTGGTTATTGTTGGGGTTTTCACAAAGAGAGCTTTAGTTAATAATTTAATTCTGGTACTTGGAGTTTTATTCTGAAGCAATATTATTATAAGGAAGACTTTGCGTTTTGTGTTTCTGGGAAGGACTTTGGTGAGGTGCCATCATATGGGAGAGGTTTAATTGAAGTAACTAGGAGCTAGGTTCTGGTGGGATGTTATCACCAGAGATAATTTTAGTTTGACTCACTTGGAGCTGGGTTCTGCAGGGGTGTTGCTACAACAGAGAGTCTTTATTCAGGAAATTGTGAGCTGTCTTTTGTTGAACTATTTCCACAGCGATGAGTTTTAGAATGGGTAACTGTGAGATGGTTTCTGATGGGTGTTACACATCACACTTTGAGCTGGGTTCTGGCATTATCCTGTCAACGAGGAGTTGCATTTTTGGCTACATGCACTGAGTTCAGGTTGGGTGTTACCTCTAGAGAGTTTTGTTTCAGATATCTATAAGCTTGTGCCCTGGAAAGTTGTTATTATAATCAGGAGTTAGTATCAGCAATGTGAGTTGCATTCTTAATGGCATACCTCAGAAAGAAGTGTTATTAGGCTATATGTTTATGAGCTGGGCGTAGATTTTATTTTGTCATAATGGACAGTTTTGTTGTTGGGAGCCTTTGAAATAGACACTTATTGCATGTTCACACCACTAATATCTATGAGTTGTATCCTGAATGCTCTTGAAATAATAATGAGAGAGTAATGTCTTCTGCCTGGTAAGCAAATTCTGCTTATGTGAAATAACTGGGAGTATTAACAGCTAACTACTTTGAATTGTAATATACAGTTTGTGTGAACAAGAATGAAACAGATGCTTTGTTGTGTTACTGCGTTTCATTTCAACGTTTATGGCGGTAAAGAGAGATTTATATCAATTTATTTGTGTTATTCTTTCTGGTTTGTATTAAAATCATGGAGGTGCATATTTACTGAATTAACAGATTTGGTTTGAGGCTTTCTAGCTTCTTATGCAGGAAATGCACTCTTCTCTTATGTGGGTATTCACTTATGTGCAGTTCCATAGTCACATGGCAGATGTAATATTTGAATGTTGTCATGGATTCCTTCATCCTGTCAGTGCCCACTTCATTGTCCCACCTGGTTTCAACAGAAAGCACCAAACCAGAGAGAGCAACTTCCTCAGCATAGGAGACTTGGTCTGATCACTCTCTGAATGAAGTAATGATCTGATGTTGTCAATCTTCATTCATTCTTGACTGTTGGATCTCGGTTCTGACCCTCGGAATTGACTCAGACTTTATATCAAGCTCGCACCAGCCAGCAACACTCAAGGCTACCCATACTGCTTCTCTTCCCTTCCCTCCAGATCTCGTTTGTCGCTTAGAAAATTGGACGCATCAGCCATGCTCTCATCTAAGTGCTAAATTTTTTTCTTGATGTATATCTACATATATATATTCTCTAATTCTTTATTTGTTGCCTCTCTTTCGTAATTACTGTTATTGCTGTATTTTTGGTGTGAGTGTTGTATATTTCATCTTCCTTTACCTTGTCGGTAGTTTCACTTACCATCATTGGTATAGGCCCTCCCTTCCCTTTACCTCTGATAAATTCTTAAATACCATCGTTGGTGTCCCTACTTCCCTTCTTTCTTTCTTCTCTTTACCCTTTTTCGGGTAATTTTCTAAATACCATTGTTGGTACACCCTTCAAAAAAATAAAACAAACAAACAAAAAATTATACTCTGAAATTTTTCCATGTGTGTGTGTGTGTGTGTGTGTGTGTGTGTGTGTGTGTGTGTGTGTGTGTGTGTGTGAGGTGCGCGTGCCCTTCTTGTTCTTTCTTGGAAGATGGCAGAAAAAGAGAAAGGAACCACATGGTTCAAGCAATGTGAGGAATGTGGCAGAAAGATGCCCAACTCCGATGGGCATATTTCATGTGTTTACTGTTTGGGGGTGCCACATTTGGAAATTCAACTACCGTGTGAACTCTGCAAGGGTTTCAGTGCTCGGATCCTTGCAGAGAGATGTAACAAACGTATTTTCAAGGGGCTACTAAAATGCCCTTTTAGTTTGGCTTTGTCTGAGGCAGAGACATCCAAGTCTCCCAAAAAGGAATCGAAGAAAAGGAGTCATTTTGTTCCTACTTCTCCAAAAGTACAGGAAGCTAAATCTTCTAAGGCCCAGGTGCCAACTCACCCCTTGGAACTGAGGCCTAAGATACCAAAATCTGCACCGACTACTGCTCCGGCACCGAAACCGAAACCTGTCATCCCCCACGGTGCCGACAACTACTGAAATTACCAAAACTCCTACGGCACCGACCATTTCATCGGTACCAGTGACCCTCTCGGCACCAACAGTAGTCTCCCCTAGCATTCTGGTTACTCTCTCCCCTGCAAAGCAAAGTATTGGTCAATCGACCACGGTGCCGAAGGTCGAGATTACACCCAGGACTAAGTACTCTTCATCTACAGACCCCTTTTTGAGTCAGCAATTCAGCAATTAAGTCCATTTCTTCAGAGGCCAGAATCGCCATTATGGATGTCTGTCCATTCCAACAGGGACCTTTCAGAGCTTGATGTCAGAATTGTGGATCAACTGTTGATGGCCAGAGGCCTTCCTGCCACCTCTAGGACCTCTCTCCCACCCGGAGACGAGGGTTACTCTCGTAGGAGTCCCACTTATCTTCCTCCTTCAACCACTCTGCAGGTCTTGGAGCCCTCAACTTCGACATCCCCGGTGCCAACTTCTTCGGTGCCTATGGTGGATCTCACCTCGGTTCCAGAACCGATTCTGAGGTCTGCAGCTCCATCAGAGTCGACCCACCCATGGGACAGTGATTTGGCTGCTGGCTCCAGAATCCCTGGATTGGCTCCGATTTTTTCAATGGTGCCGTCCACGGTTCCTGGTACCCTGGCAGTTTCAAGTCCTCTCATGGCTCCTACTCTGGAGGTGGGCTCGTAGGAGTGGGGTGTGACTCTGGTTCCGAGGTTGTCTTTCTCGGTTCTGGACTCCCATCCCTCTTCAATTGGGCCTACCTTTCAGATTAAGGAGAGAGAACCTTGGCCCTCAGCAGGCTCACAGCTGCCACCATCCCCATCGGAGTGTGAGATCTATGTGTCCTCTGGCTCGCAGCTGTCACAGTCTTTTACACTTGGGCAGTGGGCATAAAAGCAGCAAGACATCCTGTTGCAGGGTCTTCCTTCTTCGGAGACCTCCTCGGATCTTCCCCCTGAGGAGCCACCCGGTAAGAGATCTTACAAGAGGAAGCACCTGGATTCTGCAGAAGAATCGGTCACTGAGGTACAGATTTTGATGAAGGGGAAGGGTCCCCCTTGGTCACCCCCTGAAGATGTCTCATTCTGAGACATCCTGGAAATTTTAAAACAGAGGGGTGATTAGAAGTCTACAAACCCATCCTTCGAGGAATTTGTTTTCATGCAGGCTTTTTGTGCCCAGCATTCTACTTTTTGAGTGACTCCACCTGCCGATGAACTGGTCAGACTCATCATGCAGCATGCGTGGAAGGCCCCTGATACTGTAGAGCCAATTACCTGAAGACCAGACAAAATTATTTCTGTGCCCGAGGATCAGCCTCACTGGTCAGAAGGTCTAGCAATAGATGCCATGGTGGTGACGGCTGCCGCAAAAAAGGAACTCACTGAGGAGAGTTCAACTGTCCATCCTCCAAACAGAGAGTCCTGAATGATGGACAGATTTGAGAAGCGGGTCTTTGCTTCATCGACCTTCGCCATATAGCCTTTGAATTTTTTGACACATTTTACACGACTCCAAAGGGGTCTGATAACTGAGCTTTCAGAATGCAGCAGCAGTGTCTGACAAGGTCAGTGATAAGGTTGCCTCTCAACTTTCCACCCTAGAATCGATCTCTAACTCGTCCATGCAGCTTATTGCACATACAGCCGAAGGGACGTCCAGGGCAGCGGGTACAGGCGTTGCCATAAGGTGTCATGCCTGGATGCGCTTATGTGGCTTTGCGGACCCCTTCAAGTCTTCCTTTTTCAATGCTCCCATTGATGCTTTGTTGCTATTTGGCCCAAAAGTCGGAGACACTTGGGCAGGTGTGAGAAGTATGAAAAGACCCTTTCTGCTGTGGGCATGCAGTTTTCCAGTCCTCAATGACCTTACTCCAGGAATCAGGGGAGTGGAAAGATGTGGTTCAGAAAGTCCCAAGGGTCTTTTTGGGAAACACATGGCGAGTATTCCTCCCAGGGCATAGGGGGGAACTCTTCCAGAAGATGCCCCTTCCGTGGCAGAGGAGGCCTGCGTAACCATGGTTCCAGGGATTCCTTCTCTGGCAACCCTACCAGTGCTCCTGAGCAGCGGCCCGAGTACTTACCTCTGGAAGCAGTCTGGGGAAGATTCTCTCTGCACCATGCAGCCTGGCACACAATAACATCAGATTCTTGGGTGCAGACAGTAATTACCAGAGGTTGCCATATCCCCTTCAATCTTTGTCCCATACCAAAAAGACGAATCCCCAGTGTTCCACCCAGTCAGAGCACTCAAAATCCAAAAGCTGCTTCAAAAAAGAGTCATCCAAACAGTCCCACCAGACCAAATAGGATCTGGATTTTTCTTAAGATTTTTTTAGTGCCAAAAAAGACAGGGGACTGGAGGCCAATCTTAGATGGGTCTATATCATAAGCATGAAAGACCTTTTCAGCAAATACTAAACCAGCGACACATATTGTGCGAACCGCAAAAACACTGAACGCCCTAAACTGCGAATTTCAAAATCTCGAATCGTCATATTTGGCCAACCCCACTGCACGCTACATACTACCTACCCAAACAAAATAAACCATATACATACACTAAACAAAACCCTACTTCTAACCCTACACTAAACCTTGCATGTATTACTATCTATGCACTTACCTTAACCCGCACCCTAATCCTAAGGTCCATAACTATCGCACACTTATCTTAAGGAGCTATTCCGCAGAGGGGCCAACTATAAGGATTCAACATTGTGAATTTCGCGCTTCAGGACGATCGGTGTTTTTGTGGTTCGCTGAATACGTGATGACGTCTCCATATTCGCATAAGTGGACCTTCGTGGTTCTAATAGGGAACCTCTTAGACCTCAGTCTACTGAACAAGTTTATTCAACAAACAAAATTCTGGATGGTCACGGTTCAGTATATCATTCCATTTCTGGAGAAAGATAATTGGATGTGCTACATATATCTTCACGATGCGTATTACCACATAAAAATGGACAAACTCTCCAAAAGATACCTCCGCTTCCGGCTATGAGCCAGTCATTACCAATTTTGAGCACTGCCCTTTGATCTCATCACAGCCCCCAGGGTGTTCACCAAATGCATGGCGGTGGTAGCAGCTCACTTATGGCTACAGGGATTCCGTGTGTTTACATATTTAGATGACTGGCTACTCACCACCCCCTCCAGACATCTGCTGCTTTCTGCCTTGGACTCCATTCTAAGTCTTTCAGAGTTCTTAGGCATTTCATTTAACAGGGAAAAGTCAAAGCTATCTCCCACAGAGGACATGGGATTCATCGGAGCAAGACTAAACACAAAATCCTGCATGGCTGCTCTTCCACTTCACAGACTGGAGAAGTTGAGGTTGCAACTACAAGTGATACTCTTTCAAGTCAAACTTCCGGCTCGCCAGGTCTTACAGCTCCTTGGGTCCATGGCAGCAACAATCACCTTAGTTCCTCTGGCAAGATACCACATGAGGCTACTTCAATGGCTTTTGACATCACAGTCATCAGTGTTAACTCATCCAGTGTCTCACCCAACCCAAATAACCAACCAGTGCAAGCAGGATTTACATTGGTGGATGAAGCCAGAAGACAAATTATGGAGCTGCCCCTTTTCCCTCTCTCAGCCCAAGGCCATAGTGACCATGGACGCATCCCTGATAGGGTGGGGGGTGGGGGGCATTTTCAGGGAAAGACCGTCCAAGGCAGTTGGTCCCCTTCAGAGGCCATTTTGCATATCAACATCCTTGAACTGAGGCCAGTGCTCTTACTGTTGCAAGCATTCCAATCTGCCCTCCCTGCAGGGACAATTGCTGTTCATTCGGACAACATGTTACCTGGGCTTCAGGCAAAGGCTTATGCCTCTCCTATAGTGCCTGTTTTAGGAAAAGTGATGAGGTTAAAACTACCAATATAAACATTTCAACAAAAGACAAATTAACGGTCATGCTGCTAAATGCAAGGAGTCTAAAGATGAAACTGCACTCATTGCAAGCATTCCTAAACCTGGAAAATGCTGACATCTATGCAGTCACAGAAACCTGGTTCAAAGCTGCAGAGAGCATCCCATCCTTACCTGGTTACTCATCCTATCATACATTCAGACCTCAAACTGTAGGCAGTAAAGCCAAATGAAGTGGAGTTTCAATATACATTAAAGACATACACACCTCCAGGCTGGTCAAACAGTATGATGTACAAGAGACACTTCAGGTGCAGTTAACCATTGACAAGACCCCTCTTCAAATCATAGCTAGCTGCCAGCCCCCAAATATGGCTCAAAATGCCCAATCTGCCTATTTGGACCTGTTTGAATTATAAAGATTCAACCCTTTACCCTGATCCTGGGTGACTTTAACTTCCCAAACATAGATTGGAAGAATTATTCATGCCATCCCAGTTGGGAGGGTGGCCTAATGGTTAAGGTGTTTACCTTACAAACACAAGGTGCAGGGTTTGAGTCTCACAAGGCATGATTGGCGAGGCTTAAAATGGCTCGCAAGGGCAGTTAGCTTAGTACTAATCTATGAACCTATAAACCTATGAAGAACACAAATGCCCAGAGATTCCTTGATTTTTGTCAATGTAAATGCTTTGGAACAGCTAGTCGATACCCCCACAAGAGGTGATAATATCTTGGACTTGTTATTAACCAACATCAGTAACCACTGCAGCATCCCTATAGTATCATCCTCCTTGGTAAGATCTGACTACAATGCGGTCACTTTCAAAGTCACCATCTCCCCCAACCCCCCTCTAGCTAAGATCAGACATAAAAACTTCTCCAAAGCTGATTACAGCCTCCTGAGGGATGGTATAAACAGCTTCACAGCCCCCTCCCCCTCTGTAGGAACTGGCACCAATATCCAAAACTATACCAAAGCACTGTACGAGCATTTATATAGATGCATGGAATCAGGAATACCCGACAGGACTAAATCATCCTCTGCAAGGAAGAGTAAACCTGTCTGGTGGACAACTCTATAACAAAAGGAAAAAATTGCTGTCCAAGACCAAGGAGCAGGTGCCCAATTGGAAGAAGTGTCTCCTTAGCCTGAACAAGCAAATAAGAGCACTAGTGAAATCCTCCATAACAAACTTTGAGTCCAAATTGGCCACATCTACTAGAGACAATCATAAGGCTTTCTTCACATATGTCTGCAACTTCAAAGGAAGCACCCAGATGTGTTCAGAACTGGTGGTCAAGGACATCACATATACAAATGCCATAGATGTAGCAAACTTGCTGACTGACAGATTCAGCAAAAACTTTACCCCTGTGTCCCCCCCCCATCAATAAATCAAGACATCGCCAGTACCTGCCTTGTTCCCCTTATGTCTAGGGAACAGGTCATCACTGCTGTCTCAAAGGCAAAAATACAGCCTCCATGAAACCCGATAACATCCCAGGCTGCATCCTCCATGAACTCAGGCAGGAACTTGCAGCACCATTAGGCACCCTATTCAACCGAAGCCTGAGTACTGGCTCCGTCCCAGCTGAGTGGAGGACAGCCACTGTCATGCCTTTACACAAAGGTGGAGTGTCCACCGATCCGGAAAATTATAGACCCATCAGGCTAACTAGCCTGATCTGCAAGGTCATGGAACAGATTATCAAGGACCTTATTTAACAAGGACATTGGCAACCTCCAGACACTTGATCCCACACAGATTGGCTTTGCTAAAGGGAGCTCATGTCTGCTAAATTTGGTTGACTTCTTTGGGACAGTCACCAAAGCCATGGACGAGGGGAAGATGGCGCACACCGCCTACCTTGACCTGGCCAAAGCCTTTGACACTATTCCCCACTCAGGTATAATAGATAAACTCTCCCAACTATACATCAATCCGTATGTTACCAGATGGGTAGCAAACTGGCTCACTGATAGAACCCACATAGTCAAAATAGGGGAAGCCACCTCAAGCAGTAGACCTGTAACAAGTGGTGTACCGCAGTGTTTGGTCTTGGGGCCTCTGTTATTTGGGATATGCTTTTCTGAGATGCAGGCCAAAACCAGTGGGGTATGGCTGACCAAGTTTGCAGATGACTACAAGCTGGGTGCTGTCATCAATTCCTCTAGTGAAGTTGACATCCTCCAAGAGGGTCTTACTCAGACAAATGACTGGTGCCAGAAACCTGACCTCAAGCTGAATGCCAAAAATGCATCATCATCATCCCCTTTGGGGAAAGTGACCTCCCCACAAATGTTCACATTAATAATGTTCTAAGCATGCAGTCAGTTGTGAGGGGTTTGGGCACCCAGATTGATAGCAGCCTGACTTTTTTTACCACCATGTTGCTTCCATTGTATGGAAAGCTTTCTACATGGCCCACCTCATAAGTAAGGGTATCTCATCCAGGGACAAGGAGGTCATAACATCCCTATATTCTTCCCTTATAAGGCCCATTAATGAGTACAATGCCCCTTTCAGCATAGCATGTACCTCGCAAAGCACATGCAGCATTTGGAGAGACCACAGAGGTTCGTCACCAGGAGAATCCATGGCCTCAAACATCTACCATACACAGATAGACTAAAAGTCCTATCCCTCTACTCAGTTTCAAATAGACTCCTCAGAGGTGACCTCTGTCTAGCATACAAGGTGATCACGGACCACACCTTGATAGGACTGTGCATATCCGCAAGTCAAGCTCCACTCGAGTAACCTGCAGACGCTGCCTCAACCTGGTCTGTGACGTTAACAAGACTTATTGATGGGACAGATTTGTGTCCCAGAGACTCCCCCATCTATGGAATAGGCTCCCTCTCCACATCAAGTAGAGTACCTCTTGACCCCTTTTTAAGCACAACCTGGATGAGAAATAGAAAGTATACCCCTGGGATTCCACCCATGTCCCCGCTGGACAGGGGCATCGGGTGCTGATTTGTCTAAACATGAGCTAAACTCCTGGCTAGGCTTATAAGGGCCTCAGAGCCAATAGCCTAGTAAGCTCCTATGATCCAGTAGTCTGGTACATCAACAAACAGGGGGAACCAGATCCTACCCTCTTTGTCAGGAATCCCTAAGAGTTTGGCGATGGGCAATCGCCTCCAACCTCTTTTTGATAGCAACGCACATTCCGGGGAGCTCCAACGTGATTGTGGACAAACTGAGCAGATGCATTCTCCTGCCTCACGAGTGGTCTCTCAATTCTAGTGTTGCGGCAAAGAGTTTTCATTGATGGGGTCAGCCTTGCTGCGATCTGTTTGCCTGTCCCACAAATAACAAATGCTGCAGCTACTTTGCCCTGGTCCCCCCTTAGGGGGAGTCCCCAAGAGATGCTCTTCTCCACGATTGGCCCCAGGGACTTCTTTATGTCTTTACACCAATTCTTCTAATCCCCCAATTTCTGAAGAAAGCCCAACGGTTGAGAAGCAAAATGATTCTCATTGCACCTTATTGGCCCCATCAAGTCTGGTTTTCGTTTCTCTGGGCTCACTTAAATTACTGTCCGTGGATTCTGGATCCAACCCCAGACCTGTTGTCTCATCCACAGGGCCTGGTCCATCCCAACCTACAAAATCTCAAGCTGACAGCTTGGTTTCTCCACTTCCAGTAATTGCCAGGTGAAATAAGTCATCTTCCCCAGTACAAAAGATACTTCTGGCTTCTCATAAACCATCCACCAGAACACTTTATCTTAGCAAATGGAAGAGATTTGTGCTTTGGTCTCATGAAAAGGGTATTGATCCTTTTTCAGCCCCGATTGATAAGGTCTTGCAATATTTATTCACCTTATTCCAATTGGGAGCCTCTACTTCTGCTATTAGAGTTCATTCAGCTGCCATTTCAAATTTCCATAATGGTTTCGATGACCTTTCCTTGATGTCCTACCGTTTCTGCAAAATCCTTTTTAAGGGCACTTTCAATTTGAAACCGCCTTTCAAAGAGCCCATTGCTCCTTGAAATTTAACATTGGTCTTACAAAGTTTGGTCCATCAGCCTTTCAAGCCAGCAGCCACCTGCAATATCAAATTTTTATCTTGGAAAACTCTTTTCCTGGCAGCTATCACGTCGGCCAGGAGAATCTCGGAGTTGCAGTTTCTGTGTGTAAAATGTATATCATTTTTCACAAAGAACGAGTATCACTCAGGACTAATCCCTCCTTCTTGCCTAAGGTAGTGACAGATTCCAATATTAATCAGTCCATAGATCTACCAGTATTCTTCCCAAATTTCTCAAACAAGGGAGAATATTGTTTACATTTGTTGGATGTACACAAACAATTACTTTTTTATTTGGACAGAACAACATTTTTTAGAAAATCGGACCAATTGTTCCTATCCTTTTCAGGTACTTAGACTGGGCACACCAGTTTCGAAAGTTACTTTGTCAAAATGGTTGAGAGATTGCATCACTTTCATTTATCAACAAAATGAGCTAGAGATATCAACAAAAGTTAGGGCACATTCTACCAGATCTGTTTCCACTTCAGTAGCCTTTCATTCCAGAGCTTCTATGGATGACATGTGCAGCCGCAACTTGGGCTACTACACATACCTTCATCACTCATTACAATTTGGATACGGTCTCCAGGGCAAGAGCATGCTTTGGCTCTATCGTGCTCAGGAATATCCTTCCCTAGGGCCTCCCAAGGTCTAAAGTAGCTAGGACTCTGTCCCAGCAGTCAAGAATGAATGAAGATTGACAACATCAGATAAAGAAGTTATGTTCTTACCATAATGTTCCATTTGTGTTGTCGATCTTCATTCATTCTTGACATCCCACTGACCTCCCCCATCCAAAGACTCCTGGAGGTTCGGAAATGGTCCTGGGGTCCTAGGGTTGTTGCTCAAACAAAGCTTTCATCTTTTTCTACTCTATATGCAAAACTCGATCTGAGGGGAAGGGAAGAGAGGCAGTGTGGGTAGACTTGGCTTGAGAGTTTCTGGCTGGTGCGAGCTTGATATACCGGCCGCGTTGGTTCTGAGGGTCAGAACCGAGACCCAACAGTCAAGAATGAATGAAGTTCGACAACACAGATGGAATGTTATGGCAAGAACATAACTTCTTTTTTCTTTATTTTAGTCATACAACATTTTATCTCCAGTTGTTAGAGGTGCCCTTATGAGTTTGTGTAGCTTTTTGCTTTTAAAGACTTTTATGCTTTTGTGTTATCCTTCCCTACCTAAAACAAATCTGTAAGTATTACAAGAGGTGTAGGTAAGTGGACTTTATTCTTGGATGTTTATTTATTTCTGAGACAATGGATGGCAGTTCTGTGCTTTACCTTGGTGTCTGGTCTCTCTTTTTTTTTTTTTTTAAGATGGTTCTTGTAAAACTAGACATGGCACAGAAGATGGTCTTGAACTACTGATTTGCAGGGAGGGATGCTTATGCCATCACTGCTTCATGAGACTCCCCTAGAACATATGCCTAGTGCTTTATTTGGTAATGTGGCTGCTTCTAGGTACTGACTGAAATCATTAAAACTGGGGTTCACCAGCTCATCAAGTCCTTCCTTGTATAGACATTCAGTGGTTGGCCAGTATGCAGATGTAATGATTGAGAATATTACATTTATGAAGAAGACACTGCATTTAAGGCATTGAATGACAAACTCAGTATTGATGCTAACTGGAATACAGTATCAGTCATCTGTTGAAATACTTCCTCCTGTAAGGATTAGACATTATAGCATGAGGTATATTAACATCCGCTATGACACTGACTTTTTATTTATTTTTTATTTTTATTTTACATTTGTTGACCGGGCTAGTCTAACCGGATACATGTCCATTTTCAGTAGAGGCCCGGAGAGATAAGCTCCAAGACAGAACAATGAAAACAACAACATAACAAATAAGCAACATTAAACAAGAATCATATTTACAATGTATATTACAGGTTAACACAATAAATTCAGCAGTGCAGAATGCAGGTATATAATATAGCATACTGGTACAATATATGATGTTCTAGAGGGAGATAGTATTGTGGTCAATAAGGAAGGAATAACAGTTTATGAGTAGAAAGGGTATGTAGAGCAAAGTATGAAGAGACACATGACTAGTCAGGTTTAGTACAGGGGCATAACCAGTGTGCTCTGAGGAACACTTTCAATTTGTTTTTGAAGAGTGATAGTGAGGGAGAGTGATTGTGAGGGAAGTGAGGAAAGTTCACTGGGGAGGAGATTCCAGGCTTTTCCAACAGTATTAGAGAAGAGGGAATCGCCAGCCTTGTTGTTTGGTTTAGAGGTATGCACTAGAAGCTTGTGAAAAGACATTAAGGATGTCAGATTTTATAGGGGGTGATGAATGTGGATAGAGTAGGAGTTTTGGAAGGTTTATAAAGAGTGTTGTGGGCTGTAGATAGTTGATGGAATTTAATCAGGTTTTCTAGTTCAAGCCATCCAAGCTGCTTTATATTAATGCAATGGTGGGTTCTAAATGGGCTGCCTGTAGCAAGTCTGGCAATGCTATTGTAGGACATTTCCAATTTGCTGAGGTTATTTTTAGATAGCTTAGTAAAAATGGGTGAGGCATAAAGAAGTGTAGAGATTAGATGAGTGTGAGCTATAGTGGTTTTAGCTGTAGGTAAAAGGAAGGTTATAATCCTATAGAGAGAGCCAAGTTTTTTGTTGACAGTTTTTATAGTATTGTTGATATGGATATCAAAGTTCAGATTGTTGTCAATGGTGATACCCAATAGTTTGGTGGTTGGGTCTGGTGATATAATAGTTTTATTGGTAGAGATAACTGAGAAATCAAGAGGAGAGGACTTGTGAGTAGGAGAGAAGAGGAGGAGTTTAGTTTTTTTGGGGTTTAGGAGAAGGCACCTCTGTGTGAACCATTGTTCAACTGTTTTAAATACTTTCTGGGTAAGAGAGTGAAGTTCAGAAGAGGAAGTGGCTGAGCATATCAGTGTGGAGTTATCAGCATATTGTATGCATGTGGCTTGGGGGATGGCAAGATGAAGATCATTAATAAATACTGAAAAAAGTAGAGGTCCTAGGATGGACCCTTGAGGGACACCAAGGTTAACGGGCAGGAGGGTGGATAGAGACTTGTGCCATAGTGCGGCCTGTTGTCTTTTATCTAGATAGGACTGGAACCACTTTGTGGAAGATGTATCAGGTGACAGAGATTTAAGTATTTTGATGAGAATCTGGTGATTTACCATGTCAGGTCAATAAATAGTGCTGAAGAAAGCTTGTTAAGGTTGCGTTTTTTATTGATACAATCAGTGAAGGAAAGAAGGGCAGTGGTAGTGCTATGTGAAGGTCTGAATCCATGCTGACAGTTGGAAAGTAAATTATTTTGGGTTAGATGGTCAAGTAATCGTCTATGAATGCATTTCTCCATGATCTTTGCCAAAGGAGAGAGAAGGGCAGTGGGGCGGTAGATGGAGAGTTCAGTGGAGTTGTCCACCTTTATGGAGGGGGATAATATGGGAAATTTTCCATAAGCTAGGGATATGACCTTCGGTAATAGTTCTATTGATCAGAATGGAAATGGGATAAGCAATAGCTTTGGCTGATTGTTGTAGGAATTCAGCAGGTAGTTGGTCTGCTGAGGGAGACCATGGTTTTAGTTTCTGTAGTAGGGTTAGAATATATGTTGTTGGGATAGGTTGAATATGAAAAGGAGGGGGTGAGGTTGATTTAGAGGAAGGTAGAGTGAAGTTATTAGGTGATAGCTGACTAGCTAGTGTTTGGATAGCATTAGTAAAAAAGGTATTGAAAGCATTGGCTGTATTCATGGGATTTTTGTGGTCAGTATTTTGAGGGTTTGGAGTAGTGGATTGACCTGGATGGAGTAGTTGGTTAATGCTAGTCCAAACTTTTTGTGGGTTGTTTTGATTAGCTTGTTGAGATTGTAGGTAGTAGTTTTTTATCGGAAATTATAGCTTTCTTGGTATCATTTCTTAGCTGTCTAAAGGTTTGTTGGTCTACATGGTTTTTAGTCTTTCTCCATTTTGCCCAAAATTTATTTCTAAGATTTATTTTGTGTTTGGTTTCTTTTGACAGCCATGGTGCAGAGTTGGTTTTAATTCTAATTAATCTGGTTGGAGCATGGTGGTTGAGAATGACAAGGAAATTAGAGTTAAAGTAATTAATGGCTTCTTCTAAAGGGAGGTGTTGTAAGGGAGACCAGTTGCAAGCTCTTAGTTCCATTTGGAGTAGTTCAGGGTTAAAGTTCTTTTTAGATCTGATGTTTGTGACAGATGTTGGAATGGGAGTATTGGTTTTATGTCTGATGATGTAGGTTAAGTAAGTGGTCACTTAAATCATCAGGGAGAGTTCCAGAATCATAAATGTGAGGATGATGGTTTATGAGAATCCAGTCTAATAAGCTTGCCTTCTTGTTTGATTTATTTATCCTGGTGGGGGAGGTAATGGTTTGTGAATACCCATATAGGTTAATGTGGGTTGTGGGGGGGCTGCTACAGTAGCAGTTCCAGTCAATGTTTGTATCGCCTAGGATTATGGTTTCTTGGGGCAGGTGTTGGGAAAGCCAACAAAGTATATTTTCCATGGTGGCAATGTTGTTACCAGGTGGTAGATAGATACAGATAATATAGATGGATTTGGCATTGTTAAGATGAAGTTTGGAGATAAGAATTTTTGCATTGGAGTCTAGAGGTAGTTTACAGTCGTGAGTGGTTAATTGTAAGCTAGATTTATATAGAATAGCAACCCCTCCACCTGTCTTGGTTACTCAGTCTAGTCTCAGGTTATTATATCCAGGTGGGATGATTTCATTGTCTTTGGTTACAGGTTTTAACCATGTTTCTATTAAGCAGAGAACATCAAAGGAGTAGACTTCATTTAGAGCTTGGAGTTGAGTTACTTTATTGTTAATGCTACATATATTAAGATGAGCTATTAAGAGGGAGTCAGATGGTTTAGAGAGGGCATGAGTAGGTGATTGTTTGTGGTTATGGAGAGATATAGGAGTTGTTGTTGGGCCTGGGTTAGGGTATATGTCACCATCCTTTAATGAGAGTAGTGGACTTAGATAGTTTGGGTTAGGTAGGGAATCTGCTGTATAGAAGTAGGTCTTTCCTGGGATTTAAATTGTTGTATTTTATGTGTAGTGTTCTGTGATACTTAGGAAGTATGTAATTAGGTGAAGATGTTATATTAGCATGGATAAAAAGGAGAGGAATGGATGGAAAGTTGGTTTCCTTATTAGGGTAGTTTAGGTATGGACATAGTGGGTGTTCAAAGGAGGTGACTAGGTAGGTGAAAATTAAAGGAGGTAGTAGTGAGAGTGTGAATAAGAGTAGGACATAAAATGGGGTGGGTGGTTTATACATTGTATGAATAAGTATAGATTGTCTTTTGGTAGAATATTGAAGTAGAAAGGGTGGGGATGAAAGAAGGGAGAAGGGTGTGGTATGATTAAAGGGGAGTGGTGAGAGGTTAGATATGAGAGAAGTTGGGTAATTGGAGAGTGTTAAGAGAGTAAAGGTAAGAGGAAGAGGTGTGTTTGAAGAGTAATGGTAAGAGGAAGAAGTTTGTTTAGAAAGTAATGGTAAGAGGGAGAGGTGTGGTTAGAGAGTAATGGTAAGAGGAAGAGGTGTGGGTTAGTAAGTATAAGGGTAGGACCCCTGGGGTGGGTGGGAATTGGGGGTAGGGATGTACAACTATGATGACTTCAGGAAGACCACATTAAAAAAAGAGGACTTGGAATGCTAACAGGGTCTCACTTAGCTTCAGACAGTGACCTTTTTTTCTATTAGTTGTCGAGCTTGCCCCAATAGTTTCCTGTTGATTGCAAACTATTCCTTCTTCCACATTACTCTCATTTTTACCTGTAAATCCTGGTATTTTATGACTGTCTCTCTCTCTGTATGTACGAAACTGTAGTCACTGGGTGTAGCAATATCCATTATCAATGCTACTTTTGTCTTCTTTTCATGGACAACTATATCTGGTTTTCTGGCATCTGTTTTTTTGAACTGTTGGTAATGGGTGATCCCATGTGATATAAACATCATAATTTTCTATAATGCTGTGTGGCTCATGTTTCCAATGTTTTTCAGTTATTTCAATATTATAAAGTTTCCACAGCCTCAATGCATCAGCCTTCCGACATTATTATGCCTTTCAGTGTACAGTCCATCTGCCATTAGTATATCACAGCCAGCAACAAGATGCACGACTGTTTCCAATTCTGTTTTACAAAACCTGTGTTAGTCTGATTCTCCCACATATTCTATAGACTTTGTAAACCTTTCGTCTTTTGGTTTAAATTCTCAGTAACCATTCCTGCATTCTATCCCGATCAACTTGAGGTTGTTCCAAAAGATTTCTATACTTCCAGTTATATTTATGTATTTTCCACATTTCTTGTCTTCTCATCTGATCCTTCACCCTATATTCTTTCTTTCTTTTGTTTTTTGGCACATTCAGTGGATGCCTGATTTTTATCTACTTCTGGTTTGATTTCCACTCTTGCTTGACGCCAATATGCTTCTGCTAAACAAAGCAGGGAAGTCATCTTAGACTTGTTCTCCTCATGTTTCAAAACTTTCACTACGTTTCATCTTGTGAGGTCAGCAGATATGTATGCAATCCCACAGTTGCAGATCTATACATATAATCAATTTCAAGGAGGCCCATACCTCTTTCAGAACGGGGAAAATAATTTGATGAGAGTGAAGCTTCCTTCTTGTTTTCCTCTTCAAACTATCCAACACCTTTTGGGGCCAATCAATCACTCCAAAACTGTAAGTTAGCACAGGAAGAGCAAATTGATTTATAGCTTGAACTTTGTTCCTAGATGTCAGTGCTGTTTTCAGTATTTGTTATAGTCTTCTAAAATATTCCTAAGTTTTATTCACATTTGTTCATGTTTTATTGCTGATGCTTCATCAATTCCCAAATATTTATACACTCAGTCTTGCTCAAGTTATTTTATATCACATTCCTGTCCCAAATTGAAATTTTCTTGGTGCTGCATCTTTCCTGCTTTAAAGGTTGCTTTTGCAAATAATTAAGACTAAATGACATTTTATATCATATGAAAAAGTTTGGACCACTTGCAGTTGTGCTGTCAGTTCCTCTTCTGATCAGCTATACAGTTTTAAATCGTCTACAAAAGGAAGATGAGAAATCTTTACACATTTTTGTTTTCTGGAAGCCAAATTGTAGCCATGATTTAATCTGTTAAGTAGACAGCTTAATGGCTTAAGGGCAAGACAAAAGAGCAGAAATGACAGAGACTCACCCTCGAGTGTTCCCCTTTGAATTTTTATCCCTGGAATAATAATTTGTCCTTTATCATGGCTTAACTGTAAAGTGGTTTGTCACTGTTTCATGGTCGCTGTAATGTGATCAGTGTGGGTGTTATCTTATACATTTTAAATGCTCCTTAATCCAGGAATATGGGTTACTGTCAGATGCTTTTTTTGAAGGCTATCCATGCCATACGTAGATTCTTCCCCTTTTTACAGTTCTCAATTATGACTTTATTTAACACCAAATGATCCTTTGTTCCATATGACTCTCTTTTTTACCCTTTTGTTCTAGTGCCTTGAGTTTTTTTCTAAATGACTATAAACTCTGTCGACATCAATTCCAGTGTATAGTGTGTATGTCATCAGAAGGAAAGTGATTGGTCTATAATTTTTAGGATAGTTTGCAGGTTCACTCTTAAGGAGGAATGTTGTTTTTGCTGCTAACCAGTCCAGTGTCCGTTCGGTGTGTGCATATAAATAGCTCTTACTCGTGGCTAAATCTTCATGTAAAGATGTTAATACTTTTATCCAGAAGCTAGGTACTGCATCTCGGCCTGGGTTTTCCAATTAGGAGCTTTTCTTAACTTTGTTTCAATCTCTCTGGCCATTACTTCATTCCATTTCATATCCTGTACCTTTGAACTTCTTATTCGTTCTTATACTTCTTCTGTCCATTTAGCATCTTTAAGTTCCACAGGATCTTCATAGATACTTCTCCAACATGCATCTATTTCTTCTTTTTTTGGTGGTGTTTAAATTCCTTTTGCCTTATTTCCCAATTCTCTATAAAACTTTTTTGGGTAATCAATAAATTGCTTATCTTGCACTTTTCCTTTATATTTATCTGCATATCTTCTAAGTTTTTCTGCCTGTGCTGATATTTTTAATTTATTATTTACGATAGTGCATGATAGATCCTGATATATACCGAGCATTGCTTTTATCAAGTCTATCTTTCTGAGTATTTTTGTCAGTCTGCTCCCTCTTCTATGCTGTTCTAACAGTGACACTTCCTGACTTAATTGCTTTGTAGTTTTCTCTGTTCGATACTTCCATGATTGCATTCGATTTCTCCCCTTCCTTTCCCTTACTACCATGTGTATTTATGGTAAGACTTTATCTGTTATTAATTTAGCTGCACAGTGATGTATCCTATTTACTTCTGTTATATCACATGAATCTCTCTGAACAGTTCTAATTACTGCATTCATTTCTTTTACCAAACTTCTAACTTTTTGGGATTTATTGACTTTCTGTATTATATTTCTTTCATTGATCTTACTGTGTCTGTTTATCTTTATTAAATCAAGCAACTCTTTTCTTAGATTATTTTCTTCTGAACTGATGGCACATTCTTTGTTCTCCATTTCCTGTGGTCATTCTATAAGAAGTTCCAGGGCATCTCCCTGGGCCACATTCTCTACAGTTTCATCCTGTGTCATCCACTGCTCTTTCATATGGGAATTCAGTGGCGTATCACTCCACAACATTGACTGCGTCAGAGTTGCCACAGTTTCCTCCCTTGCTGTGCAACTCCATTTGAACATTTGTACTGGTTTCCTATGGAAGGCTTCAAAGTATCTTCATATAGCAACTGATCAGATGTTTCCCGCTCCACTTTTTCTCCTTAATTTGGGAACCCATTGCTCTATCCTGCTAATTTGTTATCTGAGTTAGATTTTCTACATTAAATCATTCACTTCACAGGTAATCCATAACGTCAGTTTCTATTTCTTTAACTTCTCCATTACTAATCCTCTTTTCTACTTTTCCTCATTGTTTTTCTATTCTTTTGTTTTGTAAAACTTTCCATGTCCGGATGCCTTTGCTTGCATTTCTCTTCAAATATCTTTGCTCTTTTTGTATTGAATAGTTTTGCTTTCTCCTTTGCGTAAATATTGCACCATATTAAATTTCTTTTTCTTTCTCATGTCCATATTTCTTCTTCATATGTCTCCTACTCCTCCTGTTCCCCCTTATTTTGGGAACTCGTTGTTTCATCATGCTGTGACATAACCTGCCTTAGACTTTCTACATTGAATCCTTTACTACCCAAGTATTCTGTAACTTTAACTTTTATTTTTTTTAACTTCTGCTTAACTAATCTTCTGTTCTACATTCCCTCTTTGTGATCTTTTTATTTTTTTATTGTGAAAATTTCCATGTCTGGATGCCTTTGCCTGTATTTCTGAATATCTTTGGGGCTGCCTTTTTTGTGTTGATTATATGGCTTTCTCCTTTGCATAAATACTGCCTCATGTCAGATCTTTCTCATGTCCATATTTGTTTTTTTATACCTTTCAAAAGTCTCTGGATTTTGTTCTTTATATTTTTGCACTTCCTCAGTCGCTTTTTTTTTCAAACGGCCCAAGATTTGTTGGTCTATATAATGTTTTTCATAAATCTGTTGTATTAATGAACACAAATTTTTATTTGAAGCTTCTGACAGTTTTTCTTGTGGAAGTATGTTCCTTTACTCTAATTTCTCTGTCTTTTTGTTTATCTTCTATTTGGGAATTCTGGGCTTCTTGTATAATAGTAACAATATATAATTTCTTTCTTATCCTCAATAGTCCACTCTATTATCTTTGTGGCTCATTTTTAGCCTATCAGTTTTTGTGATTTTTGTGGACTGCTACTTCCTTCTACAATAGGGGGCCATCCTCCCCCTGGGCCTGGCCTAGCCCCATTGTAGGAATGTTTCCATGTCTTGAGGATTCTACACTGTCATTTTCTCCAGTCCTGGCACCAGTGCGCCTGCCAGGATTGGGCACTTTTTTATCCTGGGTCTTGTGCACCCAGCTATCTTTTTTATTTTTTAACCTACTTCTGTTCGTGATATATGCTATATAAAGTGCAGCCTATATATCAGTGTCATCTTGGTGAAATGTAGAAAAACAGGGTCCACCTCATGAAGGTATTCACCAAGACTTGGGGATGAATTTACTTCCAGCAATACTACTCTCCTTTGCTTGCTGACTTCTCTCTGCATTCAGAAAGCTTTCCAAAAGATTGACGAACTTGCAGATATCTGTATGGGATCTGTGTCCTTTTTTGTAGATACGGTGACATTGGCCATGCACCAACAAAGTTGGAGTAATACCTAGTTCTAGAGAAATGTTGAACAGCAATATAAGGGAGGTGGCTAGGTTAGATCCTAGTACTTAAAGTTCTGTAGTGTAGATGCTGCATGGATACATGGCATTGTTGTAGTCAAGATTTTAAAGGTTCTCATTTGTTGTGAATGGGCAACAGTGATTGGAATTGATATGTTGTCTGAAGAAAGACTTGTAGAGGAAGGCAAAGAAGTGATTGGAATCTGAGCCACTGTGTTGAGCAGTAAGGCCATGTTGAAAATAATGCTGGGATGACTGACCATTTCTAGCAAGTCAGAAATTAGAGGTACTGCTGCTGTGCATGACCTTGTCTAAGCATTGATATGTCTCATAGTTTTCAAAGGCAAACTTCTTGTGAAGTGTTTATTTGATGTCTAACAGTATTTTTGCTAGTATCACAGTACGAACTCTTGAGGTCGCATAGATCTTCCAGGACTAGGGAATACTGCATATAAAATCTGGCTTTCTGTGTGGTAGCTTTGGCTATAGCATATGTGATTGAATTGCACTGTGCTAAGTTTTGATTGATTATTATCCCAAAAGAAGCAGAGAGAGAGAGGCACAGAAATGACCAGATGACCTCCTCTGATCTAGGTTTCATTGAGTATCTCTACAAGATACAGGAGATACATGACAGAAGTCTGTAAGATGAGGTCTAACAGGCATTGTGGCAGGGAAAAGAGAGAAAGAGAGAGAGAAAAACGAAAGAGAGAGCAAGGGATATGGATGCAACTGGGTGGGATTTGATCCATAATTTTGACAGCAAACACATCAAGTACCGGCTCATTGAGTTTAACCTGTTGAAAGAGCTAGCCTTTTGCAAAGCTGATACGTTTAGATATCATATCTAATTATTAGCTACATATCAATAGGCAGCAAAATTACTGGATTAAATTTTTTGGAGGGATTTTGCCTGCATATACTAATTCCAAGATTGCGCTTTCATGGAGAAAGGCGGACAATTCAACCTCTGTATGGAGAACTCCAGTTCCTGAGTAGTAAGCTATTCCCCCTTTATCTGTGACAGCATTTGACTAATTGGGACTCAGCAAGTCAGAGTAGTCAATGACTGGGGCAATTGATGAGTGAAACTAAAGGTCTCTTGATGAGTTGGCCAATACTAAAATAGACTGCTTCCACTAGTTGCCTTTGATATGCATATTCTTTCCAGCTCTCATAACATGGGGAGTTTCGTATGTAGCTGTAATGTCTCTGAATTCTGTTACTGGATGTTTACATTTCTTAGGTATTCTATGGCAAAGTGCCAATGGAACATTTTTTTATCAGGATATATGTTGGCTGTATTGTGATAATATTTTTCTGTGCCTCCCACAGGCAGAAATTGTGAAAAGGCTGACAGCTATAAGCACTCAGGTTATTCCATTCCTATCTCCTGAGGTAAGCAAAACTTTTATACTTGTTTTCTAATCAATTGCCCATAAATGCAGTGTTATTTGAAAAAAACACTTAATTAGTCTAAATGTCACCATTTGTTAGAAGCAGGACTCTGTCAACGCTGAGTTCTTCCATAGTACAGTGAGAAGCTCATACTGGTCACATTGCCATTCAGGAAACATTTAACTAGTGGACTGAAGATCATCCATCTGACCTCTGCCTCACCTCAGCATTAGATGTTAAGTTGTCAATCTCGCCTTCATTCTTGCTGGATGGGTTCGGAGCCGATCCTTGGCTCCGACTCGGCCACTTACTAAAGCTCGAGAGCTAATTTTACCAGCTCGAGGCAACCCTATATCCCATGATGCAAGGCGAAGACTATCCAGATCTCGTTTGCCGCTTTCGCTTATGAGGTGCCTTTTTTTACCAGCTCCAGGTAAGTTTCTTCAAATTCAGACTTTTAGTCTTATCCCTTTAGATTTAGTCACCTTAGTTGTTGTGTGAACCTTTAACGATTAATTTAACCCTATTCCCGTTAGTGTTCCCTATTTTTCTGGTTATTTATCCCTTCCCCTAAGTTAGGCCTTAAACCTCCCCCTTTCCTAAATTTTTCTGTCAGGGATTCTGTGTGTGTTTGAGTGTGTTGTATCCCCGTTTAAATTTTTTATTATTGGATTGGGTGTTTTTTGTGTGTGTGTCTGTGTTTCCTTTTGTTACTTAGTGTTTCCTCGACACAGCTATGTCGAAGGACACAAAGGTCTCAGGCTTCAAGAAGTGTGACTCGTGCTGTCAGAAGATGTCTCTGACAGACGGTCACACTTCTTGTGTTTACTGCCTGGGACCTCTGCACCTGCAGGACTCTTGTGCTATCTGTCATGCCTTCAGCCCAAGAGTCCTGCAGGAGCGCAGAAATAAATTAATATTGAGGAGCTTATTAAAGCCTGAGAGCTCCCCGACTAAGTCGGCTCCGGGGAAGCCCTCGAAACCAGTTAAGCCTTCAGCTTCAAGTCCTAAGCCATCGGCTACTGGTTCTCCTTCAGTGTCGAGATCGGCTCCGGACGGAGCCGATCCTTCTATATTAGAAGTTACAGTATCGGCTCCATCCGGCGCCGATGCTGCTAAATCTGGGCACTCAGTGTCGGCTCCGGCTGGAGCCGACATATTCTCGGCTCCTTTGGCTCCACCTATCTCAAAAAAGAGATCACAATCCCCCTCATTGGAATCGATATGTTCGGCTCCGAGATCACCCCTGCTCTCGGAGCGGAGCCATCGGAGCCGTTCTTCTCGGTTGTCCAGGCTGTCCGATCACGACCTTGAGAGAGTGGTGAGTAGACTATTAAAGTCTCAGGCATTCGCCCAAATGCTCCATAGCCCGTCTCAACAGTTGGTAGCTATCACACATCCCCCTAACATTCCTCCTTCGACTCTCTTACAGAGCTCGGAGCCGGAGCTCCTCGGAGCCGTGACTTTTGTGACTTCGGAGCCGATACCACCCCCCCTTTCGGCTCCGTCGTCCTCTGCTCCGATTTCCTCCTTGAGGCCTTCATTGGAGGGATCTGGGTGTCTGGACTCTCTCGTCGGCTCCGAGGGGGCGAGTGGCATCGGACCCTTGTCCGACCACGTTCTCCCTCTCGGAGCTTCGACGTTGGGGAGCTCAGCCCCGACATCGGCCTCGGAGCCGTCCCTGTCGTTGAGGCCTGGAGTTCCTATCTCTTCAGAGCGGGAACCTTCTGGCCTCTCTGACGAGGGAGCCTTCGCGGTGATGAGGAGTGTACTAGCCCCTGGGCATAGTCAACGGTCATTTCCATCAGCACCTCCCACTACAGTGCCTGCTGACATCTCTTCCCACTCTCTTGCTCCCGGACCCAGAGATCCAACGCCTCAGGTTTTCCCATTGGGAATATCTTCCTCTTCCGAGGCTTCTCCTGATCTGTCAGGTGAACCTCCGCGTAAGAGGGCATGTAAGAGGAAACATCTAGACTCCCCCGAGTCTATTACATCCGATACTGACTTGGATGAGTCGGAAGGATCCCTAAGGTCCCCCTCTGAGGATGTCTCTTTCTCAGACATCCTTGAACTCCTTAAGCAGAGGGGGAACTGGCCTTCCCTTAATCCTTCTGAGGACGAGTCAGTATACCTGGAGGCATTCAGGTCTCGACCCTCCACCTCCTGGGTGTCTCCGCCTTTCGACCCTCTTATGGACGTGGTGGCTCGGAAGGCGTGGATGGCCCCGGATTCGATGGAACCTATTCCTCGGAGGCCTTCTAAATTCATTACGGCCCCACCTGATAGGCAATATTTGACAAAAGGTTTCCTGGTTGATGCCATGGTGGTGGCTGCAGCCACCAAGAAGGAACTAGCTGATCCTTCAGTACCTGTCCATCCTCCTAACAAGGATTCTAGTACTATGGATAGGTACGGCAAGCGGATTTTTTCTTCGGCAACCTTTGCCATGCGATCGCTGAACTACTTGTGTCACTTCATCCGCCTTCAAAGAGATGTTCTTAAAGAGTTGGGAGAAGTTTTACAGGATCTGTCAGCTGCTGGGTCTCAGGATAAGATTAACTCACAGCTAGGAATCCTAAACTCCATTGTAAACTCCTCCATGCGGCTCATTTCATATGCAGCCGATGGAGTGAGTAGGGTCGCAGGCACAGGAGTGGCTTTAAGGCGTCAGTCCTGGATGCGGCTTTGTAATTTTGCAGATCCCTTCAAAGCATCCTTCACAAACTGTCCCTTTGATGGCTCGACTTTGTTCGGACCTCAAGTGAAAGACACCTTGACTAGATACGAACAAGATGGCAAGACTCTTTCTGCCGTAGGAGTCCGTTTCTCCACTCCTTCAAGACCTTACCCAAAAGGTCAGAAGGGAGGGAAAATGTGGTTCCGCAAATCTCAAGGAGTCACACCTGATGCACGAGGTCAGTTTACCCCCAGAGGCAGAGGGGGTAACAACAACAGACGCCGCCCTAGAGGCAGAGGGGGTCCGCAGAATCAGGGTAGCAGGGAGCTTCTCTCTGACAAACCCTTCCAGCATCCCTGAGATGTTGCCCGATTGTCCACCTTCGGAGGCAGTCGGGGGAAGATTATCGCTGTACCCCAAAGCCTGGCTTTCCCTTTCTCAAGACAAATGGGTACAATCAATCATATCCGAGGGTTAAAAAATTCCCTTTATTCAAACCCCAGTTCAGCAAAGGGAACCCTTCCAGACGTTCCACCTGGTCTAAGGGAACTAGCAGTACCAGAGATTTCAAAACTGCTAGCAAAAAGAGCCATTCAGCCAGTCCCAGCAGACCAAATAGGATCCGGTATCTACTCAAGGTTCTTTTTAGTACCAAAAAAGACATGGGACTGGAGACCAATATTAGATCTCAGCAAACTAAACAAGTTTGTAAAGAAAACAAGATTCCAGATGGTCACGCTGCAGTCCAGTCTACCCTTTCTGGGCAAGGACAATTGGATGTGCTCGGTAGATCTTCAGGATGCGTACTATCACATAAAAATTCACAGGCGCTCCAGAAGGTTTCTCCGCTTTCGGCTGGGGACCAGTCACTTCCAATTCAGAGCCCTGCCATTTGGACTCACTACAGCCCCCAGAGTGTTCACCAAATGTATGGCAGCGGTTACGGGTCACCTGAGACGTCAAGGATTCCAGGTGTTTCCATATCTAGACGACTGGCTCCTCACTGCCACCACCAGACATCAACTTCTCCAAGCCAGAGATTACACCATTCACATTTGCAGAGGGCTAGGGATTTCTATAAATTTCAAAAAATCTGCCTTGTCGCCTTGTCAATCTATTACTTTTATAGGTGCAAAATTGGACACCGTACAACTTTCAGCAAAGTTAACAGACCAAAAGATCTTGGACATTCAAAATCACGTCCAGGTGATTCTTCTCAGCAACAAAATTCAGGCCAGATTTGCTCTGAAAGTATTGGGTCTTATGGCGGCCGCCATAACACTTCTTCCCCTTGCCCGCTTTTACATGCGTCTTCTACAATGGATGCTGTTCGCCCAATGGTCCTTTCAACAACTTCCCATGCGTCACAGGATCATAATAACTCCAATTTGCAAAAGGCATCTGACCTGGTGGATATCGTCCCCTCAAGTCCATCAGGGCAGACCCTTTGTTCCTCCCGCCCCGGTCGCCACGGTTACATCGGACGCCTCCCTGATCGGGTGGGGGGGCATTATCAGGGCAGGATGGTCCATGGCACTTGGCAACCTTTCGAATGCCACCTGCACATAAATGTCCTAGAGATGAGAGCAGTGCTTTTAACGTTGCAAGCCCTCAACGACTCTCTTCCCCTGGGAATTATTGCAGTCCAAACGGACAATATGTCCGTAATGTGGTACATCAACAAGCAGGGCGGAACCAAGTCCTATCCACTGTGTTGAGATGCTCTCAGACTTTGGCAGTGGGCAATCTCTTCTCAGCGGTTTCTGATAGCAACGCATATTCCTGGGAAATCCAACATCATAGCGGACAGGTTGAGCAGAGCTATTCTCATGCCTCATGAGTGGTCTCTCAAACAATCAGTGACGGAAGAGATTTTTCAGAAGTGGGGCCTTCCTTGCTGCGACCTTTTTGCTACACCTCAAAACAGCAAATGCCCCGACTTCTTCTCTCTCTTCCCCCTTCCAGGCCATCCCCCCAGAGACGCTCTAATCCAAGATTGGCCCCGGGGACTTCTTTATGCCTTTCCTCCCTTTCCTCTGATACCTCAAGTAATTCAGAAAGCAACCGCCTTGAGAGCCAAGTTGATTCTCATTGCCCCTTATTGGCCTCAACAGGTATGGTTTCCGTTCCTACATCGTTATCTTTTGGTACAGCCATGGCATCTGGACCCGGTTCCAGATCTTCTGACCCACCAGTCGGGGCAGCTGCACCAATCCATACCTTCTCTCAACCTCACTGCTTGGTTGCTCCACTTCCATCCCTAGCCAGGCTTCCTATGATTTCTAATCCCGTCCAGGATATCATAGTAGCTTCCCTTAAATCTTCCACCAGAAGGATTTACACTAGTAAATGGCAACGTTTCTCCTTCTGGGCAAAAGCAAGGAATATAGACCCCTATACTGCTCCGATTCATTCGGTTTTGGACTTCCTAGCCGAGATTTTTCATTCAGGATCTTCTTCCTCCACAGTAAAAGTTCAGCTGGCAGCCATTTCAAATTTTCACATAGGCTTCTTGGACCACAACATTATGTCACATAAACTTTGCAAGGCATTCCTTAGAGATATTTTTTTACTTAAACCTCCGATTAGAGACCCCCCCCCCACCACAGTGGGATCTAAATTTAATTTTAACATCCTTGATTCTTCCCCCTTTCGAACCTGCGGCTGCCTGTTCATTGAAATTTCTTTCTTGGAAGACACTCTTTCTAGTCGCCATTACTTCTGCCAGGAGAGTATCTGAGCTTCATGCCCTCTGCATTCGTCCTCCCTACTTAATCTTCCACAAAGACAGAGTTTCTCTAAGGACTAATCCGTCTTTCTTACCCAAAGTGGCATCGCAGACGAACTTAAATCAATCCACTGATCTTCCAGTTTTTTTCCCAAATTATTCTAATAGAGCGGAACAAAAACTACATTATCTTGATGTTCACCGCCAACTCAGATATTATCTGGACAGAACCAAACATTTTAGGAAATCTGATCAACTGTTTTTATCCTATGCAGAGAACAGGAAAGGCCTTCCAGTCTCCAAGGTAACTCTATCTAGATGGATGTCTTCTGTGATTACTTGCATTTATCAGCTCAGAGGCAAAGAGTTGATTTCTAGGCCAAAAGCCCATTCTACCAGAGCTCTAGCTACATCTACAGCTTTTCAGGCTAGACTTCCAATAGACACTATTTGTGCAGCAGCCACATGGGCCTCTCCTCATACCTTTGTTTCACATTACAAATTAGACTTGGCCTCCAGAGACAGAGCGAATTTTGGTTCCACCGTTCTCAAGAGTCTATTTCATTGAGCCACCCAGGATAGAGGTGCTAGGGACGCGGTCCCATCCAGCAAGAATGAAGGCGAGATTGACAACTTAACATTAAGAAGTTATGTACCTACCATAACGTTCCATGTTAGTTGTCTTCTCTCGCTTTCTTTCTTGAGTCCCGCCCACCATCCCCCTAGCCTGGGCAGACCGAGAAGATTGTGCCTCTTCTCTTAAGAGGCTTAATCCATTTTTTTCTAGCTAATCAGCTTTCTAGTGTCACTAGATTAGGTTGATCCTTTTCGGGGGATTATGATTATTATTATTGTCATTTTTAGTATTATTACCTCTTCCTCCTCCTCTCCAGTTGGAGGAATGTATTGCATAATTTTCTTAGCTACCAAATGAGATCTGGGTAGTCTTCGCCTTGCATCATGGGATATAGGGTTGCCTCGAGCTGGTAAAATTAGCTCTCGAGCTTTAGTAAGTGGCCGAGTCGGAGCCGAGGATCGGCTCCAAACCCATCCAGCAAGAAAGAAGGCGAGAAAAGACAACTAACATGGAACGTTATGGTAGGTACATAACTTCTTATTTTTGACCATTGATGCAATAATACTGAAAATCTTCAGCTGCGGTGTTATCATTATGTGTATTCTTTCCACTATTATATGACTGACCCAGCTCATTTCATTTTCTGCTATTTTCTGCTTCAGATCTGTCTCTTTTTGTGCAATAGTAGAAGAGAAAAGTGGAAGAAAGAACTTTCCTATAGATTACTTCATTGCCAAGAGACCTGTTCTGTTTAGGATAATCCTGACTAGTGCAGAAAATGCCTTGGATCATAGGAGGTTACTAGGCTAATGGCCCTAGGGCCCTTACAAGCCTAACCAAGTTATCATTCTTTACACGATCAGCACCTATTGCCCCTGTCCAAGAGAGACACAGGTGGAACCCCCCTGGGGAACTGGACTTAACCTGTACTATGGAAGCCTTGCCTGTTGATGGATTTCTGTTGGCTTGAAATGCAGACACTAATGTGGATCGTTTCACTTACCTGTTTCCCTACCCTTCTCCCTTTCTCTCTTCTAACTACTCCACCACTTGGCCTTCCAAGTATTCATCTACTTGGCCTTCCAAATACCCTTCTGCCTTTAGAAACACAGTGCACATTCAGTGATCCAGTAACCACCCCCCCAGGCACTTCCACAATTAGGCTATCCTGATGGAAACTTAACTTGTGACCACTGGCCATAATTGGCCTGTCCTGAAGGAAACGTCAGTGAGAGACTTCATCTCCTGTGACAGAGGATTTTCATGAAATGTTTGGTTTGTAATTCCAACAAAACATCAGATGCTCTTGTTTATAAGATCAAATCTTTACAGGGGATCCAGGCCTTCACTAGCGCATATTGTCACAGATCAGATCATAAAAGGTTCTGGTTCTGTGAAACACGAGAAAGTGTCATCCCATATCTGAATGATGTGCTTGAAACCTAGTCAGTGTAGGGGACAAATAGCAACTTATTATTGTGTACCAATACGAGTTACAGTCAGAATCAGAAAAGTGGGTTCATAAAACCCTTCCCTTGTTTTTCTGTCTACCGGCTCCTCATCTTCTACAGCAAGATTGCTGCAGGCATACTTAAGAATGTTACACCCAAGGCTGGGTTAGCAGTTTCTTAACAATGCTTTTAGTACTATGGATACAAGGGATTCCAGATCAAGGCAAAAAACATGATCTGTCAACATAGCCTAGATCTGCTTTTCTTAGCAAATACCCTCTGTGTTGGAATCTATTGGTTAGTACCTCTTTGCAGGACTTTAGCAATGAAACTGTCTTTCTGTGGGCCTACTCTTGGGCCTTGGCTGCAGCTGTCATTGTTCCTTCTGATAGTCACTCATTATCTCTTTTTCTTCAAATGCTAAAAGCCTTTCAGAAGAAGCAATCAGGGAAAAGTGCAGTGGTATTTTGGAAGGTATGAGAGATACCAAAAGACAGCTTTATTTTAAGGAAAATAACTCAGAGCTGAAGACTAAGGAGGGTTTGCCTGTTGTGCATGGTGAAAGAAATTGGTTGTTTATCAGTAGTGGGTCCCAGCAGAAACATAAAAGCCAGTCGACTTCAAATTAATATCTTGAAAAACTTCACAAGTGCCCCTACTTTGTGGTTTAGTGGGGTGAAGCTCTGACTACAACAAAAATTATCCTGAATATGGGGTGGGGGGGTTGAAAGTGAGCAACCTATATCAGCTCACCCATCATGGGAGATAAAGTTCTGTCTAAAGCTGGGGCATGCACTGCTAAAGGCTGAACCTATCACCCTAGTTCCAAGCAGGCCACCATTTATCAGTTGTAGGAGAGGCTTGAGTGGGATGATATCATGAGCAGTGATGCCTATGACAGTATCCTTACTCTACCAAGTAAGGGTTTCCCTTTCTTTTCAAAAAATCCCTGCTTTCTTACCACATATGAAATCCACATCCTGGCACTCACCCTTCTTGGAGGGTTGGTAATCTCACCGTATGGAAGGTCAGTAAGAGAAGGGGAAATAGCATTTGTATATAGGATTATTGCAGGACTTCGCCTTATTCCTCCAGCCACATAAGTGGAAGAGGAAGGAAGATGGGAATGAATGGGCTAATGGAGGACAACAGCAGATGTCAGTAGCAGAAGATATATGTGAACCTCAAAAATGTGCAAATGAGAAAGGAAAGGAAGCCACAAACTGGTCATGTGAAGTAGCCAAATGTATGCCGTGAGATACTGGTCAACCTGATATGGTTAAAAGCAAGCTTACCAAAGCCTGGCATTTTGATCACAGTGTCTCCCTCTCCCATCTGACCAATGTTAGATGTATTAGTAAAAATAGTGGTTTAAAGTATTTTGAAGGGGGATTTGCCCCCTGCAATCTATTAACTCCTAGAATGCACCAACTCCGAAGAGGAATACATATAAAAAATTATAAAAAATGTTGTCAAAATATTGTTGAAAAATTACTTCTCTATTAAACAAATCACTATTAAACAACTTCATTGCATGTATTTTTAAAATAGGTATAACAGAAGCAGTGTCTTAATCCAGGAGAGTGTAGTAGCATCAACAGTCTCACATTTTTTGACAATTTTTTTTTTGTAATTTTTTTTAATCATTTTTTTTAATTTATTTTTTAACAAATCTGTAGTCTAGGTTTGGTATGATGTTTTACTATTATACACATAATATTATAGTACGATATTTTTTATCACTTATTTTGTGTGGATTTTAGATGATTTATTTATTGATAATACAACTATATAGGGATTTTTTAATGATCTTATGAGTTTTTAATTTTGTACAATTATTTTGGTTTTCATAGTTGCATGAATTGGTTGGACCATAATAATCTTTTTTGGGTTCTACCCATTCAAAAATTTTTTTTACAGTTTTGGTCTCTTTAAAAAAGCATGTTTTATTTATTAATCAATGTACTAGTGCTAATTCGCTAATTAATTTTGGTAATTGTATATAAAAAGATATTACTTTGTTTTAAATTTAATTCTGATGAAGTCCATGTAATGAGAGTGGATGATGTAACTTATTCTTTGTATTTTTACTAATACAGTAGTGTTTTTATTATTTATTATACAGTTGTATCACTGGATCCGGGTGCTGTTTTACACCACACAGACCACTTTTCTGGTTCTTTTGCTGTTTTTGGTGGTGAGAGATGCCTTTGAACGGTTTTCTTTATTTTGCTTCTAATTCCATTTTTTTTTTTTTACAGCACCAGCAGCAAGTAGTCCAGGCTGTGGAACGAGCCAAGCAGGTGACCATGGGGGAACTGAACACCATAATTGGAGTAAGTATACAAGGAAGCCGAGAACCACGAGAACTGGGCCTAATAGAAGGGGTAAGAATATAAGATAAACATTTATCTGGGTTTAAAATGGTCATTTTGGTGGACGTGAATTGGTGAATGTACTTGTAGTGCTTTTTGTGGTAATTGTTCATAATGTAAGATTGTCTCAAATACAAAGGCTTTTACTTCTGTAAATACTACCAAGGTTTTCGAAATTCATTCTCTCATTACTTGTAACAGTGAGTGGGTGATTTATATGGCTGTACGCCAGTGTGGAGCCTTTTATGTAGGCCAGGCATCTAGGCCCTTTAAGCACTGAATTGCCATTCATGTCAGTGATAAGAACTGCAGATGTACTAGAAGTGCTTTGTACAAACATAACCTGGAGCATCAAGGTGCCCATTTTATATTTGTGGATATTGACAAAGTATTGCGTGTAAATTTGTCTGATTTTGGTAAACAAAGTTTTGGATCAAAAAGAGAGATTATGGATTGTTAATTTAGGAGCTCTGTTTAAACTGGGACTTGATGAACATGTTTAATTTTCAGTTTTGCTGCTTTTTTACTATAGGGTGTTTTGTTGCTTTAAATTTGAATTTTAGTGTTCTTCCTTGTTCACTTTGCATTTATGCATCGTCATTGTGTTCCTTGACAGTCATGACATCAACATTGTGTCCTTGTTCCCTTTGCACTTGTATGTTTTTTTCTTCAGCAGCACTGAACAGTGCTCTTTTGTAGTTTGTTTGATGCCTGTTTGTTGCCTCCTAGTTTAAAATGTAACCGTTTGGTATAAGGATGTAATTCTAATGTATTTTGTGCACTGGTGAGATTAAAACTGGGAAGTTTAAAAAGAAGCTTCTGGATAAATCATTTCATGTTGAATTAACTGTTTGAAAACAGTAAGTACTCCAAAGACTTTACATTTATTGGGAAGTTTAAAAGGAAATTTCTGGCAGGTTTTCTGCTTGATAACAGTCAGCATTTGGAAATAGACTCCCTCTGCATGATGCTGCATTATATGAGTGCTGGATATTTTTTTGCTGTTGGTATTTTTTTATATAGGTTTATGATCAAAATTTTGAGTGAAGGTTCGGCAACCATGGGATGTTAAAGTACGGTTGGCTGAATCCCATGTTGCTGAACCTTCATTTATGTGAGTCCTGATTCAGCAAATGCACAGTGCATTCGCACATATGAGCTCGATCTTATAACTAGAGATCGTGGTGCAGTGGGGATAGGGAAATTTACCCTTTTCCCCACTGTAGTGCGATCTCGGAGTTGGAATATATAATTTGCAGGGGGTGTGGGTGCAGGGGAGCTTGCCCCCCTGCAAAAATTGTCAAGTGATGTGCAGTCTTCAGATGTCGAGAAAGGTCAAATTCGCAACAGGAAGTGTGTTTGAGACATTCTGATTTTCTCAACATTCCGAGTCGAACTTCTTAGTCGATATTTAAGGTAGGAATTTATTTTGTCAAATATATGATAATAAACTATATATATATATATATATATATATATATATATATATATATATATATATATATATATATATTTATATATATATATATATATATATATATATGGGACCCGCACAGATCCCTGAATGCACTTTCCACCGAAGCAGAAATCACCGAGCATACTTAACCGAAAGTGCTGTTCACCGAGGCAGCACTTTCGGATAAGTATGCTCGTTGTGCCGGTCGTACTACGGTCCGGATAAGGGAAAATTCCATTTTCCCCACTGTAGTGCGACCTTGGAGTGAGAATATTAAAGTAGGGGGGTGCAGGGGGGCTTGCCCCCTGCATAGAAGTAGGTTTAATTTTTTATTTTTTTTTAAACATACTTTACCGTAAGTGCTTTTTCCATGAAAGTGCTTTCGGTAAAGAATGTTCGTTGATAATGGATTCGGACTTTTGATCTTTCGATCAAAAGTCCTAGATCCATATAGTACTTGCATGTTATCGCAACCAGATTTTCGCGGTTGCGAATAGCACCTACCTGCACACAAATGAGTGGCTGAAAGATTTCTAGGTGCCAATCATAGTCCTTACTACTTTCAAAAAATATATACATGACTTTAAAGAACAGGAACAATTTAAAGAAATCCTCTTCTGTTTTGTGAGCGTTATAGACGCGGACATGAGTTGTTATGACTGATGTTATACTGTGCGTTGGAATATTTTCACACTGGGCAACAAATCCTTCACAGAAGGAAAACACAGAGACTGTAAAATTGGGGGAGTTATGTATTACCGTTTTGTTTCACAAGCACCGTCCTACAAAAAGAAATGTGGTGTTTTCTCACCCCCATGTCACTGTAACATGAACTAGTTTCCCTGTACGTTTAGCAATGACAGTCACTATTCCTTGCACACTTTCTTTCACAAGCTGTAAATAATGCAACCGACAGTACAATAGCATGCATGATAACTCAAGCGTAAGTCTGTAAAGGACGCAAAAAAGGGAGATGATTTCTGAACTTGTTTTGGTTTGTAAAACTCATGTACAGTTTTTGGCCACTTGTAAGGACTTACAATAACACTTTGAAGTGTTTAATACACTCGCTTCTGTGGAGGTATGCGCATTTCGCAATGGCGAAAATCTGGTTGTGATAACATGCAAGTACCACATATATATATATATATATATATATATATATATATATATATATATATATATATATATATTTTTTTTATACACACACACCAACTCCAAGATCGCCATACCTCAGAGAAAAGGGAGTTTTTTTCAGAAATGTCAGTCTCGAACTTACTATATATGAGTCTGGATTTTCAGACATTCATTCTCTGCATGTTGGTTACCTCCTATTCATTTGAATAATAAAAACAGTTAACATTTATAAAAAAAGTATCTTATTTGTGGTTTCTATAAGTCTAAAATTTGTGCCACGTACATGACTTATGCTTCACTGCTTTATACACATATATACAACAGAAAAGAATCACATGGAATATTAATAGCAAAACTACACAAATCTGTAAACTTAATTTTTTTTTTATCACAAAATATAATGACTGAAGTTAAAGTTGAATGTGGGTGGGTGTAGTCTACATATCGCAAGTCAAGAGCTTTGCTTCCCAGCAAAACTGGGTTTTGAAATTCATGTATTTCTAACGTCATCATCATCATATGATATTGTTTCATGCATTATATCAATACAAATGTATTACCTGATACATCCTAATTTATTAGTAGTGACTTTTCAATTTGTTTTGTGAGAGAGTATATGCTGCCCTGTGTTTTCTTAAGGGTCAGTCCTTTAGAAATCACTTGCTTGATTATGATAGAGTAAAAACAATGCTTGCCCAAAATCAGTGTGTGCTGTTTTTAGGGAGTTTCTCCCTTCCCCTGGTGTTATGCATTTGTGGAGTTGTCATATGTGTAGGTTCAGTGGTGTGGTGGAGGGGCTTGGCTCCCAATTGGAGAAGGGGGCTTTACCTTTGCAAAAAATGTTTTTGATCAGTGCCATTAAGTTATTGCTGTGTTGAGGCAGTTTTAAGCAATCATGTTCTAATTTTTACATTGTGGAAGCAGCATGCATAGCATATCTCTGTCTATGTTAGCAGCTAATCCATGTATGACTGAGGTCTATATTAGAAAGTTTATTATTATTAGTAGTAGTAGTAGTCATTGTAGTAGTGGTAGTAGTAATAGTAGTACTAGTGGTTGTAGGTGTAGTAGTCTTAGTTGTAGTGATAGTACTAATAGTATTAATAGTTGGCAGTAATAGTATTAGTAGTAGTAGTGGTAGTAGTGATAGTAGTAGATGTAGTAATAGTATATTGTGGTAGTAGTAAGAGTATTAGTAGTGGTAGTTATTGTAGTGGTGCTAGTCGTAGTACTAATAATAGTAGTAACAGTGGTGGTAGTTGTTGCTGTAGTGGTAGCGGTAGTTATTGTAGTGGTGGTAGAGGTAGTAGTAATAGTAATAGGTGGTAGTATTACTGTTGTCATCATCATATTTTACAAGACTGACACTAATTTACATTTTCTGCATGGAAAGTTTGACTCTGTAAAATGTTTTTGTCTAGCAGTTAAAACACCCTGAATCCTATGTCTGACTTAAAACTTCTGCTTTTATTTTTTTTCACAAACTGTATCACAAAGTTGCAGTTCCTCTCAAAATGCAGGTCTAAGGGGCACAGCACATTTTCCAAGAAGATCTTTGACTTGACACAGATTTGATTCAAACCTGGTTACTGGAAACTCATTTCTTGGTCAGGCACAGTCTTAAAGCAAAGCACATAGCTTGTGGAAATGTTGAACATGGTCCGAGGAGATGCCACATGATTTTTCAGCATCCACTAGTAGTAGGCAACCTGCAAAAGAAAGCAATTCTATGAGGGCGTTAGAACTGTACATTCAAAGCTGCTGTAACCTACAGTACATCTTGTATATAACACCTTTCTGTCCCAGCTCATCCTGTGCTACGGTATATAAACTGTGAGCAATGTAGTGGAAGCAGAAAATTCATGAAGGATGCAGGCCTTCATATTTATAGCTGTTATTCCTTTTAAATACATGATGCTTTGGGTGGGGTGATGGAGTACAAATCTGCTGCACTGTAAATGCAGTTTAGAGGTATATCCCAAATTTTATCAGCAAAACAAAAAAATAAATTTTGCCTCACAGGTGGATTTCTCCTTGCCAGTTATGTAAGAAAGCTTGTGGTGGTCAAAAGGTAAGTTCAAACCCTGTGCTTTAGATTTTCTTCAATCACTTAGCTTTTTGTTTACTTTAGCAGTGTAGTTTCAGTTATGTAATGTCTTCATGGATAATCTATGCTTCCTGATAATGATATTAAAGGATATCCAATTGGCTTACTGTGTAGATATTAAACTTACCCTAACAGTAGTAAAGAGATTGTTGTTTCCTTATTTTTGTGAAAATGAAAAAAAAAACATAAAAAACATAACTTCTTCTTTCGGCTTTTCCCGGTTAGGGGTCGCCACAGCGGATCACCTGTCCGCTCATGATTGGCAGTGGAGTTTTACAGTGTCGAGTTGCCAGCCCAGCGCCCAACCTTCCACAGAAGGCACACAACATGCACACACATACTTAGGGCCAATTTAGTGTGTCCCATCCACCTACAGCATGTCTTTGGGATGTGGGAGGAAACCGAGCACCAGGAGGAAACCCATGCGACCACAGGGAGGACATGCAGACTCTGCACAGAAGGCATCCCAGCCAAGAATTGAACCGGAGAACCTCTTGCTGTGAGGCGGCAACGCTAACCGCTGCACCACTGTGGCCGCCCATAAAAAACATAACTAAAGTTAACAAATGTTAATCTCAACAAACTACTAACATGTCTAAGGAGATGAACAATTTAAACAATGTTAAAAAATTATCTTGAACTAGACAACAAAACCACCCATGATACTTCATTTATAAAACTTTGTAAGTTTCCTAAAGCTCTGTTTTTACAGAAATGTAGCCAATTAATGTAGCCCTCTGAAGTCAATGGGGAATGTTCCTCTAACCAAAAGAAAACATAGGAAAAATGGATAAATATAACATGTGTGGGATCTCTTTTGTGGGACATGAGTGATGAATGAAACATCTTGTATTATGGGACTAGAATACTCAGCTTGTGACTCATGGCATCACAGCTCATCACAAAACTCAGTCCTTAAACCTAAGCTTATACAATTACTTTATGCATAAAATATCACCCCCATGTATTCCACATGTGAGAGCACAGGTCTAGGACTATTGCACGAAGCTACAATAGTCGAACCCAACATCACCGAACACATTTTGACGAAAGCGGTTTTACCAAAAAAGCACTTTCATTAAAATGTGTCAAGAAAAAAAAGAAAAAAGCATTTATACAGGGGGCTACGCCCCCTGTGCCCTCCACACCCCCACTTTAATATTCTCACTCCGAGACCGCACTACAGTGGGGAAAAGGGAATCTTCTCTTATCCGCACAATAGTACGGCCTCCTCATCAGGCATACTTATGCGATAATGCTGCTTTGGTGAACAGCATTGTCGCGTAAGTATGCTCGACCATGAGTGATTTGGGAAAAACTGCGTCGGGGATTAGTACGGAACCCGAGACCACACACACACACACACACACACACACACACACACACACACACACACACATGCTGGTTTGCTCCTGTGTATGTCTCTCTCTTTCTCTTTCTCTATATATTTGTATGTGTGTGTGTGTGTGTGTGTGTGTGTGTGTGTCTGTATATATATATATATATATATATATATATATATATATATTTAGTTTTTTACTGTTGTAAGAGTGAATGCTGATATGAGTGAACGTTCTTCTTAACGGTGTTTTAGCTGGTTTCTTTTTGTGCGAGATTCCCCTTACCCTGCTGTTTGTGATTTCAGAGTTGGTATATATAATTTAGTAGGGGGTATGGGAGGTGAAGGGGGGTCTGCTCCTCAAAAAGTAGTTTTGTTATTTGTTGTTTTTGATCATTTTAGATTTGATCTAAAATGATTGCTGTTTCTTCTTTCGAGTGTTCAATAATTGATGAGAGACTCCTTGTATATATAATCTGTGTGGGTCCTTATCGAATTACTGAAGTCTCAAAACTTCAAACATCATACACCTGAGACCATATGATCGAAGTTTTGAAACTTTGAAAGTTTTGAATGGAGATTGCCATACAGTGTGGAATGGGAAATTTACCATTTTCTTCAGTGTAGTGTGATCTCAGAGTTGGTATATTTAATGAGCAAGGGGTGTGGGGGTGCAGGGAGGCTTTGATTTTTTTTTTTTTTTTTTAATTTTAGTTTCGAAGTTTCAATTTTCTTAATGAAACTGTAATAATTAAAATTCTATTTTGAAATATTTTAAAATATTGACAGATAATTGGAATAAGTTGTTCACTTCGAGGACAGGATGACTTTGATTAAGATGGATGTCTTGCCCAAAATATTACATATTAAGCAACCTACCTTTTCACCCCTATGGAAGACCATTTTAAGCCATTTAATAATAATTGTTTAAATTTTCTCCCGAGATCCTATTAAATCTAGACTAGTCCTAGGTCACCACACTAGAGGATGGAAAAATGAAGGCATTAGTTTCCCACACAATTTCTATGCCTCATCTCTGGTTATTAAAACAATAGCCTTTAGGTTGAACTCTAATTATTCATATAATTGGAAAAATTGCATGAAATGAGTTGGGTAAGTGTTAAGATAAACAATTCCTTTTATCATACTCAGATTTTAAATAACAAGACAGAATGTCTTGAGAAGAAACATTTCTGAAAGGTGCTCCACAGACTACAGTTCACATGTGTATTAAACATTGTAAGTTGATAGCACATGTCTAGATGTAGGACAGAATATGGCATGGCTGTGCTAGAGGGGTTCCTGTAGCCATTTGCACTCCCATAACTGAAAAATTCTGCCTAGGAAGGACCCTTTATCAGAATATGATACCACTGAGTGCAAACACAATGACTAATTAGCTAGAAACAGAACAGCCAAAACTGCAGGTGTACCTACATCAACGTAATTTCCCCTGCACTCTCATGCGGGGGATTTCACATCCTCAGCACTATACTTAAATAATTAAGTGCTTGGTCATACTACAGAGGAAGAGATAAGCATCCAGCAATGGTAAATGATAGAGTTGGTACTTGGAAATCTACTCACTTGTTATGATTTATTGGTACAGAGTCTCTCCTTGAAGAAGGAAGAATAGCTACATATGGCATTTACCATCTCAGTAAAGCTTTGAGGTGAGGTTGCGTCAACAATAAAGTTACTGCCCCTCTTTTCCATAACAAATGTGTGTATAATTTTGGTTATAACTATTTTACTTAATATTTTACAGTTATTGTCTGAAATAATATAACAATTGACGTATACAGTTTATTGTACAAAGGACAATTGGTGGCTACAGATACTTCTATACGAATGTAAAAAAAAGAGCTCAAAGTATATTGGAGTCTCCTGACAATGCACACAGTATATAAACACCTTATGTACCATTTAGACATTGGTGGGGAGACCAGCATTAATTCTTATAGGTAACAAGGGTAAAGGGGATGCCAACATTAATTCTTATATGTAACAAAGGAATAATAGATGAAAAATCCATCCAGGGAAAGAAAGGAAGTGAAGGTGGTTAAACCAAATGGCATGACTTAATGTTACTGTAAAATCTCCTTCAAGCTAAACTGTTAAGTATCTTACACAAATGTAATATTGAGTTTGTCTAAGTTCTGCAGAGATTGTGTCCCAAAACTAGTAGAATGGTTTTATCTCCTTACACTCTACAATGTATATAAGCAGAGGAACCTTTTTTCATTGTGGCCCATCACAGGAGGACCAATTTGTTTGTCGGAAAGTCTCCCATATGTTAACATGATGAATGCAACATGTGGTCTATCCTTGTACCTGAAATATATATTTATTTATTTGTTTCATATTTGTTAACAAGTTTAGTGATCTGCTTCTATGGCCATTTGAAGCCACAACCTGGGCCATAAGGCCAAAAGCATCAAGACAGTATAGACAATAATTCAAGAAGCTCAAGAACCTGTAACTGTACAGTCTAATAAAGAAACATAATGACAAAAGAATTAAACAGATGTGTGAAGGTAAAACTAATAATTCACTATCAATTGACCTAAATAATAAAATGGTACATAAGGCCATGTGCATCAAGTAAAACAGTTCTTTATTCAACAATTGATTGTCGGTAAAATGTAACCAGGAATAAAAATGAATTCGTAAAAGATTAATAAATGCTTGCCTAAAGAGATAGAGAAAGAAAAAGAAGAGAGAGAGAGCAAAGAGAACTGAGGAAGAAAAGAAAAGGTAACCATATGGGAACAGGAGTGTGACATTAACAGAAGTCATGCACTTTCCCAAAACAGCAAAGTTGTATGTACATATTGTCACACTAACTAATAATGAAATTGTCTAGGGCGTGAGGTAAAAAAACATAGGGAACTGATATCTAATGGTCCATGTTAGCGTTTGGCAAAATGATTACTTTAGCCATGATGTCCAAAACAATTACATTTTCCCCTGAACCCAGAGACGGGTTATATAAAGTTTCTAGTTCTTTAGAAATCTTACTGCAAAACTCAAGGCCAGCCTAACAGAACACCTTCTGTGTGGAAGCTAACAAGAAACTGAGTCTGTATAAATGAAGAGCACTGTGATTCCTTTATAAATTGCGCTTCATATCTTAAGTACATGTTTAATTAATTCTTAATTTAAAGGTAAGGATATTAAGGAGGAATGTTGCTCTGGCACTAACTGGCAATCAGGTGACTTTGTCTATAGTTGTACGCAGGTAATCACTGTAACATGAAGGGTCAATATTCATTTGGTTGTAGAAGGCTGGCATTATGTTTAGAGTACAAAGACGTTACTAACAGAGCATACTCACCAGTCGAGGTATAAGAGAATTCAGCACAATAGTTCTTCACACTTCAAAACTCAGCATGGTGGCAGCTTTGTACAAGATTTTCAATTGATTCAGGGCTTTGTTGGGAATGTTTTCAGAATGTAGTTTGGAAATAAGATTTTGGTCAAATTGTAATTTGAAAGATTTTTGGCGAGTGATATAAGGAAAAACTGTACAGGAGGGACAAAAACCTGAGAGGAGCTTATTAACATTTTTAGTCATCTGCTTTTAAAGATGCATGCAGAAACTGCACTGTTGAAGGAGTGAGTAGAGAAGAAATGTAATAATCACAGAAAAAATTTCCTTTATGAAGTCATGTAGAAGAGTGGTGTTTACAGAGATAAAGTGGGTGGATTTTTGGAAGACTTTTAGAAGTATTCAGATTTTTAACTGTATGCCAGAACTTTTTGGGTTGTTACTACTAAATGCTAGTATCGGGAATAGGGTTAGAATTAAAGAAAAGTGTGGTGACTAGTAGAAGAAGGTTAGGTGAACTAGTTATAAGGAACAGATTGCACAGAATATGTAAGCAATGGAATTCTAGAATAGAGAAGCAAGTGTCAAGACGTGATAGTGAGTTATAGAGTAATTAAGGTCAGGTAGAGTAGAAAAGAAGTAGTTAAGCAAGAAATAGTTGGTGATAGTTTATATAAGCATTAAAGGGTAGCATAGAATGGTGGAGAGGGGTAGATTAGTGATGGCAGAGGAGCTAGAGAAAGTTGAATGCAGTGTCAAGGAAGTAGTTGAGGTGCTGATTGTATATATTGAGGAGGTCAAGATACACCCTGACAAGACTTGAAATTAAATCGAGTTGTTTGATCGGCATGCAGTTAGATGGAGAAATTTAAAGTAAAGAGATGCCCTGATAGTAGTAAAAGAAGACGAGAGTAAAGTTAGAATTTTACTGTTCATAAGAAAGAAAAACTGTGCAGGGTATGGTAAGCAGGCTGAATTGTGAAATAATTTCCACACTATAGTTTGTGAGATATGACATGAAAGGCAGAGTAGGGGAAGTAAGAGGAATTCAGACTTGGAAAGATTTGGCAGCTATTGGAACGTGTACAGAGGAGGACTGGAGCTCGAACAGTTATATGGTGATTCAGGAGGAAAGACCTAGCTGTATTTGGCAGTGGATAAGCACAAGTGGGGCCTAGCTGGAGAGTTGAGATTAGTTGCAAGACGCTAGATGTAGTTAGAGAAATTATACAGTGTCATAACAGGAGCAGCAGCAATATGCTTTGAGATGGCTGTTGTGTCTCGGCTTTTGACCTCACATATGCAACAGTTCTGTGGTATGTGCCACAGGAAATGGCCACCTATATTTGAGATAAGGGCCAGAGTGTGCTAATTGTTCATGCCATATTGTGTCTTAAGGGAGTATGACTAAGGCTAAGATAGGTACCATTTTTTTACAAGCAGTTGCTCTGCATGGACGAAGTCCCTCCACCAGTTGAAGTGGTAGCAGTAGGTCTCGTATTGCCGTCTCATTTGCATAGCCTTAGATCTGAAGTAGTTGCCTTCATTTGATCTTCAACCTGTGGGTCTGTAGATCTGAATCAGATCTGACATGGCCACATCACTAGCATCTGATCCAAGCTCCAAGCTTCTCCCCTTACCCATAAAGCCCCCTGTCTCCTTCCTCCCTTCAGATCTCGTTTGCCGCTATACAGCTAAGCATCGTGGTCTAGAGCTCCGAGCATTTTCTTGGTGAGTAATCCAAATCTTTACAAGGTTAAGTGCTCTTTCTCTAGTTTTCTCTTTCCCACACCTCTCCTACCCACATTTACACATCGGTTAGCAAAAAATAAAAAAATTAATTTAAAAAAAAAAAATATATATATATATATATATATATATATATATATATGTGTGTGTGTGTGTGTGTGTGTGTGTGTGTGCATATATATATATATATATATATATATATATATATATATATATATGTATATATATATATATATATATATATATATATATATATAGCTATGTATGGGTCTACTTCATATGACCTAAATTTCATTTGACTGAAATTCATTTGACTTAGACCAAAACACTGAAAGTTCAAAAGACTGAAAACTCATTTGACGGAAACTCATAACACTGACACATTAAAGTAAAAGGTATATGCCCTTTTCCCCACTGTAGTGCGATCCTGGAGTTAGTATATGTAGTTGGGTGGGTGTGGGGGGGCACAGCCCCACACATACTTTAGGTAAATATTGTTTTCTGCAAAGAGTTATTCATTGCAATTATAAATATCCATGTGTATGATTTAAAATGTATAAAATATGTGGCTTAGGTCATATGAAGTAGACCTATATATATATATATATATATATATATATATAGATCTAGAACTTTTGATCGAAAGATCAAAAGCCCGAAATCCATTACCACTGAACACACTTTAACGAAAGCGCTTTAATCGAAAAAGCGCTTTCGTTAAAGTATGTTAAAAAAAAAAACACAAAATCTACTTGAATGCAGGGAGGCAGGCCCCCCTGCACCCCCTACTTTAATATTCTCACTCCGAGGTTGCACTACAGTGGGGAAAAGGGAATTTTCCCTTACTGCATCGTAGTACGACCGGAACAACAAGCATACTTACGCGAAAGTGCTGCTTCAGTGAACAGCACTTTCGCGTAAGTATGCTCACCAAATTGGGATTCGGTGAAAGATGCAGTCGAGCATCTGTACGGATCCCATATATATATATATATATATATATATATATATATATATATGTGTGTGTGTGTGTGTGTGTATATACATACATACATATATATATATATATATAGTAGTTGCAGTTCCCCTTGGCCTTCCCCACTCCCCTTTCTTGTGAGTGAATGCGTTGCATGCCTGTGTATTTCTTTTTCCCCTCCAGGCATTAGCATGGCTGATGCTCCTAAACCACTGTTTAGGAAGTGCACAGAGTGTGGCCATAAACTCTCTCCAGCCAGTGGCCACACACTGTGTGTATTTTGCTTGGGAGCGGCTCATTTGCTTACCTACTGCTCCATTTGTGCGGGCTTCAACCCGTGGGCCGTTAATGACAGGAGGGCTAAGCTTGTTTTAAAGGGCTTGCTTCCCTCATCAGGGATGGCTGCCCTCGCAATCATGGCTTCAGCGTCTTCTTCTGCCTCTCCCACCTCTTTTCCTTCCTAGATCTTTGGGACTCAAATTCCCGCCATGAGGTCTGGGGAAGGAGACAGGCATCAAAGAAAGGAGAAACCATGCAAATGGTCTCCGGACCTTTCGGCTCTGGTGGAGCCTTTAGCCAAGTGTAAAACCCCCACCAGACCCAGCACTCCCCTGCTCCACTCTCCCAGGTTTTCCCCTGAGCCTGAGGTGTTGCGATCTCCTCCAAGGATGTCCCCTCATCGACTCTGTCGGTGGCTTCCTCCTGGTCGACCTGTAGTTTGAGTGAGGTAGAGATGGACAGGGTGCTACGGAAGTTCATCCGCACCCAAATCCATATGGGAGTCTTCTCAGCCCCTTCTCCCTCCAGACCGGGGAGCTTGCAAACCTTTTTCACCCCTATATCTCCTTCTCCGATCCAACCTTTGGTTTTGGAGTCTTTGGATACGAAGACTCTCGGGGTCGGGGCCGATGGTAATTTGTACCACAGCGCCGGTCACTGCCATGAGTGTGTTAGATCTGACTGGGTCAGATCCGAGCTCTTGGAGTTGTAGCCTCTGCGTCGGATCTGAGGGGGTTCTGTCACCTCCGTGTTTGTCAGAGCGCAGTCTCCCCCTTGGCATCTCTGTGCCTGTAGTCTCGGCTCCGGCTCCCCCGTCAGATCTGAGGGGAGAGGCTACATTGATAGTTTCTCAAGATGTCTGCTCCCCTTCGGCTTTTGACCTGGTGGAGAGGGTTCTCTCAAGTTCATCATGGTCCCTGACCATCTTGTGTTCGACTCTGCCCCGACTCCCTCCGTTTTGGGTACGGCCCCAACCTTCCTGCCATCACATGGACAGCCTGTGCAGGTTTTGCCTCAGGAAGCCCCCACACAGGAGCAACAAGAGGTTTGCAAGTTCCCCCCAGAGAGCCCTACTGAGGAGGTTCCACGCAAATAGACATGCAAAAGGAGGCACTTGGACTACTTTCCAGAGTCCCTCACCGAAGACACTGACTTGGAGGAAGGGGAAGGTTCCCCTCGATCACCCCCTGAGGATGTCTCCTTTGGAGACATCAAGGAACTTCTTCGCCGGGGGGGGGGGTCCACCCAAAAGCTGTCCTTGGATGAGTCAGTGTTCCTAGAGACATTCGGCACAGGCCCATCTACTTCCTGGGTGTCCCCTCCTACGCATCCACTTGTGGACCTCATTACATCTTGGGTGTGGAAGGAACCGGACACCGTGAGCCCATCCCTAGGCGCCCAGACAAAGTTCTCAGCCCCTGACCAGACAGGAGTAGTTGGAGCAAGGGGTCCCCTGTGGATGCTATGGTGGTGGCTGCCACCACGAATAAAGAGCTCGTGCAGGAGAGATCTACTGTCCATCCTCCTGACCAGGAGTCGAGGACCATCGACTGTGTCGGGAAGGGGGTGTATGCTTCAGCAATCGTTACCATAAGGGCGCTGAACTACATGGCACACGTCATTTGACTGCAGCGAGACCTAGTCAAGGAGGTTTGCTGAGTTGCCTCTTGGCAGAGGGCAAGAAGGTGTTCTCTGCACAGATGGCCACTCTCAAAGCAGTAGCTAACACGTCCATATGTCTTCTCTCCCATGCTAAGGAGGGAGTTGCCAGGGCAGCCAGTTCTGGCTTGACATGAGGCGTCACACCTGACTCCGGCTGTGTCAATTCACAGAACCCTTCAAGGTGTCTTTTGCAAATGCCTCTTAAGATGGTTTATCCCTGTTTGGGAAAACTGTTCATGACACATTGGTCCAGAGTGAAAAGGATGGGAAAACACTGTCTGCCGTTGGGGTCCGCTTCTCTACCCCTCAAAGACCCTTCTCTAGGAATTAGCGCTTCTCTACCCCTCAAAGACCCTTCTCTAGGAATTAGCGAGGGACAAGGAAGATATGGTTCCGAAAGTCTCTGTTTTCCTGGGACACTCAGACTCACCTTCCCCCAGAGGCAGAGGGGATAATGACAGACACAGTCCAAGAGGCAGAGGGGGGTCCAAGAAATTCTAGGTCTCAAGAACCTTTCTCAGACAGACCCGCGCAGCAGCCCTGAGGGGCTTGCCAGACTGTTCGTCTCTGGAGGCAGTCGGGGGTCACCTTTCGCTACACCCAGCAGCGTGGGAGTCTGTAACATCAGACCGTTGGGTGTTAAAAATTATATCCAGGGGTTATTTCATCCCATTCACTGAACCACCTCTTCCCACCAAAACACCTCCCAGACGTTCCTCCCGTGCAAAGGGAGGCAGCAGCTCTGGAAATCGACAGGCTGCTCAAAAACGGTCATCCAACCCGCCCTACTAGTCCAATTTGGATTAGGCATTTATTCCAGGTTCTTTTTAGTGCCAAAGAAAACAGGGGACCTAAGACCCATCCTGGATCTATCCACCTTAAACCTGTCAGTAGCCAAGGAGAAATTCCGCATAGTCACTCTTCAATCCATCCTGCCCTACCTGCAGGAGAAAGGTTGCATGTGCTCGATCAACCTCCAGGATGCGTACTATCATATCAAGATGGACAGATGCTCCTGCAGGTTTCTCCGTTTCCGTCTGGGAGCCAATCATTATCAGTTCAGAACCCTCCCATTTGGTCTCACCACAGCCCCCAGGGTGTTCACCAAAGTGATGGCAGTTGTAACTGCTCACCTGAGGCTTCAGGGAATTCAGGTTTTCCCTTACCTGGACGATTGGCTCTTTGCTGCCCTCACCAAGTATCTACTCTGCCGAGCCAGGGACTATTTTTATTAGCAAACAGCTTGGGCATCACCATCAATATCACCAAATCTTCACTGATCCCTGTTCAAGTTCTGGAATTCATTGGTGCTCGGCTGGATACTATCCAAATGAAAGTTTACCTCACCCCAGAAAGGGTATGCAACCTGAGGGTTCATGTCTCCGACATCCTCCAAGTTCATCTTCCTACAGCAGAGACAATTATCCGGGCACTGGGGTCCATGGCAGCCACAATCACTCTTCTACCCCTTGCTCTGCTACACATGCAAATCTTTCAGTAGACGCTAGCAGTCCAGTAGTCTCTACTAGATCTTCCTTTATCCCATCCAGTCAGTATCTCTCGGGTTTGCAAGGACTCTCTTCGATGGTGGATTCTTTCTCTGGATCTTGTCAGGGGACTCCCCTTTATTTTGGCCCTTCTCAAAACCACGGTGACCACGGATGCCTCCCAGCTAGGATGGGGGGTCATTGCTTGGGAAGGATGGTCCAACGCATGTGGTCCCCCTTCAAAACCAGTTTGCATATCAGCGTCCTGGAGATGAGGGTGATGCTTCTAGTGTTGCAAGCTATCCATGCCCATCTTCCTCTAGGTACCATTGCGATCCAGACGGACATGTCAGTAGTCTGGTATATCAACAAACAAGGTGGAACCATAGCTTACTCCCTTTGTCGAGAAACTATGAGAGGGTAGGAATGGGCAGTTTCCACCGGCCATTTTCTGGTGGCAGTGCTCATTCCGGGACGGTCCAACATCTTAGCGAACAAGCTCAGCAGGACTATTCTGATGCCTTACAAGTGGTTTCTGAATCCTTCAGTAGCAGAAAAGATCTTCCTCAAGTGGGGTCGGCCTTGCTGCGATCTCTTTGTATCTCCTTCGAGTGCGAAATGCAGAGAGTTCTTTGCTCTGAATCCCCCTCAGGGGGAAGTCCCCAGAGACCCTTTGGTACATGCTTGGCCTCCCGGTCTTCTTTATGCCTATCCTCCATTACCCCTCATCCTGAAGTTTCTACAGAAAGCTTGCAGGCTGGGGAATACAGTAATCCTCATTGCACCATTCTGGCCTCGTCAAGTCTGGTTCCACTCCCTTTGGTCTCATTTAGTAGTTCCACCATGGATCTTGGATCTGGTTCTGGATCTCATTTCACATCCCTTGGAGATTCCTCACCTAGACTTGTACAGTGTGAAACTCACCGCTTGGCTGCTCCAGTTCCATTGACATTAGGACTCCTGGGTTTATCCTCTCTGGTTAAAACCATTTTGGTGGCGGCTTACAAATCTTCCAGCAGGAAAATATATTGTAGCAAGTGGAAACGTTTCTCCATATGGGCCTCTCAGCGAGACTTGGATCCCTTTACGGCTCCTGTCTCAGCAGTATTAGATTTTTTTGTCGGGAATCTGTCGACAAGCTGCTAGTTCCTCTACCGTTAAAGTACAACTGGCTGCCATTTCTAATTTTCATGTGGGGGAGAACATGTCTTCCTTAGCCTCTTCTAGACTTTGCAAGACCTTCCTTAAAGGTGCCTTTCTTTTAAGACCTCTGGTGAAGGATCCTACACCTCCATTGGACCTCACTTTTGTACTTCAGGCTGTATTCTCCCCTCCCTTTGCGCCCTTAACATCGGTAGATTTGCAGTATCTATCTTGGAAGACTGTTTTTTTGTTTGCCATTACATCTGCTAGGAGGGTGTCGGAACTTCAAGCATTGTCCATCAAAGTTCCTTGCATGATTTTTCACAAGGACAGGGTTTTCCTGCACACTAACCCTTCCTTTCTCCCCAAAGTGGCATCAGAAGCTAACATTAATCAAACTATTAATCTTCCTTTCTTTTTTCCTAATTTCCAAAACAGGGGTGAATACAAACTTTTGTTGGACGTACACAGACAATTGAGATTTTACATACACAGGACGAAACCCCTTCGTAAATTTGATCAGTTGTTTGTCTCTTATTCAAGGCCCTTCTTAGGGAAGCCAGTTTCTAAAGTGACTGTTGCTCTTTGGATTCCCCAATGTATTATTTGAGCATATTCTGACAAAGGAATTTCCCCTTTGGGTCAGGTTAAAGCACATTCCACCAGGTTTATGCCCACTTCAGCAGCTTTTTGGTCCAGGGTGTTGCTGGATGATATTTGTTCTGCAACTACTTGGTCCTCATCTCATACCTTCATCTCACATTACAAATTAAACATTGTATCCAGTAGTAGGGCATCTTTTGGCTCTGCTGTGCTCCGGAATATCCTTCCATGAGGGCCACCCGGTGTTAGTAGCTGGGGACTCTGTCCCACAGTTTGAAGACCAAATGAAGTCAACTACTTCAGATAAAGAAGTTTTGCACTCACCATAAAGTTCCATCAAAGTAGTTGTACTTCATTTGCCTTCAACCATCCCCCCTCCTTCCCTTGGCCTTGTCACTATTGTTCTGGCCTTGTATTTGGGAGATCAACATTCCAGAGACGTCCCTTGTTATGCTTGGCCCAGGAATTTTGGGGTGCCAGTAGTAGTGGTAAGGTCTTGTTGGTTCGGGCTTATGTTTTGTTGAGCAGCAAACTCAATCTGAAGGGAGGAAGGAGACAGGGAGCATTACAGGTAAGGGGAGGAGCCTGGAGCTAGGATCACATGCTAGTGATGCGGCCGTGTCAGATCCGATTCGGATCCATAGACCCACAGGTTGAAGACAAATGAAGTACAACTACTAAGATGGAACTTTATGGTGAGTACATAACTTCTTTTTTCTTGCTGACAAGTCAGATGTTGTTTTTAGTCAGTTTTAAGTCTTGCCCTTAGCTGTTGGCTTCTACATGCAACATTTCACTCAGTAAAATAGATTTAATTCAACAGATTTATTGCATTCATTCCTAGCACAATCCTATTTTTTTTGTCTTTAACAGCAGCAGCAGCTTCAGCATCTTTCCCATCATGCACCATCCATTCCATTGACACCACACTCCTCTTCACTTCAGCCCTCAGGAATCGCTTCAGTCAGCAATGCCGGATTGCTAGCTCTCTCCAATGCACTGAGCATCCAGTCCCAGTTGGCCATGAAGGAAGATCGGGGACATCTTGAAACAGAATTTCACAGAGGTAAGAATGGCAACCTGTTTCCTAAACTTACTGCTGTTAAGTTATTTCTCCTCAAAAATTCAGCAGATTGTTGTTAAATAACTCGGCTTCCCAGATGGATACAGCTGTTGCTTACAAAGCGTGTTTCATTTGGATCAAGACATGACAGGACATTTTTTTCCAGAACATGGAGCTTATAGGACATTTCATTCAGAATGTTGACCTGCCATAGCATGTATTCTGAAGAGGTATGTTGAGAAGAATGACATCTTTTAAACAGAATAGAAATATTAAATACAATATGCAGTCCTTTATTAATCATAAAGTAAATGATGGCACTAGTTTTTGATTTTAATGCATAAATAGGTAACATGGTTCAGGAGGTCCTCAGTGGTTAAGACACTGCCTCTGGACAGAGAAAGGTTTAGTTTCCCTTAGAGCCTAATCCTTACAGATCTAACAATATAGAAAATAAATAATTTTTTAAAAATGTGGTGCATCTTTAGAAGCAATATGTCGGTATTAGTGTCAAAACAATATAAATTAAACCATGTAAAGCTGCTTAGAGAAATGCTGACATCTTTGTAGTATCAGAGAACCATTTCAGACTTTATCAGAACCAGTCCAATGTTTATCATCCTTGACATAAAAAGAGTCCAGCAAAAAATGCAAGACTTATATGTTTGTACATTTTAAAGATTTAGGGGTGTTAGAACCAACACATATTAACCATTTGGGCAACTCATTGAGTAATGCTGGATCCCCTTTTCATAGTTCTAGTTTCTGCACCATTGAGTTTGCATGTCAGAACAAGCTGTCTTTGTGTTTTGTGACAGAATCAAAAAAGGACTGCAGAATTTCACAAGCTGCATCTGTTCTTCGGTTGTCGCATTTCCCTAGTAGGGGGTGCCAACGTTTAACTACTCTATTTTAATTTTACTGTGGTGTCACTTTACAAGCACACACAAATACGGAGAAAGTTCTATGCTTAGACACTGTTTGTATTATAGAAATGAAAGGATGATATTAGCTCTCACATGGAACTTGAACCCAAGACATCCGGCATGTCCTAAACTGTACTGTGTAATTTTTAATGTCAGCATGTAACTGCTGTGGCTAATCTAATGTTGTGCACATGTGCCAAGTCCCTTTGGAATTTGAAAACTTTAACTGTACTTGACCTGCCAGCATGCCAGTCATATCATTAGTTAGCATAATATGTTTTTAAAGAATTACATCTTAATGAATTTGAGGATGGTACTCTGCTTTCAGGTACCAGGATTAAGTTTCAAGTCTCTCCCCCTGATATCCTAACTGGGAGTGGATGGCCTAAACAAGCAGAAACCTTCATTTTTTCCAATCCTAAAAAATTAAAAAAAAAAAAAAATTCTCAGCTGCATTTACATTATTTGTGTTTCCTACTCCGTTACTTCATCTTACCTTTTCAGCTGCTTGTTCTCTAAAGTGTTTTGTTGCTTCTTTTCTGCTACATTTATTACTGCTTGCTTTTAGCCTGTTTAAATTGTTAAGTGTTATTCTAAGCCTCTTAGTTTTGGTGTAAGCACTGGACTTTAGGCCTACCCCTTAGCTCTCCCTGGTCTCTGTCCCTCAGATTCTGACAAACATGGATGGCCAATTTCCTACGGTTTCTCCTGCCAGCCTGGTTGATATGAGCATCCTGAAACAGTGTAGCAGCTGTCTGATGTACACGGACAACCATCTACTATTACTACCTAAGAACAGAATTTATGAGAGATGCAGTTATATTAAGAACCCAGAGTCTATGTTCTCTCCCTCACAAGCCAGTATATCTGGCACTGAAAAGGTTATCAACACAATCACCACACCTCAGACACCACCCAGAACTACACAACACACACCCACATATGTGGAGGTTCTCAAACAGAAACATATCCAAACAAAGGAGACCTCAGAGGCAAAACACACACGAACTCCACAACCCTCCACACTACATACCACACACAGTCCACACACCAGTGTCTCACAACCACAAAGGACTAACCATAAGCCCACCATATTAGTCATAGGAGACTCCATCGTGAGACATACAGATGTGCCTCTCACCAGGCTAAGTAAGGAGAAAGTCACAGTTAGCTGTCTGTCAGGTGCCAAAATCCACCATATCACACATGCACTCAAGTCTCTCAACAACAGGTACTATTATGACTCTGTCATAGTTCATGTTGGGGTGAATGACTTGAGACTTACCTCCCTGGACTATATAAAGAGAGACATGATTGAGCTTGCTGAATATGTGTCCCAGGCAGATTATGTCCCTAGCCTTAAGCAGCATTCTACCGGCACCTAGAATGATGCCTCAATACAAACAGAAAATGATTGACTTTAACAATTGGCTTAGTTTCTGGTGTCATTCCAGGGGGATCCAGTACCTGACAGCCTGGGAAGATATGATCAACAGACCACGATGCTTTGCTAGAGAGGCCTGCATCTGTCTCACTTGGGGTTCAGGCTTCTGGCAAATGCCCTTGCCTCCCCCATAGTGCTTTTTTTAGGAAAAGTCCTGATGTTAATAAAACTAACATAAAAATTTCAACAAAATGCAAATTAAAGGTCAAAGGTCATGCTGCTAAAAGCTAGGAACCTAAACATGAACTGCGCTCATTACAAGCATTTTTAACCCTGGAAGATGCTGACAGTTGTGCAGTCACATAAACCTGGTTCAAAGCTGTGGAGAGCACCCCAGCCTTACCTGGTTACTCATCCTAACAGTGGGCAGCAAAGCCAAAGGAGGTGGAGTTTCAGTATATATTAAAGTCACTCACCTCCAGACTGGCTAAACAGTATGACGCACAAGAGACACTCCAGGTGCAGTTAACCATTGACAAGACCCCTATTCAAATCATAGCTAGCTACAGGCCCCTAAATTTGACTCAAGATGCCCACTCCACCTATCTGGACCTTTTTGAATCTAACAAAATTCAACTCTTTACCCTGATCCTGAGTGACTTTAACTACTCAACCATAGACTGGAAAAAAATAATCATGCCAGACCGCAAATGCCCAGAGATTCCTCAATTTTATCAATGCAAATGCCTTGGAACAGCTAGTCGGTAGCCCGACAAGAGATAATATCTTGGACTTGGTATTAACCAACATGCGTAACCACTACAGCACCCCTACAGTATCATCCTCCGTGGTAAGATCCGACCATAAAGCTGTCACTTTCGAAGTCAGCATCTCCCCTGACCCCCCCCCCCCTTAGTTAGGGTCAAACAAAAAAACTTCTCCAAAGCTGATTGCAGCCTCTTGAGGGAAGGTATAAACATCTTCACAGTCCCTCCCTCTCCAATAAGAACTGGCACCAATGTCCAAATCTACACCAAAGTACTGTACAAGCACTTATATAGAGGCATGGAATCAGGAATACCTGACAGGACAAAATCATCCTCTGCAAGGATGAGTAAACCTGTCTGGTGGACATCTGCATAAGTAAACTGTATAACAAAAGGAAAAAAAAAATTGCTGTCCAGGACCAAGAAGGAGCAGGTGCCCAATTGGAAGCAATCTCATCTTAGCCTGAACAAGCAAATAAGAGCATTAGTGAAATCCTCTGAAGCCAACTTCGAGTTAAAATTGGCCACATCTACTAGAGACAGTCATAAGGCCTTCTTCACATATGTCCGCAATCTCAAAGGAGGGCCCCAGATCTGTTCAGAACTGGTAGTCAAGGGTAACACATACACAGATGCTGTAGAGATAGCCAACCTACTCGCTGACAGATTCAGTGAAAACTTCACTCCTCTGTCCCCCCATCAGTAAATCAGAACATCCTCAGTACCTGCCCCCTCTTCTTATCTCTAGGGAACAGGTCATCACTGCCCTCTCAAAGGCAAAAAATACAGCCTCCATGAGACCTGATAACATCCCAGGCTGCATCCTACATGAACTTGCAGCAACATTAGACACCCTGTCTGAGTACCGGCTTTGTTCCAGCTGAGTGGAGAACAGACACTCTCATCCCTTTACACAAAGGTGGAGCATCCAATGATCCAGGAAATTATAGGCCCATCAGCCTAGCTAGCCTGATCTGCAAGGCCATGGAACGGATTATCATGGACCTCATTGACAAGGACATTGGCAACCTCCAAACACTCGACCCGATACAGTTGGGCTTTGTCAAGGGGAGGGCATGTCTGTTAAATCTGGTTGACTGTTTTGAGACCGTCACCAAAGCCATGGACAAGAGGAAGACTGTGCACACTGCCTACCTTGACCTGGCCAAAGCCTTAGACACTATTCCCCACTCAGGCATAATAGATAAACCCTCTCAACTAGACATCAATCCATATGTTATCAGATGGGTAGCAAACTGGCTCACTGAACCCACTTAATGAAAATAGGGGAAGCCACCTCAAGCAATAGACCCATAATGAGCGGCGTACCCCAGAGATCGGTCTTGGGGCCTCTGTTATTCGGGATATACTTCTCTGAGGTGCAGGCCAAAACCAATGGGCTATGGCTGACCAAGTTTGCAGATGACAGCAAGCTGGGTGCTGTCATCAATTCCCCAAGTGATGTGGACGTCCTCCAAGAGGGTCTCACCCAAATAAATGATTGATGCCAGAAACATGGCCTCAAGCTGAATGCCAAAAAATGCATCATCTTCCCCTTTGGGGGAGAGTGACGTCCCCACATATTCTCACATTAATAACAACATCCTAAGCACACAATCAGTCATGAGGGATTTGGGCCCCCAGGTTGATAGCAACCTGACTTTTGACCACCATGTTGCTTCTGTTATACGGAAAGCTTTCTATATGGTCCACCTCATAAGTAAGGCTATATCTCATCCAGGGACACGGAGGTCATAACATCCCTGTATTCCTCCCTTATAAGGCCAGTTACTGAGTACAATGCCCCCTTTGGCATGTACCTCGCAAAGCACATGTGGCAGCTGGAGAGACCACACAGGCTCCTCACCAGAAGAATCCAGGGCTTCAAACATCTACCATACACAGGCTAAAAGCCCTGTCCCTGTACTTATTTTCATACAGACTCCTCAGAGGTGACCACTGTCTGGCATACAAAGCAATCTCAGACCCCGCCTTGATGGGTCTGCTGCATATCCGCAAGTCAAGCTCCACTCGAGTAACCTGCACACGCAACCTCAGCCTGGTCTGTGACATCAGTAGGACTTGTTGGTGGGATAGAATTGTGTCCCAGAGACTCTCCCATCTATGGAATAGACTCCCTCTCTACATCAAGCAGTGTACCTCATTATCTCTTTTCAAGCGCAACCTGGATAACTGGATGGGAAACAGAAAATATACCCCTGGGATTCCACCTGTCTCCCTGCTGGACAGGGGCTTTGGGTGCTGACTTGTGTAAACATGGACTAAAACTCTTGGTCAGGCTTATAAGGGTCTCAGGGCCAATAGCCTAGTAACTTCCTATGATCCTGTTTAGACGGTGATCTGAGCTTAAACGTCATGTGTAGCTGATTTCTTCAAGGATTTTTCTCTTTTCTAATGGCTGAAAATCCCTGATAATCCTGCTACATGTCAAGCCTCCACTATGAGTTTATTCAGTGTTGCAATGCAGTTGTGTTTTTTTTTTTTTTTAGCTATAACTGATGGTTGGTGTGATTTGATCACTATGGCGAAGCAACCAGGAGTGGATTATTGCTAGTATACAATGATATTATTTAAGAAATAAACTACTTTTCTTAATGCCTATGTATAATGGCACTTTTTATTGTTGTTCTGCCGGCTTCATGATTATCGCTGTACTTCACATGCATACAGTATGTACGCCCGTATGCTTGCACCGTACATCAGTACAGTGCAGGGAAGCTGCCATACAGGACAGCATACCAATGTCAGTTTACCTCAATCTTTTTTGTTATTTTATTAACAACTTATTTTGTTTACGTATTGCTAAAATGGAGCAACATTACTGGAACAGCTAGGGACAGGACAAACCTGTGAGGAAAGTGAGGAACATTCTGTTAAAGTCTGGACAGTTGGGAGTTAAGATGAAATGCACTGTAATCTTTAGTATCAACAGAACTGTACCATTTAACTGTACAGCTTTTTGCAGAGTGTCCTGATTTTTTGTAATATTTTGGTCCTTCCACCTTAAAATATTTAAAGGTCTTTTTTTAGCGTATTTGAATAGAAAGTCTGGTTCAACAACAATAGTTAAGCAGTCTAGTAATACTTTTTCTATTGGGATATGCTCGACTTACAATGGGCACACTGATTGGGGTGTTCAATCAGTGTGCACATTTTGGAATGCTAATGGTCTTTTATTGTATAATTGCTAATATAACAAAATGTTATTTATTTACATTTATTTATTTATTACATTTTGGTAACTGGGTAAGTAGACTGGTCAACAGACCCTTTTCAGCCACATCCCTAAGCCATTGGGCCAGAATTGCAGTTTCAAAGAATACAGTCTGAGTATCACATCAAGTATTTACATAAAAACAAATATACTTATTATACTGAATATCACAAATTTTAAACAAAGGAAATAGCATGATTACATAAACATTTTAAACAATATCTACAATGAGTAATTTGAAGCGCAACTTTTGCAATGAAAACAGTGAAGTCCTTAGTCACGGTTGAGTTAGCAACAAACAATTATAATACAAAAATTAATTTAACAAATGCACATTCAGACAACATTTTTATGTTTTAACAGGCAAAAAGTATAGGCTATATATATGTAGAGGGGATAGTTTTGAATCAAGGTTGTTCTAGGTATTTTTTTATAGCAGGAGCAAGCAGCTTCATTTAAGTGGGATTTTCTGACTGGGCATAAAGAGATCAGCACAGGCCCCAGACAGAAGAACTCCATTAAAGACTAGACACAGCACAGTGTAGGATACAGAGTATAATACATAACCATGAAATAAGTGGATGCCTATTTTTTCATCAGAGACCTAGGGAGAGCATCACCATACAGGCTAGGTGCATAACAAAAAAGGTAGAAAGTACAATACAATAATGTAGTATAAGGCAAATACATTAAAACGATTTTATAGTTCTAAACTTAACATTGCTGTACATGGCAGTAGTGACTGAACTCATGCAATGATCAAGTTGACTGAACAGAGAAAGCTAGGCATGCACAGAAAAGAGATAAAACAGTTGAAAAAAGAATGGCATTATTGGATAGAGAGCTTGGAAAGGCTGAGTTTGGGGATTAAGAGAAAAGAGCTGTGCTAAAAGGGGAACATAGAAGCAAACCCAAGATAGAGGAATGAGAAAGGAGGAGCATTAGTTGGACAACATAAAGTTCGTGAGGAAGTGGGCTATGTGGTGGTGTAGAGAGCTGAGGTTAGATGGGGGGATATGAAAAAAATGGGGTCTGAGATAGATAAGACACAGTCAGGGAGAATGAGAGATGTTCATAGGTTTATAGGTAAGTATTAGGCTAACTGCCCTTGTGGATCATTTTAAGCCTAGCCAGTTTCCCTTAGTGAGACTCAAACCCTGCACCTCATGTCTGTGAGGTAAACACCTTAACCATTTCACCAACTCCCAACAGTGACGTAGGTAGATGGATATACGGTTATAGAGATGAAAGAAAAGATAACCATTTGAAATGTCAGGACTTGCTATAGTGGGTCCCGTAGGGTGAAGACTGAATGGCAAAAAAAAATGGACTTGCATATGACAAGTCCAAGATGGCCATTTCTTGGAATACAGTATTCCCATTTGTCCAATGTATAGCAATCTAGGAGTTAGTATGTATAAGTTTGGGGGTGTGGGGTGCTTATCCCTCACATTGGGGAGTGCACAGAACTTTCTCCTCTGCAAAGAAAGAAATTTAAAGGAGAAGAGCAATGTTTGAGATTCACTATTCTCCTGCATTTTCAATCTTTTTGTCAGCATGTTGCCACTTGACATTTTATAGCTGTACCATTGACATTAACTCTTTCCTTTCAATGGAGAGGTTTTGAGTTTATACTCTAATTTCCAATGGGTGTGTTCTGAGCTTTTTAAAAATGGTGTTATCACCTCACAGCTCAAACAAGTGTTTATTTGTCTAGAACCGTAAGTGTTGCTAGAAAACTGTAAATGGCAAACTACTCAGCAGATTGTAATCTTTACAGCAGTTGCATCAATTTGATTGTAGGTCTTACACTGGATTTATAAGCCACAATTAGTTTGTTTATGTCTTTTGGCTTTTCCCGGTTAGGGGTCGCCACAGCGGAACTCCGGTCCGCTAATGATTGGCAGTAGATTTTTACGTACTGGCTTGCCGGGCCTAACGCACAACCTTCAACGAAGGAACGCCCATTAACGCATGTCGCCACACAGAAGACGCTCTAACTGAGAATCGAACGGGCAACGTCTAACTGTGAGGCGACAACACTACCATAATCCACAATAAACATAGTAAATATTAGTTTTTGTAATGTTACATAAACAGCTTAAGATATCTTAGTAACCATTCAAGCAACACATATATTGCCAACAGCATTTTCTTTATAGTGCTGTGAGCCTTTGGATGAGGCTAAGCAGTTCTTTTTGTGTTACTTGATTGCCAAGATAGAGGAGTATGAAAATTACTACAATACATATAAATAGTATGCAAATCATGTTAAATATCTCTTTAGCTGTACTAGACAGATGTCATATATCACTACAGTCATGTTTGCCATCATGCAACCTTTAAGATGAAATAATCTGATATTTTGTATGTAGCATAGTTTTAGAATTATTAATGTAAATGTGAGCAAGCAATATTTGATGCCTAGAGGAATCAGTAGAATCAACAGAATGCAAATGCAGAAATGCTTTTAGGCTTCATTCAGCTGTAATGAGTTAAACCAAACCCCATGCATTTGTCGAAGAAATGACATTGGGCATGTAGGAGAACCATGTATGTGCCTATATATATATATATATATATATATATATATATATATATACACACACACACACACAAAAAAAATATATATATATATATGTATATATATATATATATATATATATATAAAATGTGTGTGTATGTATGTGTGTATATATATATATATATATATATATATATATATATATATATATATATATATATATATATATATCCTACTGTGTATCTTTTTCTAATGCTAAACTGTCAAAGATAACACTAATGTTTAAAATAGAGCTACCCTCAGTCAGATTTCCCTGGTCAATAAAGGATAATCAGTCGAAACAATCAATAACAACAAGAAAAATAAATTGCTTAATACTTATAACAGGTCTCATTCTACATACTTTAAGAGGATTCCTAAGTAAACTAGTAAAACAGTTAAAGGAACCATTAGGAACCTCAAAGCTGAGTATAAGCTTAAAATATCCACTAAAATAACTACAAATCGTTCCTTAACTGTATCAGAAAGCTAAAAACCAACACCCAACAATGTTTGAAGCTAGTCCATAATAATACTGCACACTGCCAGAAGGAAATAGTTAATATCCTAGCTGACAAATTTAGTGCAAATTTTATTCCATCCAGAGTTATAGCAATTCCACAGTCCTGGCCATCTTCTTTAATTAATATGGAATAAGTTCCTTTAGCTCACTCAAAAACTAAGAATACCTCATCTGTTGCTCATGATAATATATCAGGTTTCATGATTATTAATGGCAAATATGGCCCCTAATTAACCTTTTTGATCTAACTCTCTCAGTTGGTTATATTTTTGAACAGCCATTATAATGCCATTACATATATTTTTTACTCTTTATTTGTTTGGAGGGTTGGCCATAGGTCAAATGGCGCTCTAGGCAAAAGGGGTCCATAGTGCAACCCACACCACCTGGTGCCCACATCTTGGTCTGTTTACACCATCCAGTTTACTGGAGAGGTGCCCCTGCTAGAACGGTGCCCTAGGCAGCCACCTAGTTGGTCTATGCCTTAGGCTAGCTATGTTTGTTTGTATTTCTATAAATAGGTGAGTTGTACTGCTAGGGGTATCAGCATTGAGGCATGGAGCGATGAAGCCCTGAGTATGGCCCAGAATACCTGAAATTGGAAGAAGTGTGTAGATGGGTGAGGAGCTCATGCTAGCTTAGCCATCGTAGGCGGATGGATGGTGTTTGTTAGGAGCAGCCATGTGTAGGTGTAGGACTTAGGATTACCCATGGTAATATGTCGATTGTATCAGTCACCTAGAGGTGGAATTAGAGACTAAACAGAAGTATTCCCATAATTTGTGCCTTGAATGAAGTTAGGGCTATGAGCAGGGAGTGATGCTGGGTAGTTTCCTGATTTGGGGACAATTAGGGTTCATCCTGAAACACAGATAGCCCTGGACTAGAGATACAAAACTAGATGCTGAGGCTGTTGGCACAAAGGTATCTTCCCATGTCTGTCAAGACCGAAGTTCATGCATGGAAAGGGGCACAAATTCCTCTCTGGCTGCTTAGATGACAGCCACATGTAGTCGGTTGTCACGTGGTGCAGGATCTCTTGCAGAAGTGGGCTCATGACCAGTATAAGGGGGGATGATAGCAGTTATGGGGGAAATGATATAGACTAAAGAATGTACTTCTGAGCCCCCTTTTCAGGCACAACCTAATTACAATAAAGGAGGAAAGCAGGTTACATAACACTTAATGGAAATACTAGGATTATTTTGTTAAACATAAACATTATATTAGTCGATATATACACCATACTTTTAGTGTCTTTATAGGAAACATCCTGACCTATGAAGTTAAAGCAAATATACCATAAAAAACATACATTGTATAACAGGTCCTGTATATGTACATTTTACTTCATTTTGAAGTAGTAGTAGTCTGAGGTTATTCTAGAAAGAACTTATAGTCAGCATTTCCCCGATAATGACAAGGAAAGATTTTCATACTGTGTGGTCTGGAATAGAAAAACTTTGGACATAATATAACGTATGGTGGAGAATATCAAAACTGTGCTATCTTACAATGTATATATACTGTGAAATTGTCTTTGTTACTTTTTTGTGATACCTATTACTGTAAAATTGTAATTATTTTTCTTGGATCTTTTCTCCTCGGGTCTCCGCTGAAAATGGGCATATGCTCAGTTGGACCAACCCGGTTAACAAATGTGAATTTAATAAATAAAGTAATTTCAAAGCCAGTGCACTTAACCTTAAGTAACTTGTAAGTGGTTTGTGTCAAAATTCTATTGAGAGACTTGTAAAGGTTAAAATTAACAGGTTTACAAATCAAGAGTCCAAGTAAAAGTTTAGCTCTAAGGTTTATTGTAAGTCACACTGAAGAGTTAGGCAGTGTTCACGTCATACTGATCTAATAATAAATCTTCAGAAACTGCTTCTGAGTTGACTGCATTCTTTGTAGCCTATGTACAGAAATGGCAGGTACAGCTAGAAAGGAATATTGTAGTCAGCGCATTAATTCTCCCTTACCCAGAGCCTCTCTAGCTAAACTTTTACTACTCTGTAACAACCAGCAAGAAGTGAGTGGAAATTGTTAATTGCCCAGTGGGCATGACGTAAAAATGTCAGTACCAGAACCATGCAGAATCTTGAGTCTTCTTTGCCATCCCTGTGATATATGGATACCACAGTTGTCCACTGTCTGGTTAAGTCTCTTATGTGTTCCCGATGTCATGGATCTGAATTCTATGATATGAACCTGCAGCCCACTGCACAGCCGAGTTACATAGCATTTAGGCTTTGCACTAATTTCTCAGCAGAGTGGATCAAGTGATGATGTTATTGGCCTACATTATTGTGTAGATGAGAAAGTTTCTTTGCTAATATCCATAAGAGCGAAGAGGTGAGGTCACAGAATTATCCATGAGGTACTCCACTCCTGAATACATGTGATTGTAAATAGCAGCTGTTATACTCAAAAAAGATCTTTTACATGAGTAATGTACATATCAGTCAAGAGATGTTGAGTTTTAAGCTGTATAATGATAGCTGCATTAACAATCTGCCATGATTTGCTAAGTAAAAAGCTTTTGTCAGGGCTATAAATGCCACTCCTTTCTCTTCGCCTTCATGAATTCCTCTGTAGGCAGTGATGGTGAGTGATTATAGCATCGTAATAGGGAATCATTATAATGTTTTGTCAACACTTTTGAAGTGCTGTGTCTTTAAGAGAAGTGTTGCATTGGTCATGTTCCTGTGCATCCTCTTTTGCTTTGGTGTACATGCTGTTTACCAGTAACTTTGTCACGTAGAAAGAGGAAAAAGTGAGTTTCTTTTTTCATTGCCTTCCCTTCTGAGTTAGTTTGTGTGACCTTGAAGCTATTTTATTTAGGGATCAGGGATGTGAAGGCAAAGCCCTGAAGTCGGAGTGCGGGGGGCTATATTCCCGTGCATAAAATATGAATTTATTAGTTTTTTTGCACCAGCCCAATAGAGTATAGGCAAAGTATCCGTATGAGCTACAGAGTTCAGGAATGGACCCAGATGACTGATAGAGTTGTCTGGTGGTGGTGGTGGTGGGGGGGCTTGGATGAAGTAGTTATCGGCCAGCTCTCTTCTCAAAAGGTGGGGGTTTAGGATAAGTAATTTCCTGAATGACTTCTGGTAGAAGCCAGCAGCCTTAAATGCAGTCTTCTTAGAGTGGTGGCAGGACTTAGACGTGTCATTGCACATGTCACTTCCCAAGCCAGGGATTCTGTCAGGTTGCATGTACCTGATGGCTTCAAGTGTTGCATCCTATATCTTTCCACTGACTCCTTGGTCCCTGAACTCTACTAAAGAATACTGCAAGGTTGACCCCTTGATTACTCAGGGTCCCAGTTAGCAATATGTCTGGGGATAGCTGCCCCCCCTTAATTACTCAGGGAGCCCAGTCAGTAGTACGTCTGAGGATATCCCATTAAGGAGCAACTGAGAGAATCCAGGATGCTCAGTAATGGTAACCAGGGGAGTAGCAAGACAGCTAAAGAGTCCAAGTAGCGAGAAGCTTAAAAAAATGTTAATTTATTAGTTTTTTTTGTCAATTACAAAATAAAAGAATTTTGTGCTTGTAGTATTTTGGTGTTTATATGTCTTGGTTGCAGTACTCTGAATTTCATTTTCTAGGCTTTGTTTATGCATTACCGAATACTGTAATTGTGCTGTATCTCTTTCTAAAGTCATGCTCATGGTCATTGAGCAAGTCATAGGCCTCAATATATGCTTTGACTTGTGTCACTAGAACCAATTCTAAGGTTTTGGGTAATTCTGATAGAAGAAAAATGGGTCTACAACACTCCAGGGAAGAGGCGAGTCCATATTTGAGAAGATGGATAATGTTTGCAGAATGTCAAGGAAACCCCCTGACAAATGTGATGTGCTTATTGTGCTCCTCAAAGGTTCAGTAATAAATGTGTCACAGTTTCTGATCAACTTAGGCTATAAGCTATCATACTCATCAGTTTCACACTCTGGTATTTTCCTCAGTTGTTTGTTCACCTTGGAAACTGAGACTTCAGTAAACTGAAATTCTGTAGTAAAGCCAAAGATACTTTCAGCTGTTTTACATATGGAATGTTTTGAAAATTGAATTTTTAAGGTTAAGTACTGAGCAAAGAAAATAGCAAATACTTCTAGCATTCGTTTTGTTGAGTTTGTGCATTCCTCACTGATAATTGATGAAATATATTTGTAGTGTTTCCCTCTGCCAGCTGCATTTTTAATTTTGTTCCAATATCCTTCTGTGTTTCCAATTAAGGAAATTTGCTTTGGTTATAAACCTTTACAGTCTTTCCGTATATTATGATTATTTTGAAAGTTATTTTGAGTGTTACTACTCACATATTTTCCCAAGCTACACTGCATTCTGCGAAGGCATATTTCAACTTAATTTTCAGCCATAGCCTGGTCTTCCCTGATCGCATCTAAATTTTACATGGATAATACTTTTCTTCTGATGGAAATATTGTGGTGGTGTTTCGCAGTCATGCTTTGAGGTCACACGAGATCAGTCATTATCTACCATTTCCTTGCATAACATCAATTGCATTGATTGTTTAAATGTTCTTTAATTAACTGTGGTTTAATAATTTATTCATTTTACATTTGATAACTGGGTAGGAATACTGTTCTGAAGAAATTACCAGTACCTTATAGGGAACAGATCGCATTATTATACCCAAAAGACGAGAACACATTATGTAAGTTGCAATACACATTCAGAGTGCAGTTAGAAATTCATTAAGACTGGCAGTTAACATATGGGTGATTCTCAGTGTGGGACAAAAACAAATCTTTTACAACAAATATGGAGAAAAGCTACAGTGATCACCATCTGTTGAGCCACTACTGCTAAAGATGTCAAGGTCTCATACAGTTGATGTACACAGACCTATCAACTGTCATTTTTTTGAAAGAATGTTCCTATTTTCAGGCCTGATTTATTGGGCACAGGATTTCCCCAATTTTGGAGGTATGTCCCACTTCCAGGCTTGATCTATTCCTTCACACAATTTTCTGAATCCTCCTAATCACGTGTAATTTTTGGAGCTGTCTAGTACACAGAAAACCATACTACATGACCAACATGCTAGTGGCAACAATAATTTAAAGAAGGAAGACACATCTTACGTCTCCCTTTTCCTGAAGCAAAAATAAATGACCTTTTGTTTTTAAAATTTTCCATACAGTTTATTGAGGTCTTCAGATTTTACATAGTCTCTTTGATAAACTGCTTATATTGTTCTATCATTTTTGTTAATCTGTATTTTTTTAAAACGTGATGTTATGTGGTCCTATCTCGCCTACATTCCTTACTCACGGGTTCGGAGCCGAGAATCGGCTCTGACTCTGCCAAACTTTCTAGCACGAAGTCTCTAATTGGCTGGGCTAGCCCGGTATCCCAGGATGCACCTCGCCCTAGCCCCAGATCTTGTTTGCCGCTCGCAGAGTTAGGACGTGGTCTCGCTTGGCTGTGGCTAAGTACCCTTTTAAAATACTTTTAGTATTTTAGCAGTCTCCTTTTTGACAAAAGCTGTTTTTATAGCTATTATTTTACTTGAATAAGTTGTTGTGTGAGGTTTTGAGAGTTTAGTTGTTTGTGGTATCCCTACTGTTTTCGCGGGCTAGGCCCGTTTAAGTTAGAGGACCTAGTCCTCTCCAGTGTGTCCCCTTGTTGTGTTTGTGCTGTTGTGTTACTGGTTACTCCCTTTAGGAAGCATTTAAGTTAGAGTTTCCTTGTCCGTTAAGTGATTGTTGGTTTTCCTGCCCTCAGTCAGTGTGTGACTCTATCGGTTGTGTGTGTGGCGTGGTTGCTGGCCATGTCGAAAGAACTGAAGGAACATAAACCCTCTGGGTTTAAGAAGTGTACAAAATGTGGCCATAAAATGTCCATTACAGATGGACACTCTATCTGTGTTTATTGTCTTGGTGCTATTCGCTTGCAAGAGTTCTGCAGTTTCTGTCATGTTTTTAGCCCTAGGGTACTGCAGGAACGTAAAAATAAACTGATTTTGAAGGGTCTGATCAAGCCCTCCTTTGACGAGGCCTTGGAGTCGTCCCCGCCTTCTAGTACCAAGTCTAAGCCTCCTAAGGCCAAGAAAAGTTCTCCGGCTCCGTCTGCTGCTTTGGAGCCATCGGAGAAGGTTTGTAAATTGGATACTTCCTCCTCGGCTCCACTGTCCTCGGGGCCGAAGGAGAAGGTCTCGAGAATGGATACTACATCCTCGGCTCCACTGTCCTCGGGGCCGAAGGAGAAGGACTCGGAAATGGATTCTAACCCCTCGGCTCCATTGTCCTCGGGGCCGCAGGAGGTATCGGTTGTACAGGAGTCGACCACGGCTCCAATACTATTGGAACCTCTTCGGAGCAGGTCACCCAGTGTCAGGCATGAGTCTCCAGTCGGGAGATCTAGATCTCCTTCTATTTCTTCCAAATCCTCTAGGCTGTCTGATTTGGATGTGGATAGGGTGGTCCAGAGGCTCCTACAGTCGCCCTTGTTAGCAAAGTTTTTTTCGGCTCTGACCCAGTCAGCTCCGGAGCTGGTTCCCGTCCTTGTACCAATGATTCCTCCTCCGAGCACCCATGTGTCGTCGGAGCCGGAGTGCTCCTCGCCGAGTGATGTTCTGGTGTCGGCTCCGATACCCCAGGTGAGTCTATCGGAGCCGGCTTCAGCTCCAACCAGGTCGGGTCCGTCCTCTGGTTTCGGCACTCGGGTTTCCTCAGTCGGACCCGAGGGGGATACCTCGGGACACCTGTCGGTTCCAAGCCTCCCTCTCGGTGCTTCGGCTCGGGGAATCTCGACTCCGATTGTGGTCTTGGAGACTGGTCGGTCCTCCGATTCGGGGGGACCGGCCTTCGAGGCCATGAGGAGCGCCCTGGCCAGGTCGGGTACATCACCTGGATTGGTCACTCTGTCCCCTTACACCCCGGCTAGAGCCTCTGATGCCCCCCTCTCCATGGATGGCGGAGCCCAAATGTCTGGGGATACCCCCTTGAGCAGTCCCCTACTTTCTGAGGGCCCCTCAGAGTCGGTGCCTGAGGAGTCTCCCAATAAGAAGTCGTGCAAGTGGAAGCACATCGACTCCCAGGACGAGTCACTCACTTCCGATACCGACCTCGAGGAATCTGAGGGGTCCCCCAAGTCGTCCTCCGATGATGTCTCTTTCTCTGACATCCTGGAGATTTTGAGACAGAGAGGCGACTGGCCCTCCAAGACCCCTTCTGAGGAGGAGTCGGTATTCCTCAAGGTCTTCGGAGCTCACCCCTCCGCCTCCACCCTTCGACGAACTCCTGGACTTGATTTGTCGAAGGGCGTGGGAGAACCCTGATTCCGTGGAACCAGTGCCCAGACGTCCAAACAAGTTTTTGTCTGCTCCCCCGGGCAAAGAGTTTCTTACCAAAGGGGTTTCGGTAGATGCCTTGGTGGTGGCAGCAGCCACTCAGCAGGAAGTTGCAGAGGCTTCTTCTTCAGTTCACCCTCCTAACAAGGAGTCCAGGTGTATGGACCGGTATGGGAAGCGTACCCTGTCTTCGGCGACCTTTACCTTACGGTCGTTGAACTACCTCTGTCATTTTACTCGGCTCCAAAGAGATCTCCTGAAGGAGCTAGGAGATGCTCTGATGGGTAACATGCCTGAGGCTGTAGCGCAGACTGTTAACGCCCAGTTGTCTACCCTAGGGTCCATTGTCAACTCGTCCATGAGGCTCATATCTTATGCAGCCGAAGGGGCGAGTAGGGCAGCTAGCTCAGGCGTAGCTCTCAGAAGGCAAGCCTGGATGCGCCTGTGTCATTTCGCGGAGGCCTTTAAGTCTTCCTTCACTTCTTTGATGGGTCCTCTCTCTTCGGACCTAAAGTGAAAGACACCCTCACCAGATACAAACAGGAGGGAAAGACCCTATCTGCCGTGGGGGCCCATTTTTCTCTCCCTTCTAGGCCTTATCCAAGGCTCAGAGAGGAGGGAAAATGTGGTTCAAAAAGTCTCAGAGGTCCTTTCCCATGGCTCACGGTGAATCCCCCTCCAGAGGCAGGGGGGGGGATTATTCCGGAAGACGCCGTCCTAGAGGCAGAGGAGGCCCCGCAATTCGGGAGACCACGATTCCTTTCGCTGTTCTTCCTTCCAGCGTTCCTGAGGTGTTGCCCGACTGTGCTATTCTGGAGCCAGTCAGGGGCCGAATTACGTTGCATCTGGAAACCTGGGAAAGCATCACCCAGGATTGTTGGGTGCTCCGAATAGTTACCGGAGGTTACACTATTCCCTTTGTGTCGACACCCCTTCCATTCAGAAGGATCCCGGATGTCCCACCCAGTCAACGGGATCAAGCAGCACTAGAAGTTGCAAAGCTGCTAGAAAAAGGAGTCATCCAACCAGTCCCTTCAGACCATGTCGGATCAGGAACTTACTCACGACTCTTTTTGGTGCCGAAATGGACAGGGGACCTGAGACCCATTCTGGATCTCAGTCGACTAAATCGCTACGTTCTGAAGTCCAAGTTCCGAATGGTCACACGGTCCATTTTTCCACTGCTGGAGAAAGGAGTATGGATGTGCTCCATCGATCTCAAGGATGCCTACTACCACATCAAAATGGAGAAGGCATCCAGGAGTCCTTTACACTTCTGGCTAGGGGCCAGTCACTTCCAGTTTTGTGCCCTGCCCTTTGGTCTCACCACAGCCCCCAGGGTGTTTACCAAGTGTTTGGCAGTGGTGACAGCTCACCTGAGACGTCTAAGATTCCAGGTGTTTCCGTATCTGGACGACTGGCTTCTCACCGCCCCCACCAGGCATCTGCTCGTTCAAGCCAGGGAGACGACCACCTCACTTTGCCAACGTCTAGGAATTACTTTGAACTGGGAAAAGTCTGCCTTGCAGCCCTCACAGCGTGTTGTTTTTAGAGGCGCAGAGCTAGACTCTATTCAAATGCGCGCCTTTCTGCCACAGGACAGGATAAGGGTGTTGCAGTCTCAGATCCACGCACTGTTGCCCCTCAGGAAAGTTCAGGCCAGGTTAGTTCTTTAGCTCTTGGGGTCCATGACCTCCACTATCTTGCTGGTACCTGTGGTCAGATTACACATGCGGATCCTACAGTGGCTCATGTCGGTTCAGTGGTCCTTTCAAGAGCTTCCTCTTTCCCACTTGATAATTCTCACGGAGCGTTGCAAACAGGACCTCCTCTGGTGGCTATGCTCCTCCAATCTGGACAGAGGAAGGAGCTTGGTTCCTATGTCTCCAGTGGCCATGGTGACCATGGACGCCTCCCAGATGGGGTGGGGGGCATTATCTAGGCAGGACGGTCCAAGGCAGCTGGCAAGATCACGAGGCACACTTGCACATCAATGTTCTGGAGATGAGAGCGGTGTTTCTGGCATTGCGAGCACTCCAGGACTCTCTTCCTCTGGGAACGATTGCAATTCACTCGGACAACATGTCCGTAGTGTGGTACCTGAACAAGCAGGGGGGAACCAAATCTTATCCCCTCTGCAGAGAGGCCATGCGAGTGTGGCAGTGGGCAGTGTCTTCCCAACGGTTTCTAGTGGCAATGCACATTCCAGGGAAGTCCGACGTGATAGCGGACAGGCTAAGCAGAGCTATTCTGATGCCTCACGAGTGGTCCCTGAACAACCGAGTGGCGGTTCAGATCTTCAAAAGGTGGGGTCAGCATTGCTGCGATCTCTTCTCCAGCCCCCTCAATGCCAAATGCAGCAAGTACTTCACTCTGATCCCCCCACAGGGGGAGTCACCCCGGGATGCTCTTGCTCACGATTGGCCCCCCGGTCAGGTCTACGCTTTCCCTCCGGTTCCTCTGTTACCAAGAGTGATACAGAAAGCCATATCCTTGGGAAGCAGGATGATCCTTATTGCTCCACACTGGCCTCGACAAGTATGGTTCCCTTCTCTTCAACAGTACGCACTGGACGGTCCATGGACTCTGGACCCAGTGCCGGACCTCCTGATTCACATGTCAGGACAACTTCATCCATCCCTGCGAACTCTCAGGTTGACAGCCTGGCTGCTCCAATTCCGTCCCTAGTCAGGCGACATTTCCTTTCACCTGAAGTGGCGCACATCTTGTCGTCTTCTCATAAGTCTTCCACGAGGGGGATTTATTCCAGCAAATGGAGGAGATTCTCCATTTGGGCTCAGGCCCAAGGTTTGGACCCCTTCACAGCCCCTATTCCGTCGGTCTTAGATTTTTTTAGCCATGTTGTTCCGTCAGGGCTCCGCGCCCGCTACCATTAAAGTACAGATGGCTGCAATTTCCAATTTTCATACATCTTATGAGCCCTCTCTTATGGGCCACAAACTCTGTAAAGCCTTTTTAAAAGGCGCTTGGTTGCTTTGTCCCCCAGTTTCTGAACCTGTACTACCATGGGACCTGAACCTTGTGCTACAATCTATTATGTCACCACCCTTTGAACCGGCTGCCACTTGTGACTTAAAATTCTTATCTTGGAAGATGGCTTTTCTGATGGCCATTACATCGGCCAAGAGGGTATCAGAACTTAAAGCCTTGTCCATTAAACCTCCGTATTTGATCTTTCACAAGGACAGAGTCTCCCTCAGGCTTAACCCGTCCTTTCTTCCGAAGGTGTCCTCCACTGTCAATCTCCATCAATCCATTGAGCTTCCAGTGTTTTTTCCGAACTTTACTAATAAAGCAGAGTTCAGGTTTCATCAGTTGGATGTGCACAGACAACTGAGATTTTATTTACATAGGACTAAGCATGTTTGGAAATCTGATCAACTGTTTGTGTCCTTTTTGGAGAGCAGAGCAGGTTGTCCTATTTCCAAGTGCACTATTTCCAAATGGATCAAAGATTGTATTTCATTCATCTACTCGTCAGCAGAGAGAACTTTACCCTTTCCTGTCAAGGCTCATTCTACCAGGGCTATTTTTTATTTTTTATTTATTTATTTATTTGCTGTTGGTTAACCAGGATGGTCCATTGGGCCAAGTGAACCCATTTTCAATGGAGTCCTGGGGAGAAAAGCTCCAACAAGAATACATGTTACAGAGATATATATTACATAATATACCACTCATAGCAAGGTAAAGTTTACAAACAGTAGAATTATCCATGAAAATAATGATAGAGTGTAGTTATATACATTTTTTTTTTAGGTTGATAGATGATATTTAGGATAGGATTATGAGCAAAATATAGGAGGTGAAAGTAATAAGGATAGAGGCAGTGGAGAATGATTATGTGGGGAGGGAGCAGGAGCATTCCCATCTGGATGTTAGGTAGGAGTGAAGTGTTTTTTTAAAGGTAGGAAGGCTAGCGATGGTGCGAATGGAGGGCGGTAGGGAGTTCCATAATCGAGCTATGGAAAAAGAGAGGAGCTTTTGTCCTGGGGGGCGAAGGGGTCTATGGACTACTATTAGGTTCTGATTAGTGGATCTGAGAGGTCTTTGAGTCTGGTGAATTTTAAAGGTAGAAGAAAGAGTGGGACAGAGGGATGGTTGGAAGATAAGTTTGTGTGCAAATGTGAGTTGAGTGTAGGAGAGGTAGTTGGGAAGTTCAAGCCAATTTAGTTTATGAAGTGGTGTGCAGTGGTGTGTTGAAGCTTTGGTACTAGTGGTAAATTTGGCTATTTTGTTGTAGCAGGTAGATAGTTTAGTTCTAATAGAGGATTGTAGGTTAGTAAAAAGGGGGCACCATAAAGGAGAGAGGGTAAGAGAAATGTAGTAGAGAGAGTAAGTTTGGTTGATGATGACAGGAATCGCTTGTGTCGATAGAGCAGGCCGAGTTTTTGGTGTTTTTTTTTTATGTTTATTAGTAGATAAGACTCAAATTTAAGGTTATTGTCAATTTGAACTCCTAGAAGTTTGGTTTCGGATACCAGTTCAAGTGGAGTATTATTCTGACTGGTGATGGAGAATAGTTGTTTATCAAATGTGTTTGTTTTAGAGGGGGGTAAATATCATTAGTTTTGATTTGGCTGCATTAAGTGCAAGATGGTTATCTTTCATCCACAGTTCTGTGGTGGAGAATGCTTCTTAGGTGAACTGTAGAAGGGTTGGAATGTAAGAGGCTGCACAGATGATAGTAGAATCATCAGCGTATTGGATGATACTAGCATGGGGGATAGAGTGATAGTAATCATTTATGAAGATGTTGAACAGGAGGGGGCCTAATATGGAGCCTTGTGGGACCCCTGTGTGGGGGTGTGTAGGAAAGAGGAGATGTCTTTTTTCCATTTGACAGCTTGTTGCCTGTTTGAGAGATAGCTGGTGAACCAGTTAAGAGTGGCAGGTGATAGGTTTAGCTTTGACAATTTAGTGAGCAGTAGGTTATGGGAGATAGTGTCGAATGCTTTGGAGGGATCAAGAAGGATGGTAGATACAGTGAGACCGGAGTCTATGTCTACATCAGTAGCTTTCCATGGATGATATTTGTGCTGCGGCCACTTGGGCTTCTTGCAACACTTTTATTACTCATTACAAGCTGGACGTGGCCTCTAGGGGCCGGGCTTCCTTTGGTTCCATGGTTCTCAGGAGTATCTTCTTATGAGCCTCCCAGGATAGAGGTGCTGGGGACGCTGTCCCGTGAGTAAGGAATGTAGGCGAGATAGGACCACATAACATTAGTTAGTTATATACTCACCATAACGATCGATGTATGTGGTCCATCTCGCCTACATTCCTATGTACCCTCCCACCTGCCCCCTTCCTAGAGGAATTGGAAGAATTTTGGCTCCGTGGACCCTTCAAGGTCAGTGTTTTGTTCCCTTATCTGGCTGGATTTCTTCTAGTGTTTATTGAGTATGGGTTATGAGTGTTATGATTGTTATGACTGCAAACAAGATCTGGGGCTAGGGCGAGGTGCATCCTGGGATACCGGGCTAGCCCAGCCAATTAGAGACTTCGTGCTAGAAAGTTTGGCCGAGTCGGAGCCGATTCTCGGCTCCGAACCTGTGAGTAAGGAATGTAGGCGAGATGGACCACATACATCGATCGTTATGGTGAGTACATAACTAACTGTTCTAACTAGTGTCCCACATTCATACTGGAAGCAGAAATGGTTATGTGCTATTTCATATTCAGATATTATGCTAATTAGATGCCCAGATGTTTAGCTGTATATTCCTACTTTTCAAGGGCTTTTGTTCCTAATTTCATTGCCTGCAGGTTAAGAGGTATAGGTGCACATCTGATGTAACAGTGTTACAACATTACTTTTCTGTTGTTGTATCTAAGGAAAGCTTTATCAAATGGGTAAAAACAGCAGATAGATGAAAACAGTCAATAAATCATCTGCTTAGGTGATCATTAGTCCTTGGGTACCATTATAAGTAGAAAACTTCACCTGGAAACTGAAATACCTGCTTTCCATGTTTTGGTCTTGTATGCAGTACTAATGATACAACATTAAGCTGTTAGTATTATTTGGTAATTTGTGAACTGACATACTGATGCAATTATGTTTTTCAGTTAATCTTTCTTGTTTAGATTATGTCCTTTGTGTCCTCATAATATGACACAACACAACTTAGATGTACTCAATTATGTGGATAATTTCTGCTTTCACTTACAGTAACAGTGCTGCTGTAAGTCACACGCTACTTTGACTGTCACTGGAAAGAGTGTCATTCCTCTTTTTTACTGCATTACTCTGACTTGTACTAACCATACACTGCTATAAAGCTATTATTATGTACTCTCACTGTAGTTATAGCAAGCGTGGACACCATCTCTCACACTATGTTAATTAAATGTCAGGTTAACAGCTCTGATTCAGTATTCTGTGACAGCTTGGACTTTAAAGACCTGGTAAAACATTTTCAAGCAACTTTTAGTGCCCTTAATTCTCTATGGTCATTGCATAACAAAAAATAAAAGTACAGACACAATTTTTCATGTAGTGTTGAAGAATAACTAGCTCCGTGTTTTTATGTAAAAACTTTTCCACCAGCTAACTCTTTGGAATAGAGTTTAATTTTAGTTTATGTGATTTATGGCAATTTACTTACCTCAGAACATCCTGAGAATGTAAAACTATTAGCAGTGATTTAACAGTAAAAACTACAGAGAGAGTGTGGTCCCTTCTACATCATAGTGAAACACATCATTTTCAAAATGTCATAAAATTTTAACAAGAGAAAAGAAGGGTCTAAATGGAGAGATGATAAACTCAGCAAGCAAAGGAGACTAGTATTGCTGGAATTTAATTTATCCTCAAGTCTTGGTGAGTATCTTCATGAGGTGGACGTTTTTTTTTTTTTTTACAAAATCTCACCAAGATGACACTGATATATGGACTGTATTTTATATAGCATATATCATGGACAGAAGTAGGTTAAAAAACAAAAAAAGACAGCTGGGTGCACAAGTCCCAGGGTAAAAAATAAATTAAAAAAATGGCTGAATGTATGAATGTGCAGCTCAAAAAAACCCGATAACCACAACAAAAGAGGCTCAGGATAAAAAGTGCCGAATCCTGGTAGGCTCATTGTTGCCAGGACTAGACAAAAATGACAGCATAGAATCTTCAAGACACAGGAACCTTCCTACAATGGGGTTAGGCCAGGCTCAGGGGAAGGATTGGCCCTCTGTTGTAGAAGGAAGTAGTAGTCCACAAAAAGTGCCATAAAGGTGATGGAGTAGACTATCGAGGATAAGAAAGAAATTATGTATTGCTACTATTATGCAAGAAGCCCCGAATTTCTGGACAGAAGATATACAGAAAGATTAAGAGAGAAATTAGAGGAAAGAAAAATGCTTGCACAAGAAAAAGTGTCAAAAGCTACAAATACAAATTTGTGTTCACTAATACAACAGAGTCATGAAAAACATTATATAGACCAAGAAACCTTGGGCTGTTTGGAAAAAGAAGCAACTGAGGAAGTGTGAAAATACAAAGAACAAAATTCTAGAGCTTTTTGAAAGTATAAGAAAAATATAAACCTGGGAAAGAGAGAGAGTGATATGATGTGGTACAATATTTATGCAAAGGAGAAAGCCAAATTAATCAATAAAAAAGCAGCCCCAAAGATATTCGAAGAGAAATACAACCAAAGGCACCAAGATATGGAAAATTTCATAATGCAAAAAAGATCACAAAGGGAGAACATAGAACAGAAGATTAGTAAGTAAGAAGTTAAAAAAAATAGAAGCTGAATATGGGATACCTGCAAAGTGAAAGATTTAGTGTAGAAAGTCCAACTCGGGTTATATCATAGTATGATGGAACAATGAATCCCCCAAGTAAGGAGGAATGGGAGGAGCAGGAGACATCTTAAGAATAAATATGTTCATGAGAAAGAAAAAGATATTTAATATATATGGTGCAATATTTATGCAAAGAGAAGAAAGCAAAATTAATCAATATAAAAAGAGACACACCAAAGATATTCAAAGAGAAATACATGCAAAGGAATCCAGATATGGAAAATTTTACAATACAAAAAATAAGAAAACAAAGAGGAAAAGTAGAAAAGAGGATTAGTAATGGAGAAGTTAATTTAAATAAACCGAAGGTTATGGGTTACCTGCAAAGTGAAGGATTTAGTGTAGAAAATGTAACTCTCATAATACCACAGCAGGTTAGAATAATGAATCTGCAAATTAAGAAGAAAAGAGTGAAGCTGAAAGCATTTGCCATATGAAGATACTTTGGAGCCTTCAGTAGGAAACCAGTACAAAAGTTCAGTTGGAGTTGCACAGCAAGGGATGGAACAGGAAACTATGGCAACTCTGAAGCAGTCAATGTTGTGGAATGATAGACAAGACGAGTGAGTTCCCATATGAAAGAGCAATGAATGATACAGCAGGAAACTGAAGAGAATATGGCACAGGAAGATGCTCTTTTGCCCTCAGTTTAGAAGAATATGATCTAAGGGAACAGTTGTTTGATTTGATAGAGATGGATTGACATATTAAGAGCAATGAAAGAAATAGACTACAGAAAGTCAATAAGACCCAAAAATATTAGAAGTATTATAAAACAAATGACCACACTAATCAGGACTGTTCATAGTAATTCATGCAATATAACAAAAGTAATATAAAAGTATATAAAAATAAAAGTAAATTAATAACAGTCTTACCACAAAATCAAGGAAGTAAATGAAAGGAAGGAGAGAGCTCAAATGCCATTATAGACGTTTCCAGTAGAGAAAACTATAAAGCAATTAAGACAAGAAGTATCACTGTTAGAAGAGTACAGAAGAGGGAACAGATCAAAATAGTACTCAGAAAGATGGACGTGATAAAAGCAATGTGTGGTATCAGGACAAGTTGAGCTCTATTGTACACTATTGCAAATAAACTAAATATATCAGCACAGGCAGAAAAACTTAGAATAAATGTAAATAAAAATAGTAGAAAAGTACAAAATAAGCAGTGTATTGAGGAACCAAAATAGTTTAATAGAGAACTGGGCAACAAGGCAAAATGAATTGAAACACTACCAAAAATAGAAGAAATAGACACATTTTGGAGAAATATATATGAAGATCCTGTGGAACATAGAAAAGATGCTAAATGTTACAAGTAGAAGAAAGAATAAGAAGTTCAAATGTACAGTACATGAAATGGGATGAAGTTACGACCAGAGAAATTGAAGCAACATTAAGAAGAGCTCCTAACTAGAAGCCCCAGGCCCAGATGCAGTACCTAACCTCTGGCTAAAAGTATTAACATCTTTACATGAAGATTTAGCCATGAGTTAGAAATATTTATATGCACATCCCGAACAGACAGAGACCTGGTTAACAACAGGAAAAATAATACTCCTCCCTAAGAGTGAATCTGCAAGCCATCCTAAAAACTATAGACCGATAACTTGCCTTCTGGCGACATATAAACTTTACAATGGAACTGATGCCAAAACAGTTTATAGTCATTTGGAGAAAACTCCGTCATGGCAATAGAACAAAAGGGTAACTAAGGATTATTTGTTATTAAATAAAGTCATAATGGAGAACTTTAAAGAGAAGAATCTAAGTATGCCATGGATAGACTACAAAAACACATTTGACAGCATCCCACATTCATGGATAAAAGAGTGCTTACAAATTATTACATTACAGTGACCATGAAACAATGGCAAACCACTTTGCAGTTAAGCCACGATAAAGGACAATTTATTATTCCAGGGATAAAAATTCAAAGGGGGATGTTTCAGGGTGACTGTCACTGCTGCTGTTTTGTCTCGCCCTTAACCCATTAAGCTACTTACTTTAACAGATTAGGTCATAAATACAATTTGGCTCCCAGAAAACAACAAAGTGTAAAAACTTCTCATCTTCTTTTTGTGGATAATTTAAAACTGTATAGTTTGTCAGATGAACTGAAAGCACAATTGCAAGTGGTCAAAACTTTCTCAGATGATATAAGAATGTAATTTGATCTTGATAAATGTACAGAAGCAACCTTTAAAGCAGGAAAGCTGCAGCACCAAGAAAACATCAGTTTGGGAAAGGAATATAATATTAAAGAACTCAGGCAAGACGGGCTGTGTAAATATTTGGGAATTGATGAAGGATCAACAATAAAACATTAACAAATGTAAATAAAAGTTAGTAAGGGATATTTTAGAAGACTAAAATTAATACTAAAAGCAACTCTGACATCTAGGAACAAAGTCCAAGCTATAAACCAATTTGCTCTTCTTGTCCTAACTTACAGTTTTGGAGTGATTGACCTAAATGGTGTTGGATCAGTTGGACAGGAAAACAAGAAAAATACTTCATGCTTATCAAATGATTTATAAAAATGAGTGTATACCATGATTATGTATTCCCTATTCTGGAGGAGGCATGGGCCTCCTCAAAACTGATTGCATCTATAGATCTGAAATTGTAGGACTTCATACGCATCTGCTGACCTCACAAAATCCAAACATAGAGAACGTTTTAAAACATGAGGAGACCAAGTCTAAAATGACCTCCCTTTTAGTTTAGCAGAAGGATAGCTGTGTCAAGCAGGAAAGGAAATAAATCCAGAAGTAGATAAAAAAAGCAGGCAATAACTGAATGTGCCAAAAAACAAAAGAAAGAATATAAGGTGAAGGATCAGATGAGAAGACAAGAAATGTGAAAAATGCATAAATATAATTGCAAGTACAGAAAACTCTTGGAACAACCTCATGTCGATCAGAATTTAAACCAGAAGAAGATGGGGAATATTGGCAGCCCAGGATGCTGGATTATGTACACGTTGGTTTACAAAGTCCACTGAACATGTGGGAGAAGAAAACGAATACAGGTTTTGTAAAACAGAATTAGAAACAGCCTCATATCTTGCTGAGTGTGATACACTAATGGCAGAAGGACTGTATACTGAAAGGCACAATAATGTGGCAAACATAATATTGAAGTAGCTGAGATGCACTGGAAACATGAGCCACAAAGCATTATAGAATATGATGAAGTTTATCTTACACAGGCTCACCCATCACCAACAGTTCAAAAATAAGATATAATAGTCCTTGAAAAGAAGACAAAAATAGCATTGATCATGGAAATTGCTACATCCAGTGACTGCAGTGTTTTACGTACAGAAAGACACAAAGTCATAAAATACCAGGATTTACAGGCAGAAATTAGGGCAATGTGGAAGAAAGATACCCAGACAGTTCCAGTAGTAGTCAGAGCAACTGGTGTTAGAAAACAGAATTTACAATCTTACTTTACAGTAGATATGTTACTGACACATGCAACTCCATGTGACTTGCAAGAGTCAATTCTGGGCACATTGCGAGTGCTGTGAAGAGCACTTCTAGCTAATATCAAAACATTGACTCAATACTAATTTCTTGAGCTTTAATCATACTTTGACTTACGAATGGGGTATATTCCCATCATGGTATTAGAAACCCAAAAGACTTGGAGAAATTAAACCAGGAGAAGAGAAACTATGAAATTCATAATGTGTGGTAATAAAATGGAAATCAAGGAAATTAATGGTTTCTGTGCATAAAACTGTTCCCAAATGATATTATGGGAAGAGAAAAAAAATATGATAAGACTATTTGTGTGGATGGTAGAATTGTACTTTAATATTGCCTATCAGGAGTCAACTGTAGTCTAGAGCAGAAAGATCATGACCTTGTTTTCAGTATTTTGGATGCCAAGCAGAGTCTAGTATAATATGCTCACCATGATTTTTTTCTTCTTTCAGTTTATTGACTTCAGTGCATTCACATGCTAACCAGTTTAGTTCATGGAGGTTAATGTTTGGTGATGTGCTTGTAGGTGAATAGTAAGTTTCTATCTAACTAGCAGAAGCATCCTTTGTCCCATTCTGGCTTTGGGTCTCCTGGTCACTTATTTTATAAAGCTTGATATAAATGAAACATTGTGTTTGGAATGTTGTCATTTGACTTTATTCAGGATTCAGTAATTCCCCAAATAGTATGTTTACAACCGTGCTTCCGTTATGGAGTACTTTTTTTTTTTTTTTGAATCTTGATGCTCATGGAAATGCTTCCAAGATGAAGTATCGTTTTTAATGCCCTTGGTGTCCACAGTACAAATAGTGATACCATTCCTGTTTCAACTGTCCCTTATTGTGCCGTGACATTCTCATTATGGCTGTAATTATCAGTATACCATAGCAAGAGACAAAAAGTAGCACTGTACAATTTTTAAAATGCTTTCTGTTTATGATTTATGTACAGTTTATTCTCATGTATGTTATGGGAAGACGTTATTATGATTTCTTGAAAATCAGATTTTAAGTCACCAAGAAATTCACTTTAAGAGCCAAGCTCGAGTGGTGAATTTTGGCATCCATGTCGAGAACATGTAAAGGGTTAAGATCAGAGACACACTTCTTTGAAGTGCATAGAGCTTTATCTGCTCCATGTACTGCTAATTTCAAAAGAAAAGAAATGTGCCAAGTGTTTTGCCAGCTTACAAAGCCATAATGTAGTTAGCGAGCACTGTCAGAAAGACAGCTTTTGTTAAGAAAGTCAGGGACAGACTACTGGCACAGCCAGAAGGCAGAAAAATGTTTTTAATTCTGCCACTGTCATTTGCTGGCCAGTACTGGCAAGTTTAACTGCCTAGCGCAGTACCTGATCTTAATGGGGACTTCCAAGATGGCTGCATACTGATCAACAGCTTAATTTCAGCTCCCCTGGTATGAAAAAGGAAACTGATGGATAAAGGCCAGTAACTGTGCCAGTTTTAATGAATTCAGTTACTGGATAGTATGTACACTGCCTGGATGCCAACAAAGAAGAAACTTGGGGAACCAGAAAGAAAATCATCTAGAAAAAGTGAAGAGAAAATACTGACTGGGAAGAATCCTGAATGTGGTTAGCAAAAAGCAGTTCACATTCCAGCTTTGGTACGAGAAATGGCTTCCAGTAATTTAGAGTAAAAAGTAAAGAAAATGTGTTCAGAGATGATTAAAATAAATGAAACATTGAAGGAGAATATTAATTCAACAAAAGGCTGGAAAAATAAAAACTTTTAAAGAGCTATTCAGATAAGCTGATAAAAGTGCAAAACTCAGAAGTCAAAATGAAGAAAAGGCTGGCTAAGTATGACACTGCGCAAAAATTGTAGATTCAAAAAATGGTACAGTTAGAGTACATAGCACACAAGGAAAACTTGACATTTTTTGCTGTATCAGAAAAACTGGAAGGAGAAGTCTGTTTTAATTTTATGAAAGCAGAAATAAGCAAATGGACTGGTATTCCGCAGCAGGATTTGCTAAGTGTTTTGAAAGAACACTTTGTATGTATTGTCCAAACCTAGACAGAGTTGATCCTGACAAAACTGTGTTAGAATGGCAAAGTATTAAACATTGGAGATAGTAGAGTTTTTGTGAAAATGATTATTCACTGTACACAAAGTGGAAGAGAAGCAAATGTATCCCAACAATCAGGGAGTATCAAGAGACAGTTGTGAGATTCAAGCTGCTGTATCCAGCTGTCTTCAGAAGGGACTGTGCTTCTCAGTCTTCTGATAAAAAAGCTCATAGACTTTGCTAGTGAAAATGTTTCCAGTGTGCCAAAGGAAAATGTTTGAGAGAGAGAAACAAGTACAGGAGTTGACTAGAAGAATCTGGAGTCTGAATTTGGGAGATATAGATGAACAGGTAGATGACCAGCAACAGTGAAATAAGTGAATACATGTGAGATTATAAAACATCCATCACTTTTATGAAATTTGTCTTTACAAGAAAAAGTGGAAAGTTTGGACTTTTGTTAAACTTATGGGGGACTGCAAAAAGCAATACCCAACTTCATGTCATTAATGTTTAGAAGGACACTAAAAGGAAGTGGAAAGGTAATTGTAAGTAAAACAATTTTTGTTCTTAACAGTGTTTGTATAAAACATTTCATGATATGAATAGCTTGTTATGTAGTAAAACATTTCAGTTATTGTATGTGACAAAGATAACTAAATAAACAAGTACCTTTCTTTTCTTCTTCTTCTTCATCTTCTTTTTTTGGTTTGTTGGTTTTAGGAAATGTAGGCATTACAATGTAAAAAGAGAAAAAAAGATGGATAAAAACATGTTTAAGATACTATGCTGTAATCTTGGGCTGTTGAGGTGGGGGATGGGGTGTAAAAGTTCACAGATTATGTTTTCTCTTACTTTTGTATAAGAGAATGTCTGGATTAAGGCTCCTGGCTTAATTTAATAACACTTTTTGCATAAGCAAGTAAACCAGAGAGCCCTGAATGTAATGAAAAGTTTTCCTTTAGCAAATAAATGTTCAGTGTGAGTTTTGAAGTCTGCAGCTGAGGGCAGCTGTTGTTTCCAAGGAGACAAGCTGACTACAGGGGCAGGTAACAATAAAACCCACACCACTTGTTTAAAGCTAAAAGTTGATGATTTCTGAAGCATACAAACTGTTTTTCACATCTGTGAGGGGAATAAAGATAAGACAAGAACAGACAGCAATTAGTGTAAGTAGCACCACAGGCAATTACATGCACCTTAGCATTGTTACGGAAAATGTATCGTCTCATGATTATTCTTCACAAAGTGCATATTAATTTGATGTTTCTTCACAAATGAGTCAAATTAAATGTTTATAATATGGTTATATTGAAAATATATTGCAATATATAAGCATGATTATACAAAATACAGGTGTAGCTTTATATTTCAAATGCCTTCCAACTGCATTCTGTTCTCATTATCACATTGTAGTGTACTGACAACAAATTGAAGGCAAAGTAAGTACTGAAGAAGTTAATGGATGTTGCTATACTTAAAGGAGTCTGGTTTCAGAAAGTAATGCAGGGAGGAAAGAAAACAATGGCCTAGAATTGTTTGTAAGCTCTGGCCTTCTCAGGCTAAGAAATGAATCATTGTAGTGGTACTGAATGATACAAGGTGAAAAGACAGATTGTTACGCCAGGTGGTCTGTGTTTTAAAAAGACCTATTTGTCAGGTATTCATGTGAAGTTCTAAGCGAGAAGCACAATCACACACATTATTTTAAAATTGTTTCATTTCTTAAAAGCTATGTTATGTCAAAGTTCTGCATGCATGAAATTGATAAAAATGTATACAAGTAACATCATTTTCCTTTGTTCTTTGAGACTGATTTGGAAAATTTTGTGAAGGCAGTCTCACAGCACTGTGGTTTGTTTGACTATAATAAACAAAAATATTTTGCACTTCATGAGGAGTTATTCTTGAATCAACCTTAATTTTAGGTTAGATAATGCGTGGGGGTGCAGCTGCCAATTTGGGACAACAGTTTGTGTCAGGAGGGTTTAAACTTCATTATTTGAAGATTTACATATTGTTGTGAGTTTGTTTTTAAGTTAATAGTATGGGGATGCTGTTAGGGTGGGTATAAGATTAACCTACCAAACCTTAGTGGGTTCATGTAACTCAAGTTGTGCATCAACATTTTAAAGAGCTGTCATATATAATAGGAGGGAAAATATATTCTACACTATCCATATTATTTCGAATGTGAATGGTATTACAGCCATAGAGAAAAAGAAAGGATTACTGAATTATATTAAGAAATGGAGAGTGAAAATAGCAATGCTACAGGAGACACAGTTGGAAAGAAGTATACGAATTTGATAAAGAAAATATTTCACGATGGGTATTCATTAGAGTATCAGGGACACAGGAAAAGGGGAATGCTTATACTAATTGCTAGAGGATCTCCAATAGTGATAGGAAAGGGACAAAATATAATAATGGTGTATTTGTGGTAGTAAGAGGCTGCTCGGAAGGGAGGAGGATCTGCTAGCATGCATTTATATTCCACCTAAAACTGCTATTATGGAGAAGTCATCAGTTTTCAGTGTGGAATGTTACTTATAGTTGTGGACTGGAATTTGATTTGCAACAGTGAGAAGGTATCTGGTAGATCTGGAAGGGAAAATATAACAAAAGAGGACTAAAGAACTTTAGGAAAGTATTTGATATGGAACATTTGAATTCAGTAGTAGGGACTAGGAGAGAATTTACATATTATTCTCCATGGTACAAAAATTGGGCTAGACTAGACAGAAATTATATTTCAAAGGAACATATGCATTTAATTGAAAGTTTGACACACATCCAATAGCTATATCAGATCCTGCACCGATAATAGTCAATATAAAAATGCAGGGTAATGAAGTAAAAAAGAGACAGTTGCATTTCCCTACCTACATTTTAAAAAGAGCAGAATTTAAGAATGTGCAGTGAAAAATGAGTTGTTAGGGAAGACATACATTTCTTCAGAAATTATACCTAGTGTGCAGGATAAAATGAAAGTGGAGTTTAATGTATTTGTTCTCTGCTTTCTGGAGCTTTTCTCCCTGGTCCTCCGCTGAAAATGGACATATATCCAGTTGGACTTTCCCAGTAAACAAATGTAAAATAAATAAAAATAAATAAAAACAATGACAACATTTTCAATAAACTTGTAGGTATAAGGCCTTGTGGCAGAGCTCCTGCAATATCATGGTCAGATGTAGTGACCGCAGGCTCTGGTCTATGAAGGAAGATAGTGACTGGGACTTTACTCAAGATTTCTGAATATAGCTAGACATAATGGGGAGACTAGCTCTAGGCAATTTTTAATATTAACACACCAATTTCTTCACCGTGCAGAGCCTCTGGACACTACCTTTGACCCTGATACTGCAGACATTCTGCCACAAGGACCAACTCCCAAACATTTTCACTGAGAATTTTGTCTTTGTACAATATAAGCAAATGTAACTTGAAGAACCTTGCTGTGTATTAACTTACTCTAGTCAAATACATGCCTACCTGTGCTGGAAATTAGTTTATAACATCCTCCCTCCTTCAACAGAGTTGTCTTTGCACTCTAAAGGACCGATTACTAAGTTGTCCACAGTCCTTTCTCTTGATCAATAGATTACACTATATGTGCCAGTTACTTAGTCTTCCTGGATGACAGGTTTCTGCATTCAGGAAATGAAACAAAACATGTTCTACTTGGTACTTCCCTGCTAATTGCTTTATACTGGCTATAAACGGATTACTCTTTGTTATAATTTGATGTGAGGGTGGAAGCATCGAAAGAATAGCAAAAGAATAAAACACCACAATATCTTGAAAACTTCCAAATGCTTTGCAATCATACTGAAACGCTAGTTAATGAAGACAAAAAACTGCACTATAATAAATTTCAAAAATAATAGTAACCATAACCCTAAAAATTACATTCCGGACATAAATTCAACCCTAACCCCTCTCACAATAACTCATCACTCGAAACAGCAATACAGTTCAACTCTTATTTCATAGATAATATAGCATCTCTAAACAAGGATTCCCCAATATCTAATCCTAATCCTGCCCAGCACATTCACTTTCACCTCCCAACCTGTGCCTACATCCCATATAAAACTACTCTTAAACTCAAACCATGCTCTACTTCAGCTGCTGACATTCCAAGTGAGTACCTTAAAACAGCAGCTGATAGCATTGCCTACCCTGTCTCAGTCCTTATAAATAGGTCAGTCCAGGAACCCCACAGTCCGTCTCTCTGGAAAAAGTCATACATTACCACTCAGCACAAAAGAGGAAATTCAACAGACATTACTGCTTTAGACCTATAGCAATTTTATCACCCTTTCCAAAATACAGTACTTAAAGAAAATATTCAAAAACAATTGCTAAACTATCTCCTGCAGGAAGAACTCCTACCCCCCACACAACATGGATTCCATCCTTCACATAGTACTAACACTGCACTTCTATCCTATATAGATACTGTCAATAAAGCTAGAGATAAAGGCAAACCAGCCTCCCCCATATTTCTAGACTTGTCTAAAGCCTTCAATACAGGCTGTCACAACAAACTTCTACTTCAAATGACCTCATTAGATCTCTGTCACCCCAACCTTGAATGGTTCAAAAGCTACCTATCCAATAGGTATCAGTCAGTAAAATGGCACTGCACCCTCTTTCCATATCTCTCAGTGACCACCGGTGTACCACAATAGTTCATCCTTGATCCTCTCCACATTCTCACCAACACCCTCCACATATCTACACGACAGGCCTTCTTAATCCAGTACACAGATGACTCTCATTTGCACATCTGACAATGTGGTACACCTCCAAAAAATTACTCAGGAAGTTTTAACAGCAACTGAAACATGGCTTTGCAACTCACAACTTGTGCTTAACTCCCAAAAAAGCAAACTACTTTTTTTTCCTCGAGCTCTCTGTCTCCAGTAAAAATGCAAAATTTTAAGTCCTTTTTCTTGATAATATAACCACTGGATTCACTTCTCAGCAAATTATTAGAGGTGATAGTGGATGATAATCTTACATTTGACTTGCATATACAAAATTGCATAAGAAAAGCTCATCAAAAACTAGGGATGCTTTATTGAGCCAAAATCTTTCTCACCGACATAACTAAAGCTACACTTGCCAGTACTTATCTCCTTCCCACACTTCTTTATGGTGCTCCCCTCCTTAATAACCTTTAGGCATCACAAAAATCAAAACTTAAACAATGCTATAACAAAGTTGCTAAATTTGCAGCAAATACCCCTTTCAGAACCCACCACTGTATAGCACTGAAATGCCTAAATTGGTTAGAACTACCCCATCAATTAACATATACACAGCTTCTTACCTGCTATAAAATTAACCAGAATCCACCTGTTTTTCCAGCACAAAATAACATTCTACATTCCAGCGCCATTGGTGCCGCAGTATTTTTCCTTACCAACATGAACGAATGATTGAACAGCACTGAATGTGAAAACCAGTGGGACAACAGTTTCCCCCCCAGACTTCATACTGAATAATCTGAAGTCCATCTTTTGATGACATTTTTACTGCAGGTAGTTTACTAATGCAATAAAATTGTGGTTGTTCTTATCTTTTTTCTCCCTGAAATACCTGTGTACAAGTCATACAATGCAGCCCTGTCCATATTTCTACCACGAGCTGTAAATGGAATGCTTGCACTCACCTGATATTTTAACCTCTGTTGTTGTCATCAGCCAGAAGACAGAAGGTTTCTCTTTTTGAAAGGGGCAGGCTTTAAAAGGTTCTCCAGTATTTGTCACCATGGAAGAGCTTCATTTTCCCAAGGCTCACTTTCTTTCATCAGTTAAAGCAATTTGTTTGTAGGTAAGCCTTCTTCTTCTAATGTGGCAATGCATATATTTTCAGACTCACTGTTGGTAGCCACAGAATCCATTTGCTTCCCATGAGTCCTCACAACCACCCTTCAGGCCATTGCTGCGTAGTCTACAGTAAATACAAAACAAGTCTACTATACTTAATACACATAGTTCTACTGAAGGTAACCACAGTTCGACTTACGTACAGGGTTGCCACCTTCCTTCGTGGCTAAAACCGGAGTAAAGCCACGCCCCTCACACCACCAGTAACCCCGCCCACTCCACCCATCTCCCGCCCACATTCCACCCATTTTGTGACATCGCGGTGACATCACTCAACGGGAACGCCCTCTTTTTTCGTTCCTGCTGCCTGCTTTCGGCTAATTTACTATGCTTTTCTGTAATAAAAAGCATAGTAAATCAGCCGATTTACAAATTCCGATAGTCTGTTTCCTTTTTGAAACAGAATACCGGAGTTTGTACAGTGCTTTCCGGACTACTGGAGAATCAGTTTGATTTCCGGATAGTCCAGAAAAAAACGGAGGGGTAGCAACCCTACTTACGTAAGTAAAGGAAAAACTATATATTTTAGAATTAGAAACATGGCTCTTGTAGCACCTGGTGAAAGTTGTGGATTTAGCATCCCCCCCCCCCCTCAGCTCTTCAAGTGAAGAGCAAAATAAAACTGAACTTTGGCTTCTGAGATAGTAAGCTGATTGGCTTCCTACTTCCCTTAGCTGATCCATGCCTCCCATCACCTCTCCAGCAAAGAGCAAAAAAAAAGGGATTTCTGCTTATGGTGTAGCAAGCTGATTTGGAAATTTGTAAAACTCGGCTTCCTTTAGACAATAGACCTCCCATCCCCAGGGGAGGAGCAAAAAAAAAAGTTGGTACAGGCAATACACATCCAACTCAATTAAAAACAAAAGGATATCAAAGTGCCTTCTGTACCAACATTTGGTTACAAAATCAGGAAGTAGGAAGTCTCACTCATTTTGCCCTTCTCCCTACCCTTACTATGCTACTGACTAGAAAGCCCACTTTACATGAGGAGAGCATAATTATAGCAGAACAAGGAGCAAAAAAATCCTTGCAAATTATCATTAAGACAAACCAAACCGAAAAAGAAAAAGTCTATGCTTTGAAACTAATGAAATTCTGAATAGAAGCAAAATGAAAAAGAAGGAATATTTTCAGATCTGCTTAATATCATGAGTGCGAAAAACACAGAGCAACTGCAGAGTTTGGTAAAACACACATTTTCTCACATTCTGTTACAAGAGACAGATGATATTAAACACTACAAGGAAAAGAATGTGGCTCCAGAAGTGAAATTCATGTATGTCTGGAATGTTCAGATTTAAACCAGCACTCATTCGTGAAATTATAACACTGAATGCTTACAATAATATAATAAACCATGTAAGATAAATGGGAACAATGTGACAGAATTATAACAGACATAAAATTATCACTGAAGAATAAAATCGATAATTGGTAAAATAATAATTTAGCTAATAAATGTTAATGTAGGTGAACACAAGTTAAAACAAGCATAACTCTGAAGATGGGGAATATTTATCGGACTTGTTTTGTATGATTATGAAGGACCACTGTTGTTAGTTGTAGGTGAATATGAAAAGTTAAATGAATTTGCAATCTGTTAAGAAGCTGCAGGTAGCAGCACAAAGCAGTAGCAAGCCAACTACATTTGAGAAGCTGTTAAAATTGTTGGCAGATAAAAAGCAAGTTTTTCCTAAGGAAATCTGTACAGTGAAGAGCACCAAAAGTTAGACTGAATTAGGAAGTAATGCTAACCAGAATTTTATGCTGCCGGTATGGTGCTATTCACACTTAGGACTTAAGTTCATGTGAGTCCAATGTTGTATGTAATACAGCATCCATGGTGAAAAAAAAGAAGGTGTACTCACATCCTTTGGGAGGGGTTCAGAGGCAGATCTACAGAAGATAACAAAATAATCTTCTAGATGGATTTTAAGCAATTAATATGCATAAAAGGTTACTCTGGTACAACCATATTGCTTTTTAAGTGGAGCAAGTGCCCTTGGAAATTTCAAATTCACAAGTCACCTTGCCGATTTCCTGGCTGTGGGAAAAGGCAACTTAGCTCTCCTATGCAACCTTTGCACATTCTTTGACTGACACTTCATGTTAACAGAGACGCATTTGGATTTTACAGACAAAAAGTTTTTACTGTGCTCACTTGACTGACAAAATAGGCTTTGAATACCATAAAACAAAATTAAGATAATGTTACAGGCACCAGAGTCTAAGAATGCGTATGCCTGAGGCAATATCTTGGACTGGTAAATCATTTCCATAGACTTCTGTTAAACTTCATAATAGCTTCTCATCCCTTAAACTCTCTATTGCAGAACAAGTCACTATACAGGTGGGGGAGGGGTTGACAACAAACAAAATTATCTAATTGGATAGCATTGATCCTTCATTACCTGTATGGCATGTGATACTTCACATAATGAAGTTATAGAATTTATACCATTTTATCACATAAATTTTTACATGGCAAGGTAAACCCATTGCATTTCTTTATAAATTATTGCAAAAACAAACAGAAGTAATGCCTACATAGACAGGAAGTTCTTATATTGGTCTGGAGGGTGAAGCATTTACTAAGCTTATTTATGGAGAGAGAGTTACCCTGGACTTCACCACCAATTGGTATCCTTTTTTTAATTCCAGGAATCGGGTGCCTCTAAACATTGTAGTGTGCTTACAACATTGACCTTCCTTCTTAGAGCCCTGCTACATATGTGTGTGTGTGTGTGTGTGTGTGTGTGTGTGTGTGTGTGTGTGTGTGTGTGTGTGTGTGTATATATATATATATATATATATATATATATATATATATATGTGTGTGTGTGTGTATATATATATATATATATATATATATATATATATATATATATATGTATGTATGTATATTTATTTTTTTGAATGAGAAAGAATCAAGCAACACAAATCATTCTGTCTGACCTAAGGGAAACCAGTTGAAGCAAGTACCATTGTCACCCTGCATTTGTAGCACATCTCTGTGGTTACAAAGTTACCAGTGATACAGGTCATGAAGAGAGATGCTATGAATTACCTAGTACTAGCACAACTATGTAACAGTGGTGTGCGTACTTTGCCTTTTCTCTTGCACAAACATGACAATAACAGCTGTCAGTTTGACAAGGTACATTACCATGTAGACCAGAATTGGTAGTACAGCAGAAGTCATCTTCTGAAGTATGAGGCTGTGCCTTACTATGTGTTTACCTGCACACTGTCCCTAATGCAATAACCTCATTGTGGTTTTAAGGCAGGACCAATCTGCATCACAGCACAGCTTTCTCTGATCAGCAGTACCTACAGCAAACTGGAAGAAGAAGCCCCCATAGAAGTCATCTGTTTGGCTCTTAGCATAGCTTTTGACATCATCTGCTCCACTCTCCTACTAGCTAAGCATCTGTCCCCTTAACTGATTCTCTTAATAATGCAGAAAAGGTTCTAGTTTACAGTAATTATCTCAAGTATTAGAACTTTAGAATGATTCCACTAAAGGGTCTATATTAGGGCCACTGGTCTTCACTATTTATGTTAATTCAGACTTTATTAGGAATGTCTGGCAGAGCATTATCTGTTAGGCAGATGAATTTGTCCTCAGTAAGTTGTATCTCAACCCAACTGTATGAGAAATCAATAACAACAAGATCTCTTTACGCTTCTCAGCTCAGTAGCCTGAAAGCTAGAAAACAAATCATGTTAAAATGTAGATGAAGCTAAAGCTATGTTGATCATGACCAATAACAGGAAAAATCTTGTTTCAAAACTTGGGCCCCAACAAGAATTATACTTAGAACAGCTTCCTCCTTAATATTTCTTGACATACTTCCTTACCTCTCAAAAGTTCTCACTTCATGTGTGGGACCCAAACAGTAGAAAATCACCTAGATTCTAAAAGCCTACCACAGAGGCATACAATTCTTCATGACAGATATGCAACATACACTTGAAACGTGGGATGGGAAACTCTCTCTTTTGCAGGGTGCAGTCCTCCCCTTGCAGCCATATCTGAAACAAGTATGTTTTGGCTACAAATTGTGTAACTTAAAATCTGCTGTTTTAATATACTGTTCTACGAAACAAACATCATTGTATAACCCTATCTATGGAAAATGTCTGCCCTTCCTGTTCAATGTTTTCTATTGACTATGTGCACTTTTCTTTCAAACTGTTGCAAACTGTATCATCTGCACTGTGGCTCTGTCAAGTGTGGTTGTTTCTCTATTAATTGTTTCTTGTGATATCTTCACTCCAACAGTTTTGTCTCAGTTACCCTCTGCATCCCTCATCATTCCATTTCCTGCAGGTGCAAAACTTTTATCTTACCAAATCCCCCAACATCTGGAACTCTTTTCCACAGTATATTCGCTGAACATCTACATTCCATTGGATAGCAGTGCTTCTTGAAGAGATGAACACCAAATGTATAATGAACATTTAGAGATTAAAATGCAGAGCATCACAAGACTCCAAAGAAACTATTCTGTGCACACTGGAAGACTCTCAGAGAAACACTTTTTTTTTTTTTGGGGGGGGGGTGTTATAACAATTAATAAATTATTACATGTTAAAAATCTGGAGATTTCATGTTACGTGAAAGTGATAATACATTCCCTACCCCAGTTATATATAATTTTATTAATCTTTCATAAGATCATCAGAAATTTTCCTTACGAAGAAACAGACGTAAACAGGAAGAAATATAGCATATGTACATCAAAAACGCATACACACATGTGCATGTGCATCCCTGTAACATGTGCCCCTATTACCTACAAGCTTCAATAAACAGATTTTAAGCAGAAGCTCTGACTCAATGTCAGCATCATTGCTTTGTAGTAGACATATACCTAATAGTGTTTGTATCACTGGTTTGGTTGCTGGCTAGTGTGCCTTTTCTGTGGAGTTTTTACCTGCCTTGTGATTGCAGAGATTCTTGACAGGGTCTCAATTTCCTCCCAGATTGCAAACTCACATTGACAGGTAAAATATCAGTCCCACAAATTGTCTGCATGAATGCGTTTGCAATATGTATGTGAGTGACTGTGCACCCTATTCAGGACTGGATCAGTGCCTTATACCCCCCCATCCAGGACTGGATCAGCACCTTACAGCCCCTTTCAAGACTGGATCAGTGCCTTACAGCCCCCATTCAGGACTGGATCAGTGCCTTACAGCCGCAATCCAGGATTGAATCAGTGCCGTACACCCGCAATCCAGGACTGAATCGGTGCCTTATACCCCCCCCCCCCCCATCCAGGACTGGATCAGTGCCTTACATCCAGTGGTTGCCAAGTCATGCTTAGCTTGCCCTCAACTGTAAATATATTAACCAGGTTTCAGCAAATGAATGACTGAATAAAAAAATATGCAAAACAGTAGGCACAAAAACATTTCTTCTTAATGACAAGAGTAAATGAAAGATTATTCTCGTCTTTACATATTTTATTTTTCCACGTATTCAAAAGAGGGAACATTTGCTAATATAAAATACGTAACTTTAGCATATCTACACAATATATAGTAGGCAGATCATTATGCGTCGGATGAATAATGGAGCAAGGGCTTCAGTTTTATCTGTAGCAGAATAAATAGCTGAAACTATTCCTGTAAGTAGACAAAGGCATGAAGGATTTCTCATAGTCAGTAAAGCAACAGTGCAATCATAAACCACATGGTGGTGACTTACAAGATTTGTATGCAGCTAACCTGTTAATCAAACTATTAAACAGCTTTTATGTAGCATACATTCTTTAAGGCAGGCTAATCTTTTTGGTTGCCACATAAATATTGCTGAAAATAAATGTGGATGCAATATCTACAATTACAGAAAAGATTGTTTAGTCATTAATGACTTTTTTTTTTTTTTGTATTCTTTAGACATCCGCGGTGGTGCAGCGGTAGCGTTGTTGCCTCACAACAAAAGGTTCTCCCGTTCGATTCTTGGCTGGAGTGTAGGGAGTGCCTTCTGTGTGGAATCTGCATGTCCTCCCCACGGTTGGGTGGGCGTTTGAAAGACATGATGGGCATGCCTTCGTTGATGGTTGAACGTCAAGCTGGCACCTCAGCGTTCGTGAAAATCTACTGCCAATCATTAGTGGACCGGAGTTCCGCTGTGGCGACCCCTAACCGGGAAATGCCGAAAGACAAACAACAACACTTCTGAGAAGCTACACAGTCTCATCCTATCCTCCATATCTGAATTCCTTAAAAGTGGCCAGAAATCATAATACTATGCTTAGTCTTAAATCTGCATTTGTACTTACAGTTTAACTTCATTTACTGTAGTGGACCTTTGTTACAGTTTCCTCATTACAGCAGTGACAGGTATCTCCAAATAAACACTGATTTAGGGTGTGCTGGGGGAATGCTTGGCCAGTCTAGTCTACCATTTTCTCAGCTTATTGAAAATTTCAAGATAATATGCAGAGTCTGTATGTCCTGCCCGTGTTTGTGTGGGTTTCTTCTTGGTGGTCCGGTTTCTTCCACATTCCAAAGACATGCAGTAAGTGGATTGGACAATCTAAATTGGATTTAGGTGTGAGTGTACATGCAAGTGTGTGGTGTGGAAGAACTACTAGGGCAGGGCTAGCCAACTGGTGGTGTAAACCTTGGCTCTAGATGATTGTCGCTGTTGAAGTGACATCCTGACCCCATTTGCAAAAATGGGAAAAGGGTTGTGGATGAATGGATGCAACGTCATACTGCATAGTATTAATATTCCTTCATGTATGTACCTTGATTTCTTGCTTTCTTGTACTGCTTTTGACTGCACGTCGTTGTCATGAATGGCAGGAATGTTTGTGCATATACCACCCTCTTTGTGAAACATTACTCCATGACATCACATCTGCACTGGCATTGTACTAGTTTCAAACTCTGTGGCCTTGCTTTAGTAAAGATTTTTCACTCAGAAGTGCTTCTCTGTAGAAGACAGCCTGTCACAGACCTGTTATGCTTGTTGTTATGCGGAGACCGTCAGTGATGTAATCTGAGCTGAGCATGGGTTTTTTTGATAGCTGGAAGTCAGGAAAAATGCACGACTGAATGCTAAGTGGTCCCTCATTTTCTTGGTTTTCCACCTAGGAACATACTTATGCAACACATTCCCCTCTACTGACATGCTGAATGTGCTAGAAAAGGCAAAAGGTTGTCAGGACATAATGCACTATGCATTTCTCCCATAACCCTTCAACAGGGAATGGAGAGATGATCTCTAGGTACTTAATCCCTTCCTGCCCCAAGCCAACCCTCTATCATCTGACATCTGATGTGAAATATAATTCTTGTTATTGCAGATGGAGCCCCTGCTTTTGCATGACAATGACGTTTTTGTTTTTGATGCTTTATTTAAAAAAACACACACACACATACTCATGCATACCCAGGCATATTCATTGATACTGTGGAAGCTTTCTCAAAAGTTAATGAAGGGAGTGTGTCAAATAAGTATTTATAACAGTATATGACACACAAAAATTAAAAAAAAAAAACATACAGTGGGAAAATAAATAAATCAAAAACATATAGTGGGACTACCTAGTATCTTAGACACATTTTCACAAGCAGTAGAAACACCTCAGTACAAATCTTACAGTCTGTGTTCTCCAGCAGTGAATTCTTGGGGTACAGTGCCATTTTTGATTGCTTTACCAAGTGCATATATATCACTGGTACTGAAGACTACAGTGAGTGTATTTGTAAAACTGCACTTTTCTCATATTATTGGTTATGTGAAGCTCTGGGGTTTAACTCATTTGTCATGGTGTCTCCCTTTGAAAATTGGCAGCTGATGTCTGTGGATCACATCCGATCAGGCATGGGAAGTTAGGGTGACATGTGTTAAGTACATGGTTCCGGTATCTGTATGGCAAATGCATTTCTAGGTATTATATAATCTATTACATTACCAGCAAAGCACAGACTTAACAGTATGCATCATGTAAGACTTTCAAGTGTGCAGAATACAAAATTGTCTTTACTCCATGACTAATCCATCTTTTACATCAGTGGTCACATGATTAATTAATAAAGGTTGCTATTTTTTGTATCTTTATTTACTTTCTGGTTGGCATCTCCTGCTCTGCAATGCCTCCTTTGAATACAGATGGACCCTCAGGCAGGGTAAGTTTTTTTTCATGTGAAATTACATTTGTAGTTGCATGTCTATGTGGTTCTAAACAATCTTTTGTATGTGGCTTGTTGACCTAGAATTATTCAGCTGGAATGCAACATGGAATTTAATTGAGGTTACACTTCTCTCTGGGAAAGCCGGCTGATGAACTGGAATCTTTTGATGTTTAAATGGGTAGTTTATAGGTAGTGCATTCTTAAGCAATATCTGTTTAAACTCTGGTCATCTATTTCCACTGCAGTTATAACATTTTGCCTGTTAGAAACCTAGAGGAGAATAACTATGTTTTACAGACGGATCACATATGTCACACAACTGACTGTATAATATAAGCAGATCACAAACATTTTCATTTCTTATTAGCTGTACAGACATCCAAAATTGTAAAAGGGTATAAGTAAGTTAAAGAAATATCTCTGCTAGGTTACATATACAAATGTACATGTCAGTTCCTCTGCCTAGTCATGTACTGAATTTGCTTCTGTTTTGTCCTTTTCTTCCTGTTAGGTTGCTATGAAATCTTTGAACAGAATCAGTGACATATAAACCACATTGTTACCATACTGGAAAATGGTTTACTCGTGTGCAAATTAAAGTCATTCATGTCATCTATTTTAAAGATAAACTCGGAACACTTTTATTCAACCTTTTCATAAAAATAACATAAAGTTCATATACTGTCACATGCAGATTGTTTTGTACTAAAAATATATTAGAATGCATCATAGTGTAAATAACCTTATTTTGCAATGCAGTTTATGCCTGTACTGTACTCTACAACTGTATCTCTTGTACCTGGAATGAAAGCTTTGAATAGTATTTCCCTGTTGGGCCCTGGTCGTAACCGAAAAGGGTCAATGGACCAGTCTGCTTACATGAATAAAAAATACAATAATTTAAAATAAATAAACTGAGGGTACTCTACAAGAAGAAGGGCCAGTTAGATGTGAATACTGGTACTGAAGCCTTTGAATAATTTAGAGTATCTTTGTATCCCCAGCTCTCTTTAAAAATGTTAAGGACAACTGTAGAACAAACTAGTTTTCTAAGAGAGGTATGCAAAATGCACATTAGTCCATCACGCAACACTTAGGATATAGCTTGAATCACATTAAAGTCAATGAAGACACCTTGCTTCAGACTCATATAACATAAATGGGGACACAATCTGTGTATAATTGCAGCTTCAGCAAAGCTAATACAAATTTTCATTATTTGCTGTGTTACTAACTAGTGCTGGCACCTTATTTTCTCTTGTTTGAAGCATTTGGTGATGCTACAGATGATATAGAAATTGGAATTTTTTTTTGTTTAGTTTGTATTTAATAACTTGAAAACTGCAGAATTCTGGGGATTTTTATTGCTTTGGAAGAGATACAGAGGGGTCTCTTCAGGGAAAGTGTTTAGTGTAAAGCATTCTGCTCGATAGCTGTACTGGACAGTACATTGTTTTTTATGAGGTGGGATCTTAAACATGTTGCATAAACATAATTCTATAGTTATTTCAGAAGACATATTTGTCTTTATCAGATGATGTTATGTGATCCTATCTCGCCTACATTCTGTACTGATGGGCTCGGAGCCGATCCCTCGGCTCCGACTCGGCACGCTTATGCTATAGAGCGAGGCCTCTTATTGGCTGAGCTATCTTTATCCCAGGATGCACCACCACTAATCCCCCAGATCTCGTTTGCCGCTTACAAGCATAGACATGGTCTCAACTTGGCTGGGCTAAGTACTAATTTTTTTAGGCTTTTCCTGTCAGAAATTTGCTGATTTTCAACCCAAAAGCTGTTTTAACAGCTATTCTTGTGTTTTGAGTGTGTATTTGAGATTTCTGTTGAGAAATTGTGTGTTTTCGCAAAGGGAAGGTTTCCCGTTTTAGTTAGAGGGGCCTTCCCCTGTTGCTTTACTTTCTTGGTTTTTCGTTTGTGGGTCAAGTACCCGTTTAAGTTAGAGGGTCTTGACTCTCTCTATCTCTCTCTCTTTGTATATTTTTCATTGTACTGTACTTGTGCAGATTTAAAAAAAAAGATAAGATATATATTCATACTGTGACAAACTTTTTCTTTTTGCTGACAACTGTGTTTGGGCTATTTTGGCCATGTCAAAAGAACACAAACCCTCCGGGTTTAAAAAATGCACGAGGTGTGGTTTTAAAATGTCCATAACGGACGACCACTCCTCGTGCGTCTATTGCTTAGGCGCCAAGCACCTACAAGAATCGTGTAGCGTGTGTCACGCCTTTTCATCTAGAGTCCTCCAGGAGAGGAAAAACAAATTAATCCTGAAGGGGTTAATTAAGCCATCCTTCGAGGAGGCTTTATCTTCCTCTCCTTCTCCTTCAAAAAAGAAGAAAGCGCCGGCTCCGACCAGTCAGTCGGAACCGACTGCTAAAAAATCTAAGCAGACTTCTCCATCGGCTCCACGGACTTCGGAGCCGAGGGCGGAACGGTCTGCCTCGATGCCTCCAGCCTCGACCCCTCTGGTTTCGGAGCCGAGGACTGGGGCATCGAGAGGCGGGTCACCTTCATCGGCTCCACTGATATTGGAGCCGATAAGGGTTACCGGCTCAGACTCTTCCCCCTCGGAGCCGAAGTCCTTATCGGCACCGAAGGAAATTGCCTTACGATCTCCATCGGAGCCGATAGTGGTAGAGTCCATTCGGAGCCAGTCCCCGAGTCCTTCGGAGCCGATGGAGAAATCGGTTCGGGTCCGATCGGTATCCTCTAGATCATCCAAGATGTCTGATTTGGGCATCGACAGGGTGCTCCTTAGACTCTTCCAGTCTTCGGTGTTCCAAAAGCTAGTTTCGGCTCCAGCCCATTTGGCTTCGGAGCCGATGGTCCACTACCCTACTATGGTTCCTCCTCCAACAGCTTCGGCACCGTTGGAGCCGGTGCTGGTGGAACCGGTGGAGGTTTTAGGGTCGGGCCCGACCCTTGCTCCAACTCCGGCTCTTGGGTCGGAGTTCAGTACACGGACTTTTTCCTTCGGCCCTGGGGGGGAGGCTTCGGGACTGATGCTTTCGGTCCCAAGTCTCCCTCTTGGTGCGTCGGCGGCGTGAGTGCCGTCCACTGTCGTGGCCACGGAGGTGGGGCCCCCCCCCAGGATTCTGGTGGTCCCGCCTTCAGGGCTAAGAGGAGTGCGTTAGCCAAATCTTCCTTGGCTACCTCCACGGTTTCCCCAGCTCCTTCCCTGCATACGGAGACTGGGTCTTTGGCAGTCCCCCTGTCCTTAGACAGCGGAGCCCCGGAGCCTCAGGTTACCCCCACTGGGGTTTCTCCCCCTCCTGGAGGTCCTTCTGAAGCCTCTTCGGAAGAACCCCCCAGGAAGAGATCGTGCAAGAGGAAGCACGTTGACTCCCCTGACGAGTCTCTTACATCAGACACTGATCTCGATGATGCAGAGGGGTCCCCGAAGTCGTCCTCGGATGATGTCTCCTTTGCAGACATCCTGGAAGCCCTAAAACAATGAGGCGGCTGGCAGTCCAAACCTCCCTCTGCTGATGAGTCGGTGTTCCTGAAGGCTTTCGGGGCTCAGCCCTCCGCCTCCTGGGTGTCTCCGCCCTTCGATGAGCTCTTGGATTTGATCTGTCGAAGGGCGTGGGAACACCCAGACTCTGTGGAACCGGTGCCTGCTTGTCCGAATAAGTTCCTCTCGGCACCCCCTGAAAAAGAGTTCCTGACTAAAGGTGTGGCTGTAGATGCTTTGGTGGTGGCATCTGCTACCCAGCAAGATGTAGCAGAGGCTTCGACGTCTGTCCATCCTCCTAATAAGGAGTCTAGGAGCATGGATCGGTACGGGAAGCGCACCCTGAGTTCAGCGGCCTTTACTTTGAGGTCCTTGAACTACCTTACGCACTTTACCAGATTTCAGAGGGATCTGATTAAGGAACTATCCGATACCCTCTTGGGTAACCTGCCTGAGGAGCTGGCCCAAACTGTTGGCTCTCAGCTGGCTACAATGTCGTCCATCTCAAACTCGTCCATGAGGCTCATTTCTTATGCGGCCGAAGGGGCGAGTAGAGCGGCGGGTACAGGCATTGCTCTACGGAGACAAGCCTGGCTCCGCCTGTGTCATTTCGCGGAGGCCTTTAAGTCTTCCTTTGCCGACGCCCCCTTTGATGGGTCCTCCCTGTTTGGACCCAAGGTAAAGGACACACTGACCCGCTGTGAACAGGAGGGTAAGACTCTGACTGCCATAGGGGCACGATATTCCACTCCCTTTCGGCCTTATCCCAAGGCTAAAAGAGGAGGGAAGATGTGGTTCCGTAGATCTCAGAAGCCTTACCCCTCTCAGCAGGAGGATCCCCCTTCCAGAGGCAGGGGAGGGGGAAATTCTTCCGGAAGATGCCGTCCCAGAGGCGGCAGAGGCCCTCGCAACACTGGAGACCGCGAGTCCTTTCGTGGCTCTTCAACCTTTCACAGTCCCTGAGGGATTGCCAGGCTGTGCAGCTCCGGAGCCAGTCGGGGGTCGTTTCTCGAAGCACCTAAAAGCCTGGGAAGGTATCACTCAGGACCGATGGGTGCTTCGAATTATTGCCGGAGGCTACTCCATCCCATTCTCTCATCCCCCCCCTCAGTCCAAAAAAATCCCGGACCCGCCACCCAGTCAGCGGGATACTGCAGCCTCAGAAGTTTTAAAGCTGCTGCAAAAAGGAGTCATCCAACCGGTCCCCGCAGACCAGATTGGATTAGGGACTTACTCAAGATTCTTTTTGGTGCCAAAAAAGACCGGGGACTTGAGGCCCATTTTGGACCTCAGCATCCTAAACCGTTCAGTCAGAAAGTCCAAGTTCCGAATGGTCACCCTACAAACCATTCTCCCATTGCTGGAGAAGGGTGTTTGGATGTGCTCCATAGATCTCAAGGACGCTTATTACCATATCATGGTACATCAAGCGTCCAGGAGACATCTGCGCTTCAGCCTAGGAGGCAGTCATTTTCAGTTTCGTGCGCTGCCCTTTGGTCTCACCACAGCCCCCAGGGTGTTCACCAAGTGTTTGGCAGTCGTGACTGCTCACCTGAGAAGTCTAGGATTCCAGGTGTTTCCGTATCTAGACGACTGGCTCCTAACTGCCACCTCCAGGCATCTACTACTGCAGAGCCTTCAAGCCACTATATCACTGGGCAGTTCCCTTGGAATCACCTTCAATTGGCCAAAGTCTGTGTTGCTGCCATCTCAACGAATAAGATTCATAGGGGTAGAGATAGACTCAAACCGAATGCGGGTCTATCTACCTACAGACAGAATACAAACCATACAGACTCAAGTTTGAGCCTTACTTCCCAGGTCCAAAGCTCCAGCCAGGATGGTCCTGCAGCTATTGGGATCCATGTCTGCCATGGTTCTTCTAGTCCCCTTGGCAAGGTTGCACATGAGAATCCTCCAGTGGCTTCTTTCAGCTCAGTGGTCCTTTCAGGAACTCCCTCTCAGTCACCTCATATGGATCACGGAGTCTTGCAAACGGGACCTTCGCTGGTGGCTAGTGCCCTCCAATTTGGATCAGGGACGACCCTTTGTTCTACCTCCTCCAGCGGCCACTTTGACCACGGACGCCTCCCAGATGGGGTGGGGGGGCATTCCCTGGGCAGGTCAGTCCAAGGCAAATGGCACCCGGAAGAGACTCTTCTTCATATCAACATCCTAGAAATGAGGGCAGTACTTCTGTCCCTTCAAGCCCTTCATGATTATCTCCCTCAAGGCGTAATTGCTGTTCACTCAGACAACATGTCAGTTGTCTGGTACCTGAACAAACAGGGAGGGACCAGATCCTATCCTCTTTGCAGGGAAGCCATGAGAGTTTGGGAATGGGCAGTCTCGACCAAACGCTTCCTAGTGGCTACTCACATACCGGGCAAGTCCAATGTGATAGCCGACAGATTGAGCAGAACCATCCTCTCTCCTCACGAATGGTCTCTGAATATGACAGTTGCAAGTCAGATTTTCAGCGAATGGGGAGTCCCGTGTTGCGACCTCTTCGCGACTCCTCTGAATGCGAAGTGCAAATAATTCTTCTCCCTAACCCCGGCTCCGGGGAAGAGCCCCATGGACGCATTAGTCCATCCTTGGCCCACCGGCTTGCTTTATGCCTTCCCTCCAGTTCCTCTCCTTCCCAGGGTGATTCAAAAGGCATCTCTCTTGGGGAGCAAAATGATCTTAATTGCTCCTTACTGGCCTCGTCAAGTATGGTTTCCCTATCTTTCGAAATATGCTCTGGAAGGTCCATGGTTCCTGGATCAGATCCCAGACCTACTGGTTCATCAGTCAGGACTATTCCACCAGTCCCTTCACACCTTAAAATTGACGGCTTGGCTCCTCCTCTTCCGACTATAGTCAGGAGTCATACTTTGGATCCAGATGTTGTACACATATTATCTTCGGCCCATAAGTCTGCTACAAAGAAACTGTATTCTAGCAAATGGAAAAGATTTGCTATTTGGGCTCAACTCCGGGGCCTGGACCCCATTTCTATTCCCGTGGCAGAAGTACTAAAATTTTTAACTTCTCTCTTCAATCAAGGCTCTTCAGTTTCTACCATCAAGGTACAATTGGCAGCGATTTCCAATTTTCACAAATCCATAGACCCACCTTTAATGAGCAACAGATTGTGTAAGACCTTCTTGAAAGGTGCTGCTCTATTAAGACCTCTGATTTCTCATCCTGCACCTCCATGGGATCTCGATATAGTGTTACGCGCCTTGACTTCCTTCCCCTTTGAACCGGCGGCTACATGTGATCTAAAGTTTCTAACATGGAAGACAGCCTTTCTGGTGGCAATCACTTCTGCCAGAAGAGTTTCAGAGCTTCAAGCTTTGTCAGTAAAACCCCCGTACTTGGTTTTTCACAAAGACAGAGTATCCCTCAGGCCAAATCCTTCCTTTGTCCCTAAAGTTTGTTCTAGTTTCTGCTTACAACAATCGTTAGAACTTCCAGTCTTTTTTCCAAAATACTCTAGCAAAGCGGAATTCATATTCCATACACTAGATGTCCACAGGCAGTTACGTTTTTACTTAGACAGGACCAAACAAACAAGGAAAACAGATCAGTTGTTTGTATCCTTTGCAGACAATAAATTGGGCAAAGCCGTCACAAAGGTCACTATTGCCAAATGGATCAGGGACTGTATTACTTAAGCTTATTTTTATTCTAATAAAGAGCTTACCACCGCTGTCAAAGCTCATTCTACAAGGGCTATGGCTACTTCGATAGCTTTTCATTCTAAACTTGCCATTAGTGACATTTGTGCTGCGGCTACATGGTCTTCCCCGCACACTTTTATTTCCCACTACAAATTGGATGTGGCATCTAGAGGACGAGGTTCATTTGGTTCCACAGTGCTCAGGAGTGTTTTCCAGTGAGCCACCCGGGATTTAGGTGCTAGGGACGCTGTCCCATCAATACAGAATGTAAGCGAGATAGGATCACATAACATCTTTTAGTTATGTACTCACCATAACTTTAGATGTTTGGGATCCATCTCGCCTACATTCCTAATAACCCACCCTCCTTCCCCCTTCCTTGGAGATCAGAGGATATCAGAAGGTCCGAATCCTGTTGTTTCATCTTGAAACATCTAACAATGTTATATAAACAGTTGTGCATGTGTGCATGAATGCGGACAAACAAGATCTGGGGGATTAGTGGTGGTGTATCCTGGGATAAAGATAGCTCAGCCAGTAAGAGGCCTCTCTCTATAGCATAAGCGTGCCGAGTCGGAGCCGAGGGATCGTCTCCGAGCCCATCAGTACAGAATGTAGGCGAGATGGATCCCAAACATCTAAAGTTATGGTGAGTACATAACTAAAAGTTTGTGTCTTTGCAATATCAGAAATAGAAGACATTGAAATTATATCACAATGTCACCAGTGTATCAGCAAAATGAATTTCTCCATGTTTCTGGGCCACATCATGCTCCTTTGGAGTAGGGAATTTAGTAATAGGGTTTGAACTGCATGTAACTGAGGGTTTTAGACAGAGGACCGTTTGGAATGTCTCATTGGGACAGAAACACTTGTTTCACTGTGTTGTCAATGACTAAAACTGACCCAAAGAAGCTGGGGGGGGGGGAGTAAATTGAGAATCCTTTGAAAAGCATGACTCCCCTTATAACTATCACATTGACAACAGATGCCTGAAAATTGATCCCATAGATAAGGATTAGAAATCCTATGTTGACCGATCCAGGGGTGTAATCGTTCCTCTCTACTCAGCACTCATTAGACCAATCACTGAGTACATTGCCCCTTTCAGTATGCACCTGGCTAAAACTTATCATAACTGGAGTAACTGCAGTGCTTCCTCATTAAAAAACAAAACAGTGTCCTAAACAGTAAAAACTATGCAGGCCATCTCAAAGCCTAGCCCCTCTTCTTAGTATCATGGAAAGGTAAACTTTCCCAGACATATAGATCTTTAACAAACCCTGTTTAGTCAGACCTATGGTACATTCACAAGTCTAGTGGTGGTATAAACATCTGTTCAAGAGATCTCAATCTGTTTTGCAAAAATATGTAGACTATGTTGGAGGGATAAGTAGGTATCACAGTGATTACCAGTTCTATGGAACTTTCATTACACATAAAGCAAAGTATTTCTCTTACTCTCTTCAAATGTAATTTGAATGAAGGAAAAAGTAACCACAAATCCATCCCTGATTCAGCACCCTGTGTCCCTCCTGGACATGGGAAACATAAATCGCAAAATGTATCCTTGTTCAGCCTTCCCTGGGTTATTTGTATGCAAAATATATCGCATGGGACTATATATAGGCTTCTTAAGATCCTCACAGATGAATGGCCTATTAACTATGAACCTGTGAGCATAGGGTGCATTAAGCATATTTTGGCCAATTCCCTGTTTCTAGAGAAGAATGACCAGGGATTCACTGGGAGAATAACTCCCGGATGTTGTCTTTGAAACGGCATCCTACCCTCTAGAGGAACTCTACAGTAAGCAAGTTACAGACGTGTGTATCCACTGTACCTGCACATTACTCCAGCAGAGTGAAAACTGTAGGAGGAGTTGAAAGTGAAGGTTTGTCTTGAAAACCTGACTGGGAGAGAAGGCGACAGAAAGCAACAGACAGAAATCTCTGCCTCCATTATAGCTACTTATACTCATGTTGCTGCTACTATTATTCCTACTACTACAACTATCACTATTCCACCTAATAATTCTAACATTATTATTTCTCCTACACCTTCTCCAACTATACCTCTTACTAATACTACCACTATTTATTCTGCTACTACAAATCCTCTTATTACTACCACTACTACTGGTACTCCTACTACTACTATTCTTACTTTTACTACTGTTACCGCTGCTATTACTACTACTACTTCTTCTGCTACTACAAATACTATTATTACTAATACTACTGCTACAATTTTACTTCTACACTTTTTACTACTATTGCTGTTGCTACTCCAACTACTGTTACTTCTCCTCCTCCTCTTGCTATTCCTCCTACTCCTGCTGCTACTACTCCTCCTTCAGCTGCCACCACTACTACTACACTCATACTCCCACTATTACTACTACTGTTATACCAACCACTGCTTCTACTACTACTATTTTAATACTACTGCAATTCGTATTGCTGCTGCTACTCCAACTACTGTTACATCTCCTCCTCTTGTTATTCCTCCTAACTCTGCTGCTACTACTAATATTCTTTTACTTGCCACCACTACTACTAATGCTATTACTATTAATCCTCCTACTCCCACTACAACTAGCACTGATACTCTATTACTTCCTCCTACTACTATGACGACTATTGTCCATCCTCCACCTCCTAATGTTCTCTCTACTCCCTCCTCTTACTATTTATATTTCTGCGACCAGATGTGAGTGAGATCCCAATTAAAATATGTAAAGAAGATGACAGTGAAGTGCCCACCGTTCAATTTCTGCATGATAGGCAGGTAGATAAAGTGATGGAAGACTTATTCTGAACGTTCAAGTGGGATGCTGAAAGGAGTAAGCCTTATACTTCTAAGAAATATGCAAATAGAAGATGCTAATTGTGCCCCCTCAAAAAAACAAACAAACAAAAAAAAAAAACATAAAAAGTATAACAAAATATATGTTCTGGGAACTGAGTGTGTGTGTGTGTGTGTGTGTGTGTGTGTGTGTGTGTGTGTGTGTGTGTGTGTGTGTGTGAAGAAAATAATGATGTGTCTGTATGTGTGTGTGAGTGTATGTGTTTGTGTATGTCACTGTGCCTCTGTACAGCTTTTACAGCAGAAAGCTCTGCTTTAAACATAAGCTATATTAGATTTTATGTCATATGTAGGAAGGTTTCAAGAAATCTAAACTTCTAATCCTTTGTATGACTCAACAGAGCAAATCAACCTCCCCCGCAGACAGCCTACATGGAGGTGACAAGCGCCGCAGTTCAACAGACTATGGGAGTGATGAAGTTAAAAGGAAACGGGAAGACAAAGACGTGGCTGAACAGTATGTAAGTAGTGTCTGTTAAAAGAACTATTTGTTGCAGTGTAACTAAGTGATCTAGGCTCAGTGAAACCATATGAATTGCACATTTATTTATTTATATAGTACTTAGTTATTTACATTTGTTAACTACGATTGTCTGACTGAGTCTGAGGTCCCTTTTCAGCAGTGTCTGAAGGAGAAAATCTGTACTCCATAATAGTACATGGAACCAAAATTCCACAAACGTAATATTACACAGTACATAGTAACAAGAGTTAACATATGTAGCATATAATTTAAGAATTTGGTTCTTAGATGTTACACAATATGCACTGTATGATGTACGAGTTATATGCATGTAACTTAGTGCATATTTGGAGGTTTGTGTTTTTGTACAGTTTCTAACAGGAGAATTTAGGTATTAGTTGGAAAGAATAAACAGAGTTAAACCACTCCACTAGACCACTTGCTTATGGATTGTAGGGAGTAGTTTTCAACTGCTTGACACCACAGAGCTTCTGCAAACAAAACTGCTTGTCTGACACATAGCCAGCTTTAGGCATAGGCCAACTAGGCGTCTGCCTAGGGCGCTGCTCTATCAGGGGTGTCTTTCCAGTAATCTGGATTGTGTAGGCAAACCAGGATGGGGGCACCAGGTGGTGTGGTATGCCTAGGGCACCAGTTGACCAAAGGCCAGCCCTGCTCTGATATAATGTTGTCACCTTGTTCTGTCATGTTTTGAAGGAAGCTCATGCAGCTGAAAATTTCCACTACAGTTTTTGCCAGTCTGCCTCAATAGATGACAAAGCCACCATCTCTGGTACCTGGTGGCACAGTTTACTACCATCAGTCTATAAGGGTACTTGGGGTTCTAATAGGTCCCTCAAAATCCATGGCTATTCTCTGAACCATTCATTCAGTCATAGAGCTACATTAGCTTTGTCCCCTGCCTTGCCAACATTTTTCATGACTCACACTTCACAAAGTATCCTTTTACATCTTTTGCAACACCCTGCCAGTAAACATTCTTCATACATCATTTTCTTGTACGCTTTATACTAAGGTACCCAGAAAGGCAACCATCATGAACTATGGTCAGAAGTGCTCAAGCCTAGGTCTGTAAGACTTACAGTTGTTGCATCTACATTTCCCTAACATTTTTTCTGTTGTCAGTAGTCTATAAACAACCCTTTATTCCAGTTCACATAGCTCCTTTACCACTGAGGATTTGGAGATACTTTGAGTACTTCCTACAAGATGTCCTTCAAGGATGCATCTGCAGTCCTAACATATGGGTTGCCCTGCCTCAGGCAGCCCTTCGGTCGGCCGGATTCCAAAGTCTGGGTCTGGCCTCGGCTGATGTCACACTTCACCCGACGTCATAGCTGCTGTTTATTGGGTATAAAGGCATCAGCCGACACCATTTTCCCCAGTCTTTCTTGCCGCGTGGTGCCCGAAGCAGAAGCTGTTCGCAAGTGCCGGTCGGTCAGATCCAGAGATTTCTATTACCGAAGACTTCTAAAAAGCTAAGTACCCCGTTGGGGACTCTTTCTTGCCTCAGCCGATGTCAGAAAAAGTAAATAATTGTTTAACTTGTGGGAAACAAATACCTCATAAGGATTTCCACTCTTACTGCCTTCCTTGCTTAGGCCCAGACCACGACGTATCAGCTTGTCTAGCCTGTGCTTCCTTCAACCGACGAACGCTTAGACGTCGGTCGGAGTTTGCAGAGGAGTTTTTTGGTCCCGCTTTGCTTACAAAATGCCGCCGGAGACTCGGACGACACAAATAGCTAAAAGCGCAAGGAAAAGGACTGACACTTCGGTCCGCAGTTTCGCTGAAACCGCAGTTAGGCCAACCGCAGTGTCTCGGTTTCGCTGAAACCGAGTCCTCGGTTCTTCCTTCGGCCGAAAGCATGCCTCCTATAGCCGAGGCCTCACAGACAATGGTTGAATCTGCTACTGATATTACTGCTACAGAAGCAGGCTCCCAGGATTTGTCAGATACTATTCCTTTAGACATATCTACCCCTGCACGTGGGGCTGCTAGACCCCCTGCTTCTATGTCCATCAAGGCTTTTGCCAGGGCTAAAGCAGCTAAATCTTCTAAGGCCTTTCCTGCTAAAACTACCCCACATAGGCTTACCTCTAGTTCACAAATACTCAGCCTGGCTGAGGATCTCATTTCTTTGATCAGGGGATCACAACCTCACCCAGACAGGGCCTCTCAGCCCCCTTCAGATAAGAGGCCTAGGACTGAACCCCCGGAACCTGTCTCTACAGACTATTCCTCGGAGGACTCAGACATTACTGACCCTCAGGAAGGCCCATATTCTCCTTATGAGGATTCTGATGCAGAAGACTCCATTCCTTCTGCTTCTCCTCCTGAGGAATTTTCCTTTGGGGAAACCTTACATGCTATGAGGGATCATTTCCAATGGTAGGGCCAGGATTTTTCAGATTCAAGGAAAAGGCTAAGGACCTTCTTACACTTACCACAGCATAGGCCTTTAGCCATTCCTCCAGTACTAACAGTAGTTGACGATGCATTTAATGATGCCTGTACTGCTCCTGATTCTCTTCCTCCGGCCCCTGCCAAGCCTGACAGATATTACAGGGTCCCGGACACACACTACCATTTGTATAAGGCTCCTGTTGCAGATCCAGAAACCATTTCACAGGGCCGAAGGTGTGGCAGCTGCTTCTGCCAAAAACCCTCTTCCCTCTGATAGGGAATCTAGAGCATTAGAGAGATGGGGTAAAAGGTTTATACTTCTGCTGCTCTTTCGGCTAGGGCCTTAAACTGTCAATTTCACATGATTCAATATCAGGAATTTTTGTTAGACCAGCTAAATAAAAAACTTTCCTCTCCTGAACCTATAGACCGCAAGTCTCTTCAGGATTTGGTACATAACTCTCAGCAGGTCAGTAACCATTTCTTAAAATGTGGCTATGATGCACTGGAGGCTTCCTTTAGATCAGCTATGACTGGAACAGTGATTCGAAGACATGCATGGTTAAAAGAACAGTCCTTACCAGATCATGTTAAATCAAAACTCCTAGATGCTCCCATGGAGAAACAAAGTTTGTTTGGCTCCCCTGCACAGGAGGTTCTGAAGAAGGTGGAAGAAAAAGCAAAATCTGTCCAAACAGTCAAGGATTTCTTACAGGTCCAACCTCTGAGGTTTAGCAGAAATTGGCCTTCGAAGAATTGGTCCTTTCCAGATATCTCCAGAGCACAGAGAGGCAGAAATAGATGCCCAAGAGGCAGAAATCAAGCTAGGGGTGCCTACAGGGGACGTCAGTGGCAACCTACCAACGAGAGAAGTACCGCCACAGATTCAACTACAGCCACTTCCACTGGACAAACACAATGACTTGGCTCTGATACCGCCTACCAGGGAACAACTGGAAGCTCCCTTGGGTGGAAAGCTAGCCTTATTTTCAGACAACTGGCATTACATTACAGGAGACAAATGGACTTTGCAAACAATAGACAAGGGCTACAGGTTTCACTTCCACACTCTACCAAAAAAGAGGGGAATGCCAAACCTACCACCAAGCCAAAAAACAGATGCTCTAAAACAAATCAACAACTTACTAGAGATAAGAGCTACGGAAAAGGTGCCACCTATGGAACAAGGCCAAGGTTTTTACTCCAGGCTTTTCCTGGTTCCAAGAAAAGAAAATCAATGGAGACCTATTCTTGACTTGTCCGCACTGAACACATACCTCATGGTTCCAAAATTCAAAATGCTGACCCTCCAGCAGCTTCTTCCCATGCTGGGCAAGGAGTCTTGGCTGGTGACTCTAGATCTCAAGGAGGCATACCTGCACGTCCCTATACGACCAGATTGCAGAAGATACCTCAGATTTCTTGCAGGATCAGAGCATTATCAATTCTCAGCATTGCCCTTTGGCTTATCTACTGCGCCCAGAGTATTCACGAAATGCCTGGCATCAGTAATTGCTCATTGCAGGCTCCAGGGAATTCAAATTTACCCATACCTGGACGACTGTCTATTACAAGCGGACAACAAGGCACAATTAACAAAAGATTTGAAAAATGTCATACAACTGTTGCAAGCCTTGGGATACACAGTCAACATGCAGAAGTCAAGACTAGTACCTTCCCAAAGGATAACATTCTTGGGGGCAGATCTGGACACATCAACTCAGATGGCCTTTCTCACAGAAGAAAAACAAAAGCAACTACCAGGCTATTTCATGTCATTAACAAAACAAACTCAGCTTACTGCAAGGAAAGTCCTGCAAGCCCTGGGTTACATGGCATCCTGCATAATATTGATTCTGCATGCCAGGCTACATATGAGAAAGTTACAATGGTACCTAAGGAATGTATGGTCTCAACACCAGCACAGTCTAGAAAACCAGATTCCAATAATTCCATGCCTGAAGCAAGAATTCCTGTGGTGGGCTCAGGCCTGCCAGTTGAACAAAGGCTTGCCTTTCCACAAACCACAGCCAAGCCAGACCATCACCACGGACGCCTCAGACCTAGGATGGGGGGCTCACATGGTGGACAAGTGTATACAAGGCCTATGGACCCAAGACCAGCTGAATCTACACATAAATCTAAAGGAGATGCTGGCAGTGAAATATGCAATCCAGGCATTCAGACCACTCCTTCAACAGGGTCATCTGCTGATAAGGACGGACAACACCACAGTCATGTGGTACATCAACAAACAAGGAGGTACACATTCATATCCTCTATGCCGGATGGCAATGGACCTGTGGAATGTGGCCCTGAACCTCAACATTCAACTTCAGGCCAGATTTGTACCAGGAAAAGAAAATTCTCTAGCAGACACCTTAAGCAGAACTACCACGGATGCTCACGAATGGATGCTGCATCCAGATATTTTCAAAGCCATAACAGAGAAATGGGGACTACCACAGATAGACCTGTTTGCCTCCCCACACAATCACCAATTGAAAAAATTCTGCACAAGAACATACCACCCACTTGCTTGGAGGGTGGACTCACTTTCCTTCAGCTGGAAAAACCTGACAGCATATGCATTTCCACCTCTTCCCTTGATGTACAAAGTTCTACTGAAGATCAAAGAGGATCAACCAAGGGTAATTCTGATAGCTCCAGACTGGCCGAGGCAACATTGGTACCCGCTACTGAGAAGCATGTCTCAGACACACGCATGGCATCTACCTCTATGTCCCTTACTACTAACACAGGACAACTACAGTATCCTACATCCAAACTTGAAAACACTGCAGCTAGCTGCTTGGAATATTGTATAAACCAAAATAACCCTGATTTATCTCAGAGGGTTAAGGACATTATCCTGGAGGCACGCAGACCCTCCACAAGGAAGACTTATTCAGCCAAGTGGAAAAGATACCTCATTTGGAGTGCAGCAAAGGGAGAAAATGTCTCTGTGGCAAACATAGCACTCATCCTGGAATACTTAGCAGAGCTGTTCCATAATGGCCTGTCTTACTCCTCCATTAAGATTCATGCATCAGCAATTTCAGCAGAATACAACTTGAATCCTCCTGTTTTCTCTCATCCTCTACTCAGGCAGTTCTTGAGAGGAATCAAAAATGTAAAGCCTCCAAGGAAACCACCTTTACCTACTTGGGATCTCAACTTTGTGCTGGAAAAGTTAACTCTTCCCCCCTTTTGAACCAGCAGCAACAGCAGAATTACAATTCCTGTCTTGGAAAACTGCTTTCCTACTAGCAATCACTTCAGCAAGAAGGGTTTCTGAGCTACAGGCATTAATGGCAGTACAACCCTTCCTTATCTTCCATCAAGACAGAGTCTCTCTGAGAACCAACCCTACCTTTCTGCCAAAAGTGGTCTCCAGGGTATCATTGAACCAAGCGATTCATTTACCTACATTCTTCCCCAACCCACAGAACAGGGGGGAAAGACTGCTACATACCTTGGATGTGCACAGACAATTACGCTACTATCTGGACAGAACTAAGACCAGCAGAAAAACTGACCAGCTTTTGGTAGCATATGCAACAGGAATGCAAGGAAAAGCAATTTCAAAACAGACAATCTCAAAATGGATAGGAAATTGCATTCGTTTTTGCTACTCTTTTCATGGAAAGACATCTCCTGATAATATCAGACCTCATTCCACAAGAGCTACAGCCACCACTACAGCTTTCCTACGAGGAGTGGCTACCAAAGACATTTTAGAAGCTGCTACCTGGAGCTCCGTGCATACATTTGCCAAGCATTACAATCTTCCTTTATACTCTAGATCCCGAGCAGGTTTTGCAACTGCTGTTTTGCAAGGGATCTTAACTACACCATCTTTATCTTAGTACCTCCTCCCCCAGTTTGGCTGTGGTATTCTACCCATATGTTAGGACTGCAGATGCATCCTTGAAGGACATAATACAGTTTTGTACCTACCATAAATGTAGATGTCCGATAGGTATGCATCTGCAGTCAGGATTACCCACCCTCCTTCCCCTCTGTGGTACTCCTAGGGTATTTACCCATCTTTTAGCTAGCTGGGGGAATCTGTTATGGTGTATTTGTTTGTATATATGTATATATATAAATCTATATTTGTTTATATTGTTTTCTCTCCACTGTTTGGAATTATTGCATTTATCCAAATTTAGCCTTACTAGAGGGCACCTGGCATCTGGGGCAAGAAACACTGAGGAAAATGGCGTCGGCTGATGCCTTTATACCCAATAATCAGCAGCTATGACGTCGGGTGAAGTGCGACATCAGCCGAGGCCAGACCCAGACTTTGGAATCCGGCCGACCGAAGGGCTGCCTGAGGCAGGACAACCCATATGTTAGGACTGCAGATGCATACCTATCGGACATCTACATTTATGGTAGGTACAAAACTGTACTTTCTCAAAGGCTAGCTCAAACAGCTGTGTATATCTCAACTATTTTTAGTTGTTGTGTCTTTCGGCTTTTCCCGGTTAGGGGTCACCACAGTGGAACTCCGGTCCGCTAATGATTGGCAGTAGATTTTTACGTGCTGAGTTGCCAGCCCTGACGCACAACCTTCAACGAAGGTACGCCTATTCATGCATGTCTCCACACATTCATGCATGTCTCCACACAAAAGACGCTTTAGCTGAGAATCGAACAGGACAACGTCTTACTGTGAGGCGATAACGCTACCGCAGTACCACCACCACCACAGTACTGTTTTTAGTAATCCTGTCTAATTCTCTTCCTAAAGGAAGTTTAGTATCCTTGGACAGCTCTGGGCTCACTGCTACCACCCAGTTCTTCCACTAATGTAGTTAGGTTACTAGCTTCTACTGGAAATATGGACACTGGCTGGTTCCCTGTCTACTTTTTTTCCCATGTGCTTGTTTCCGGACCTGGCTTTATGTAACTGCATGTACACAAAGTACTTTATCAAAATCTCTTCATTTTTTCAGAATCTTTCCCTTTTAACACATCTTCTGTAATGTCATCAAGCACTGCTACTTACTTGATGTTATGTGATCCTATCTCGCCTACATTCTGAATGATGGGTTCGGAGCCGATCCCTCGGCTCCGACTCGGCACGCTTATGCCAAAGAGCGAAGTCTCTTACTGGCTGAGCTTACCATATCCCAGGATGCACCACTACCAGTCTCCCAGATCTCGTTTGCCGCTAACAAGTGAAGACGTGGTCTCGAGCTGGCTGAGTTAAGTAGTGATTATTTCACTAGTTTTTTCTGTCAGGTTTTTTCTTCATTCTCTACAAAAAGCTGTTTTAACAGCTATTCTTGTGTTTTGAGTGTGTTTGACAAAATTCACTTGGTGAATTCTTGTGTTGTGAGTGTGGACTAGGAGTACCTCTTGTCTGGAAAGGCCTTTCCCGGTCTTTTTATTTGTAGGTAACTTCGGTCCTGTTTTAAATCATTTACATTTCTCTTCTTTAAATAAGAACTAACTGAGAGAAATTATTACATTTACAGAGTTTGTGCTGTGTTTGACTAACTCAGAGTATTGCAGTGATAACTGTAAGCCTATTCTAGGTGTGTCACCAGTGTTCTTTACAGTTACTTTTGAATTTTCTATAATGTCACAGAATCCTCGCCCTACGAGCTTCAAGAAATGTATCAAATGTAGCTTCAATATCTCCTTCACGCACGATCACTGCTATGTGTGTATTGCTTAGGGGCAAAGCATTTACAGGAATCATGTAGTGTATGTCACGCTTTTTCCTCAAGGGTCCTCCAGGTGAGGAAAAAAAAATTAATTCTTAAAGGGATTAATTAAACCTTCTTTCAAGAAGCTTTGGCATCCTCTCCTTCTCCGGCCAAAAAGAAAGGCGTCGGCTCCGACCAGTCCGTCGGATCCGATCGCTAAGAAACAAAGGCAGGCCTCTCCTTGGCTCCAAGGACTTGGGCCGAGGTCGAACGGTCTGCCTCGATGCCACCAGTATCGACTCCTCTGGCCGGAGCCGATAGCTGGGGCATCGAGGCGGGTCATCTTCGCCGGCTCCACAGCTCGGAGCCGACAAAGGTTGCCTGCTCAGACACTTCTTCCTCGGCGCCGAAGTCCATCTCGGCACCGATGGAAACTGGTGTGTGTATTCCCTCGGCGCCGATATTCATCGAGTCGCCTGGAGCCGGTCCCCTAGCCCTTTGGGGCCGTTGGAGAGGCCTCGGACCCGTTCTGTTTCCTCTCGGTCTTGAGGATGTCAGATTCTGATATAGACAGGGTGCTCCAAAGACTGTTCCAGTCCCCAGTCTTCCAAAAATTTGTTTCGGTTCCGACCCAGTTGGCTTCGGGGCCGATGACCTTGGCCCACCCCATTGCCATTCCTCCTCCGACTGCTTCGGCTCCGTCGGAGCAGGTGCTGTTGGAGCCGATGGAGATCTCAGGGTCGGCTCCGACCCTTACTCCAACCCGGGCCTTCGGGTCCGAGTTTGGTACGCGGACGTCTTCGGCTGGACCCGGGGTGATGTTTGGGACCTATGCTTTGGTTCCGAGCCTCCTCGGTGCTTCGGCTGCGGGTCTTCCGTCGACTATCACGGCTCCGGGGACGGACACTCCCAGGATTCTGGGGTCCGGCTTTCAGAGCCATGAGGAGTGCCTTGGCCAAGTCCTCTTCGGCCATCTCCCCGGCTTTACCGGCACCTTCCCTAGGCGTGGAGACTTGGTCTTTGGCAGTTCCCCTGTCCGTAGTCAGCGGAGCCCCGGGGCCTGAGGTTACCCCCAGTGGGGGTTCCCCTCCTCCTGAGGGTTCTTCTGAGCTGTCTTCGGAGGAACCCCCAAGGAAGAGATCGTGCAAGAGGAAGCACGTGGACTCCCCCGAGTCTATTACTTCAGACACTGATCTGGATGATGCAGAGGGGTCCCCGAAGTCGTCCTCGGATGATGTCTCCTTTGCAGACATCTTAGAGATCCTCAAACAACGAGGCGGCTGGATATCCAAACCCCCCTCTACTGACGAGTCAGTGCTCCTCAAGGCCTTTGGGGCTCAGCCCTCCGCCTCCTGGGTGTCTCCGCCCTTCGAGCTTCTGGATTTAGTTTGTCGAAGGGCGTGGGAACATCCAGATACCGTGGAACCAGTCCCTTCTCGTCCAAATAAATTTTTGTCTGCTCCCCCCGAGAAGGAGTTCCTCACTAAAGGCGTGGCTGTAGATGCCATGGTGGTGGCATCTGCTACACAACAGGATGTGGCAGAGGCTTCAACGTCCATCCATCCTCCTAATAAGGAGTCTAGGAGTATGGACAGGTAAGGGAAGCGCACCCTGACTTCAGCGGCCTTTACTTTAAGGTCTCTGAATTATTTGGCACATTTTACCAGGCTTCAGAGGGATCTGGTCAAGGAGTTGTCAGATTCCTCTCGGTAACCTACCTGAGCAGCTAGCCCAGTCGGTTAGCTCTCAGTTGGCTATCCTTACGTCAATTTCTAACTCGTCCATGAGGCTCATTTCCTATGCGGCCGAAGGCGGGTAAGCGGCAGGCACAGGCGTGGCTCTATGGAGACAAGCCTGGCTCCGCTTGTGTCAGTTCGGAGGCCTTCAAGTCTTCCTTCGCCGACGCTCCCTTTGATGGGTCCTCCTTGTTTGGACCCAAGGTTAAAGACACCCTTACCGCTGTGAACAAGAGGGAAAAACTTTATCTGCCGTAGGTGCCCGTTATTCCACTCCCTTCGGCCTTACCCCAAGGCTAAAGGAGGGAAAATGTGGTTCCAAATCCGTAAGTTTTTCTCCCAACAGCAGGAAGAATCCCTTCCAGAGGCAGAGGACGGGAAATTTTTCAGGGAGACGCCGTCCCAGAGGCGGCAGAGGGCCCCGCAATTCTGGAGACCTCGAGTCCTTTCGTGGCTCTTCAGCCTCCCACACGTCATGAGGGATTGCCCTGCTGTGCTGCTCGGAGCCAGTCGGGTGTCGTTTGCCAAGCACCTAAAAGCCTGGGAGTCAATCACTCAGGACAGATGGGTGCCGGATCATTGCCGGAGGTTACACCATCCCATTCACATTCTCGCCCCACCGTCCAAAAGAATCCCGGACCCACCACCCAGTTAAAGGGCAATGGCAGCCGCAGAAGCTTTAAAGCTGCTAGAAAAAGGAGTCATCCAACCGGTTCCCACAGACCAGATCGGATCAGGAAATTACTCCAGGTTCTTTTTAGTGCCAAAAAAGACAGGGGACCTGAGACCAATATTGGATCTCAGCAGACTGAACCAATCCGTCACGAAATCCAAATTCCGAATGGTCACGTTACAATCCATTCTCCCATTGTTGGAGAAGGATGTTTGGATGTGCTCCATAGACCTCAAGGACGCCTATTATCACATACCGATACATCAGGCGTCCAGGAGGTATCTGCGCTTCAGCCTGGGAGTCAGTCATTACCAATTTTGCGCTCTGCCCTTTGGTCTCACCACAGCCCCAGGGTGTTCACCAAGTGTTTGGCAGTAGTGACGGCTCACCTGAGAAGTCTTGGATTCCAAGTGTTTCCCTATCTGGACGACTGGCTCCTGACTGCCACCACCAGGCATCTACTAATGGACAACCTCAAAGCCACCATCTCCTGGGTATTACCCTGGGAATTACATTCAATTGGTCAAAGTCTGTCTTGCTGCCCTCTCAGCATAAAGTTCATAGGAGCAGAGATAGACTCAAGATTGATGCGTCTTTCTTCCTGCCGAAAGGATCCAAACTTTACAGGGCCAAGTTCAAGCTCTGATCTCGAGATCCAAAGCCCCAGCCAGGATGGTTCTACAAGTTCTAGGCTCAATGTCTGCCACGGTTCTTTTAGTCCCTCTGGCAAGATTGCACATGAGGATTCTTCAGTGGCTATTGTCAGCGCAATGGTCCTTTCAGGATCTTCCCTCAATCATCACATCATGATTACGGATATATGCAAAGGGACCTTCGCTGGTGGCTTCAGACATCCAATTTGGATCAAGGAAACCCCTTTGTTCTTCCCTCTCCAGTGGTTACCCTGACGACAGATGCCTCCCAGATAGGGTGGGGGGCATTGTCTGGGCAGGCTAGTTCAGGGCTCCTGGCTTCCAGACGAAGCTCTTCTCCACATCAATGTGTTGGAGATGAGGGCTGTGCTTCTATCCCTTCAAGCCTTACACAAGTTTCTTCCTCAGGGCATCATCGCCATCCACACAGACAACATGTCGGTGGTTTGGTATCTGAACAAACAAGGAGGGACCAGATCATACCCCCTTTGCAGAGGCCATGAGAGTGTGGGAATGGGCTGTAGCTACCAACCGCTTCTTGGTAGCGACCCACATCCCGGGAAAGTCAAATATATTGGCAGACAAATTGAGCAGGACAATTCTCTCTCCTCACGAGTGGTCTCTAAACCACACAGTAGCAGCTCAGGTTTTCAGGAGATGGGGCCGTGCTGCGACCTATTTGCAACTCCATTAAACACCAAGTGCCAAAGGTTCTTCTCCTTGATCCCACATCAGGGAGTACCAGCCATGGATGCTCTAGCACAACCTTGGCCAACAGGGCTACTTTATGCCTTTCCTCCAATTCCGCTTCTTCCCAGAGTTATTCAAAAAGCCTCTCAACTGGGGTCTTCAATGATTCTGATTGCCCGTACTGGCCTCGTCAGGTATGGTTTCCCTACCTGAAGAAGCATGCAGTGGACGATCCGTGGACTTTAGACCTGATTCCGGACTTGCTAATCCATCAGTCGGGACTTCGACATCAGTCCCTTCAATCTTTGAAATTGACAGCTTGGCTTCTCCACTTCCGACTTTAGTTAGAAGGCACACTCTAGACCCGGAAGTTGTTCACATTTTATCTTCGCCCCACAAACCCACCACAAACAAATTGTACCTTAGTAGGTGGAAGAGGTTTGCTATCTGGAGCTCAACTCAAGGGCTTAGACCCTATCACTGCTCCTGTACCAGAGTTCTTCAAATTTTTAACATGCTTGTTTAATCAGGGATCTTCTGTCTCAACTATTAAAGTCCAACTAGCGGCTATCTCTAAATTCCACGAATCCATGGATCCTCCTTTGATGAGCAGCAGACTATGCAAAACTTTTATTAAAGGTGCGAGCCTATTAAGACCACCAATTTTTCATCCTGCACCTCCGTGGGATCTTGATTTGGTGCTTGGCATTAACATCTCCCCCTTTCGAACCGGCTGCTACATGCGAGTTAAAATATCTGTCTTGGAAAACTGCCTTCTTAGTTGCAATTACTTTGGCAAGAAGAGTTTCGGAGCTTCAAGCCCTGTCTATTAAGCCACCGTACTTGATTTTCCACAAGGATAGAGTATCACTTAGGCCTAATCCATCCTTTGTCCCAAAGGTCTGTTCTAGTTTCTGCCTCCAACAATCTCTAGAGCTACCGGTTTTCTTCCCAAAATTCTCCAATGAAGCAGAATACACTCTTCATAAATTGGATGTTCACAGGCAGTTACGCTTCTATTTAGACAGGACTCAGCAACCGTAAGTCAGACCAGTTGTTTGTGTCCTTCTCAGATAATAAACTGGGCCAAACCATCACAAAAGCTACTATCTCAAAATGGATCAGAGATTGCATAACTCAGACTTATTCTTCTTCTTGAATAAGCAACTTACAACATCTATCAAGGCTCATTCTACCAGAGCTATGGCTACTTCTATAGCTTTTCATTCCAAGCTCGCTATATCAGAAATCTGTGCTGCGGCTACTTGGTCCAATCCGCACACTTTCATTTCACACTACAAATTAGATGTGGCATCCAGAGGCGGAGCTTCATTTGGTTCCACGGTACTCAGGAGTGTTTTCCAGTGAGCCACCAAGGATTCAGGTGCTAGAGGCGCTGTCCCATCATTCAGAATGTAGGCGAGATAGGATCACATAACATCTTTTAGTTATGTACTCACCATAACTTCAGATGTTTGGGATCCATCTCGCCTACATTCCTAATACCCACCCTCCTTCCCCCTGCCTTGGAGATCAGAAGAGATTGAACGGTTTTGAGTTCTACTGTTTTATCTTGTTTCATCTGACGATGTTATATAAGCAGGGTGTGCATGTGTGCATGTATGCGGACAAACTAGATCTGGGGGACTGGTAGTGGTGCATCCTGGGATATGGTAAGCTCAGCCAGTAAGAGACTTCGCTCTTTGGCATAAGCGTGCCGAGTCGGAGCCGAGGGATCGGCTCCGAACCCATCATTCAGAATGTAGGCGAGATGGATCCCAAACATCTGAAGTTATGGTGAGTACATAACTAAAAGTTTTCTTACGCCCCTTCCCAATCTAGAAAATCTTTAGCCAGCATACCTCTCAACTGTCCATATTTTTTCTCATAATTGTAGGCTGTTCCTCATAAAATTTTTGGTTTTCTGGCAAATCATTGAAGATTGTCATCTCTAAATGATGACATACATTTGAGTTTCAGACTTCATATCCTTCAGAAAAATGCATGCTAACACAAATTCTGTTACTCCAGCAGCTTTTTGAGTTTATAAGAACAATGTTTAAGATCTGTCCCTGCTTTTGGGCTGTTGTCCCCCCATTATTTCAGACATTGCCCAGATTTCTTCACTAAGAGTCTGAGAGGTGTTCTAGTCAGTAGTACCTGAAAAGTTGCCCTTCCCTTGACGCTAACCAGAGTGAACTTCATGGACAACTGATGCTTCTCTCTAATGACTACAGGTCTAATAGTAATTATGTCTAATGCAGTATCCTTCTTAGTAATGGTTTATTTGTGCTCCACCAGGACAGATTACAGGCCATTAGGAGAATGTGATACAGCTGCAGTTTCAACACAGCTTACAGTTGCATAATAACTGAAGCCGACATGAAATACAGGTGTAGGACAGATTTATTAAAGAGCTAATTAGTTTTAACTTATCAATTTATTACAAGGCATCCTCAGTAACAAGCTCTTTATAAAATACTTTTAAAGAAGATACTCAGTAAATCACATGATCTTGCTGATCAACACATAATGTATATCTGGGAAACCACAGGTAGAATACAATTAAAATACAAAATAAAAAAAATAAAAGATATGAAAGAAGAACTTGCAAGCTGAAAAAATTGTAACTATCCAAAACTGACATATATATTAGAAATGTTGCAACCTGGCTGTTTTAATTTTAATAAAATTTGAATGTCACCAGAATCATTAGTACCTTGAAAAGCTGTGGCAGTTAACTTTGCTTGGCACTCTACTTCCCACTAATTCCCAGTCACCTCTAATATCTATGTCTTTGCCATTGATTACAAATAAATAAGTAAACTTGCAAAACGTCTCACTTAACACAATATCTAAATAATGCATTTTTTGTGTTTTAATTTGCAGTGAAGGGTTTATATATTCTTTGGTTTAGATGTCTAAGCGTTTAGAAAATTACTCTCATAGACAAATAATTATAATGCTTATTTGGATCTGTACTCATAACATGCAATTTGGATTTTAATTTATACACCTGCACTGTTGGCAAAACCTGCAAGAAGTGATAGTATATTTCCAGCTGTAAATGGATGTTCTAGTGTCATAATTTTCTAAAATGCTCTTAATATTTCTTTTTTTTTCACTAGAAGTAAAGATTATTAGGCATTTCCTACAACCTTTAACATTTGTATGTGACCTTTTAAATGATTTAATTTTTTTGTCTGCTGCATATTTTGTATAGCATGAGCCTTTATGATGCAATTTAAAATGAAATGTTGACATCTTTCAACTATTGTATTACTTTTATGTACATTAGTTTAAACTGCATTCAAAATCTCTGCCAAAATTGTCTTTTCCCAGTATTGTAGAACTAGCTCAGAATAACACAGATCTATCAGTATGCTGTACAGTGACCTCACCACAAATCATTCTTACTAAGTCAGTATTATAGATTCAAGTTTTGAAGTTCAAGCAGCCTTCCCTTGGTTGATATTTCCGTAAGATTATAAAGCCAGTTACTGCTAGTGTGAAGCTAGGTGTTAATAAAGGCAGTTTTGTGAAAAATTAATGGAAGGAAAACATTTATGTATATATCAATTTTAATTACTGTCCAAGAATTCAATATTGTACATGGATCATTTTGCCACAGATTTGAAACACGAAATTGAATTCAAATATTTCAAAACAAATTATACCTCTTGTGCATGTGACTGTTCCACATAAAATTATATTAACTATAGTAAAAATACAACTTATTGCTGTAAATGAATTCCAAAATATAACTTTTTCCCCATTCATTTAAAGTAATGCAGTTGCTATAGTTACCCCATCAGAATGATATTTTTGATGATGATAAAGCTTGTTGAATATAAAAAAGTTAATATGTAATACCAATTCAAGCTAACATTACACAGGTTCATAGGTGATCATTAGGCTAATGACCCTAAATGGCCTTTTTAAGCCTAATAACAGCAGCCAGCACTTCACATCAGCAAAACCATTTATTTAGTATTATTTCATTAATGAAGAGACTGGTTTCAGCAACTCCATGCCTTCATCTGTGTTAAAGTTCCAAACAAAAATGCCACATTAAAATATGCAAGTGATGGAACACCATTAGAAAATCACTGCCCGTTTAAAGAGACAGCATTACTTCATCGAGCCCTGGTGAAAATAAAGCCCCCAGTCTCACTATCCTGGAATATTTCTTGTTATTCAGGATGCCATGCCAACCTAACTTATTATATGATGCTAGATTAATCCTGTCACTAATGGTGAAATTAAACACAGCAGAAGGATGTTTCTGGACATGCTTATGTAATGCATTGGACAGGTGGCCATTTCTGATATAACTCATATGCTCAAAAATCCTAGCCATTCTTCCCAAATGAACTGAACACATGATAGTCAAAGTCCACTCATTTTACAAGGGATATAAGCTGGGCAAGAATAGTTGAGTGTTTACATGCATCTTATTTCTAATAGGGATGATTCCTCGTCCACCGATCCAAATTGTGCTTGAATAAATTCAGAGTGGAACACTGCTTCACATGGATGGGAAACCTGTTCCAGAAAGGTGGTAGTGTCTGAGATACATGCCTGTCCCTATAACATGTCTTATGTATGTTGTTGAGAAGTATTAAGTCCCTAGATCAGGTGTTTCTGATGTTATTGTTTTGTTGATGTGCAACAGGTACATAAGTGCTGGATCAGAGGATGCTTTGTAGGCCAGACATAGATCTTCTCTCAGCATTCTGTAGGAAACTTGAGTTGAAGGCTTTGAGGTGGTTCACATATGGCATGCTGTCTACACCATATACAGTGGATATACAAAGTTTAGACACCCCTGTTAAAATGACAGGTTTTTGTGATATAAAAAAATGAGACCGCAATATTCTGTAGGAAACTGAGTAGGCAGCCTATGAGACGTGATATGTTGTAATCGTTATACCTAATTTTTCTACATTATCCTGTTTTCTACAGCTTTATGTAACCGTAATCCTGCTTGTACAAACTGTTTTGAGCCACCTAGAGTGTATTATATGTTAAATCTGCCACATAACTTAGCACTCGAGAGTTTAGGATTTAATATAACTGATTAGTGTTTTATGTAGTTAATGCGACATTAGAGCTGCAACTTTATCATGCTCTACTAGATTGTTTGCTTAATAACTGAACTTTACATCTTAAGCCTGTTATTTCCCGCCTAAGGATTGTTTTTGCCATCCATTGATAAATTATTGTGTACTGTGCTGAACTGCATGCTTGTTACAGGACGCTGATTGTGGAAGTAGAGTGCATGATTTTATGTTTTGTTTTTAATGGCATGTTAAGGTCCCAAGTCATAGTTCACTACCCATTTCCAGCCTTATATGTTGCGATAGATGAAAAATTGTTGTCGCTAACAAGCACTTTAATTCATTTGATATTTGACTCTCATACAGTTGTACTACCTTAAAACATTCAGGCTAAGAGATAGAAATTGGTCTAGTATATATATCATTCTCCAGGTACTACTTGTCTGCATGCCTCTGCTTTCTGAAATATCTCCTGCTCCCAGAAAGTCACATCCGTCTGAAGACCTGACTAGGGAATTATAACACTGTCCACCTGTAGACATAGGTAGAAATCCTTGTGACTAAGTTACAAATTAATTCAAACAAAAATATATTTATTATCTGTGTTTACATTGCCCCAGAGAAAAACATAGGCACTCTAGAAGACATAGTTCAGTGGATTTCCACTACCTACCCTCAAAAAGCCATCATTCTTGTGGACAGGTCATCATCTGTTACTGTTGTATATTAAAAGCGCAATATATACGCTAGCCCTGGGTCATCAGCACTGAGCAGCATCCCCTTAATTTCCCTTTATGACTGCTTTAGACTACAACAAATACAAACGTTTTTTCAACTGTGTAAATGTTGTAAAGTTCACACAAGAGCACAATTTGGCCAGTTAGACTAGACTTGCTCAAAGTATTGGTGAAAAGACTAGTTTTGCCAGCTTACTTCACTGCTCCAATACAGCAAAAATGCAGCTGCGGTAGTACACCACAAAGTGAAACTGCTGTAGTAAAAAACGCCTAAGCGCTGGTACTTACAGGCTGGGTGAATATTGTTGCTCAGTATAGGCCCCTCTCTGCTCGCCCTGCGGGCTTGCTTTGCTCCCTTCCCTGCCCCCTATTCCCACCCGCCCCCAGTATATCTAAATATATAGTAACTTAGCCACTCCCTCTCTTCTCTCCTCCCCATCGCACTGTTACACATCACCAAGGGATCCTCCCCTCTTTACCCGTACTTCCTCCTTCCCCATTGCTACCCATGTACCCCAATATGGCCAACTATCCTACTATGTTTGGATCAAAATATGCACTACTATCTCTCTTTATACTAATGTTTACTTTCTACTCCCTCACTGCCTATGAAAACCAATACTACATTGGATTTCACTTCTCAAAATATCAAATGACCACCTCATATCCCTTAAATAGAACAGCCCTTATCTCCTTACCCTTTACTTCTAAGCTCACACAATCCGTAATGTATGGATACCCTGTTAGAGCCTCAATATCTAACCACAAGGAAAAACACTACCTAAAACTACTAAATAAGGTTTTAAAACTAATAATTACACAACACTATAGCCTTGTAGTAGATGGTGATATTCACCCCAACCCTGGCCCATCCACACCTGAAAAAAACAGCTTTTGTGCAACTAACTCCTTTCACAAAGCATGCCTTAGCAGACTCAGTAACTCTCTCCTGACCTTCCACCTAAATTCCAGAAGTGTCAACAGTAAAGTTCACAACTTGCATGCACTGTTAGCAGTCAACTTCCCTGGTATATTGTGTCTCACCGAAACCTGGCTCAAACCTGCTACAGAAGATAATGAGATACTACCACCAGGTTATAATATGCATAGAATAGATCATAACGAAAAGAAAGGGGCCGGGATTGCAATACTGTATAAAAACACATTGCAAGTCACCATGGACCCCTTAAAAGACTCCTCCATTCAATAAGGTAGAAATCCTTGTGACTAAGTTACAAATTAATTCAAACAAAAATATATTTATTATCTGTGTTTACATTGCCCCAGAGAAAAACATAGGCACTCTAGAAGACATAGTTCAGTGGATTTCAACTACCTACCCTCAAGAAGCCATCATTCTTGTGGACTTTAACATTGACTGGCTCCCCTGCTCAGCTGAATCTCCTCGCAGCCATATAAATCTCTTCGGCTTTAATCAAATAATACCTACTCCTACCAGGATTAATAAATCCTCGAACTGTGAAAGTATTTTAGATTGGATACTTATTAACAGTCACCCCCATTTGTATAAATCTGGCACCCTCCCTGATGACTTCAGTGACCACTACCTCAAATGCATTATTAAACACAAGAGAGGCAACATGCACCAAGCCAAATGTAAAACTATTAGAAATAACAAAAACTTCAACCCTATTAACTTCCAAAAAGAACTTAGCTCTGTTAACTGGTCAGTCTTAAAGCAACTACCACTAGAGGAAGGTGTAGCCTACTTTAATGCCAAATTGTTGACCATACTCGACTCTCACGTACTGCGGTGGTGGTGCTGCGGTAGTGTTGTCACCTCACAGTAAGATGTTGTCCTGTTCGATTCTCAGCTAGAGCATCTTCTGTGTGGAGACGTGCGTGAATGGGTGTACCTTCGTTGAAGGTTGTGCATCAGGCCCGGCAACTCGGCACGTAAAAATCTGCTGCCAATCATTAGTGGACCGGAGTTCCGCTGTGGTGACCCCTAACCGGGAAAAGCTGAAAGACACAACAACTCGACTCTCACGTTCCCTCTCGCACCATCAGAGCTAAATCAAATGCAATGACCTGGCTTTCTAAGGAAACCAAATCAAAAATTAGGCTTAAGAATAAAGCCTGGCATATCTGGCATACTACCAAAGCCCCCTCTTACCATCTGAGCTACTCTCAGCTTAGAAATGATACAAAAAAATCCAAACTACTTGACAAGAAAAACTATTACAATAATTTCCTACAAAAAAAACTGTCAAATCCCCAAAAGTTCTGGGCAGGTATAAACCAAATCCTGCACCCAGGTCAATCTACCACTCCCACTCCATCTAATACCGCCCAGGAATCCCCTGAAAATATTGCTAATACCTTTAATAATTTTTTCACCGAAATAATCCCGTCCGTAGCCAAAAAACCTAATACGACAAGCACCAATACTATGCTAAACACCCCTACTATATATCCATTTTTCAACCTCCAAACATTTTCTGCCAACTTCATTTGTGCTTTAGTTAAAAAATTAAAACCTACCACCCTATCAGCTGACCTCCTACCAGCAGAGTACTTACAAAAAGCCATTGCATATCCCATTGCCATCCTAATCAATAGAACCCTAACAGAGGGCACTATCCCAACCATCTGGAAAGTATCCCATGTCATTCCACTACATAAGGGGGGAAGTTCTACAGAACTATCCAATTATAGACCCATAGCCATCCTTTCACCACTAGCAAAGATCATGGAGAAATGTGTCCACAAGCGTCTTATGCACCATCTTACCCAGAACAACATACTAGGTAACTCCCAACATGGATTCAGGCCTCAACACAGCACCACTTCTGCCCTTCTCTCTTTCACTAATGCTATCCACCAAAATCGGAATAACAGCATGCTTTCATCTGCCCTTTTCCTGGACCTATCAAAGTCCTTTGATATGGTCGACCACTAGCTTCTTTTACAAACACTTAAAACCATTTCCCTGGACAACCTTGCCATTCAATGGTTCCGTTCCTATCTAAGTGGTAGACAGCAAGCTGTCCTTTGGCAGGATAAACTGCCCACCCTGCTACCTCTCACCCTCGGAGTCCCCCAGGGGTCTATCTTAGGTCCTCTACTCTTTTCAATTTTCATTAATAACCTCCATTCGTCATCCCTGAAGCAACCTGTATTCAATACGCGGATGACTCCACACTAATCTGTACTGCCTCTTCCCTGTCCAACTTACAAACCTTAACCCAGAATACATTTCACACAGTTGAAAACTGGCTCGCTAATCACCACTTGCTTTTAAGCACAAATAAAACTAAACTACTCCTGTTCACTCCAACCAGTAGATCCACCCCCCTCACCTTCTCCATAACCTCCACCAATGGCTCCTCTATCACTCTTGAGACCTATACTAAGCTCCTAGGTGTCATAACTGACAATAATCTCAGATTCAACCTGCACATCAATAAAACTATCAAAACCATTAATAAAAAGCTTGGCTTACTATATAGAAATAAATCCTTCCTAACCCCATTAGCAAGGACTGCTACCGCCCGAACCCACCTACTCTGAACCCTTTCTCACCAATCTGAATAAAACTGAGCTAAATAAACTTACTCGCAGCTGTAACCATATAGGTAGATTTGCCATGGGCTCTTCATACAGGACCCATCATTGCCTTAACCTTAAGCCCCTCGGATGGCTCGAACTACCCACATTAATCCAGTATAACCAGCTCATTATCACCCACAAAATATTATACAAACCCGAAAGCACTCCAGTTCTAACAAATATCCTAAAACCATATCATAATCTCGGACCACTCAGATCATCCAACAAATCTCTTGTCCAAATTCAAAAAGCATCTAATTCTGCTGGTAACTCCCTGTTTGCTAACTTTGTTGGAAAAACATGGAACTCTCTCCCAACTATTCTTACTTGGGAACCCTCACTAAACCAGTTCAAAAAAGGCCTTAAACAGTACCTTATGGGACATTGGCTCTGTCCCTGTACCAACCCTAAGTAACTCCTACCCTAAATCATCTGTCTTATGTAAGCCACTTCTATAGGTTTATAGTTTCATAGGTAGGTACTAGGTTATCGACCTTGGGGCCTATACAAGCCCAGCCAAAAAGGTACCCTGGCTTTTGCCACCTAAGAAAATTATTTTCCTGTGCCACTGTTGAGCAGTGCCACAGAGGTGATCCCTGGGGTGAATTTCCTATTTCCCATCCAATCATCAAGATTTTTCTTGAAGAGTGCTAATGAGGAGCTTTGTTTGATATAGATAGGTAGTTTATTCCAGAGTATGGGAAGTCTCTGGGACAGGAATCTATCCCTCCGGCATGTTCTGTTTATTGTGGTAACAAGGTTTAGGTCCCTAGAGCGTGGAGCTCAGAGGGATTGGGATTTCTTTAAGTGGAGCATGTCCAACAGCTCTGGGTTTGACATAGCTTTGTATGTTAGGCAGAGATCACCTCTAAGTAGGCGATATGTGACGGAGTAAAGCTGGAGTTTTTTGAGACGGTTCATGAGGGCATCTGTTTGAGGCTGGTAATCCTCTTTGTGAGGTATTTCTGCAGCCTTTCCAGTTGTTGTAGATGTCTTGTGAGGTACATACCAAAAGGGGCGTTGTACTCTATAATGGGTCTAATGAGTGATGAGTAGAGGGGAACAATGAGCCACATCTGTCTGATATGTAACAAAAATCTTTATTCTCCCTCTCTAAGACCACAGAGTATGTAATTTTGTAAATAAGCTGTAGGTAACTTGTAAATAGGTTCTACTTCATTATGTGCTGCTTAACAACTCTAGCATATATCCCTGCTTCTGCCATATTCAACATGTATTTTGTAATCACTCTCATTTTTGTGTTAGCCCCCTCTATGGGGCCACCTCTCCAAGTACTGTATAGATATTATTGTTTTTTATAAGTGGAATTGTTTACTTTTGTAACCTGGAGCTTTTCTCCCTGGGCCACCGCTGAAAATGGACATGTATCCAGTCGGACTATCCCGGTCAACAAATGTAAAATAAAATAAATAAATAAAATAAAAATAAATAGTTTCAAAACTTTTCCCACCTTTAATGTGACCTATAACCTGTACAATTCAATTGAAAAACAAACAAATCTGTTAGGGCAAAAATATAAAAAATAAAAAACATACAATATGCTGGTTGCATAAGTGTGCACACCCTTAAACTAATACGTTGTGTGTGCACACCCTTAAACTAATACTCTGTTGAAGCGCCTTTTGATTTAATTACAACATTCAGTCTTCTTGGGTAGTAGTATATCAGCGTGACACATCTTGACCTGATTATGCAGTTGATAATACATGCCACATTTACATGTTCTCACTTGTATCTTAACCATGCAGTTATAATTCTAAAGTATCTCCAAAAGATAATGTTTATTACTAATTAAAATTCATAAGTGAGAAAAAGGTGTTTTATATTTTATGTGTGGGGTGTGTGGTTTATAAATGTGTCAACAAGTGCTGTGGCATCACTTTATAAAGTTTCAAGGTGTACATTTTTTGGTAATACTGATGTGACGTGTACTTTGGGTGGATGTTTAACAGTTTGCTCCTGCAAGACAGTGCATTTGTTTGGGTCATTGGTGGTGTCTGTTTGAATATGAATTAAACTTGTATTTTGACAGAAAGAGATATTTAAATTGCTAAAAGATGCATCTATATGGGATTGTGTTGCCACTGACTCTTTTGTTAAACGTTCAAAGCTTTATTGTTATAATAGGACATGTTTTTAAAAAGTCAGCAGTAGAGATGAGATAAATTTGACAATTTTTTTAAATTTTTGTTTTATTCATCATCGTAGGGAAACATTACAGGAATATGCCTGCTTGTGATTAAGTGCAGGTGTTTTTGGTTTATTTCAATGTTTCAGTGCATGTGTACAGTTTCGGTAGCATTGTCGCCACACAGTAAGATGCTGTTCAGTTCGATTCTCAGCTAGAGTGTTTTCTGCGTGGAGATATGCATGAATGGGCGTACCTTTGTTGAAGGTTGTGCGTCAGGGCTGGTAACTCGGCACGTAAAAATCAACTACCAATCATTAGTGGACCGGAGTTCCACTGTGGTGACCCCTAACCGGGAAAAGCCGAAAGGCACAATTCTTCCACATTTTATTAAGGATCATAGGAGATTAATAGGCTATTGACCCAGATGTCATTTTAAGCTTAGCCGTTTCAACTCAATGTAATACTGTAGAGGTACTAGTCAATACCCAGGATTGCATTTAGTGATGACTGCCCATGTCCAAGAGGGTTGTGGGCACTATCCCCGGTAAGAATTTACTGTACCCATCCACTCATCCAGGTTCATCTTGAACAGTGTCATAGAGGTGCTCTGTTTCACATGAATTTGTAGCCTGTTCCAAAGATGTGGCAGTCACTTTGATATAAGTCTGTCCCTCCAACATGTCCTATTTAAGTTGCGGGCCATATTTAAGTCCCTGGAATGGGTAGCCCTAGACCCATTTGATTTACTGATGTGCAGTAAGTTCATTAGGTTTGAGTCTTGGGTTGTTCTGTAGGCCAGAATAAGTCTCCCCAAGAAGTCTATATGATACAGAGTATAGTGACACAAATTTTTTTTTTAGTCCATGTAAGACGCATGCTGGAAGCCCTTGATCTTCTGTGTTCTAATCGCTGTAGATGCTTAGTACAGTACATACCGAATGGGGCATTATACTCAATTATGGGCCGAATAAGTGCCAACTATTGGGTGGTTATATGCCTTTACTAATCAAGTGAGCTGTGTAGAAAGCTTTCCTTACAATGTTAGACATGTGGTGGTTGAAGTTAAAATTGCGGTCAGCCTCTGTAGACATGTGGTGGTTGAAGTTAAGGTTGCGGTCAACCTGTGATCCCAGGTCCTTTACCTCTTCATGGGTACTTATGTTATTGATTTGCTAGTGTAGTGTGAAGGGAAATTGTTTGTGCTGAAGGGAATGATTATGCATTTCTTTGCATTCAGTTTGAGACCCTAGACTAATACAGCGGTAGCTGGTCTGTGTGAGACCATCCTGGAGTATACTGACATCATTTGGGGATTCAATGACTGCACTTTGCAGTTGTCTGCAAACTTGGTCAGCCACAACCCTTTAGTTTTGACCTGAACTTCTGAGAAGTATATACCAAACAGTAGGGGGCCCAGCACTGACCCTTGTGGCACCCCGCTGGTAACAGGTCTGCTGGTTGATGTGGAGTTGCCCACTTTTTTAATTATTTAATTATTTAACATTTGTTTGCTAGGATAGTCTGACTGGACAGCAAGTGTCTGTTTTCAGTGGAGTCCTGGGGAGAAAAACTCCATAAGTTTACAGAGAGAAGAAAAATTTACAAAAGAGATATTACAGAGTAGTAGCATACAGATTGTAGACTTTACAGCCATTAGTATATAATAAAGAGGATAGTACCCCTTTTGGTTGAAAATACAAGTGTACAAAATATACAATGAGAGTAGATAAGAACCTGGTAGAGCACTGCAAGATATTTCACAATTGAATAAGAGTATATAAATGTTTGATCTGAAGTAGGAGATTAATTTGTCTGCAACCTGTGGGTTATGGATCCGATATCGGATCCGAACCGGCATGGTTTACCAGCTATGGATCCAAGCTCTCAGCTCCTCCCCTCACCCATAATGCCCTGCTCTACCCTCATGACCTCAGATCTCGTTTGCCGCACATGGTGACCAGATTGTGTTTTTCCAGCTCTCCAGCTAAGTGCTAATTTTAGTGTTTAAAGTACTCAATTTTCAAAGTTTTTGGTTAATTTTGTGTGAAAGTGTAGGTTTCCCTCTTGTATTATTACTTTTTTAGAGTTTAAAACTTAATTTTATATCCCTCCCCTCGCTGGTAGCGTAGTGTGTGTTTGGGCCTGTGAGTGGTTTTTTTTGTTACTTGTACTTTTTAGTTCTAGTAACTTTATTTTTTGGTTTTTGGGATGTCTGAGCAGCCCAAAGCTATTTTTTCCAAGTGCTCAGAGTGTGGCCATAAGCTTTCCCCAGCTGATGGCCACACTCGGTGTGTTAGATGCATGGGGGTTGAACACCTCACATCTGGATGTTCCATTTGTGCAGGGTTCAACCCCAGGGCATTGAAGGAGCGGAGGTCCAAGCTTGTTTTGGCGGGTCTTTTGCCGCCGGACTCGCCCGCCTCCGCCTCGGGGTAACTGCACACGGTTGTTCCTCTCCTCCCCTCCTCCTCCTGGGACTCAACCTCCCGCTTCTGGTTTGGAGGAGAGGGAAGCTAGAAGAAGGACCGTGGGAGAAGCACCATAAGCGGCGGGCCGAGACCTCTGTTTCGCCCCGCCAGCCAAGCGGGCTTCTCCCCCGGCCTCCTTGTCTGCTGGCTCTCCCCCTCCTCGGCTCCGGTCTCCAGTGTGTTTTTCACTGGGACCTGAGGAGGAGGAGACCCGATCTCCGTCGAGGCTATCGAGGAGGCACTCAAGGCCTACCTCGGTAGCCTTGTCGAGATCAACTTATAGCCTGTCGGACGCTGATCTGGACCGGATGATGAGAAGGTTCATCCAGGCCCAGATGCAGATGGGAGTGCTCTTGCCTCCCCCCCCCCCTCTGGGGGGGATCTTGACCCCCTTTTTCAAGCCAATTGCTCCTTCTCCGACCCGGGTTCGGAGCAGTTAGAGCCGAGCAGCTTCGGAGCCGGGGGTGGGTCGGCGCCGATAGTACTTGGTACTTCGGATCCGACCCTGCCCTCGAGTGCATCGGATCCGACCTCTCGGAGCCTGGATCCGAGCCGGATCCGGGGATCAGTGCTCCTTCGCGCCGCCTGTGTCGGAGCGCACTGTCCTTCGATCCGGCGCCGGCCGCTCGATCCACTCTTCGGATCCGAGGGGAGCCGATTGTCGGATCCTTTGGTCGAGGTCGGCTCCCTTCGCTTTTGATGTCGTGGAGAGGGCCCTGTTGAGGGTCTCCGACCCCGGCACTTGTTTCGGCTCTGTCCCGCTCCCTCTGCACTGGGTCAGGCTTCCACCATCCGCCCTTGGGACAGCCCGCTTGTGCCCCAAGCTGTTCCCTGGAACAGGTTACTGCTGCGGAGTCCTCTGACAGCCCCCAGAGGATGTTCCTCGCAAGCATACGTGCAAAGGAGGCACATTGACTCCCGAGTCTCTCACGGAAGACACGATTTGGAGGAAGGGAAGGCTCCCCACGGTCACCCCGAGGATGTCTCATTTGGAGACATCATGGAAATGCTCCGCATAAGGGGTGGTCTGCCCCAAGTCTTCCTCGGACGAGTCCGTGTTCTTGGAGGCATTTGAAGCGGGCCCATCTACCTCTTGGGTGTCCCTCCTGCCGACCCCTGGTGGACCTCATTACCACCAGGGCGTGGAAGGAACCGGACACCGTGGAGCCAATCCCTAAGAGGCCCGACCGGATCCTCAGTCCACCGGCTGACTGTGCCCATTGGAGTAAGGGGCCTCCGGTAGATGCCATGTTGACGGCGGCGGCCACCAAGAGGGAACTTGCTCAGGAGAGTCCCACAGTCCATCCCCCGAGCAAGGAGTCTCGGATGATGGACCGCTTGGGGAAGCGGATGTTTAGTTCAGCGACCTTCTCGGTAAGGGTGTTGAACTACCTGGCACACGTGATTAGGATGCAGCGCGATCTTATTAAAGAATACGCTGCATCTCCCCCAGAGTCCATGTCGGAGGAGGACAAAGTGCTGCACTCCACCCGCATGGCCACTCTTAGATCAGTTACCAATACCTCTATGCGGCTACTCTCCCATGCTACGGAAGGCGCCGCTAGAGCCGCAGGGGCAGGTCTAGTCACTAGACGTCAGGCCTGGCTCCGTCATTGCGATTTCAGAGCCCTTCAAAGCGCCATTTGCGAATGCCCCTTTGATGGTTCTGCCCTCTTTGGCAAAACCGTCATGACACTTTGACCCAGAGTGAGAAGGACGGGAAGATGCTGTCTGCCGTTGGAATCCGCTTCTCTGCACCCCAGAGGCCCTATTCTAGGAACCAAAAGGGTCAGAAGAAGATGTGGTTCCGGAAGTCGCAGCAATCCCAGCCTGCTCCGGACAACCAGTCCTTCCGTGGCAGAGGAGGACAGGGAGGACGCCGCCCTAGAGGCAGAGGGGCTCCCAGGAACTTCGGGTCCAGAGAAACCTTCTCTGAACGGCCCGCGCAGCAACCCTGAGGGGCTGCCCGACTGCTCCACTCTGGAGGCAGTCGGGGACGCCGAGCACCTAGCAGCATGGGAGTCCATCACATCAGACCGCTGGGTTCTCCAGATCATATCCAGAGGATACCGCATCCCATTTCGTCACTTACCAAAATTGAAGTCCCTCCCAGACGTTCCACCCGGTCAACAGGAGGCCGCTTTGGCAGAAATTGGCCATCTGCTAAAGAAAAGAGCCATCCAGCCCGTCCCCCCAGACCAGATCGGATCAGGGTTCTACTCCAGGTTCTTTTTAGTGCCAAAAAAGATGGGGGGATCTAAGACCAATTTTAGACCTTTCTCTCTTGAACCTGGCAGTTCCCAAGGAGAAGTTCCGAATGGTCACTCTGCAATCTATTCTCCCCCTTCTGGGAGAAAATCACTGGATGTGCTCCATAGACCTCAAGGATGCTTACTACCATATTCTAATGGACAGGCGCTCCAGGAGGTTTCTCCGCTTCCGGCTGGGAGCCAGTCACTACCAGTTCCAGGTCCTTCCCTTTGGTCTCACCACAGCCCCCAGGGTGTTCACCAAAGTATTAGCAGTGGTAGCGGCCCACCTGAGGCTTCAGGGGGTGCAGGTCTTTCCCTACCTGGACGACTGGCTCCTTACCGCCCCAACAAGGCATCTACTACTATTGGCACGAGACTCCTTTCTCCATCTTGCTCCCAGTCTGGGCATCACTATAAATACAAAAAAATCCAACCTAGCACCCACACAGTTCATAGATTTTATAGGGGCCAGGTTAGACACAAGGAGCTTAAAAGCCTTCCTCACTGCGGACAGAGTTCAAAATCTGCAGCTCCAGGTGCGGGCCATTCTCCACTCAAGTTCAGTTCCGGCGGAGTTGGTCCTGAGGGCTCTAGGGTCCATGGCATCTGCTATAGCACTTCTTCCTCTCGCCAGGCACAATGTGCGCATCCTCCAGTGGACTCTCTTAGTACAGTGGTCGTACCTTGCTCTTCCTATGCATCATACCATTGCGATCAGCAAGGCTTGCAAGCGGTCCCTCCTGTGGTGGCTTCACTCTCCAGATCTCCACGGAGGCCGCCCATTTTGTGCTTCTCCCCCTCTCGCCATTGTGACCACGGACGCCTCCCGCCTCGGGTGGGGGGGGCATTTTGCAGGCCGGACCGTCCAAGGCACGTGGAACGATTTAGAGACCTTACTGCATATCAACGTTCTAGAGATGAGAGCAGTGCTCTTAGCGTTGCTAGCACTTCAGGACTTTCTTCCCTTGGGAACAGTTGCGATTCAATCGGACAACATGTCGGTTGTCTGGTATATCAACAAGCAAGGAGGAACCAGGTCTTACCCTCTTTGTCGAGAAGCCATGAGAGTTTGGGAATGGGCAATCTCCACCAACCGCTTTCTCATAGCAACGCATTCCGGTCGGTCCAACATCCTGGCGGACAAGCTCAGTCGCACCATTCTGACCCCTTACGAGTGGTCTCTCAATACACAAGTAGCGGAACGCATATTCGCACGGTGGGGAACTCCTTCTTGCGATCTTTTTGCCTCTCCCTCAAACACCAAGTGTGACAGTTTTTTCTCTCTGATACCTCCTCCAGGAGGTTCCCCAAGAGACGCTCTGGTGCATGCTTGGCCACCCGGTCTTCTGTATGCTTATCCCCCTTGCCTCTGATTCTCCAAGTTCTTCAGAAAGCCTCTCGGTGGGGTGCAGAATGATTCTCATTGCTCCGTTTGGCCTCGACAGATCTGGTTCCCCTTCCTAAGGTCTCACTCGGTGAATCCCCCTTGGATTCTAGATCCCATTCCGGATCTGATATCTCATCCATCCCGCCTATCTCCTCCGAACCTGGACAACCTGAAGCTGATCGCTTGGCTGCTCCAGTTTCACTCTTGATCAGGACTCCCGGTATTTCGTCCCCTGTTAAGGCGATCCTGGTGGCAGCTCATAAACCGTCCACTAGGAAAGTCTACCGTAGCAAGTGGAAACGGTTTTCTTTGTGGGCGGAGCGGCAAGGCCTGAACCCCTTCACAGTTCCTCTCCCTTTAGTGCTTGATTTCTTAACCACTCTTTTTAACGATGGTGCCAGCAGTTCCACAGTCAAAGTTCAACTTGCGGCAATTTCACATTATCACATTGGTCATGACTCCAGTCCACTCATGTCGGCCAAGTTGTGTAAAATTTTCCTTAAAGGTACTTTCCTTCTCAGGCCCCCTGTAAAACAAGCAGTTCCTCCCTGGGACCTTTCCTTAGTTCTCCAGGCCTTGACCGCCCCCCCCTTCGAACCGGCGGCTACGGTAGATCTCAAATTCTTGTCGTTCAAGACTGCCTTCTTGGTAGCCATTACTTCGGCCAAGAGAGTTTCAGAGCTCCAAGCATTATCAGCTAAACCTCCTTACTTGGTCTTTCATCCGGACCGTGTTTACCTCAGGACCAAACCCGTCTTTTCTTCCTAAAGTAGCTTCTGAAGCAAACATTAATCAATCCATTAACCTCCCTGTTTTCTTTCCTAAATATGAAAACAAAGGTGAATATAAGCTTCACTCCTTAGATGTTCACAGGCAACTTAGATTTTATCTAAATAGGACGGCTGGTCATAGGCAATCCGACCAGTTGTTCATTTCCTTTGCTAAATTTAATTTGGGCAAGCCAATTTCTAAAGTCTCTGTCTCGCTGGATTTCACAATGTATCTTATTGGCTTATCAAGCTTCAGGAAGGCCCGCACCGGAGGGTGTACACGCCCATTCAACCCGGTCAGTCTCTACCTCGGCAGCCTTTAAGGCTAGGATTCCTCTAGATGATATTTGTGCAGCAGCCACGTGGGCTTCATCTCATACTTTTATTTCCCACTACAAGTTGGATCTTGCATCTAGGGTAGAGCATCATTTGGCTCATGTGCTCCGAATATCCTTCCATGATGGCCCAAGATTCAGGTAGCTGGGGACTCTGTCCCACAGGTTGCAGACAAATGAATCTCCTACTTCAGATTTAGAAGTTATGTACTCACCATAACGTTCCATCTGAGTAGGTGTATTCATTTGTCTGCAACCATCCCGCCCTCCTATCCCCCTGGCCTTTCAGTTTCCTGCATATGGTGTGTTACCCTTTTCAGGGTGTTCTTGCTGTTGGCAAACTTGATCTGAGGTCATGAGGGTAGAGCAGGGCATTATGGGTGAGGGGAGGAGCTGAGAGCTTGGATCCATAGCTGGTAAACCATGCCGGTTCGGATCCGATATCGGATCCATAACCCACAGGTTGCAGACAAATGAATACACCTACTCAGATGGAACGTTATGGTGAGTACATAACTTCTAATTTCCATATATACATTCAAGCAAATATACATGAAAGAGGATATATACACACAAACTTACACACACACACACACACACACACACACACACACACACACACACACACACATACATACGGTCATATATAGGTTATTACTCACACATGGATAAGTATAGTTAGAGCGTGTTGTTTGTGTTATCCAGGACAGATGGGGTGTAGAAACATTGAGTGGATGAGGCTTCAGGGGGTCAATTACAGTTGCATAGATGGTTGATGAAAAGGTATGTTTTAAGTAGGCTTTTGAAGGAGGGTGTGGAGTTTTGCAGTTTGAGGTCAGGGGGAAGGTTGTTCCATATTTTTGCTATTTCATGAGCAAATAGTGATAGTGATAGTGATTCCCCAGAGTATAATAATAATAAGCAAGGAACACAACTCACTGCCAAAGACGTTCTCACCAAATGCAAAAGGATAAGTAGATAAAAAGTGAGAACAGTCACCAAAAATCTTCAGCCAGTAGAATCAAAAAGTAGTCACCATAAAAATGTAAAAACCATTTAATGTAGAACAAGGAATGAGCGCTTTCACGTAGTACTAGCTACGCTTCATCAGATACAATTACACAAGACAATTCTCATATAAATACCCAACTTTTTGGCGGGCTCATTAGTTCATTTACTTATTAACACCTTAATTAGTAATACCCTTGCAAAGCTTAAATAGACAATAGTAATAATAATCACAACATCACTCTTTCAGAGAACTGTTAAAAAACACATTACACATTGTGTATCATAGCTCGCTACTTACACATTTTAACATTCTCATGTGTGAGCATTTATTGTTATTATTTTTTATATTTTTTATAATGATGTGCAATATTTGATTTGTAGCAATATTGAAGGGAAGTGTAATGAAGTCGATGTACTGTGGACTAAGCTTCATTACTAATTAAGGTGTTAATAAGTAAATGAACTAATGAGCCCGCCAAAAAGTTGGGTATTTATATGAGAATTGTCTTGTGTAATTGTATCTGATGAAGCGTAGCTAGTACTACGTGAAAGCGCTCATTCCTTGTTCTACATTAAATGGTTTTTACATTTTTATGGTGACTACTTTTTGGATTCTACTCGTGCTGAAGAAGTTTTTCGTGGTGACTGTTCTCACTTTTTATCTACGATTCCCCAGAGTTGTTTTTGCATGTGATGGTTTTGATTAAGGCTTTGTTGGAGGACCAAAGTTGTCTATTTGAATTGTAGAAATTCAGCATGCCAGTAAGGTCAGGGTTTTTTTCGGGATAGTACAGAATTAGATGAGCTAAGCTGAGTTGATGGTACCTTAATAGGTTTGGAAATTCAAGCCAGTTTGATAGTGCGTGTCCGATTTGTGAGCCAGTTGGCAACCCATCTTACAACGGAGGGGTTTACATTCAGTTTGCTAAGTTTCTCGGTAATGCCTGAATGTAGGATTGTGTCGAAAGCCTTTGCAAGTCGAGGTATGCTGTGTGCACACATTTGCCCTCATTAGTGGCCTTGTTCACATTTTCAAAGAATTCCACTAGATTTAACAAGCAGGATCTGACCTTCATGAAGCCGAATTTGATAGAATGGATGGTTTGGAGGTCACCTTTATCTTTATTTATGAGGTCCATAATGCATTCTATGGCCTTACAGATGAGGCCGGTCCGACATGGGTCTGTAATTCCCCAGATCTGTTGCTAGGCCACCTTTGTGAAGGGGAATAACTGTAGCTATTCTCCATTCCACAGGAACAAAGCCTTTGGTTGGGCTATGATTGGAAAGGGTACTTAGTGGTGATGCTAGTTCATGTTTTAGCCTGTTTACAAGGCAGCCTGAGATTTCATCTGGTCCTATAGAGGCCGTGTTCTTTGCCTTGAACAGGGCTTTGAGGACCTGCTCTTCAGATATGTAAGGTGGGGGGGAAGTCTGGGGGAGGGTTTTTTGCAAGTTAGGGGGGGATAAGGGAGTGAAACATTCACCAAACCTATCCGCTACCAGGTTTGCCATCTCTGTGGGGTCAGTGTGTCTGTGTGATACCGTTGACCACCAGTTCTGCATATGCCTGGGTCCTACCCTTTTGGTTACATACATAGTTGTAAAAGGCCTTATGGTTATCCTTGGTAGTACTTGGCTAGGTTTCTCTCAAAGGGGCTCTTGGAGGATTTGACAAGTTGTTTTATTTGCCTATTGAGGCTGTGGAGGATGCTTTTCCATTGTTGGGTCCTTATCTTTGTTTTCTTGGACAGCAACCTTTTGCATTTATTGTAGAGTTTGTTGATGCCGAAGTCCACCATGGCACCTTGATTATACTTTGGGCTTTGGCTTTGATTCTGTGTGGTACAGCCGAGTTTATACACTTATGCAAGTGATTGTACAGGGCTTTAGTGTGTAAGCTTCAGTGTAGTTAGCACTTTCAGGATAGTACAGAATTAGATGAGCTAAGCTGAGTTGATGGTACCTTAATATGTCTGGAAATTCAAGCCAGTTTGATTGTTCGTGTCTGGTTTGTGAGCCAGTTGGCAACCCATCTTACAACAAAGGGGTTTACATTCAGTTTGCTAAGTTTATCGGTAATGCCTGAATGTAGGATTGTGTCGAAAGCCTTTGCAAGCCGAGGTATGTTGTGTGCACAGATTTGCCCTCATCATTGGCCTTGTTCACATTTTCAAAGAATTCCACTAGATTTAACAAGCAGGATCTGACCTTCATGAAGCCGAATTGGGTAGGATGCATGGTTTGGAGGTCACCTATGTCTTTATTTATGAGGTCCGTAATGATGCATTCCATGGCCTTACAGATGAGGCTGGTCAGACTTATGGGTCTGTAATTCCCCAGATTACCCTGTTTACAAGACAGCCTAAGATGTCATATGGTCCCATAGAGACCGTGTTTTTTGCCTTGGAACAGGGCTTTGAGGACCTACTCTACAGATATGTAAGGTGGGGGGAGGTTTGGGGGAGGGTTTGTTGTAAGTTTGGAGGGGATAATTTTCACCAAACCTATCTGCTACCAGGTTTGCTATCTCTGTGTTGTCAGTGTGTGTGTGTGTGTGTGTGTGTGTGTGTGTGTGTGTGTGATACCATTGACCACCAGTTTTGCATATGCTTGGGTCCTACCCTTTAGGTTACATACATGGTTGTAAAAGGCCTTATGGTTATCCTTGGCAGTACTTGCTAGGTTTCTCTCAAAAGAGATCTTGGAGTATTTGACAAGTTGTCTTATTGCCTGAGGAGGGTGCTTTTCCATTGTTGGGTCCTTATCTTTGTTTTCTTGGACAGCAACTGTTTGCATTTATTTTAGAGTTTGCTGATGCTGAAGTCCACCATGGCACCTTGATTTTACTTTGGGCTCTGGCTTTGATTCTGTCTGGTGCAGCTGAGTTTATACACTTATGCAAGTGATTGTACAGGGCTTTAGCGTGTAAGCTTCAGTGTAGTTAGCACTTTCAGCTTGGGGGGGGGTCTTGGAATGCATTTATACCTTCATCTCTGAGGGTATAGTTTGCCTTGGTGAAGTTTTTTAGTCTGATTTCACCCTTTGTGAGCTCTGGTGTTAGTGTCAATTCGAAAGTGTCTGATTTGTGGTCAGTTTTAACTAATGAGGGTCCAACAGTTGCAACAGTGCACCTGTTTGACATGTTGGTGAGGACCAGATCTAGAATGTTTGCTCGTCTTGTTGGGATATGGATAATTTGCTGCAGGGCATTTGAATTCACAGAGTCAAGGAACTTTTGTGCTAGTAAGTTTGGGATAGAGTAGGTTTCCTAGTTGATAGTGGGATAATTGAAATCCCCCATAACCAGTGTGTTTGGTAAAATCTGGATTTTCTTCAGTTTTAAGTAGACTTCATGGATGCCGTGATTCATGGAGGGGGATCTATAAATGGCTAGGACTTGAATGGAGTCTTACCCACCATAACCTGGACCTGGAGTAACTCCATGGAGTTATCCAATCTAACTAGACATGAGGTGAATTTATCTCTAGTATTAATTGAAACTCCACCTCCTTTGGTTTTCACACATTCATTTTGTGGTCTAAAGGTGTAGATGGCATTGTAGCCTAGCAGGGCCGAGGTACTCTATGAGGCCTTAAACCAGGTTTCTGTGACTGCACAGACATCTACATCTTCTATTGATAGAAGTGTTTCCAGGGAGTTTAGTTTTTGGTTTAAGCTCCTAGCATTTAGTAGCATGACCCTTATTTTGTTCTGATTGGTTAATTTCATGTTGGTAATGTTGTTTTCGAGACCATGCCTAAAAAAGGCAGTATGGGGGAGGCAAAAGCCTTTGCCAGCAGCTGAAAGCCTAGGGGTGCCAGGTGAAAACCGTTTATTCATATAGTCCAGTGAGGTATGTCTCAGGTCATTCACACCAACATGAACTATGACTGAGTCATAACGGTACTTGTTGCTGAGAGACTTGAGTGCATGTGTGATTTGGCGAATCCTGGCACCAGGCAGGCAGCTGACGGTGACTTTTTTCTTGTCCAGCCTAGTGAGTGGGACATCCGTGTCTCAGTATTGAGTCTTCAGTGACAAGAAAATGTGTTTTTTGAGCATTATGCCTTACAGGTGGGTGAGACACTGGTATTGCTGTGTGTCATGTATGTTGTGGAGACTGTGTTAGCTCTAGTAGACTTGTGTTTTGGAGGTCTCTGGTGTTTCAGTAAGCTTTTCAAGAGAACCTCTGCTTATGTGGATTTACATGTTTCATGTGTACTTTGTGTATGAGTAGTGGTATGTATATAAGTAGTGGTACTTTGTGACTATGTAATGGTGGGTGAGTTGACAACCTTCTCCATGTTACTGTTTTGAGTGAAAGAGGGCATGGATTCTAGGTTCTTGGTGTAAATACATCTCTTGCACTCTGTACTAGACTGTGTTATTAGTAGAAGGTTGTCCATGTACTTGAGGCAGTTGATACACGGCTTGAAGAGACCCAAGTTAACAAGTTGTCAGGAGAAACAAGGATAGTCCAACTGTCCATAAATGCAAGGTTGAAGACTGTTATCACTAGAGGTGGCTTTTCAGAAACGATCACGGAGGAGCACGGCGAATGGATATTTCTGCCTGGATTTAAGGGAAAATTTGTTGTATTTAAATGACCGAATTTGGTGCACAATTGCTCGGTAGTGTGTGGTGCTGCATGACGTGCAAACAAGCAAAAACCTGCTCAGATGCAGGGCCTAAATACTAGAAGGTAAAACTTGAAAAAACAACTCTAGCAAACTTCAAAAGAACCAATGAGGATGCTTATTCTAAGTCCTAGACAGGCCTCCCTGTACCAGTCAGGTGCCAAGCAACCCAGTTCTCTCACAAAAGTGCAGATAGGTCCCTTCAAATCCAAGATGGAAAACATGCTCAGAAAAACAAACCACTACAAACATTTCCAGAAGTAGCAGGCCTGGATCTGAGCTGTGCTACAGCTACTAGCTACTCTAGTTTTGGCAGGAAACACTAGAGAATATTTAACACAGCAGAAAAATAGCAGTGAGACACTGAAAAAATGTTTAAAACAGCAGAAAATCAGCCAGGAAGCTCTAAAGAATGATTTAAACAGCTAACAGATTAGTTAATTAAGTACTGCTTGGTGGGAAAACCAGAGCAGGCAGAAAAGATGGCTTTAAAACGGTGAAAAAATACCAGTAAATACTTGACAAACAGTGGAAACAAAAAAAGGTTTGCTATACAGCGAGAACAGCAATAAAATTCGATTTTACAGGCACAGTGTAGCAGGCAATTGCAGTATAACTGTGTAGTTTAATACATAGTAAATAAATACAGTATAAAAGTAGGTGGAAGGCAATAAAAAACTGCAATAAATAGTATAAATAAAAAAAAACAGGCAACTTATGTTTTTTTTGGAAGCTCAGAAGCCTCTAGTTTAGTTTCTCAGCTCAGATTTGTGGTTAGTAGTCCACCTCAGTTCAGCTCGGTACAAACAAGGTGAGTTACTTAGATGAAGCATTGTGAATGAAGGTGATTTTGTGAGCATGTTTTATCAGTTTACTGCTGCTTGGACTATTTTTTGTAAATGATAGGAGCAATAAAGATAGATGGTGTTTCGGTTTAGGAGAAGGTTATGAAACTAGCATATTTTGATCCAAGTGGTATCTATACCTGTTAGTGTGAAGCAGACTTTGTTGCAAGGAGTAAGAAAAAAATTAATGTAGATTAATGTACCAGTATATTAAGGGACAGTCTAATCAGAACAGTGTCATGGCCTTTGACAGGAAATGAAGGTAGATCTTAAAGAAATATTCCCTTTCTTGGTTTGTGTACATCTACATTCACATAGCCCAAACTATAAAGAAAGTTAACAAAAAACTTGGTCTCCTTTATAGGAACAGTTTGTCACCACACATACCAAAGCCACTATTGCAAGGACTCACCTCCTATCTATTCTCCTTTATGCCTCCCCTATCTTTACCAACCTTTGCCACAGCGAACTAAACAAAATGGAATCTTGTTACAAGATTGCCAAGTTTGCCACAAATGCCACTCATAGAGCCCATCACTGCCTTGCCCTCAAGCAACTAAAGTGGCTTGAGCTACCTCAGCTACTCCTACTAAACCAACTCTTAATAGCTCACAAGCTCTACTACCTTCCAGAAATAAAACCAGCCCTTCAGCACTTAATTCATCACTATACCACCAGTAGAGCCTTAAGATGCAGTAATCAAAACCTAATCAGTGTCATCAAACATAAAAATAAAGCTGGGAAATCTCTCTTTGCCTGCTCCATTGCTAACATCTGGAACACACTCCCAATTTAGTTAACTTCTATCACCTCCCATCTCCAGTTTAAAAAACTCCTCAAAACCCATTACTTAAATAACTGGCTTTGCTCATGCTACTCCCCAGGTTAATCCATACTCTGCACTGCTGTTAGGAATCTGTCATGATCCAGCTGTTCCAATGATAAGTCCTTTTCATTGCCAGTAGACCTGTGTAACTAATGTAAAGTTCTGAACAGAAAGAGCAACCGTTTAGTAAAAAAAAAAAAAAAAAAAGTAACTCGAGCTTTTCTTCATGCATCATTCACTATTGCAACTACCTAGAAATTGTTAATGCTTGCTTATTTATGCCTATTTGTATTCTTGGATGTATTCATTCTTTGTGTTATGTGGAGCAACTACCTAGAAAATGTTAATGCTTATGTATGCCTGTATGTATTCTTGGATGTATTTATTCTTAGTGTTATGTGGAGCTTTTCTCCCTGGGCCTTACTGAAAATCCCCAGTTAACAAATTTAAAATAAAATAAATAAATAATAAATAAATTCTTACCTTGGTTAGGTTGTGAGTTGAGGGTGAACTTTTTGAGTATGATTTTGGGTAGAATATGGGAAGTATAGAGGATGAAAGAAGATATTTGAAAGGATTTGAACTGAAAGAAAGGGTGACCCTTGAAGGTATAATTTGCTATTGCAATCTTAAAACAATTTGATCATTGTTTATTCATTTAAATTGTAATGGTTTACTCCCTTGTTTGAAGAGTGAATGGATCAAAGTATACTTTTACATGACTATAAGTAAGTAACAAAGGGCCACAGCTCCAAAGGCAAACCAAAACTTTAATCGGTGAGCGTTTTCGTTCACTCAAATCAAATGAACTTCTTCAGACAAATTCAAACAGTAAAACCCCTCCTTATATAACCAAGAAATCACATGACCAATAAAATGCATTACATCACAAGTTTAAAACAGATTCTTAAAAGGCATATACATATTTATAAAGATGTTTACATATACTTTAAAATAATTTTTAAGCACAAAGTGGAGAATTATTAATATATAAAAACAATCAAAAAGGTGCACCCATACAAACCTATAAGTACATAAAATATTATATTATCTTATAAGGACATTCTATACTGAATTTCATAAATTCATTCAGCTTGTGTAAACACACAACAGAACACTGCTCATTAAGGCCTGGGTAACTATGCACGTTTAAGGTAAGTTGCTACCATAACTCTTGTCTTTCGAGTAAAAGGGATGTATGCCCACCTCTAGGGCCGTCGATCACCTTAAATTTAAAGTGGTGTCCTGGGCTGTCCCTAATGTGGTTGGCCAAAGCATTATTTTCTTTACAAATTTTTTATAAATATATATATGCCTTTTAACGATCAGTTTTAAACTTGTGATGTAATGCATTTTATTGGTCATGTGATTTCTTGGTTATATAAGGAGGGGCTTTAGTGTTTGAATTTGTTTACTCTCTGAATTTGTCTGAAGAAGTTCATTTGATTTGAGTCAACGAAAGCGCTCACAGATTAAAGTTTTGGTTTGCCTTTGGAGCTGTGGCCCTTTGTTACTTATTTTATTAGTGCTTTATTTGTTGTTTTTTTTTATGACTATAAATAATTGTTAGTTTGTTGCAGTTTATGTAAGCATAATGTAAATGTGTTCATACTGGTCTTTTTTCCCATTATTTCTTGTTGTTTTTTCTTGTGATTAATAAAGATTTTTTTTGAAAAAAAAAATAAATGAAAATAAACAACATAGTGCTTGGGATTAAAAGTTTTAATTACATTTAATTTGTTTGCTGGCAGAATGGCAGAAGAATTAGCTCATCTAGTTTTCCCTTTAAGTAGATTCAGCTGTCTATCTTCTATAATTTGTCCTTATCAGGGAGCAGCTGCAGCAAAGTTGGAACAGGCATATACCAGCTCAGTGCCATCGTAAGCCTTGTTGAACTTAGCTAAATTAGTTATAGATGGGATACAGTACGATGCATGAACTGAGAGGAGTTAATGCAGAGAATTGGGAAATGGCCTCATCTGGCTTTCTGTTAATGCAAGACAAGGCTGATCTTCAAGATGTTAAAGTACACAACATTTCATACAGTACATCACAGATGATTTAAAGTCGGAGATTCTGGGGAGAGAAAACATAATGTTTTTGTTGCATATTTACTTATTTAATTCCATTTATTGACTGGGAAAGTCCATCTTGGCAAAAAAAAAAAAACTTTTTTGGCAGAGGCATGCGGACAAAAGCTCCTTAGAGTAATAGTAGTGTCATGCATTAATACAAAGAATAACTTACATAGGATAACAATTGCTGTACAGAGACACAGAATTAAACAAGCAATTTCAATAAAGTACTTGAACATAATTCAAATCTTGCAATATTGCAATGGACCTACATCGATATGCGCTGAATAAGCATAAAGTACATTACAATGCAGTAACAGATATTTGTGAGTAGGAAAACACTGACTTTGAAAAATAAAAGTACGTTGATTTGATGCCAAGGATCAAGCTGAGATGGAAAGAAAGTACTGCAGATAGAAATGGTTAAATCAGAGAGAGGTATAGCAGTTGAATAGTACTTAGATACACTTTCAAGAGTGAGAAATAATATAAGAAAGACTTGTATTTTGAAAACAAGTGAAGGTTTGGGAGGCAGGTTTCATATAATAGCATTAGCCAGCCATTTTAAGTACATTCAGTTTTCTATCTTTTATAGCTTATGAGTTCAGTAAATGGTGTTTCCTTCTGGGAGATGTTAAAAAAAATTAACAGGTTTCATTCAGTAGAGTTAGAACTGGTTAGGAGGTTTTTGAGTTGACAACTGAGCAGAGACCAAAAGCAGTTTTACCAGCTGGCTTTCTGGGCTCAGGACAGAAACATTAAATCTGAAGCACAGCACAAGTTTTTGTTGAATTTATTATGAAAATAATAAAGGTATGCTTCACAGTCATTGCAGTGTCCAAATGTACCCATGGTATTTTTGAAAAATACATACTTTCCAGATGGTGATCTGTCATTATATGTGATTGACTATCTCATGTTGGATTTCCATAACCATACCTCTCAACCTCTTAGCAAAAGAAATCTGGACAAAGCATAAAATAATAGGCAGACAAAGCCCCAAAAATAGGGACAGATTTTAATTATTGCTCTTATAGACTTAGAAAGTTACTACAATAACAGGATGTGAGGTAGCTTGCATTTTCCGATGGATAAAGTCTGAAACTCAAATGTATGTCAATATTTAGTGATTTCAGTTCTCAGTGATTTGCCAGAAAGCCTCAAATTTTGTAAGGAACAGATAAACAAATATGAGGTAAAAATCTGGACATTCTGTCAAAAATCTGTACAGTTGAGAAGTATGTTTTAACTGGTCAAGAGTTCCAAAGTAATTTGAAGCAAATACAGTTGCTTGCTTCAAACAACCAGTGAGGGTGAGGAAATCATGTCTGAGTTATTTTTAGGTGATACAGGATAAATTGGAGATCGTTGGATGAACGAGTCATTGTCATAAACTATAATACTGGTTAAACCGAGGTTCATGTAGACAATAATAAAAATGCTGAAAACACAGAGGTCAAGGACAATGTTCTGTGGATTCCCAACTTGATGTATTCTCTGTCAAACTGAGAAACTCCCACGCTCTTCTTCAATGTGGTGTCTTACATACAGCTAGAGAAAGAGTTGCATGGCTTCGCTGCCAGAGCAGACAGCTTATGTGAAGGAATCCAGGAGGAGGAAATAGTAACTTAAGTACACATAGTTTGGCTGTTCAGGATGTGGGTAGTAAATAACCATACGTTGGTCATCATGCTATGATGGATCTGCTTCAGTCTATTGATGTCTAACTCCCTCTAGCTCAGCCTGTCAACCATGCTATCCTACCACCTCACATGAGCATCAGAAATCTAAACCAAATGCAATGGACTTTGAACCATGTTTACTGGGGATACCCTGCACCCTTGGATGTGCGGATTTGTCCATACTTCCTCCATTTCAGCACAACATGCATTTTACATTTTTTACTATCCATTGCGTATTTTATTGTAAACTACATTCTTCATATATAAGGGTAGCCCTTTATTGTTAAACATTATCTTTTTTTTGTAATTTATTTGTAAACTCTTTGTAAATTTTTTTTCATTGTAGCTTTCCTCCCTGGGCCTTGGCTGAAAAAGGCCCAGTGGCCCAGTCGGACATTCCCGGTAAACAAATGTAAAATAAAATAAAAATAAAATAAAAAAAGTCTAAATATATTACCTCTGAAGTTACACAAAATCAGAGAAAAGTGAAATACATTTATTTTTGTTTGTTCTGAGTAAGTGTAACCTCAAAGGTAGCATAAGCAGAAATCGGGGTGTGGTTGCAGATTCATTCATGAGGTACAGATGGGTGTAGTTCCTTAGCAAAAAAAGAGAAAAAAACTTTTCAAACTGTGTGCATACAGCAAGTGTACTTGGCAGCAGTAAGATGGTCCACAATAGGTTGTGCATAATATGTACTGTACTGCTTCACCACTGCAGATTAGACTTACTATGACTAGGTTTGAAGCCATGCTGGTTTGGGGAATATAGACAATGCAGAGCAGCAATGCTGATCTCTGAGGATATAATATACTTTGACAGGACAGGGCACACAAAAGAGCAGAAGGCGTTGCCATTTGAGCTAAGAAACATCTGAACTGTTGCATACTTGCTGAGTAGTTGAAAACATTAAATCTGAGGTTCTGTGGGCTGTTGATTTCAGCTATGATATGGCCAAATTTCTAGCAGAACAATACAATATAGACTCATACAATTATGGTAGCGTTGTCGCCTCACAGTAAGACGTTGTCCTGTTCGATTCTCAGCTAGAGCGTCTTCTGTGTGGAGACATGTGTGAATGGGCGTACCTTCGTTGAAGGTTGTGCGTCAGGGCCAGCAACTTGGCATGTAAAAATCTACTGCCAATCATTAGCGGACCGGAGTTCCGCTGTGGCGACACCTAACCGGGAAAAGCCGAAAGACACAAACAAACAAACAACCAATTATTAAACATATCATTAACAACAGGATATGAGGTCCTTTATTTGTGCCTGTTTGTCTCATTTATAAGATGACTGATAAGAAAGCATTATTAATCGAATCATTACTTTTCACCGTTGTAATACTGAAGAAATAAGACTCTGTCTGATTCTTTCAGTGCCCACCCTGACACCTTTGTCAGCTGGTCTCAAACTTAATGGATGCCCATGTGTAGATATGTCAAATCTGTGAGCCTAAGAAAGCTGAACAAGTAATACGTAAACTATATCATTTAGTCTATTGTCTTCTCAGTACTAACAGCTTCCCTACTATAAATGGGGCTGTCATTGATAACTGTGGCATTCTAGGTAGCATAGAACTTTTGAAATCTTTTACTGTCAAGCAGGCTTCCCAAGCATGGATGACTGAGTAAGTCATCCACCTTATTTATTAAATACAGAACTCTTACAATACAAAAAGATCATTCAGCAACACAAGTGTAGTTACGTCATGTCATCAAAAACTTTCTGGAGTAGAATGAATTACTTGTTTCATGCTGGTATGTTCTACATTGCTTATTGCCTTCCCGCAGTGTCCGATACTAAAAATGCTTAGATTTTCTTCTTAATTTGGTACTTACTGGACAGAAGTCCATACTCCTGAAGAGCCCAACTTATAAGGCAAATTTATAATCAGTATGAAGATGTAGTGTTTTCAAACTGGAGCAGCGGTACTTGGAGTCATTTTCCAAGAGAAATAAGTAATAAAAATATTGCTGAATTCAAGAATTTACTTTCATACGATACCTCTATCACTAAGTAATCCTGTTACAAGATTTAGACCTAATATCACTGCTTCTAGTCTTTCACCTCAAACTGGTTTCATTACTTTAAAAAAAAGCATACATTATATCTGCTCCTCCCCATTTACTCTTCCCAATCCCATTTCTGCCTTTCCCCTGTGTAGTACTCTGAAATGTACCTTTTCTAGCATCCCTACCCTTTGTAGTGTAGTGTGTTGTAGACAGTGTAGTGATCCACTGTCAAAGCAGGGACTGTGATGAGAGGGTAGCGGCTGCAGTATGCAATGAGAAACTTCTGTGAGAGCGGTGTCAGTAATTGTCTAGATGCAGCTCAACATGCTCGCATGTGCTTAGAAGTGGCAAAATGGAAAATGCATGTAGTAGCTTTAAACGGCCAGTACAGGGTGGGTTTCATCTATTTTTGACCAAATCAAAGGTTGGAAAAGAGAATATAGAAAAATGTTTCAGAGAAGGAAACTGATAGAAACACATAAGTTGGAAATGCTACGGAATAAAACGAATGGTGACGGGGAAGGTAAGATAACATTTTTCACTGAGGGACAGTTGCCTGTTTTTATTCATTCATTTATTTGTTTGTTTGTTTATTTTATTTTATTTATTTATTTTCACTTTTTGGATTGGGTTAGGACCACTAAACCATTGGCCTCATTTCAGGGAAGACTCTAGGTAGTATTCATACTGATTTAGGAGAAATTTGGCCAGGGCACAAGGTAACTTCCCATACCCAAACATAATAGGTAGAGGAAGTCGTATGTAGGATAGCGTCAGTGAACTTAGACCTGAAGGCTGCAGATGGTATGCAACAAGACTGGGATGTTATTGTTAATACCTTTCAAGCCGGACTCTAAAGCACTCAGCAGCTCATTCATGCGGATAAAAAGACTGCTGGCAACAATTTCAGTAATAAATTATGGTCTGATATAGTACAAAAAATAGAGGAGTGTTCTGCTGTTGATATTTTGGAAAGAAATAGTACTATCCCACTCTCTCACCCGACTCCCGGACATATTTTCTCTTGATGTTACTGCAGTAAATTTGGTGGTGCCTGCTTCAAACAATGCTGGAATGCATTCTTTGTGGATGTTGTATGCACTTGATATACTATGGGTAATGTACAGGGGTCAAAGTGATTCTTTGGAGCACCAACACTTTTTGGTGCTTCCATGGACAGATACAAATTTTGATCAGATATTATTGCACCATTGGAATTGGGATTTCATAGATAAGAACTCTCATACATTTTCTGGAGAAAATATGTCAGTGTAGTTTGGAACATGAAACAATTTTACAAACCATATTAGCTAAATTTAATTCAGAAAGGTCTGTGGCACCATGGTCTAATTTTCAAGTGTATGACTTTTCCTGTCTCTGTTAAGATGCAAGTCATGGGCAAAAGACTCTTTTAAAAAGCAAAAAGAGTAACAAGAACTTGGAAAAATTTACAGTATTTTACAACTGATGAATAAAAGTTTGGATGGTTTGGATTTGTGTTTGTGTACTGGAGACTGTGAAGGGAAGTTTGAACTCAGAGTGAAAAATGGTCAGTTAAAACATATTGCTAATTTTTATTTTTATATGATTTTATTTATTTTACATTTGTTTACCGGGCTAGTCCAACTGGATACATTTCCATTTTCAGCAGAGGCCCGGGGAGAAAAGCTCCACATTGAAGTTAATACAAACAAGTCATTTACATAAAGAAAGTAAGTAGTTGGTAAAATACAAATAGAAATATGGTTCAATCTAGATTATACTAGTTGAAAATATATACTGGGAAGGACACTTACTCTAATTTTATTTACAGTACAAGATAGGGGAGTTATACTTTAGTAAAACATACATGAAGAGTATAATTGACTAAGTAAATATAAACCATACAGAGTTCTATAATAATTCATATCAGAGGCTAATTAACAAGGTTGTTTTAGAGATTGTCTACTGAAGGGGAGTAAGTAGAGAGAAGTAAGAGAGGGTTATTAAGAGAAGAGTAATTAGTAGAATCATAAGATTAGTCGGGATTGATGCACGGGCATAGCCAGAGTGTTTTAAGATGTTGTTTGAGCTTTTGTTTAAAGAGGAAAGGTGACGACATAGAAGTTAGAGTGGTAGGTAGAAGATTCCAGTATTTACCTATGGTGTTGGAGAACAGTGAGTCGTCTGCTATGTTATTGGACTTAGTTAGCTTCACAAGAAGTTTATTAGAGGAGCGTAATGAATTTAGGTTAGAATAGGGAGAAATAAGGTCAGAAAGTATAGGGGTATTTTTTGGTTGGTAAAATATCCTATGAACAAAGGTAAGTTGGGAGAGTAATAGTGTATTTTTTAGTTCTAGCCAGTTTAGTTGTTGTAGATTGCACCTAATCATATGTTTGTAAAAGAAAGTCGCAGTGTAGTAAAATATACTTGCCAACCTAAACATTGTTCCTTATGTGGGCAAATGGAGCATTTTAAGAGGGAATGGCCTGATTTGATTTGTATAGATTGTGGGCAGGCAGGACGTAGCAAAGATACATGTGTTAAATAGTGAGAATGAGGAGGGTGTGTCAAAAAAAGCATGCATATAGGAAATCCCAAGTGAAGGAGAAAAATTAAAACTAAATTTAAATACAATACATGAAAATTTTAACTTTTAATGTTAACAGTTAGATTAAGCCCCTTAGAAGACAGACAATGGTTAGATGGCTTGAAAAATTTGAAATGTCATGTTTGCATATTGCAGGATATACATAAAGTGTCTAAAGCAGAGCAGGAATGTGTAACTGTCCATATGGGAGGAAGCAGTTATTGGACCTTTGGTGAAAGATGTTCAGGAGTTATTTTTATTTTAAATATTGACATTGTTGTCTTATATTATAATATTATAGATCTAGGAAAAGCCATATGTGTGAATGTAGAATTTGACAGAAATAGAGACTCTTGACTGTTTATGCACATACTGATTTTAGGTTTAGTGAGCAATCAGGAGATTTTTGAGGGGTCAGACAATTAGGGTTAGGGAGGGGAAGGGGATTTTAAGTTTAGGTTTAGGGGAGATCAGAAGATTAGAATTAGAGACTGTAGAGGGTTTTGGTTTAGCGAGTAATCAGAACTCTAGGGTTAAGGAGGGGAGAATGATTTTAGGTCTAAGGAGTAATTGGAACATTACATTTAGGAGTGGAGGGAGATTTTAGGTTTAGGTGCAATTGGAAGTTTAGGTTTCGGGACTGGGAGGGAGTTGTTAGGGTTAGGATTAGGCTTCTAGTAGGGATAGTTAAGTTATTCTTACTTGATAAGAGTGAAGTTAGTGGGAGTTAAGGGCAGTTACCAAAGTGTGTCATGAGCTAATGATATGTGAGCAGTTTTAGTAGACCCCACTGGAACTGCAGATTACATAGATAAAGAGAAGGTAAGCTGAGGAAGAAAGGAAACTAATAGGGTTAGGGTAGGTAACAGAGTGCACAAACAAACATAAAAGATAGACAAGACTGACAGGGAAGGTATTGAAAAAAAATATAAAAATTGTCCCTGTTTTGGGCTTTTGTCCCCCATATTTATGTCTTTGCCCAGATTTATTGCTCTGAGTTTGAAAGGTGTGGATAGGGTCCTGTTACCTATGTAAATAGTGTTGCATGCAAGAATGTAATACTTACACATTGTAACAAACAAAGGATCTTGTTTTCTATATAAACAGGGTAGCATATGCGCAGTGCAATAATGGTAGGAATCTTATATATATATATAAATAGTGTAACATGCTATAATGCAATATCTTCACAGTGTTGCATGGAGTATCATCTTGGTACCTATGTAAATAAACAGTGTAGGGTGCTGCAGTGTAATGTATCCAGGGTGTAGCATAGAGTATCCTATATAAACAGTATAGGGTGCTACAGTGTAATGTATGCAGGATGTAGCATGGAGTATAATCTTGTTACTTATATAAACAGTGTAGGGTGCTGCACTGTAATTTATGCTGGGTATAGCAAAGAGTATCATCTTGTTAACTATAAATACAGTGTAGGGTGCTGCAGTGTAATGTATGCAGGATGTAGCATGGAGTATCATCTTGTTACCTGTATAACATTTGATAGTATCCCACATTCATGGATAGAAGAGTGCTTAAAAATGTATAAGATACACCCTGCACTGATTGACTGCATTATAGTAATTATGAAACAGTGGCAGACCACTTTGCAATTAAGCTATGATAAAGGACAGATTATTATCCCAGGGATAAAAATCCAAAGGGGGATATTCCAGGGTGACTCTCTTGTCACCGTTGCTATTCTGCCTTGCCATTAATCCATTAAGCTGTTTACTTCACAGCTTAGGCCATGGCTACAATTTGGCTTCTAGAAAACAGCAAGAAAGTCTAATGACTTCTCATATTCTCTTTGTCGATGATTTAAAACTGTATAGCTCATCAGATGAGGAACTGAAAGCACAGCTGCAGGTTGTCAAAACTTTTTCAAATGATATTGGAATGTCATTTGATTTTGATAAATGTGCAAAAGCACCCTTTAAAAAGGGAAAACTGCAGCACCAGGAAAATATCAGTTTGGGACAAGAATGTGAAATAAAAGAACTTGAGCAAGAGGGAGTGTATAAATACTTGGGAACTGATGAAGATCAGAAATAAAACATGAACAAATGCGAATAAAACTCAGTAAGGAGTACTTTAGAAGACTTAAATTAATCCTGGAAACATCACTGACATCTAGGAAAAAGATCCAAGCCATAAATCAATTTGCTCTTCCTGTCCTAACTTATAGTTTTGGAGTGATTGACTGGCCCCAAAAAGTGTTGGATAGATTGGATGTTAAAACAAGAAGGACGCTTCATGCTCACCAAATGATTTATAAAAATCACTGTATACCAAGATTATATATTCCCCGTTCCGAAGGAGGAATGGGCCTCCTTGAAATTGATTACATGTATAGATCTGCAATCGTGGGACTCCACACATATCTGCTGACCTCACAGGATCCAAATGTAGTGAAAGCTTTGAAATATGAGGCGAATAAATCTAAGATGACATCTCTGCTTAATTTAGCAGAAGCATATCGACGTCAAGCAGGAATGGAAATTAAACCAGAAGTAGATAAAAAACAGGTAGCAATTGAATGTGCTAAAAAACAAAAGAAAGAATATAAGGTGAAGGACCAGATGAGAAGGCAAGAAATGTGGAAAAAACATAAATATAGTTGCAAGTATAGAAAACGTCTGGAAGAGCCTCATGTTGATCAAGAATGAACCCAGGAATGGTTAAGGAGAGGCAAATTCAAACCAAGAAATGAAAGGTTGATATTGGCAGCCCAAGATAGTGGGCTACGTACATGCTGGTTTACAAAGTCCATTGAACGTGTGGGAGAAACAGACATATGTAGGTTTTGTAAAACCGAATTGGAAACATTCACAGACCTTGTTGCTGGTTGCGACGCACTAATGGCAGAGGCACTGTATACTGAAAGGCATAATAATGTGGCGAGACTGTTACACTGGAGATTGTGCAAACATTTTTGTACTGAAGTGACTGAAAAACACTGGAAACATGAGCCACAAAGAATCACAGAAAATGATGAAGTTTATATCACATGGGATCACCCAGTACCAACAGTTCAAAAGATAGATGCTAGAAAACTGAATATAGTGGTCCAAGAAAAGATAACAGTAGCGTTGATCATTGAAATCACCACACCTAGTGACAACAGTGTCTTGCGTACAGATAGACACAAAGTCATAAAATACCTGGATCTGCAGGCAGAAATGAGAGCCATGTGGAAGAAAGATACCCAGACAGTTCCAATAGTAGTAGGAGCAACTGGTCTTATGAAAAAGAATTTACAGTCGTATTTAGATATGTTACCAATTCATGTAACACCGTACGAATTGCAGAAGGAGTCATTACTGGGCGCATTGCAGGTGCTGCTAAGAGCATTTTTGGCTAACATGAAAGAGTGAAACAATACTAATTTTATGAACTTTAATCATACTTTGACTTAGGAATGGGGTCCATTCCCGTCATGGTATTAGAAGCCCAAAAGACTTGAAGAAATTAAAAAAGACATTCTAGGGTGCTGCAGTGTAATGTGTGCAGGTTAGAACAATGAGTATCATCCTATTACCTACACTTTGTAGCATGCTGTAATGTAACATATGCACTGTGTAGTATGGAATAATGTCCTCTTACCTATGGAACATGGAATAGGCTCCTGCTGCTTGCACAAATGGTGTCATTCTGTAGTGTAAAATATGCACAGTGTGGCATGGAATAAGACCTTGTTACCTGTATAAAGAGTATAGCATGCTGTAGTGTAACATTTGTACAATGAAACATGAATAGGGACTTGTTGCCATTTTAAACAATGTAACATGTTATAGTTTAACATATGGAGAGTGTAGCATAGATAGGGTCTTGGTACCTGCATAAACAGTGTAACATATGCACAAAGTAGCATGGAAGAAGGTCCTGTTACTTATATAAACAATGTAGCACACTGTAGTGTAATGTATCTACTATAGCTAGGTCCCTTTTACCTATGGAAATAGAGTATTGGAAAGATGGGACGTGTTACCTATATAGATAGTATAGCATTATGTAGTGCACTGTTTGTACAAGCATAGCATGGAAATGGTGCTATTACCTACACAGACGTAAGAGTATGGTGCACTACTGTTTTATGTAAACACTACTGATATAGAACAGTGGAAGATTATATACATGTATACACTGTAACAGTAGCTTGGTGCAGTACTACCATCATGTAATCCTTTTAGTGTAGCTGTTGAAATAGGTACATTTGAGCACTTGTATTAAGTATATGTAAGCCATATAAGAGGAACACTGTGTGTCATCCACATGTAAAACACCACAACTGAGGCATGCATAATGCTGCTGGTGTATATGTCATATGATGTAAACAATGTAGCTGCAGTGTGATGCAGGCTTACCTGCACATTAGCACTGTTATAGCACAGGACTGCTATCTGAATGAAACCCTGTACTATAACGTGATTCAGTGTATTGTTTTGCTAAGTGTAGTCTGACCTACTTATAAAGGCTACAATGTAAGCTGGTGCAGGGCAGTGTTGTCTAAATATAAAACCCATGCAATTCTGCAGGATGTTGTGTAATATCTCTTTCATTTCAATACAGTTGTAAATGTTGGATTGTGATATTCAGCTGTGGAAAAAATCATTAATGTAGCATAGTGCATAGCTGTGCTGCTTGTCAGTAAAAAAATGTAGGATAATATGAGGTACAGTGTAAGGCCACAGTTATCTTAATGTAATGTAACACAGTGAAGTCCCAGTTATATACAACCTGTTTGTATGCAGTACCACTGTAATACCACCTGCGTATGTAAAACTCAGTAGTATATCATTCATCCAACTAAATTTCCTGAAATTGTTTTTGAGGGCAGTAAAAATGATAAAGCATTTAAGAACTGTATAACTCAGGGTGTTTAAAAGTTATGACCGTCGCTTTGAGAGTCACATGTAAATTATGTGTTTTCTACCAACTTTCACAGGACAGTGATGCAGAAAAAAGTGACTGCAACCTCGTGGTGGATGAGGTCAGTAAGTGAGAGATTTTTTGAAGTTATTAACACACGTATTGTGTAATATTTTATCTCTTCTCCCTAAGTAATATTTATATTTATTCTACGAACTTCTGAAATAGAACACAGTTTTGATGTTCTCAGTTGCACTGTTATAAGTATAAATATTTCAGGAAAAATGCATTGATATTTACAAATATATTCAAAGGCAGTGAAAGAATGCAGTTTTGATTGGGTCATGTGATGCATGTATGCTAAAACTAATGTGCTCAGTATACATGGTGCTTTATCTCCTGCCTACTGGATGAACCCATTTGACATTTATTTAAATTTCACAAAATATTTTCTGCTTTTGTGACATTTGTTTTGTATCAACGTTTAGACTTTTAATAACCCACTTGTAGTT